>NC_091283.1:786694541-787318708 GCF_032444005.1 Ranitomeya imitator
ATTTACTTTCATCTAAAAACAACACCTGGGACCACTGAGCAACAGTCCAGTTCTTTTTCTCCTTGGCCCAGGTAAGACGCTTCTGGTGTTGTCTATTGGTCATGAGTGGTTTGACACAAGGAATGCGACACTTGTAGCCCATGTCCTTGATACGTCTGTGTGTGGTAGCCCTTAAAGCAATGACTCCAGCAGCAGTCCACTCCTTGTGAATCTCCCCCCAATTTTTTAATGGCCTCTACTTAACAATCCTTTCAAGGCTGCGGTTATCCCGGTTGCTTGTGCATCTTTTTCTACCACACTTTTTCCTTCCACCCAACTTTCTATTAATATGTTTGGATACAGCCAGCTTCTTTAGCAATGACGTTTTGTGGCTTACCCTCGTTGTGGAGTGTGTCAATGGCTGCCTTCTGGACATCTGTCAAGTCAGCAGTCTTCCCCATGATTGTGGAGCCTACTGAAACAGACTAAGGGACCTTTTTAAACACTTAGGAAGCATTTGCAGGTGTTTTTTGTTAATTATTCTAATTTACTGAGAATGACTTTTGGGTTTTCATTGGCTGTAAGCCATAATCATCAACATTAACAGAAATAAACACTTGAAATAGATCACTCTGTTTATAATGACTCTATAAAATATAAGTTTCACTTTTTGTATTGAAGAACTGAAATAGATTAACTTTTTGATGATATTCAAATTTTGTGAGAAGCACCTGTATATTTCTAGAGGGAGGGACAGCTACTTCAAACCTGACTGCTCATAACGTTTCACAGGCTCTCTTCCTCACTCACAGGTGTCCCTAAGTCTATGGGCCTGCTCCTCAATGTCTGTCTTCCAGGTTTGCTTTCTCGATTTAGTACATCATACAACTCACCTCACAAGTCTGGCACTTGTTATTGTTAGTGAGAAGTGATCTCATTTTTTATATATCAGTCCTAATAAACTGACCTGAACTTGGTCCAGAATCTTCTGTAAGGTCCTGTGGTACTGCATTTACCTAATGTTTGCTTATTTTTGTGGTTAGGCAATTAAATAAAATTATGTCATCTTCATGATTCCTGCACTTCCTTTCCTTGTGATTCTGTCATCAGAGTTTGTCTTAGATAAAAGTTGGCTGAGTATGCTGACATTAACAAGATTGGACAGCCATCAAATGTGCATGAAGGCATCCTGACACTCCCTGTCACAAAGGCTGGGTGTTTTGAATTAAATCTACCAATCCCTTTGTTTATCAGGGAGATAAACTGCTGCCAGATTATTTTGGCAGTGGATCTCTGATAGAAAACATAAGAACAATTGGCCTACCTGAGTGTTCCTGTGAATCGCTTAAAAATTGCTATAAGCTGAATGATTGTTCAGCCAACAGCTATTTGATGTGTATGGCCAGCATTGATCTCACCAAGATAATTATGCTATATGTTCCTTAGGTCAATTTGCTGCCTTAAGACCCCATACATGTTAAAATGACGTCAGCTGAACCCGCTGATATGGAAGGGTTCAGCTGATAGACTATGTGTTTGTGGCCCCTGACCCTTACCTGACAGATAATGTCAGGGAGATACAAATCTTCAATTGAATTGGCCAACAGCGATTTAAAGTATAATGTAGCTTTAATTTTAGCTAGTCTATTTAGGAAATTAATATGTATTAAGACTACATTTTATTGTGCGATTCAGAGTCAGCAGAGTGCAGATCCAGGCCAAAGAAAAAAGATTTACAAGGGTGAAAGCAGGTAGCATAGATAAACATCTGTGAGGCATTTCTTGGTCTTGATACAGAGACATTTTGAGCAGACGCTACTAATTCATTAAAAGGCTCCATTCTGGAGTAAGATTTATGGTTAAGCAAACACCGTCATTCGTTATGAATTTAACAAGTGGGTGTCGCCATGCCCTGTCACGCATCCGTCCTGCCCCAGCTCTGCATTCTTTGTCAGAGCTGGGGTGAAAATGGTGTGAAAATGCCACAAGTCGCATTTTTTGTGCAACCTCACATTGCTTAAAAAAACTGTGACTTTTCAAGGCTTTTTTCACCAGAAATGTGGCAAAAGATCACTCCCTTGGTCTTTTGTTCATGATGGTGTGTATGATGGTGTACTTATGGGGTCTTACCTCATTAAATAATACCCCTTTAAATGAGTTCTATTAGGGGATGTGACTTTCTAATGACAGGACAAGCAACAGGGGAACGGAGCTCCTACAAATCCTCAGCACAAAAAATTAGAGGCACAAAGTTGACTTCAGATCGTGTAATGGTCCGCAGGAAAAGATCTACATCCACGGCAGCAATATTGGAGAGCGAAGGGGTGGACATATCCTACTTCTTCGAGGCTCCTTCATGACAGACGAGCAATGACATGTTCTCCAAGATGATAAAGTCTTGTCCTCCCACTTTGTCTTGAACGAGCAAGATGGCTCTGTCTGCCTTTGACAAAAATGCAGAGAACTGCATCAAAGCTACAGCTATTTCCTGGGGGAGGGTGACATCTTCCATGTCAGAGGGAACCATATCCAAAGACCGGTCACCCCAACCTCCGCAGACGGATTCTAATTTTGCTTAAGGGATCCAGTAATGGATCCAATTTCAGCTTACTGAATCCAGAGACTTGCTGGAGATGTCCTTTGTTCCAATATCTGGAGTCTTTGGTGAATGACCTTTGATGTAACCCATCAATTAGGGGGATTCAAAAAGGCCAAACCGTACACAAACTCTCCCTGTTCACGGATGACCTTTTCTTGTATGAATCTTCTCCTAGAACTAGTCTCCCATCTATCCTAAAAGAGTTTATTAGTTTTGGCAAACTGAGTAACTTTAAATTTACAAAAATCAGAGTCACTTAATGTTACCCTCTCATGATTCCACCACTCACGGTGTTCTAAGTATGCTGTGAATGACAGTTTTGCCACCCTATGGGATCGAGGGTTGGCTTAGCTGTTAGGATTGTGAATGACAGGTCTACCGCCCAATCTGCAGCCTCGACTAAGTCATGCCCAGTTGACTAGATCTAAAGAAACTGGGAGTACAGGCTTGCCTTACTTGCTGGCATATCATGTGGCAACTATTGGATCATCTTAGAGGGTTGGGAGGAGGACATCTAGACATTGGCTACAATATTTTCAACTACGCAGCTACATCAAATCTCTGACTACTAGATCTGGGCTTCCCCACGATCTCACTGCCTTTGAACAGCTATGCCTCTCATCGGAAATGCGAACACATGCCATATCTCTGATATACAATATAATAGTGTCAGAAGAGGCAAAGGACAAACTCTTTAATTGCACATCTTATCCAAAATGTGGACTCAGGCCATGTGCACACGTTCAGGATTTTTCGCGTTTTTTCTGCATTTTTTCACTATAAAAACGCGGAAAAAATGCTAACATATGCCTCCTATTATTTGCAGGATATTCCGCATTTTTTGTGCAAATGTTGCATTTTTTTCTCCGAAAAAATCACATCGCGGAAAAAAAAGCAACATATTCATTAAATATGCGGAATTGCGGGGATTCCGCACACCTAGGAGTGCATTGATCTGCATACTTTCCTCATGGGGCTATGCACACCATGCGGGAAGTAAGCCGATTATGTGCGGTTGGTACCCAGGGTGGAGGAGAGGAGACTCTCCTCCACGGACTGGGCACCATATAATTGGTAAAAAAAAAAAAGAATTAAAATAAAAAATAGTCATATACTCACCCTCTGATGGCCCCAGGAGTGTTCCCGCCTCTCCGGTGCATGCTGCCGGTTCCGTTCCTTTAGATGGTCTGTGTGAAGGACCTGCGATGACGTCGCGGTCTTGTGATTGGTCGCGTGACCGCTCATGTGACCGCTCATGCGACCAATTACAAGCCGCGACGTCATCGAAGGTCCTTCACACACAAACCATGTATAGGAACGGACGCCGCCGAGGAGATCGGCTGTCTGCAGGGTGAGTATGACCATTTTTTAAATTTTTTTATTATTTTTAAACATTCTATCTTTTACTATTGATGCTGCATAGGCAGCATCTATAGTAAAGAGTTGGTCACACTTGTCAAACACTATGTTTGACATGTGTGACCAACCTGTCAGTCAGTTTTCCAAGCGATGCTACAGATCGCTTGGAAAACTTTAGCATTCTGCAAGCTAATTACGCTTGCAGAATGCTAAAAAAACGCGAAAAAAACGAAAAAAAAAAACGAAAAAAAATGCGTATTTCTTGCAGAAAATTTCTGGTTTTCTTCAGAAAATTTCTGCAAGAAATCTGGACGTGTGCACATACCCAGCGTCCTTCATCCTTAAATCTAACTGTATCCTGTAGACTCCAGTAACTGAACTGTAAGATATTGACTCAGTGGTATAAGATGTCTGCTCAATTGCAAATAATTTACCCAGTGGTTTCAGATGCATGCTGGAGGTGTGTGGGTACAACTGGGTCAATGTTAAATATTTGGTGGAGCTGTCAAGGAGTTAGACCTCTTTGGAATTATATATTGTCTCTCTACATTCACTTTCACAACATCCAGTTTGAGTCTTCTCCAGATATAGTTTTACTTTCTATGCTTCCGGGATCTTTTTCTAAAATTAAGAAAGACGTATTGCCATATTTTATGATAGCCACCTGCCAATTTTATTCCCACACTTTGGAGATTTCCTTCTTCACCAAAACCGATAGACTGGGTGGAGGCGGTGAATGTGCTTCAACGATTAGGGGAACTCAGGGCATTCAATAACAGGTTGGATTCAGTGTGGCTTGCTACATAGTATATCTGTATTGATTTCAAAGAATCTAAACATTTTCAGAGTTGACTCATTTTATCGATTAGCTATCCAAAAAAGATATTTAGATCATTACGATGTGAAAACAAGTGACATCTCAATTCTCTCTTTTCGTCTCTTTTCCATTCTTCTTTTCTTTCTATATGTGTTACCTATTTAAGGTTGTTGATTGATATTTCTCGTTGAACAAAAAGTAACAATGTTATTAGTACAGACATACCATTATTTTTGGGTGAGGGGTTGCCTCGAGCCTTATGTTCATTATAAGACTTTATTTGTATTGTTGCATATGATTAATAAAAACATATTGAATATAAGTTACTTTAGAGTATTATTTTTAGAGTATTATTTTTTTGGCAGTAAAGAAAATAAATTGACACAAACTATAACACCAATCTGTTACACTCCTTTTTCAAAATATTAATAATAGTTTTTTGCTCATACATGTCGAATTTGTCAGTAGTTAGATAATTGCAAAGAATTTGAGGGGTGAACCCTTGTTTTGGAGCATAAAATAATTTCCATTTCCATTTCCCTATAGCCTACTTGCCAGAGATAAAACTGCGTTCAAGCAGACTTAATTAGCAGCGTCTAGCATATCTAAAATATTTATATTTACATTAACAGAACCCCCATCTCTAACTCTAGGCTTAAATAAAAAACTTCCTGTATAGTGTGTGCAGTGACAAAAATTAACCATAAGTAATTAACCATAAATATCCCAAAGTATAACTGCGGATTTGATTGTTTTGCATAATTAATAATATGACATTTATTGCATTGACAAATAGGATGTTGTCTGATGTAACATAGTAACATAGTTAGTAAGGCCGAAAAAAGACATTTGTCCATCCAGTTCAGCCTATATTCCATCATAATAAATACCCAGATCTACGTCCTTCTACAGAACCTAATAATTGTATGATACAATATTGTTCTGCTCCAGGAAGACATCCAGGCCTCTCTTGAACCCCTCGACTGAGTTCGCCATCACCACCTCCTCAGGCAAGCAATTCCAGATTCTCACTGCCCTAACAGTAAAGAATCCTCTTCTATGTTGGTGGAAAAACCTTCTCTCCTCCAGACGCAAAGAATGCCCCCATGTGCCCATCACCTTCCTTGGTATAAACAGATCCTCAGCGAGATATTTGTATTGTCCCCTTATATACTTATACATGGTTATTAGATCGCCCCTCAGTCGTCTTTTTTCTAGACTAAATAATCCTAATTTCGCTAATCTATCTGGGTATTGTAGTTCTCCCATCCCCTTTATTAATTTTGTTGCCCTCCTTTGTACTCTCTCTAGTTCCATTATATCCTTCCTGAGCACCGGTGCCCAAAACTGGACACAGTACTCCATGTGC
This sequence comes from Ranitomeya imitator, assembly GCF_032444005.1. Classification (NCBI taxonomy): domain Eukaryota; kingdom Metazoa; phylum Chordata; class Amphibia; order Anura; family Dendrobatidae; genus Ranitomeya; species Ranitomeya imitator. Next base: position 786,700,665 of record NC_091283.1, read on the forward strand.
GGTCTAACTAGGGATTTGTACAGAGGCAGTATAATGCTCTCATCATGTGTATCCAGACCTCTTTTAATGCACCCCATGATCCTGTTTGCCTTGGCAGCTGCTGCCTGGCACTGGCTGCTCCAGGTAAGTTTATCATTAACTAGGATCCCCAAGTCCTTCTCCCTGTCAGATTTACCCAGTGGTTTCCCGTTCAGTGTGTAATGGTGATATTGATTCCTTCTTCCCATGTGTATAACCTTACATTTATCATTGTTAAACCTCATCTGCCACCTTTCAGCCCAAGTTTCCAACTTATCCAGATCCATCTGTAGCAGAATACTATCTTCTCTTGTATTAACTGCTTTACATAGTTTTGTATCATCTGCAAATATCGATATTTTACTGTGTAAACCTTCTACCAGATCATTAATGAATATGTTGAAGAGAACAGGTCCCAATACTGACCCCTGCGGTACCCCACTGGTCACAGCGACCCAGTTAGAGACTATACCATTTATAACCACCCTCTGCTTTCTATCACTAAGCCAGTTACTAACCCATTTACACACATTTTCCCCCAGACCAAGCATTCTCATTTTGTGTACCATCCTCTTGTGCGGCACGGTATCAAACGCTTTGGAAAAATCGAGATATACCACGTCCAATGACTCACCGTGGTCCAGCCTATAGCTTACCTCTTCAATGTCAATTCATATAATGTATTGCAAAAATCCACATAAGCATAAAAAATAAAGTTGTTTTTCCATGGGAAAAATGTACTCCACAATTATAGGACCGCTTAAAGCAAATTAAAAGGGGTCTTTCTTTTATATAAGGAATATAAACCAGCTCTCCCATGATGCATAAACTGAATTTCGGGAGCACAGACCCACTGTGTCCAGGCGTGTAGAATCCAAAAGAAAAAAATGTCCAGCTTCACCGAATCCGTGAAAATTTTTTCTTTATTCACAAACTTATATATAAAATCATGACCATGATTAAGAGAGCTTAGTCTCCAGAAATTAGTTGAGATTCGTACCCATATGGTTTGTGCTGACGTTTGTATCCTCCATATTTAAGTTTGTGAGTAAAGAAAACTTTTTTTCACGGATTTGGTGAAGCTGACATTTTTTTCTTTCTTTCTTTTAATACATTCAGGAGGCTGTAATGGCACAGCGAATATAAAAAACGTAGAGCAGGACTGCCCCATTATGAGAATGCCTTGACGTGGCGGGGTGGCTCAAAGAATTTATCAATTGTTTGCTAAATGTCTCATTTTGAAATACAGTTAGAAATCAATATGTGCATGTTCACTTTATGTATTGCGTTCTGACCATAAGCAGCGCTGGCTTCTCCCCCTTTTCTCTAGCTTAAGGCAAATATGTTATCAGTAATGGTACACAAATAACACTGGTGCTCACCACTAGTACCCACTAGGTGAGTGGGAATGAAAAAAACCCCCAGCTGCTGGTATCCCCAGAAATTGTGCCACTTCTGTCAAAACCGAATGAGATTACTACCAACTGATACCGCGCTTGGGTGATTAGATAGCTACTAACTCTGGCCGCAGGGACACGACCTAAGAACCACGCATGGATACAGCACTTAAATAAAATACCGCACAAGGAGTGCTATTGAACAATTGTTAGCTAATGTGCACGCTGCCAAAACAAATTGCCACCTCGCGGTGTGTGCCGTGCCTCCAGGTCCAGATGGTCGTGTCCCTGCGGCCAGAGTTAGTAGCTACCTAATCACCCAAGTGCGGTATCAGTTGATAGTAATGTTATCAGTAATGATGAGCGAGCATGTTCACCACTACTCAATACTCGATTGAACATCGGGGTGCTTGGGTAGGCTTGTTACTCGATTGAGTATTCTGAATGCTCGAGTACCATGCACATGTTTCGTGGCTGTTAGATAGCCAATAAACATGTGGGGATTCCCTACCATACACGGTAATGCCGTAGCCATGTTGCCTAGTGGCATTACTGTGATTGGCCAGCCGCACTGCATCATCTGGTCTTATATAAATATATATATACACGATGCTCGACACACTCTCCTCTGGAAGCAGTTCAGGATAATGCTATTCAGGGAGAGATGATCTAGGGCGGAGAGCTTAGATTACAGCTGGCATATAGGCAGTGTTTAATTGTTAATGCAGTACTTGTATACCGCAGCTGCACTATTAATAATAATAATGTTTATTTATATAGCGCCACCACCATTAATACGAAATTCCTTTTCAGGGCTACATACTTCCCTTTCTCTAGTAAAACTTCTGTTATATGTATTCAATGTAGGGATAGCTGGTTCAGGAAGGATAGTTTTGGATTAGAGGCATACAGGCAGGGTTTATTGCCCTATAGTCCTATAGGTATACTGCTGCTGAAATGTAAAAACAAAAGGCCTTTTCAGGACTACATATTTTCTTTTCCCTATTAATACCGGAAAGTTTGCAGGCATATATTATATACCTAATTTAAAATGTGCAAGGCATGCGGTAAGGGACGAGGAAGCGGATGTGCTGCTGGAGGTGCACTAAGAGGCCGAAGGCGTGGGCCAGGTGAAATTGTGCCTGCTGTGTAAACACAACAAACATGCTCATCCACAAAACCCAGCTTCCTGTCCCACTTTTCAGGGGGCGCCGGACACCACTCCTGCAATCAGAACAGTGCGAACAGGTGGTCGGTTGAATGGTAGATAATGCTTCCAGTATATTTCCCTACACCACCATGCCTTTCACACGGTTCAGTCTCACTAGCCAATAGTCTGGACCACATAATCCTCTCCCTCATCCTTCTTTCTCTCATCATGTTGAGTCCCATGAGACAAGTGATCCCACACTCGGACACTCTGAGGAACTCTTTACATTGCAATTTATTGATTCTAGCTTCTCACCCTGCATAAAGGGGAACATGAGAAGATAGTTTGTAGTGATGCCCAAATATTTGAGCAGCTACGGTCAGAAGAAGATCATGGTGGTGAACGGCAATTAGTGTCTCAAGAGATAGATGATGATGACACATAGTGTATGAAACCCTTCTTTATGCCTAATACAGGGTGTATCGGAGTCCCTTTTCTTTCTATTTTTGGTAGTTCTTGTATAGTCCACATAGCCTTTGTGAGTTTAATAGTCCCTCCTTTGTAAATTAAACAGGATTGTCTGACCATGTCACACACGCCACATGGCCAGATAAGGTAGTAACGTGTTAAAATGACATTTACCGGTGACTGCCAGTGGGTGTAGTTTTATCTCTTCCTCTACTACCTGTAGTCATAGGTGATGAAGACATACGGTGAGAGATTGCCTGACTATTAAGGGGTGGAGGAGGATTTTTTTCCCTTTTTTTAATTTTGCCTTACATACAAGTCATTATACAGGAAAGAATGTTTACTAACACTTTTTCCTGTAAAATCCATTTTCTCCTCGGTTTTGTATGTTTTATTGTCAGTCTGGGAAAATTGTGTAATACTCTAATAACATTGTTGCCATCAGTGACCCTGGAGTCAGATATGTGTCCAGGCATCTTCCCTATGCTTCTCCCATTCCATTTGAGCACTGTTTCAATCCGTTTCAGTGGGTCTTAGGGTCTTCTGGAAAAATGCTTGAGTTTCCCATTGACCATTATACTCTTTACTCAAATTGAGCATGTACGATCATCCGAGTGTTCGATTTGAGTACTGAGGACTCAGGCATTTTAGTGCTCGATCATCACTAGACACCAGATCCCACAATACAAACTGCATAGTATACAGTATATATATATATATATATATATATATATATATATATATATATATATCTACAGTACAGACCAAAGTTTGGACACACCTTCTCATTTAAAGATTTTTCTGTATTTTCATGACTATGCAAATTGTACATTCACACTGAAGGCATCAAAACTATGAATTAACACATGTGGAATTATATACTTAACAAAAAAGTGTGAAACAACTGAATTTATGCCTTATATTCTAGGTTCTTCAAAGTAGCCACCTTTTGCTTTGATGACTGCTTTGCACACTCTTTGCATTCTCTTGATAAGCTTCAAGAGGCAGTCACCGGGAATGGTTTTTACTTCACAGGTGTGCCCTGTCAGGTTTAACAAGTGGGATTTCTTGCCTTATAAATGGGGTTGGGACCATCAGTTGTGTTGAGCAGAAGTCTGGTGGATACACAGCTGATAGTCCTACTGAACAGACTGTTAGAATTTGTATTATGGCAAAAAAAAGCAGCTACGTAAAGAAAAACGAGTGGCCATCATTACTTTAAGAAATGAAGGTCAGTCAGTTCGAAAAATTGGGAAAACTTTGAAAGTGTCCCCAAGTGCAGTGGCAAAAACCATCAAGCGCTACAAAGAAACTGGCTCACATGAGCCCCAGGAAAGGAAGACCAAGAGTCACTTCTGCTTCAGAGGATAAGTTTATCCGAGTCACCAGCCTCAGAAATCACAGGTTAACAGCAGCTCAGATTAGAGACCAGGTCAATGCCACACAGAGTTCTAGCAGCAGACACATCTCTACATCAACTATTAAGAGGAGACTTTGTGCAGCAGGCCTTCATGGTAAAATAGCTGCTAGGAAACCACTGCTAAGGACAGGCTCTCAGAAGGGACAATAAGCCGAGGCTCCTCCTCCTCCTCCTCAGACGACACTATGGAGCAGGAGAGAGCGTCGGCACGAACGTTCTTCTCCCCGGAGAGAAAATGGAGGGTAAAATGGAACCGGGAGAAGAACAGGGACCATCTAGCCTGGCGAGAATTCAGCTGCTGGGCCGTCTGTATATGCATCAAGTTCTTGTGGTCAGTGAAGACTTGGAAGGGAAAGCGAGTTCCCTCCAAGAGGTGTCTCCACTCTGAAAAAGCCAACTTCATGGCTAGCAACTCCCTGTCCCCGATGGAATAATTTCTCTCCGCTGGTGTGAAGGTCTTGGAGAAGAAGAAGCAAGGATGCTTCCGACCTTGAGCATCCTTTTGGAAAAGGACTGCTCCAGCACCAATGGATGAGGCATCCACCTCCAAGATAAATGGTTTATCTACATCGGGGCGATGTAGGATGGGAGCGCTAGCGAAGTGTGACTTAATCGAGAGAAAGGCTTTGGAGACCTCCTCTGACCACAACTTGGGATTTGCTCCCTTCTTGGTGAGGGCAACCAAGGGAGCTACCAAAGTTGAGAAGTGTGGAATGAACTGGCGATAATAATTAATGAACCCCATAAAGCGCTGCACCGCTTTCAGAGAATGGGGTTCCTGCCAGTCCATTACAGCCTGTAGCTTGGCAGGATACATAGCCAAACCCTGAGCAGAGATGATATAACCAAGGAAAGGCAAGGACTCCTGCTCAAACACACACTTCTCCAACTTGGCGTAGAGGGAGTTTGCCCGTAAGAGGTCGAAGACTTTGCGAACATCTCTCCGATGGGAGTCAATATCTGGAGAGTAGATGAGGATATCATCCAGATAGACTACAACCGATGTGGTGAGCATATCTCGGAAGATGTCGTTCACAAAGTCTTGGAAAACGGCTGGGGCATTACAGAGCCCGAAGGGCATCACCAGATATTCATAGTGCCCATCCATGGTGTTAAAAGCCGTCTTCCATTCATCCCCCTCACGGATGTGAATCAGGTTGTAAGCACCCCGCAGATCTAACTTTGTAAATACCCTTGCTCCCCGTAGCCTATCAAAAAGCTCAGATATCAGGGGTAATGGGTACTTGTTCTTAACGGTGATGGCGTTAAGACCCCTGTAGTCTATGCATGGACGTAAGTCTCCAGTCTTCTTCTGTACGAAGAAGAAACCAGCCCCTGCCGGTGACACTGACTTCCTAATGAATCCTCTTGCCAGATTCTCTTGGATGTACTGAGACATTGCCTCCGTCTCCGGGAGAGATAACGGATAGACTCGACCCCGGGGAGGCTCAGCACCAGGCAAGAGGTCAATAGGACAGTCATAGGGGCGGTGAGGAGGAAGGGCCTCCGCAGCCCTTTTGGAGAACACGTCTGCATAGGGCCAATACTGCTTGGGGAGAGAAGAAAGATCTGCGGGTACCTGTGTAGTAGCAACCTGAACGCACTCCCTCAGACATCTACCCTCGCAGGATTTACTCCATCCCAAAATTCTCCCTGAGGACCACTCAATATGAGGAGAATGGTAGCGAAGCCATGGTATCCCCAACAGGACCTCATCAATTCCCTCAGGAATGACTAATAGGGAGATTATCTCCTGATGTGATGGAGACACAGAAAGCGTGAAAGGAATGGTTTGGTGGGTAATCTGTGAGGGTAGTGTCGACCCATTTACCACTCGAACGGTTACTGGCTTGGCGAGCATCACCAAGGGTATTGCGTAACGCTTGGCAAAAGTGGAAGACATAAAGTTACCCTCTGCCCCAGAATCCACGCATAGCTCGACCATAAGAGTGGATGGGCCTATGGTAATTGTCCCCTTGAAGGACAACTTTGAGGCAAACGTCACCGTGTCTAGTGTACCTCCTCCAACTGCCACTAGACGCTGACGTTTCCCCGACCACTGAGGACCCTTGGAGGCAAGATGTCCTGACTGCCGGCAAACATGACGAACCTTATGTGCACGAGCGGACTGAGACTTGGATCCCGCTCGTGTCACCTCTAAGGCCTCATGTGACTCGGACGCCTGGACTGGAGATTCCAAAGGTTTGGCGATGGTGGGAGCCAGCCGAAACCTCTGCCTACACTGGACTCGCTCCAACCTTCGCTCGTGAAAACGAAGGTCTATGCGAGTGGATACGGCTATAAGCTCCTCCAGTGTGGCGGGAATCTCCCTAGTGGCCAAAGCGTCCTTCACATGGTCAGCCAGCCCCCTCCAAAATATGGGAATGAGGGTTTTATCTGGCCATTCCAACTCAGACGCTAACGTCCGGAAGTGAACAGCAAAATGGCTGACCATGGTTGAACCCTGAGTCAAAGCCAGCAGTTGGAGCGCTGTATCATGGGTGACCTGAGGTCCTAAAAAGACCTGTTTCAGAGTGTCCAGAAACAGAGGAACACTCCACACCACATGATCGTTGCGCTCCCACAGCGGCGTAGCCCACTCCAACGCTCTGTCTGACAAGAGAGAGATTATGAATCCCACCTTTGCCCGCTCAGTAGGGAAACGTGCAGCCAGGAGCTCGAGGTGTATACCACATTGGCTCACGAAACCCCTACAGGACTTACTGTCCCCAGAGTATCTCTCGGGCAAAGGAAGGTGAGATAGGGTTGGAACAGAGGTGGCAGTGGGTAAAGCTGCTGCAGCCACGCTAGCAGCCTGAACAGCTATTGCGGTAACATCCACCGCCGAGGTTGCACGCTCAAGAGACGCCAACCGGCTCTCCAGCAGCTGGATGTACCCCTGCAATCGCTGTTTATCCGCCATTACTTAGCCAGATCCTGGCGCTAGTATACTGTTAGGGTTGGCGGAACGCACCAAATATATTATTTATTGAATGGAATTGGTGCGTTCGCAACCCGGGATCCACCGTGCAGGAAAGTACCTGCTGCTAAATAATGGCGGCTCTATATGGCGGTATATACCAACTCTGTTAGCTTCACAGAGTAACCGCGAGAGGAAAGCTATGTGCCCTGTTAGACTTTCACAGAGGCACAGGCCAACTACCCAGATGTGAGCAGTGAGTGGTCATGCATGCATACAAAACTCCTCGCCGGAGATGCCAGCATTCTAGGGGCTTATTTCAGCCGGGTCCCTGAACACACTTAAACACAATCTCCTCGCCGGAGGTGCCAGCATTCTAGGGGCTTATTTCAGCCGGGTCCCTGAACACATTCAAACGCATGACCACATTCGCGCAAAGCATATAACATAAGACGATACTAGCGCATGGCCATGCGGCCATGCGAGCCTTAAATAGCTGCAGCACATATAGGACCTGTGAAAGAAGGACCAATGGAATTGCTGCAGCACCTGAGCACGTGACCCCAGACCTCCACTGAGAGATCCTGCCCTGGGCATGCTCAGTGTGCAAAGCAGAACTAGTCCTAGTACCTGCAGGACCTTCCATGAGAAGGACCAATGGGAGTCGCTGCAGTACCTGAGCATGTGACCCTAGACCTCCACTGAGAGATCTTGCCCTGGGCATGCTCAGTGTGTGTAAATAAGGACTTAGTCCCAGAGAAGCCTGCTCGCCGCAGATCAGTGCAGGGTACAATAGGAGAGCCAGAAAAGGCAGTAGTAACCCTATGCACAGAATCAGCCTCAGCGAGACGCCGGGAGCGACGTCTCCGCTGAGCAGACCCCACTGCGGCTGATGCAGAATGGGAGACCGCAGCAGACACGGATCGAGATTCCCCCTGTGCAGCAGAGGAAACTCGACTCCTAATAGTGTGTTTGTGCGACGCAGAAAAAGTGAACTGATGGACTCTACATGCCTGCTTCCCACCGTGAAGCATGGAGGAGGAAGTGTGATGGTGTGGGGGTGCTTTACTGGTGACACTGTTGGGGATTTATTCAAAATTGAAGTCATACTGAAGCAGCATGGCTAGCACAGCATCTTGCAGCAGCATGCTAGTCCATCCGGTTTGTGTTTAGTTGGGCCATCATTTATTTTTCAACAGGACAATGACCCCCAAAACACCTCCAGGCTGTGTAACGGCTATTTGACCAAGAAGGAGAGTGATGGGTTGCTACGCCAGATGACCTGGCCTCGACAGTCACCAGACCTGAGCCCAATCAAGATGCTTTGGGGTGAGCTGGACCGCAAAGTGAAGGCAAAAGAGCCAACAAGTGCTAAGCATCTCTGGGAACTCCTTCAAGATAGTTGGAAGACCATTCCCGGTGACTACCTTTTGAAGCTCATCATGAGAATGCCAAGAGTGTGCAAAGCAGTCATCAAAGCAAAAGGTGACTACTTTGAAGAACCTAGAATATAAGACATAATTTCAGTTGTTTCACACTTTTTGCTAAGTATATAATCCCACATGTGTTAATTCATAGTTTTGATGCCTTCAGTGTGAATGTACAATTTTCATAGTCTTGAAAATACAGAAAATCTTTAAATGAGAAGGTGTGTCCAAACTTTTGGTCTGCACTGTATATATATATATATTTATACACACGCAATGTATATACAGTATACACACACAAACAGACTCAAGAGACTCAAACACTGCTGTGAGGCTCATTCTACTGAGCATGGGGGCTGTGTGGGCGATCATACTGTGTGGCGGGTATTGGGGGGCTATTATACACTGTGTGGGGGAACAATGGGAACATCCTACTGTGTGTAGGGAACATTAGGAGCTTCATGCCATGGGGACATTATACTGTTTTGGTGGCACTGTGGGACATCATACTGTGTTGGGGGCTTTCTGGGGCTATTATACTTCATGTGGTGGAATTAACTTTGTGTGTAGGTAGGGTCATATACTAGGTGGGCCATGAAAGTAGAATTGTTGTGGGTGAGACCACTAAGTGACTTTATTAGGGGCATAATTAACCCCTTCCCGACCTGTGACACAGCGTATGCGTCATGAAAGTCGGTGCCAATCCGACCTGTGACGCATATGCTGTGTCACAGAAAGATCGCGTCCCTGCAGGCCGGGTGAAAGGGTTAACTCCAATTTCACCCGGCCTGCAGGGACAGGGGGAGTGGTAGTTTAGCCCAGGGGGGGTGGCTTCACCTCCCCCGTGGCTACGATCGCTCTGATTGGCTGTTGAAAGTGAAACTGCCAATCAGAGCGATTTGTAATATTTCACCTAAAAAACTGGTGAAATATTACAATCCAGCCATGGCCGATGCTGCAATATCATCGGCCATGGCTGGAAACACTGATGTGCCCCCACCCCACCCCACCGATCGCCCCCCCAGCCCTCCGATCTGTGGTACGCTCCCCTCCGTCCTGTGCTCCGCTCCCCCGTCCTCCTGTCCGCTCCCCCCGTGCTCCAATCACACCCCCCGTGCTCCAATCACACCCCCCGTGCTCCAATCAAACCCCCCCGCACTCCGATCACCCCCCCGCACAGCGATTCCCCCCCCATGCTCCGATCCACCCCCCCGTGCTCCGACGCTCCCCCCGTGCCCTGATCTCCCCCCCCCTTATACTTACCTCCCGGGATCCGTCCGTCTTCTTTCCTGGGCGCCGCCATCTTCCAAAATGGCGGGCGCATGTACAGTGCGCCCGCCGAATCTGCCGGCCGGCAGATTCGTTCCAAAGTGAGTTTTGATCACTGAGATATAACCTATCTCAGTGATCAAAATGAAAAAAAAATAGTAAATGACCCCCCCCATCCTTTGTCACCCCCATAGGTAGGGACAATAAAAAAATAAAGAATTTTTTTTTTTTTTACACTAAGGTTAGAATAGGGTTAGGGTTAGGGGTAGGGTTAGGGGTAGGGTTAGGGGTAGGGATAGGGGTAGGGTTAGGGGTAGGGTTAGGGGTAGGGTTAGGGGTAGGGTTAGGAGTAGGGTTAGGGGTAGGGATAGGGTTAGGGGTAGGGTTAGGGGTAGGGTTAGGGGTAGGGCTAGGGTTAGGGGTAGGGTTAGGGTTTCGGTATGTGCACACGTATTCTGTTCCTCTGCGGATTTTTCCGCTGCGGATTTGATAAATCCGCAGTGCTAAACCGCTGTGGATTTATTGCGGATTTACAGCGATTTTTCTGCGCATTTCACTGCGGTTTTACAACTGCGATTTTCTATTGGAGCAGTTGTAAAACCGCTGCGGAATCCGCAGAAAGAAGTGACATGCTGTGGAATGTAAACCGCTGCGTTTCCGTGCAGTTTTTCCGCAGCATGTGTACAGCGATTTATGTTTCCCATAGGTTTACATTGAACTGTAAACTCATGGGAAACTGCTGCGGATCCGCAGCGTTTTCCGCAGCGTGTGCACATACTTTTAGAATTAGGCTATGTGCACACGGTGCGGATTTTGCTGCGGATCTGCAGCGGATTGGCCGCTGCGGATTCGCAGCAGTGTTCCATCAGGTTTGCAGTTCCATGTAAACATATGGAAAACCAAATCCGCTGTGCCCATGGTGCGGAAAATACCATGCGGAAACGCTGCGTTGTCAATTCTTTGTGCGGATTCCGCAGCGTTTTACACCTGTTCCTCAATAGGAATCCGCAGGTGAAATCCGCACAAAAAACACTGGAAATCCACGGTAAATCCGCAGGTAAAACGCAGTGCCCTTTACCCGCGGATTTTTCAAAAATGATGCTGAAAAATCTCACACGAATCCGCAACGTGGGCACATAGCCTTAGGGTTAGGGTTGGAATTAGGGTTGTGGTTAGGGGTGTGATTAGGGTTATGGCTACAGTTGGGATTAGGGTTAGGGGTGTGTTGGGGTTAGTGTTGGAGTTAGAATTGAGGGATTTCCACTGTTTAGGCACATCAGGGGTCTCCAAACGCAACATGGCGCCACCATTGATTCCAGCCAATCTTGTATTCATAAAGTCAAATGGTGCTCCCTCACTTCCGAGCCCCGACGTGTGCCCAAACAGTGGTTTACCCCCACATATGGGGTACCAGCATACTCAGGACAAACTGCGCAACAATTACTGGGGTCCAATTTCTCCTGTTACCCTTGTGAAAATAAAAAAATGCTTGCTAAAACATAATTTTTGAGGAAAGAAAAATGATTTTTTATTTTCACGGCTCTGCGTTGTAAACGTCTGTGAAACACTTGGGAGTTCAAAGTGCTCACCACACATCTAGATAAGTTCCTTGCGGGGTCTAGTTTCTAAAATGGGGTCATTTGTGGGGGGTTTCTACTGTTTAGGCACACCAAGGGCTCTGCAAACGCAACGTGACGTCCGCAGACCATTCCATCAAAGTCTGCATTTCAAAAGTCACTACTTCCCTTCGGAGCCCCGACGTGTGCCCAAACAGTGGTTTACCCCCACACATGGGGTATCAGCGTACTCAGGACAAACTGGACAACAACTTTTGTGGTCCAATTTCTCCTGTAACCCTTGGGAAAATAAAAAATTCTGGGCTAAAAAATAATTTTTGAGGAAAGAAAACGTATTTATTATTTTCACGGCTCTGTGTTATAAACTTCTGTAAAGCACTTGGGGGTTGAAAGTGCTCACCACATATCTAGATAAGTTCCTTTGGGGGTCTAGTTTCCAAAATGGGGTCACTTGTGGGGGGTTTCTACTGTTTAGGCACACCAGGGGCTCTGCAAACGCAACGTGACGCCCGCAGACCATTCAATCAAAGTCTGCATTTCAAAAGTCACTACTTCCCTTCGGAGCCCCGACGTGTGCCCAAACAGTGGTTTACCCCCACACATGGGGTATCGGCGTACTCAGGACAAACTGGACAACAACTTTTGTGGTCCAATTTCTCCTGTAACCCTTGGGAAAATAAAAAATTCTGGGCTAAAAAATTATTTTTGAGGAAAGAAAACGTATTTATTATTTTCACGGCTCTGTGTTATAAACTTCTGTAAAGCACTTGGGGGTTGAAAGTGCTCACCACATATCTAGATAAGTTCCTTTGGGGGTCTAGTTTCCAAAATGGGGTCATTTTTGGGGGGTTTCTACTGTTTAGGCACACCAGGGGCTCTGCAAACGCAACGTGACGCCCGCAGACCATTCCATCAAAGTCTGCATTTCAAAAGTCACTACTTCCCTTTGGAGCCCCGACGTGTGCCCAAACAGTGGTTTACCCCCACACATGGGGTATCAGCGTACTCAGGACAAACTGGACAACAACTTTTGTGGTCCAATTTCTCCTGTAACCCTTGGGAAAATAAAAAATTCTGGGCTAAATAATTATTTTTGAGGAAAGAAAACGTATTTATTATTTTCACTGCTCTGTGTTATGAACTTCTGTGAAGCACTTGGGGGTTCAAAGTGCTCACCTCACATCTAGATAAGTTCCTTTCGGGGTCTAGTTTCCAAAATGGGGTCACTTGTGGGGGGTTTCTACTGTTTAGCCACATCAGGGACTCTGCAAACGCAACGTGACGCCCGCAGAGCATTCCATCAAAGTCTGCATTTCAAAACGTCACTACTTCACTTCCGAGCCCCAGCATGTGCCTAAACAGTGGTTTACCCCCACATATGGGGTATCAGCATACTCAGGAGAAACTGGACAACAACTTTTGGGGTCAAATTTCTCCTGTTACCCTTGGGAAAATAAAAAATAGCGGGCTAAAAAATCATTGTTGATAAAAGAATTTTTTTTTTAAATTTTCATGGCTCTGCGTTATAAACTTCTGTGAAGCACTTGAGGGTTCAAAGTGCTCACCACACATCTAGATTAGTTCCTTTGGGGGTCTAGTTTCCAAAATGGGGTCATTTGTGGGGGATCTCCAATGTTTAGGCACACAGGGGCTCTCCAAATGCGACATGGTGTCCGCTAATGATTGGAGCTAATTTTCCATTTAAAAAGCCAAATGGCGTGCCTTCCCTTCTGAGCCCTGCCGTGCGCCCAAACAGTGGTTTACCCCCACATATGGGGTATCTGCGTACTCAGGACAAACTGGACAACAACATTTGTGGTCCAATTTCTCCTATTACCATTGGCAAAATAGGAAATTCCAGGCTAAAAAATCATTTTTGAGAAAAGAAAAATTATTTTTTATTTTCATGGCTCTGCATTATAAACTTCTGTGAAGCACCTGGGGGTTTAAAGTGCTCAGTATGCATCTAGATTAGTTCCTTGGGGGGTCTAGTTTCCAAAATGGGGTCACTTGTGGGGGAGCTCCAATGCATAGGCACACAGGGGCTCTCCAAACGCGACATGGTGTCCGCTAACAATTGGAGCTAATTTTCCATTCAAAAAGTCAAAAGGCGCGCCTTCCCTTCCGAGCCCTGCTGTGTGCCCAAACAGTGGTTTACCCCCACATATGAGGTATCGGCGTACTCGGGAGAAATTGCTCAACAAATTTTAGGATCCATTTTATCCTTTTGCCCATGTGAAAATGAAAAAATTGAGGCGAAAATAAATTTTTTGTGAAAAAAAAGTACTTTTTCATTTTTACGGATCAATTTGTGAAGCACCTGAGGGTTTAAAGTGCTCACTAGGCATCTAGATAAGTTCCTTGGGGAGTCCAGTTTCCAAAATGGGGTCACTTGTGGGGGAGCGCCAATGTTTAGGCACACAGGGTCTCTCCAAATGCGACATGGTGTCCGCTAACGATGGAGATAATTTTTCATTCAAAAAGTCAAATGGCGCTCCTTCCCTTCCGAGCCTTACCATGTGCCCAAACAGTGGTTTACCTCCACATGTGAGGTATCAATGTACTCAGGAGAAATTGCCCAACAAATTTTAGGATCCATTTTATCCTGTTGTCCATGTGAAAATGAAAAAATTGAGGGTAAAAGAATTTTTTTGTGAAAAAAAAGTACTTTTTCATTTTTACAGATCAATTTGTGAAGCACCTGGGGGTTTAAAGGGTTCACTATGCATGTAGATATGTTCCTTGGGGCGTCTAGTTTCCAAAATGGGGTCACTTGTGGGGGAGCTCCAATTTTTAGGCACACGGGGGCTCTCCAAACGTGACATGGTGTCCGCTAAAGAGTGCAGCCAATTTTTCATTCAAAAAGTCAAATGGCGCTCCTTCCCTTCCAAGCCCTGCCGTGCCCCCAAACAGTGGTTTACCCCCACATATGAGGTATCAGCGTACTCAGGACAAATTGGACAACAACTTTCATTGTTCAGTTTCTCCTTTTACCATTGGGAAAATAAAAAAATTGTTGCTGAAAAATCATTTTTGTGACTAAAAAGTTAAATGTTCATTTTTTCCTTCCATGTTGCTTCTGCTGCTGTGAAGCACCTGAAGGGTTAATAAACTTCTTGAATGTGGTTTTGTGCACCTTGAGGGGTGCAGTTTTTAGAATGGTGTCACTTTTGGGTATTTTCAGCCATATAGACCCCTCAAACTGACTTCAAATGTGAGGTGGTCCCTAAAAAAAATGGTTTTGTAAATTTCGTTGTAAAAATGAGAAATCGCTGGTCAAATTTTAACCCTTATAACTTCCTAGCAAAAAAAAATTTTGTTTCCAAAATTGTGCTGATGTAAAGTAGACATGTGGGAAATGTTATTTATTAACTATTTTGTGTCACATAACTCTCTGGTTTAACAGAATAAAAATTCAAAATGTGAAAATTGCGAAATTTTCAAAATTTTCGCCAAATTTCCATTTTTATCACAAATAAACACAGAATTTATTGACGTAAATTTACCACTAACATGAAGCCCAATATGTCACGAAAAAACAATCTCAGAACCGCTAGAATCCATTGAAGCGTTCCTGAGTTATTACCTCATAAAGGGACACTGGTCAGAATTGCAAAAAACGGCAAGGTCTTTAAGGTCAAAATAGGCTGGGTCATGAAGGGGTTAATGTGTACATGTCCCAATACATGACACTCTCTCTGTTTTTAAAAGTTGAGAGGTATGAGCTAACCTACTCTGCAAGATATTTTGCTTAAGGGTTGGGCTAATTAGGACTTTGTTATATGGTGCCCTGTTATTTCTAAATACATTCAATTGTGAACATAGCACTGAATGCAATAAAAATGCAGCACTAAATGTGCTTTTGCACAAGCCACCAAACTGTAGTTTACTTACTGTCTTTTAGTAATAGAATAATAAAACCAATCCTTATTAAACACTAACATTAAAACTATGTTACCAGTTTGCACTGTGCACATATCTAATCACAGCTAAGCTAAAATGTATATAAACAGATTAAACGCTGGACTTTTTGGACTGTGATTCTAAAAATATTTACACACTTCAGTGCTAACCATCCATATGCTATATGGACAGAATAGTGACACACCTCTTAATCATTGAACTAAGATTTTTCATTCAGTCTCATTGCCACAAGTGTATAGAATTTGGCCCCTTGCCATGCAGTCTGCCATCACTAACATTGGTAAAATAATGGGCCATCATCAAAAGGTCATTGATATCAGCATGTTTCAATGAAACACAAACTGTGTCCTTAAAGTCACTCTCAAATCAATTATATTTTTCAGCAACTGGAAGGATTTTGTAGTTTTTTCTATATTATTTAAACTGGTGAACTGGAAACAGAGTCGTAGGTGCTCAAAGTTCAATACATAGTAACATAGTAACATAGTTATTAAGGTTGAAAGAAGACTTTAAGTCCATCTAGTTCAACCCATAGCCTAACCTAACATGCCCTAACATGTTGATCCAGAGGAAGGCAAAAAAAACCCATGTGGCAAATAATAAGCTCCACTTTGGGGAAAAAAATTCCTTCCCGACTCCACATACGGCAATCAGACTAGTTCCCTGGATCAACGCCCTATCAAGGAATCTAGTATATATATCCTGTAACATTATACTTTTCAAGAAAGGTATCCAGTCCCCTCTTAAATTTAAGTAATGAATCACTCATTACAACATCATACGGCAGCGAGTTCCATAGTCTCACTGCTCTTACAGTTTATGCCTAAACCTTCTTTCCTCCAGACGTAGAGGATGCCCCCTTATCCCTGTCTCAGGTCTATGATTAAAAAGATCATCAGAAAGGTCTTTGTACTGTCCCCTCATATATTTATACATTAAAATAAGATCACCCCTTAGTCTTCGTTTTTCCAAACTAAATAGCCCCAAGTGTAATAACCTATCTTGGTATTGCAGACCCCCCAGTCCTCTAATAACCTTGGTCGCTCTTCTCTGCACCTGCTCTAGTTCAGCTATGTCTTTCTTATACACCGGAGACCAGAACTGTGCACAGTATTATAAGTGTGGTCGAACTAGTGACTTGTATAGACGTAAAATTATGTTCTCCTCATGAGCATCTATGCCTCTTTTAATGCATCCCATTATTTTATTTGCCTTTGTAGCAGCTGCCTGACACTGGCCCCTAAATATGAGTTTGTCATCCACCCATACACCCAGGTCTTTTTCATTGACGGTTTTGCCCAGAGTTTTAGAATTAAGCGCATAGTTATACATCTTATTACTTCAACCCAAGTGCATGAACTTACATTTATCCCCTTTAAAGCTCATTTGCCATTTATCAGCCCAAGCTTCTAGTTTACATAAATCATCCTGTAATATAAAATTGTCCTCCTCTGTATTGATTACCCTGCAGAGTTTAGTGTCATCTGCAAATATTGAAATTCTACTCTGAATGCCCCATACAAGGTCATCAATAAATATGTTAAAAAGAAGAGGGCCTTATATTGACCCCTGTGGTACCCCACTGCTAACCGTGACCCAGTCCGAGTGTGCTCCATTAATAACCACCCTTTGTTTCCTATACCTGAGCCAGCTCTTAACCCACTTACACATATTTTCCCCTATCCCCATTATTCTCATTTTATGTATCAACCTTTTGTGTGGCACCGTATCAAAAGCTTTTGAAAAGTCCATAGGAACTATGTCCACTGGGTTCCCTTGGTGCAGTCCGGAACTTACCTCTTCATAGAAGCTGATCAGATTAGTCTGACATGAACGGTCCCTAGTAAACCCGTGCTGATACTGGGTCATGAGGTTATTCCTCTTCAGATACTCCAGTATAGCATCCCTTAGAATGCCCTCCAGGATTTTACCCACAGTAGAGGTTAAGCTTACTGGCCTTTTATTTCCGAGTTCAGTTTTTGTCCCCTTTTTGAATATTGGCACCACATTTGCTATACGCCAGTCCTGTGGTACAGACCCTGTTATAATGGAGTCTTTAAAGATTAAAAAATAATGGTCTATCAATGACTGTACTTAATTCCTGCAGTACTTGGGGGTGTATCCCATCTGGGCCTGGAGATTTGTCAATTTTAGTGATTTTTAGACGCCGATGTACTTCCTGCTGGGTTAAGCAGGTGACATTTAATGGGGAATTTCTATCACTAGTCATTTTGTCTGCCATGGAATTTTCTTGTATAAATACTGATGAAAAAAAGTCATTTAGCATTTTAGCTTTTTCCTCATCCTCATCCACCATTTCACCCAGACTATTTTTAAGGGGGCCAACACTATCATTTTTTAGTTTCTTACTATTTACGTAGTTAAAGAATATTTTGGGATTATTTTTACTCTCTCTTGCAATGAGTCTCTATGTCTCAATCTTTGCTGCCTTGATTTGCTTTTTACAGAATTTAATTTTTTGTATTTATTTAATGCCTCCTCACTACCTACTTCCTTTAATTCTCTAAATGCTTTCTTTTCGTCACTTATTGCTCCCCTTACAGCTCTATTTAGCCATATTGGTTTCTTCCTATTCCTAGTATGTTTATTCCCATACGGTATATACTGTGCACAGGTCTTATCCAGGATCTTAATAAACGTCTCCCATTTTCTTTGTGTATTTTTATCTCTCAGGATATCGTCCCAGTTAATTGCACCAAGAACCTCTCTCATCCGTTGGAAGTTTGCCCTCCTGACGTTTAGTGTCCTTGTAACCCCTCTACTACACATCTTATTAAAGGATACATGAAAACTTATTATTTTGTGATCACTATTCCCCAAGTGACCCCCAACCCTTATATTTGATATGCGGCTGGCCTGTTGGTTAATATTAGGTCTAGCAGTGCCCCCCTTCTTGTTGGGTCCTGAACCAGCAATGATGCAGTACTGAATAGGTTCTGTAGCAGAAATTGATGAAAAACTTAATGCTGGCTGTTATAGCTATAAGAACCAATAGTCTATGGCATCTCACCCCTCTCCACTGCCCACAGTGCCAGCAATTAGCACAGAAGCATCCAAAGTAGATAATGGACTCTCAAGGAAGATAGGGAAAATTATGCCTCCTCCAAAGTTCCATATAAAATAAATTAAAAATCTAGTGATTGGGTTTTAACCTAGAATGCCATGGTGAGGTGGCCACATGCAGCCGAAAACCATGTGTATACATGTAGGAGCGAATGAGAGCATGGTTTTGATGTGACCCTGAGATATTACTCGAAAACTATGGAGGCACAAAAATACATCTTTTTTCTGTTTTTTGGTAGTACAATTAGAAAACCTCACCTTCGTAAACACTAATTACAATAATAGTATGTGTCTTTGACTGTTAACTTGAATAAAACGTATGAAAATTTATTCCGATGGCATGAGATGGCGCTTGGCAAGAACATGTAATATTTTCACTATGTAGATCCCTAATCACAGCTAGGTTATAACAAAATGCAATAAAAAGTATGTCCTTTTGTCACATGTGGCTACTGCACTTTGTACCCTATGATAATGGGATCATCATCAGTGGTGTATGTAAGTGGATAGGTTAGCCTGGTGGCCAATTGTTATTCTCCTCATGTCTGGTGCCCCAATCACAAGCCTACAACTACAACCCTATTTCCCAAAAAGTTAGGACAATGTGTAAAATGTAGAGAAAACAAGAACGCAATGATTTTGAAACCTCTTGTAGCAATATTTTATTCATAACAGAACACATATCACATCAGAAGGTGAATCTTGGCCATTTTCCATTTCATTTGAAAAAATAAACTCATTTAAAAAGCGATGGCAGCAGCACATCTCAAAAGCCTGGTGACAGGGTTTACGAGAGGCTGGAAAAATAAGTGTTACTAACGAAAAACATCTGGATGATCAATTTTCAACTAAGTCGCATAACTGTGCATAAAAAGAGCATGTTAGAGGCAGGGTCTCTCAGAAGAAAAGATGGTCAGAGGTTAACCATTCCGTGAACAATTGCGCCTAAAAATTACTCCGACAACCCCTTGAAAATCACTATGTTTCCACCAAGTAAAATAAAATCTATATTCACCTCTGGTGTCGGCACCATTCCAGCGATATTGGCACTCTCTCTCCCAGAGCTCATGTGACAATTTTATGTGATGATGACCACTTCACTCTCCCTTCTTTTGGACAAATCAGACATCCGGAAGAAGTGAGAGAGCAGCCACAGTTATCAAATGCAGTGGGCAGGCAGTGCACATATAGCTCTCAAGTCTCTCTTTCTATTCTCCACCTACTGCCTGCCTCCTTTCTCTAATTGATGTTTCAATGACAGGTCAGTCAAAGACAGGAGGTAGGCTTTAGGTGAGGAATATGGAGGAGTACAAGAGAACTGTAATTGCAGTGCCCACCTCACTGCACTTGCTGCTCATTACATTGTATAGCAAAGTAATAATGCTCACCGTGTGTTTCTACTATGTAATTGTTTTCCCTCTGTGCCTTCACATGGTAATACTACCCTTTCTGTGCCTCCACATGGAGTGTCCCCTCTGTGCCTCCACAGCTAGTATTACTTCTACTCGATAATAGTGCCCTCACACAGTAATAGTAATCCTCTGGGTCAAGGTATGGTAATAATCCTATGTCTGCCCACAAGTGGTAATAGTTCCCTCCTCTGTGTTTTCACAAGATATTAGTGCCCCCATGACCCCATGACATCATGACGTAATCCGCGTCACTGAGAAGACATGGTATACTGGAGTTGGGAGCTCAGAAGGGCTGTAAGCATTTTCAATTACATCAACATCTTAAAGATGTGGTACAACTAAATTGAGCAAACGTGACATGAATCCGCATCTGTGTCTCCACTGGTTCTCAGAACCGGCTGTAATTTTAGCAACCGGTTCAGGAGAACCAGTGGGAACCAGCCGAATCCTATTCCAGGGTTATTGTTATGATCTTCCTCAAGGCTCTTGCCAATGTATAGCTTTATTTGTGGTTTCTATCTCTCCAAACAAGACCTCAATGCCAAAATGTAGTATTTCATGAATATTGGATGAGAACCAAGTCAAATATTTTCTTCCTATTACTACAGAGGTTAAATATTTAGAAATACTCCAGTGTGTGCCTTTTGTAATACCAATACAGACCATAAATCTGTGAGTATTCAATCTTAAATTTTGGTCCATTTTTGACATTACAAAATATTACATAATATTTAAAAACATATATAACATACTTATAGTATTTAGCTATTTTTTGGGGCTGGTGAGCACCAGAACAAAGACATACAGTGGGGCAAAAAAGTATTTAGTCAGTCAGCAATAGTGTATGTTCCACCACTTAAAAAGATGAGAGGCGTCTGTAATTTACATCATAGGTAGACCTCAACTATGGGAGACAAACTGAGAAAAAAAAATCCAGAAAATCACATTGTCTGTTTTTTTAACATTTTTTTTGCATATTATGGTGGAAAATAAGTATTTGGTCAGAAACAAACTATCAAGATTTCTGGCTCTCACAGACCTGTAACTTCTTCTTTAAGAGTCTCCTCTTTCCTCCACTCATTACCTGTAGTATTGGCACCTGTTTAAACTTGTTATCAGTATAAAAAGACACCTGTGCACACCCTCAAACAGTCTGACTCCAAACTCCACTATGGTGAAGACCAAAGAGCTGTCAAAGGACACCAGAAACAAAATTGTAGCCCTGCACCAGGCTGGGAAGACTGAATCTGCAATAGCCAACCAGCTTGGAGTGAAGAAATCAACAGTGGGAGCAATAATTAGAAAATGGAAGACATACAAGACCACTGATAATCTCCCTCGATCTGGGGCTCCACGCAAAATCCCACCCCGTGGGGTCAGAATGATCACAAGAACGGTGAGCAAAAATCCCAGAACCACGCGGGGGGACCTAGTGAATGAACTGCAGAGAGCTGGGACCAATGTAACAAGGCCTACCATAAGTAACACACTACGCCACCATGGACTCAGATCCTGCAGTGCCAGACGTGTCCCACTGCTTAAGCCAGTACATGTCCGGGCCCGTCTGAAGTTTGCTCGAGAGCATTTGGATGATCCAGAGGAGTTTTGGGAGAATGTCCTATGGTCTGATGAAACCAAACTGGAACTGTTTGGTAGAAACACAACTTGTCATGTTTGGAGGAAAAAGAATACTGAGTTGCATCCATCAAACACCATACCTACTGTAAAGCATGGTGGTGGAAACATCATGCTTTGGGGCTGTTTCTCTGCAAAGGGGCCAGGACGACTGATCCGGGTACATGAAAGAATGAATGGGGCCATGTATCGTGATATTTTGAGTGCAAACCTCCTTCCATCAGCAAGGGCATTGAAGATGAAACGTGGCTGGGTCTTTCAACATGACAATGATCCAAAGCACACCGCCAGGGCAACGAAGGAGTGGCTTTGTAAGAAGCATTTCAAGGTCCTGGAGTGGCCTAGCCAGTCTCCAGATCTCAACCCTATAGAAAACCTTTGGAGGGAGTTGAAAGTCCGTGTTGCCAAGCGAAAAGCCAAAAACATCACTGCTCTAGAGGAGATCTGCATGGAGGAATGGGCCAACATACCAACAACAGTGTGTGGCAACCTTGTGAAGACTTACAGAAAACGTTTGACCTCTGTCATTGCCAACAAAGGATATATTACAAAGTATTGAGATTAAATTTTGTTTCTGACCAAATACTTATTTTCCACCATAATATGCAAATAAAATGATAAAAAAACAGGCAATGTGATTTTCTGGATTTTTTTTCTCAGTTTGTCTCCCATAGTTGAGGTCTACCTATGATGTAAATTACAGACGCCTCTCATCTTTTTAAGTGGTGGAACTTGCCATATTGCTGACTGACTAAATACTTTTTTGCCCCACTGTATTTAGCTACCATCAATAGTGGATTTGTCTATTTAACAGTTTAATTTAGAAAAACAGTAGCTTTATTTATCCTTGATGAAAATAATCATGAATTAGTGAATACCATAAATAGTTGCATTTGTGTGAAAAGTCATCTGCTTATTACTAATTAAGATGTAAACTTGTAATATACACTATATGAATAAAAGTATTGGGACACATCTCTTAAAGGGAGTCTGTCCGCAGGATTTCACACCCCAAACTATTTGTATGAGCATGTAGCACTTTCAAAAACAAGTCCAGCAATATCTTTACATGGCCACTCTGTTCTTCCATTACTGAGAATTCAGTATTTGAATGAATATGCAGATGAGGATGAGGATCTATGGAAGCAGAAGGAGGTGACGCTGGGCGGGAAATAGTGCTCGAGTGAAAGAGGCTTCAGATCAACAGCCTAATTTGCATATTATTATTATTTATTATTATAGCGCCATTTATTCCATGGCGCTTTACATGTGAGGAGGGGTATACATAATAAAAACAAGTACAGTAATCTTAAACAATACAAGTCACGACTGGTACAGGAGGTGAGAGAACCCTGCCCCCGAGAGCTCATAATCTACTAGGGATGGGTGAGGATACAATAGGTGAGGGCAGAGCTGGTCGTGCAGTGGTTTGGTGGATCAGTGGTTACTGCAGGTTGTAGGCTTGTTGCAAGAGGTAGGTCTTCAGGTTCTTTTTAAAGGTTTCCACGGTAGGCTAGAGTCTGATATGCTGTGGTAGAGAGTTTCAGAGTAGGGGTGATGCGCGGGATAATTATTGTATGTGACTGTGGGAAGAGGAGATTACAGGGGAGTAGAGAAGGACATCTTGTGAGGATCGGAGGGTGCATGTAGTTAAGTACCGGGAGATGAGGTCACAGATGTATAGAGGACACAGATTGTGGATGGCTTTGTATGCCATGGTTATGGTTTTGAACTGGAGTCTTTGGGTAATGGGGAGCCAGTGCAGGGATTGACAGAGGGGAGAGGCTGGGGAACTGGGGAATAGCAGGGGGATAGGTGGATTATTTGGGCAGCAGAGATTAGAATATATTGGAGAGGTGCGAGAGTGTTAGAGGGGAGGCCACAGAGCAGGAGGTTGCAGTAGTCAAGGCAGGAGATGATGAGGGCATGGACTAGGATTTTTGCAGATTCTTGGTTGAGGCATGTACAGATCCGGGAAATATTTTTGAGTTGAAGTCAGCAGGAAGTGGAAAGGGCTTGGATATGTGGTTTGAAGGAGAGATCAGTGTCAAGGATTACCCTGGGGCAGCAAGCTTGTGGAACTGGGGAGAATGAGCAGCCATTTACTTTAATGGATAGGTCTCTTGGGGGGGTCGAGGGAGATGGGGGAAAGATGATAGATTCTGTTTTGTCCATATTAAGTTTTAGAAATACAGACATTGTGGGATTCTGGTTAGTAGGGAGGTGATATCTGGTCCAGAGATGTAGATCTGTGTGTCATCAGCATAGAGGTGATACCGAAAGCTGTGAAATTTTATGAGGTGTCCCAGGCTGAAGGTGTAAATGGAGCAGAGCAGGGGCCCTAGGACTGAACCTGTGGGATTCCGACAGATAGGGGGCGAGGTGAGGAGGTGGTGTGTGAGTGGGAGACGCTAAATGTCCGGTCTGTTAGGTATGACAAGATCCAAAATAGGGCCAAGTCAGTGATGCCAAGAGATGAGAGGGTGTGTAGTAATATGGAATGGTCCACTGTGTCAAAAGCAGAGGACAGGTTCAGATGGATGACATAGTAGTGTCGCTTGGCTTTGGCGGTTAATAGGTCATTGGTGACTTTAGTTAGGGCAGTGGAGTAATGCGGCCGGCAGCCAGATTGTAAGTGGTTGAAGAGGGAGCAAAAAGAAAGGTGGGACGACAGTTCAAGATGGACTTGTTGTTCCAGTAGTTTTGAGGCATAGGGGAGAAGTGATATGGGGCGATAGCTAGATACAGAGGATGGGTCAAGAGAATGCTTTTTGAGGATAGGTGTGATTGAGGCATTTTTAAAGCTTGAGGAGAAAACACCAGTTGTTAGTGATAGGTTGAATAGATGGGTTAGGGTTGGAATGAAGACTGTGGTGAGGTTTGGGATGAAGTAGGATGGGATCGGGTCAAGTGCACAGGTGGTGGTGGTCAATCTTCTGCTTGAAAAATGAGGCAAAGTCTTCGGCATATCAAGTCAAACAGTAATTTCTCTGTAAAGGAGGAATGGACTGGGCAGGTAAAGGTATGGCTGGACTTGTTTTTGAGCTACATGGGCATAGAAATAGTTTGGGATGTAAAATCCTTCTGACAGATACCCTTTAATCACTTCACATACTGGAGTGTAAGAGCAAAGTCAAAGTGTCCAGATTCATCAAGATTGGCATTGTTGTCGCCAGTCTTGATGAAGGTGCATGTTGAAGTCCGACGCTCCTAATTCATGAAGAGGTTATGAATCTGGAGCATTTGATGAGTGGTGTGCGCCTCCTTGCACTACACCAAAAATCTAACTCCAGTCATGTACTGGGAACACCACAACTCATAATGAATTGGTTAAGCTGTTTTTGTCCTGTCCCCACTGTGCTCGCATCCCACCCCAGTACGCCCAATTTTGGCCTAGCTGGGGTAAACTGGTGTGAAAATGCCAAAGGTGGCAACATTTTGGAGCAACTCTGAATTGCGCCTAAATTTTGTGACTTTTCAAATCTTTTACGTCAGAATTCTCAAGTGAAAGTTTTGATGGATCGGTCCCAAAACTCTATATCTTCCTGTGATTCTTCTTGGTGTCTATGGCTAGAGACAAGTTACATTTGACAACAGGCAATGCATAGTGTATTATACAGAAGGGACACATTGAGTGTGTGAAGGATGACACGCAGAATCTCACCGCTGCCACCACATGTGAAGATATATTCAATATCAACTAAACCAAAAGGAAAAATTAAAGACACAAATTAGTGTCATTGTATATGTTGCTGGACCAAAAAATGGACACTCTGCCAAACCAGCAACCTATATGAGACATAGAGTACGAAGTCCGAAATATATATAAAAAATATCAATTTTTATTACAAAAACATATTGAAAATCAGCAACCTATATGAGACATAGAGTACGAAGTCCGAAATATATATAAAAAATATCAATTTTTATTACAAAAACATATTGACAATCACTCATATTTAATAAAAAGGCGATGGAAAAGTGGAGCACAGTGTCAAAAAAATTTCATTACACAACACCACAAATAATCATATCAGGCATGGGATAAGAGACGTAAGAACAACATACACTCTTTGCAATAGTATAACGTATATCAGAGTAAATAATGTATGGTATATCCATGAACTGCCAGAGGTCAAAATACCAAACTCATTAATATAAGAAGCAAGGGAATGTCTATCTAATCATTAAGTTACACCATAAAATGTGGTGAAAAAAGACAAACCCAGAAGTGTTTATATGCAGGGATCAAACCATGGCTGGAATAGATAACCAAACAAGCGTCTCACCCATTGTAACCTGTGTGTGGTAATGCAATGGAATCAGCCCCACCGCGCATTTCGCGTGGGCTTCTTCAGGGGGGCGTGACTCCTTGTGTGCTATGCCTACAATATATAGGAGCATAGTAATTCCCAAATTACCTTCCGCTGTAACCAACTGGAGCTGGTGGGGAATCGGTGCGTGCGCACTGAGAGTCACCGCCGAAGTCGGCGCTGCATTTGGAATTCGTAGTGATGCTGCGGGTAGGGAAAATCCCCCAGTGAGGTCAAATCCCACGAGAGTCACAGCCGAGCATCACATGTGAAGAACCCGCATCTTGCCACCCTACCTGACGTCACTATTATGTCCGAGGGATTACGTGGTACACTCTCCTCACTTGCACCAACTTGACGTTCTGCACCCCCTGGGGACACATAAGGTCAGCTTGGCACAGTTTTACACAGACACTCCCTGTCCACATGGGCCCAGGGAGGCACAAGGATGTGACTCACTCAGTTGCTGACTTGGCACCACACTCGCTCACAATCACAAGAGGCCCATTTCACTAGCACCAGTGAAACAGCGCCTGGTCAGCCTGGTAGGACTGCCACCAGTTCCTTGTTAGATATAAGACAAATCTGTTAATGGGGTTATATCAGGCCAGTAACTAGCCCAGAATGCATGGAAAGTTCAGCCAAGAACACGGATGTGTGGATTCGTATCAATATAAAAGAGCAACCCAAGGTTAAATTATATATTTAATTGCCTTAAGGGCACACTAGACAATACACAATATATATACCCAATTGTTATACATATGCAATTATCAGATATGCAAGTACAATAGATGTAGGGCAAAGTATGAAGAATATAAGAGTCACTTACCAGTCAGATGAAAGGCCTGGATTGTGGGGGAGGGACTGCCGTATTGTGAGGGAGGCTGGTGGTCCTCTGTTTGTTGACTTCTCCCCACACAATATGTCATTGTGATCTCTCCAGAGCAAAGCAATAGGCCATGCTTTACACAAGCATTTAACCCCTTGGGGTCACTCCCCTCTTGCCCTCTGGGCTGGACCTAAATATCCTCCCCTTGCTGAGCCAGGTGTCTTGTTACACCTACACATGTTTTCAGGAGGATTGTAAGCTGCCAATTAAACCTCTCCTTCCTTCACAGAGTGGCTGGAACTTTGGAGTGATTTTTTTTCAGAGCAAGAACACTTAAAAAATGCGACCAAATTACTTGAAAGTACATTTAAGGGCGTAGATAAATTTTAGTAGATATACAGTGGGGAAAAAAATATTTAGTCAGCCACCAAGTTTTTCCACTTAAAAATATGAGAGAGGCCTGTAATTGACATCATAGGTAGACCACAACTATGAGAGTCAAAATGAGAAAACAAATCCAGAAAATCCCATTGTCTGATTTTGCAAGATTTATTTTGCAAAATATAATGGAAAATAAGTATTTGGTCACTTAAAAAAATGCAAGATTACTGGCTCTCACAGACCTGTAACTTCTTCTTTAAGAGACTCATCTTTCCTCCACTCATTACCTGTAGTAATGGCACCTGTTTGAACTTGTTATCAGTATAAAAGACACCTGTGCACACCCTCAAACAGTCACACTCCAAACTCCACTATGGTGAAGACCAAAGAGCTGAAACACAATTGTAGCTTTGCACCAGGCTGGGAAGACTGAATCTGCATTAGCAGATTGGTGTTATGAAATCAACTGTGGGAGCAATAATAAGAAAATGGAAGATATACAAAACCACTGATAATCTCCCTTGATTTGGGGTTCCACGCAAGATCTCACCCTGTGGGGTCAAAATAATCACAAGAATGATGAGCAAAAATCCCAGAACCACACGAGGGGACCTAGTGAATGACCTGCATAGAGCTGGGACCACCGTAACAAAGGCTACCTTCAGTAGCACACTATGCCGCCAGGGACTCAGATCCTGCAGTGCCAGACGTGTCCTCAGCTTAAGCCAGCACATGTCCGGGCCCGTCTGAAGTTTGCTAGAGAGCATTTGGATTATCTAGAAGAATATTGGGAGAATGTCATATGGTCTCATGAAACCAAAGTAGAACTGTTTGATTGAAGCAAAACTTGTCATGTTTGGAGGAGACAGAATGCTGAGTTGCAACTAAAGAACACCATACCTACTGTGAAGCATGGGAGTGGCAATCATGCTTTGGGGCTGTTTCTCTGCAAAGGGACCAGGATGACTGATCCGTGTACATGAAAGAAGGAGTGGGCCATGTATCGTGAGATTTTGAGTGCAAACCTCCTTCCATCAGCAAGGGCATTGAATATAGAACATGGATGGGTCTTTCAGCATGATAATGATCCCAGGCACACCGCCATGGCAATGAAGGAGTGGCTTTGTAAGAAGCATTTGAAGGTCCTGGAGTGACCTAGCCAGTCTCCCGATCTCAGCCCCATAGAAAACCTTTGGAGGGAGTTGAATGTCCGTGTTGCCCAACGACAGGCCCAAAACAACACTGCTCTAGAGGAGATCTGGATAGAGGAATGGACCAACATACCACCAACAGTGTGTGCCAACCTTGTGAAGACTTACAGAAAACGTTTTACCACTGTCATTGCCAACAAAGGATATATAACAAAATATTGAGATGAACTTTTGTTAATGACCAAATATTTTCCACCATAATTTGCTAAATGAATCTTGCCAAATCAGACAAGGTGATTTTCTGGATTTGTTTTCTAATTTTGACTCTCATAGTTGTTGTGGTCTACCTATGATGTCAATTACAGGTCTCTCTGACTAATTACTTTTTTCCCCCACTGCATATAGTAAATCTAGCAGGAGGAAAATGAAAATGCATCTAATTACTCTACTGCTCCAAAGGGCATAGCGTTTTGGACAAGTAAAATATTGTTTGACTTTTTCTACTTTACCTGGAATTTTATACATGCCAAAATCAAAGGGCCTGGCCTCAAGGTAATTTAATTTTAAATAGACATTGTGGCTTCTCTGAGCAGACAAAAATACCCTTAAGGGGGCTATAAAAATATAATAAAAATCCATTGTTAGAAAAATTCCCTGTTGTTTGTTTATATAACCAGGAAGCTATTCAATCTCCAGTGGCCCAGGGCAAGATGTCACTTTTCTAAAGGGGCTATTATGTTACATTGTTCCTATTAATATCAACCAGTATTTCCCTGCTCTTGTAGCTGTTGCTAGAAGTAAAAATATTATGGCCCCAATTCATCATTTGTGCTTTTGTTTTGTTGCTGTCATTTTTCTTTTTGTTTCCTGGTATTCATGCTGTCTTTTTTAATCAAATTCTTCAAAATAGCACTAGCGGTTTATGAATTTTTTTTTGCAAAGTCAAAAATGGTCTTTATTTTTTTCTAGAATCCTTTTTTTTGTGTGACTTTTAGCATAAACAGTAGCACCGTTTGCAAAATGTCTGAAGGAGGGGACAATTGTGGCAACATTTTATGATGTTTTGAAAAGTCGTAAATGATGAATCAGGCGAAGACATCTGGAAGTCCCACATCTAGACCACAACAGCAATTTTTTTTCTTAAAAGTGAATACATATCAAATACTTTCTAAAAAAGGCACACATTAAAAGAAAAATTACCATAATGGTAACAAAAAACAGGCAAAAGACACCAAAAAGTAGACAATAAAAAGAGCAAATGCAATAATGAATCCGCACCTGTTTTTTTTATGAGAGTCCTGATACATATGTATTTGTGTGCAGCTGAATAGCGTCTCCATATGGTGCTGCATCATGGATATATTCTGCTTCCTTCTCCAGGAATGTTTACATTGGGTATCACTGTCCGGACTGTGTGCTTTTACCTACCAACAGTGAAGTCTTGTAATATTTTACACACTGCTACGACCTTCTCATCTAATGCATGAATATATATCATTAAGGAACCAACCTTTCTGTGAAAATTAAGAGTAAAAATCATATATTTTTAAGGCTAAATTCACATATCCATATGACACATCTGAATGCTGTCTGATTTTTTCTCAGATATCACTCATAGGTGGATATATTCACACAGCTGTTACAATCACGGGTCAGATAATGAGATCCGAGAGAGCCAGCACATGTCCTATTCTGATCCAATTTGCAGATCAGACTTGGCCATACAACTCTATGGGGATCCATGAGACACAGATGCAAATTTAAAAGACTGATATGATTCCATTTTGCACCCATGCCTCACAGATCTGCTGATTTGGTGATAACCTTAAACAAAAACAAGTGACCTTCCAAGGAATTTTTATTGGCAAACACACCTCTTCAGTGAATAAAATAATGGAATTAAAAAAACGAAAGCAAGTAGGAGGCATCTAGGATAACGTCTGATAAAACAATTGTCCATTTTTCTCTTATGGCAACAAACACAGGGATATGTGGATCTAGCCTTTACCAAAGCTTATCAATCTCTGTGCCTGGCCTCAACTCTCTGGGTGTTGGCGAGGAGTGGTTGGGGAGGCAAATTTCGTATAAGTAAATGCTGAACAATACTTCTATGGCTCCATCAATATCAAGCTTAACAACATAATTGAGTCATTAAGTTGTTAGAATGTTAAATCGATTTCAGGTGACAAAAAAGAAAAAAAATTGAAATATTTTTTTATTTGCTTTTGTATGGACTTCTAGTAAAGAAATTGAGGCCTGACATCATGTTGGTCTGTCTGATGAGGTCCGGGCATTATCTTCATCATTATCAGGGGTACCTGTGCGGTGGGTGTCTGGCTTTCCTGGGTAAGACATATGTATTTTGTATGTATGCGCATTATTGGCACTTTAACTCTGGGAGTCATGGGGTATGATTATCCTGCCACATGGCCTATATTATTATGGAGTGGCTCCTGTGATCCTTGGTGTCTTTTCCCAAATGATATGAGGGTTATTTTATGGTTACTCTTTTTTAGTAACTGTGCACACTTGTGCCTTCCAGCTTGTATATATGGTTGCAGGGATAGATTACTTACATTTTTGAGTGCCTCTTCTCCCTCTTATTGTAGGATTGCTCACCCCCCGCCAGTTTGCATTGTCGTTCATTAGACCAATCCAATTATTTTTTTGTATTGTATTGTATGTGTTTATATATATTTTTTTCATGTCTAGTGTGTGTTTTGTATTATTAGTAAAGATATTTTGATAGTTATTTTCCTGGACATTTGTGATTATTATTAGATATATTATTTGTTTATACTTTAGGATTTAAAAACTCTTGGTTCCTTTATGTTCTCTATAATTGAGTCATTAAGTTGTTAGAATGTTAAATTGATTTCAGGTGACAAAAAAGAAAAAAAATTGAAATATTTTTTTATTTGCTTTTGTATGGACTTCTAGTAAAGAAATTGAGGCCTGACATCATGTTGGTCTGTCTGGTGAGGTCCGGGCATTATCTTCATCTGTCTGATGTGGGTAGAAAACATTTGAGAAGCCCTTGATTCATAAATATCATCAAAGCTTTTCGTGTGCATGATTCCCATGGAGGCCGGTATCTTCATGGTAACACATAGTGATATTCCCTTCCATCTTTCCACTGTGACTTACTTAACAAGCATTTGATGGAAGGTAATATTGTCGCAAAATTTAACAACACCGTTTGTAGTCTGTTACTAAGGCAACATCTAGATTTCAATAAAAGCCTTGAACACAAAATGCAGAGAGAACTAGGGAACCAATCTTCCTGGGAAAATCAAGAGTAAAAATGATATTTGATAAAATAAAATATAACCGTCTTCTAATAATATCTTTATGTGTCTATAATTTCTATACAGCCCTATGTGTCTCAAAGATCATACGCAGTTGTATTCCCTTCCACCTTTCCACTAAGGCTTACTAACAAACAAACGACGGAAAGCAAGATCAGACCACACAAGGGTTGTTTGTAGTCTGTTACTGTGGAGACAGATGTTTTCATGCAATCTGTGAGCTCAAAACGATAGACTTGTTTATTAAAAGAAGAACAGCAGAAATGTTTGTACTGAAAGAAAAGAAGATGAAAAACAATACACTAGTTAGTGCCCTTCTTTATGGCACAAGAAAATAGCATCGTATGTGTACACTAAGTCTTTTTGAAGAGTTTTTGGAGCAGAAACTCAGCAATTTTTTTCTGGATGATTTGGAGAGTTTCTTCTCAGTTAAGTACCAAAATTCCTCGAAACATTCTGTGCACATATAGCAATCAGGGCTGTGTAGTCATAGTCAAAATCATGGAGTCGGTGTCCATTTTGGCGTAGACGGTTTAAAAGGTACCGCCTCCAATTCCTAAAATATCTAGTAAATTGGGTACAGTAGTGCAAAGCTATCTTCTAAACTTCCAGGTATGGAGCCGGGATCCATAAACCTGACTTCAGAGACGGAGTGATGTTTCCAGAATGAGCAGCACCCATGTACTAGATTTGCATGAACTCGATGATGCCGCTCGTGCAAATTATGCTATCACATCCACAGGAGTGTGATAACATGGAAAGAGGGCTGACTAATCTGGGGCATCTAATGCCTCACCTACTAGTCAAGGCCCTCATTAGCATAGAAAATGAGGGCATTATAAATGCTTTTTTTATTCCTTGTTTTCACTCAATAATGGTATGAAGAGCTTGTTAGTCAGGGAATTTGCTCATACATAGGTGAGTGCAGCTCAGTTGGAGGGCATGGCAGACCAGATCGGTTCCTTCTAAATAAAAAATGAGAATTGAGCTTGTGGAATGCAATCTGCATATTTCTGTTGCATTGTGGGAAGAGTGAAGAGTTGCCGCGAGTCTGAAGATCTTTGGGTGTAGCTAGATCGAGCTGCTTGAAGGAAATCGACATTCTATGATAAAAATAAATTATACATATTTAACATTTGCAAACTTGTACTGAGCTGAAGAACCAAATTGCCAGGTCACTTTTACCATATAGTGAAAATGGCAAAAAAAAAAAGTAATTGTGAAATTGTACTTTTTTTTTCCAATTTCGACGGTTGGAATTTTTTTTTCCCACTTTCCAGTGCATCACATGATAAAGTGAATGATGTATTTCAAAAATACAACTTGTCCCGCAGAAAACATGCCCTAATGTGACTATGTGGATGCAAAAATAAAAAACTATGGTTCTTGGAAGAAGAAGAGGAAAAAATAAAAACGAAAATCACCCGGGGTAGAAGGGGTGAATACAGTTTAATGAAACATATCAAATTTTCTGCAACTTTTCTGTGGCAAATTATCGTTTTTAATATCTCTTCTTGCTGTCAATTAAAAGCCTGTCACTACACTAGTCATGTAATGTGCACATGGGCTCTGAGTGATACAGCATAGTAAGCAGTTCTGTCCTGTAATGAATGACCGCAAGGTAGTCAGCACTTTTCAAATGGGAAAGTAATAAACACGTAAAATGGCAAGTGATCAACACAAATGAAATGATCATCTTACAAAAGGAGAAATAATGCTACTAAGAACGACCCCCATACACATTAGGTAAAAGTGGGCAGATGAGCAATCATTCATTGGTCAGGTATACAGTCATTTGTTGGTGCATCGGACTGCATCGGCTCTGTTGGATTATTTCGGTTGATGATGAATAAATCCATCATGCCCTACCAGTGTTTTGAAAGACAAGGAACATTCGTTTAGATGGTCATCAGTTAAAACGAACAATTTTTTGCTTCATCTAAACAACTGACCGTTAATTATGTTCAATATCAGTCATTTGACCAAATTTTATCTAATGCAGTGTAAAGGCACTATTAGATTCTAAATAGAACCTGAGAAATGACACATGAAAGGGAGTATCAAGTACTCAGACAACCCCTTCTCAATTGCCATATTTCCCCTTTTGAAATAACAACAGCTATATTCATCTCTGATGTCGGCAATATTCCAGCGATGATGTCACTGGCTGTCCCGGGGCTTGTGTGCCATTTTTATGCCATGTGAGCCCTGCAGCTAAATCAGTGGCCACTTCATCCTCACTTCCTTTAGACGTAACTGACATTTGGCAGAAGCCAGAAAAAAGCTGCAGCTCTCACTTCTTACGTGTGTCAGTTTTGTCCAAAGGAAGTAAGAGCGAGGCAGTCGTTGATTTGCTGCAGAGCTCACGTGACATAACAACCTCGACTAAACACCTGGAGACCAGGTGACGACGGCACTGTAGATGTGTATAGTCTGTTATTTTATCATGAGAATTCTAATGAGTTAGATGGGGTTATTCAAGTAGTGGAGAGCCGCATTAAGTACTTGGTGACAATTGTTTAAAAGAGACCAGCCCTTTCTGTTGGCATGGAGAATGGACATAATGGTGAAATATTATTTAGTGTTTATTCATAAGAATATTATTTAGGACAGATGAGGGCTGCTAACAAAAGCAAAAACAAAACAAAGACCTCATACCAACCAGTAATCAGAACCTTCGAGCACTGTCATATTTCCCTACCTTAAATCTTTTCCCCTATTTTGTAAATTTTGGGTGCATATAAGGATAATGCTCATTCTTCTTCTTAGGTACATTTATCGCTGATTTTGAAATGAAGGGTTATAATATGATATCAACTCATCGCATAATTAGTGGTTTTACAAAGTCAGTGAACATTTTAGTTATTGGAGTTTGTTCATTTACACTTATGTTGCGAACCACATACTGGTTTTGGTTTCCAAGCGACATTTTGTAGCTGCAATCATGTTAGGACTGGTGGGTAACAGTTGGATGTAGCCCAAATGTCAGATGGGGCCATAATCTGCACGGATCCTGACAGAAGGACCACCTGTCCTGACAAATACAAATCAGTAACGTTACTGCAGTGAATTAACGTAGCAAACAATTTTAGAAACTCTGATTATGTAAGTAGGTCAATTAAAGCTTAACTAAAAACAAACAAAAAAGAGGGTACATGCTGCAAAGCTAATACAAGTTTCTGATTAATGTTACAGATGGTGATTCTTTCACTTACGGTATATTGCCTTTCTTTGTGATGTGTTTGTTTTTGATAGGCTTAGTCTTTCTGTGCAATAATACAAAATCATGTTTACGTAGTAAACCTTGTTTAGCCAACAACAATAACAGGTCCACTAAGTCCATTGTGTGTTATCACTACGGCATCAATCATTATTCACACCAGGAATAATCAATGGATTGGGGTTTTATGATTACGGGCTGTAAACAGGACCAGATTTATCACCAAGAATAATGGCAATGTGCTGATAGGCCATGTACAGGCATAAATATCTCTGTGCTGAGTTACTCACAGATTTTCAATAATATGGGAGTCTGATTAGTAAGTTCCCAGACCTTACAAAAATACTGCCATTGAATCTGAACTGGAATGGTTTCCAAACTTTGAAATATTTTTTTATTTTAATGGTTGCTCCCAACATTTCAAATTGTCAACCAACCACAGGATAGACAATAGCTTGCTAATCAGTGGAGTCTGTCCTCTTGGACAATCACTGCTCACAACCAATGGGCGCTGAAGTACTATGTTGGAATAGATTGGCTGCCATGCACAGTTGCCAATGCTCCATTCATTGTCAAGCTCAGTGGAAATAGGTGATTACTTGAACTGTTGAGAATAACCCTTTAAATTCAGTAAATCATAGTGAAATACAATATGATTTTAAAAATATGTCATTTTTATAGAGGGTAAGACAGTTTCCTCAACAATTCAGTTTAGTACGTATTTCCCCCATTAAAGAGTTATTGTCATATATGCTTTTTTTGACGTGCACCACTCCCCTGCCTCCTGGCTACATTCTTGACAGAGGGCGATGCAGTCCTGAATGACTGACAGTTCGGACTACTGACATTGTAGTGCCACTGGCTGGAAAGCTTCTGCAATTCAGAATACATCTGCAACGCTTTTGGGCACTTCTGCTCTTCTGCTGCTGCGAGCAGAGGCATCTTCGCTTCTACAGCATGAGAGGAGCCCAAGGGCACTGAAATAGCCAGCCTCAGAGCAGCTCTATAGCTAAGAGTTTGCCACCGTAAGCTTTTTGTCTAAGAAACCACCCACGTGTGCTATACTGCAGAGGTGGCTGGTAATCTACGCAATGTGCATTGTAGGCAAGATACTTTGTGGCATTTGCACAGTAATGGCTTTCTTCTGGTGACTTGAACATGCAGCCCATTTTTCTTCAAGTGCCTCCTTATTGTGTATCTTGAAACAGCCACAGCACTAGTTTTCAGAGAGTCCTGTATTTCAGCTGATGTGATTTGTGAGTTTTTCTTTGCATCCCAAACAATTTTCCAGGCAGTTGTGAACGACAGTTTTGTTGGTCTACCTGACCGTATTTTTGTTTTTACAGAACCCCTGATTTTCCATTTGTTAAACACAGTTTGTACCCTGCTGACTAGTATTATCAATTCCTTGGATATCATTTTGTATCCCTTCCCTGTTTTATACAGTCCGACTACTTTTTCTCGTAGGTCCGTTGATAATTCTTTAGCTTTCCCCATGACTCACAATCCAGAAACGTCAGTGGCTGGATGAAAGATGCAAGAGTCCATTTGGATCCCAGAAACTCACTCAGCTTTTATGCACACACACTGATTACAAACAAACAGGTCACTGGTGAGGATGTTACCTTTATTAGTTATTAAAACCCATTTCTATCAACTTCTGTGCATGTTATCAGGCCAAAATCACCAGGGTATGTGAATTTTAGATCAGGGTCATTTGGATGTTTTGGGTTGTCATTATGATTTAAAAAGAGAAAACACAGTAGTTTGACAAATGGCTTCACCCAACCACTAACCATGAGTGGAGAAAACGTTTTGGTGTTATCATTCATATTCTCTGAAAAAAGGCCAAGAAAGCAAAAATTCTGCCGGGGTATGTAAACTTTAGAACACAATTGTAAGTACTTGGATAAGAATACAGTATTTAACCAGAGCCAGCATGGATTTGTAGCGAACAAGTCATGCCAGACTAAATTACTTTCCTCCAATGATTGAATCACTGACTGGGTGGATCAGGGAAAAGCGGTAGATATAGTATTTCTTGACTTCTGCAAAGCATTTGATAAAGTATCTCATACTATCCCTATTGAAAAAATGACCAAGTATGGGATTGACAAGGCTACAGTTAGGTGGATTCATAACTGGCTCAGTGATTGTATTCAAAGAGTGGTGATAAATGGTTGCACATCCAATTGGAAGAGTGTTTCAAATGGAGTACCATAAAGCTCTGTCCTGGCCCCAGTGTTGTTAAACATTTTAATAAATGATCTAGATAAGTGAACTGAAAGTAATCTAATCATATTTGCAGGCAATGCAAAGCAAGGAGGGTTAGCTAACATTAGAGAAGACAGATAAAGTGACTAACAGAATCGTATTTAACAGGGGGAATTGCTAGATTCTACATCTGGGGAAGACAAAACAAAAATTCCATTTAGGGAGGAATAGAGCTAAGCAACAGCACATGTGAAAAAGATTTAGATATACTAATAGATCACAGTCTGCACATGAGTCAACAGGGTGATGCAGCGGCAAAAAAGGTAAATTAAGTTCTAGGATATATTAAGAGAAGAATAGAGTCTAGATCACATGAAGTAATTATCCCCGTCTACTCCTCCTTGGTCAGGCCTCATCTGGAATCCGTTGTCCAGTTCTGGCATCACATTTTAAAGAAGGCATTGAAAAACTGGAGCAAGCTCAGAGAAGAGATGCCAGGATGGTGAGCGGATTGCAAAGTATGTCCTAAGAGAAAAGCTTAAAGGATCTGGGAATGCTTAGCTTGCAAAAAAAGGCTAAGAGGAGACTTAGTAGCTGTCTACAAATATCTCAAGGGATATCACAGTGTGGGATCATCCTTATTATAGTTTGCACATGGAAACACGAGAAGCATTTGAATGAAACTGAAAAGGAAAAGATACAGATTAGATATTAGAAAAAAGTTTTTGACAGTGAGGGTGATCAATGAGTGGAACAGGCTGCCACAAGAGGTGGTGATTCAATGGAAGTCTTCAAACAGAAGCTGGATAGACATCTGTCTGAGATGATTTAGTGAATCTTGCATTGATCAAGAGGTTGAACACGATGGCCCTGGAGGTCCCTTTCAACTCTATCATTTTCTGATTCTACCTTAGTGCTGACGATTTTGTCACTCATTTCCCATATAAATTCAGCCACATCCGTCAGTACATTTTTCAACAATCCCTTCAGAGCCTGGATCCCCTTCCCTCCCGCACCTCAAGCTCACATTCCATCTTCAAGCCTGTCACAGAAGAAGCCCTAAAACCTGCACTAGTAACCTTATTCCCTCACATCTCCTCCAGTCTCTTTCCCCAGCTGTCACTACCCACCTAACTAAAATATTGAACACTTCCCTCTTTAATCCAGTATCTTTCCCTCTTCATTCAAACATGCTATCTTAAATCAGTTACAAAAAAAATCCCTTGTGCACAACTGCTCTGCTAAAGGTACCTTCACACTAAACGACGCTGCAGCGATCCAGATCCGGATCGCTGCAGCGTCGCTGTTTGGTCGCTGGAGAGCTGTCACACAGACAGCTCTCCAGCGACCAACGATGCCGGTAACCAGGGTAAACATCGGGTTACTAAGCGCAGGGCCGCGCTTAGTAACCCGATGTTTACCCTGGATACCATCCTAAAAGTTAAAAAAAACAACCACTACATACTTACCTACCGCTGTCTGTCCCCGGCGCTCTGCTTCTCTGTACTGGCTGTGAGCACAGCGGCCGGAAAGCACAGCGGTGACGTCACCGCTCTGCTTTCCGGCCGCTGTGCTCACAGTGAGTGCAGGAAAGCACAGCGCCGAGGACAGACAGCGGTAGGTAAGTATGAAGCGTTTGTTTTTTTTACTTTTAGGATGGTATCCAGGGTAAACATTGGGTTACTAAGCGCGGCCCTGCGCTTAGTAACCAGATGTTTACCCTGGTTACCAGCGAAGACATCGCTGGATCGGTGTCACACACGCCGATTCAGTGATGTCTGCGGGAGAGCCAGCGACCAAAGAAAGTGCTGGCCCTCTAGCCCCGACCAACGACATCACAGCAGGATTCTGATCGCTGCTGCGTGTCAAACTGAACGATATCGCTAGCGAGGACGCTGCAACGTCACGGATCGCTAGCGATATCGTTTAGTGTGAAGGTACCTTAACTACAGACCTGTCTCTAATCTCCCAATTATCTCTAAACTCCTGGAACGCTTGGTCCACTCATCTCATCCTCTATCTCTCAGAGTACTCTCTTCTTGACCCTTTTCAATCTGGTTTCCGCTTTTTAAACTCTACTCAAATTGCCCTTACTAAAGTCACTAATAGCATATTAAGAGCAAAATCCAATGATCACTACTCCCTGCTGTTTCTCCTGGATCTCTCTGCCGCATTTGACACTGTGGATCTACAGCTCTTCCTTACTATGCTCCACTTTATCGGCCTCAAGGACATCAGTCTCTCCTGATTTTCCTCCTACCTCACTTACCGCTCCTTCACTGAATCTTTTAATGGCTCTTACGACTCTAATATTCCTCCTTCTTTCAGGGTTTCTCAGGGTTCAGTTCTAGGTCCCCTCCTTTTCTACCCATACGCTGCCCCTATTAAACAAACCATCAGCAGATTTGGTTTCCAGCATCATCTTTATGCTGATGACACCCAATTATATACCTCTTCACCTGACATCACCCCACCTTAATACAAAATTACATTGACTACCGTATTTTTAAGACTATAAGACACACTTTTTTCCTCTCAAAATGTATAGTCCGGATGTACCTGCTGTTAATGGGGAGGTGTGGGAAGAGCTGCGGGTCATAGGAGGTAGAACCGGCTGTTGTGGCTATCACCTGTGCCTGCTGCTAAAGAGAAATTAATATTCATTGCTCCCCACTCCCATAGTCTCTCCCACCTCTATGCACTGACACAGATGCAAAGAGGTGGGAGGGGCAATGGGCATGGGGAGCAGTGAATATTAATTTCACTTTAATAGCGGGCACAGCAGCAGCTGGCTTCTTGCGACTGGGCGATCACATATGCCCGCTGCTAAAGGAAATTAATATTCACTGCCCTCCACGCCCTTAGGAGTGGTGAGCAGTGAATATTCATTTGCTTTAGCTATGGGCACACGTGATCGCCCAGCAGCTGCAGGTAGCCGGTGGCTGTGGCTACTGTGCACACTGTTAAGGTGAAAATAATATTCACTGCACTACAATCCTATAGTCCCAGGCGTGAAGAGCTGTGAGTATTCTGGCAGCTGTCCTTGGCTTGTAATTAGCACATGACATTACTGTCATGTGTTCCTTACAAGCGGAAATCAGCTGCTGGGATCAGAACGGAATGCTGTGAGGGAGCACAGGCACGGTAAACAGAATGGTGTATGTTTTTTTTCTTATATATTTCTGATGGGAGCCA
The DNA here is from genome assembly GCF_032444005.1 of Ranitomeya imitator. NCBI lineage: Eukaryota > Metazoa > Chordata > Amphibia > Anura > Dendrobatidae > Ranitomeya > Ranitomeya imitator. The sequence continues at coordinate 786,740,980 of NC_091283.1, forward strand.
TGCATAACAGGATAGGGATAGGGGGACCATGTTTTGGGTGCCGGGATTCTTCCGCTGCTTGGGATGGATCCGGGCTCTTGTCTGCCTCTGTGGTCTCCCATCTGGGCCCGGCTACTGGGATTGTAGCGTGGCGCAGAATTCGGTCTCGGCATCATGCACTGCTTCATAGTGTCCATTTGGTTAATGCTGGCTCTCCAGCTAAGTCTATGGTAAGTGTGGTATACAGAGGCAGCCCTACCCTCTGGAGTCTAAGTCCAGAAATCATGTTTCTGAGCATGTTCATGATGTGGCGTCTTTTCATTGGTGCTCGGACTTGACTGCTCTGGTGATGTGGCAGCTCCGAATTGGCCCATGGTCGATGCCATGTCTCTCTGGGTGTGAGTATTTGGGGTGGAGCCTAGCGCATAAAAAGCTTCTAGCGCCGCACGTGGGCGTGCTAGCGTCTTTGGTGATTGTGTGTGTGTGGATATGCTACCACTCTGTTTGCATGTGTGTGTGCTGCTCTTTACCAGTTACTGTGTGTCTAGTCAGGCAGTGTAGCGTGCGTAAACCCCACTTGGCTTAGCATCTGTCTCCGGTCGTGTGTGGTTAGCACAGCTCAGTTACAGAGCAAGCCCAACCACTAGCCTAGACCTCCCTGAAAGAGAGATAGGGTTCCACACCAAGCTTGCCATTTGCTTCTACCTCTTCGGGTTTAACAGGGTATTGCACTTTTTCTTATTTTTCTGTGCCTCTCATTGGTTTGCTCAGTTTGGTTCTTATATTTTCTGTGCCTCTCAGTGGTTAGCAGAGTTTGGTATTTATATTTTCTGTGCCAATCGGTGGTTAGCTGAGTTGGTACTTATACTTTTTAGTGCTGCTCGGTGGTTAGCTACGCTTGGTACACTGTGTCCCGTTCACTCTGTGTGGTTTTAACGCAGTGCGTTAGCTAGTTTTTTATCCATCATTTATTCACACTAGCAGCAGTTATTCATCTCTGCACAGTTGAGTGTTATCTCAACTAAAAACCTAGATCTTTATTTCAGGAATAGAACAGACATTTATAAGAAATTTCACAGCTTTTCCAAATTCTTATGAAAAAATTTACGGCAGATACTGCACTGAGCTACTGAAACCAATTTATTATATATTTTAGGAGTCTAAGTCGGTCCATTTTATACTGACTCCAACTCCACCCAGCCTTACTTACCTATCCCTGATATTGCAATTACCCTGGGTGGTTCAACAAGGGCTGGCTCCAGGTTTTCATGGGACCCAGGCAAAAGAGTCTCATATAATGTTTCATACAGAATAATGGGCCTCCTTATAATGAGCCATACAGAATGGCTATAATGAGCCATACAGAATGGGTCAGATAATGCTCCATACAGAAAAAGGGGCTCCATATAATGCTCCATACAGAATGAGACCCATATAATGCTCCATACAATATAATGGGCCCCATATAATGCTCCATACAGAATGAGCCCCATATAATGCTCCATACAGCATGGGTCCCGTATAATGCTCCATACAGGATGGGCCCCATATAATGCTTCATACAGAATGAGCCCTACATAAGGCTCCATACAGTATATTGGGCCCCATATATGACTCCATACAGAATGTGCCCCATTTAATGCTCCATACAGAATGGGCCTTATATATTGCTCCATACAGAATGGGCCCAATATATTGCTCTATACATAAAAAAAATCAAATGCTCACCTCTCCTCGCTGGTCGCAGGTCCGGACCCCTCAGCATTGTCATCTTCTAGCTCTCTGCACTGTAACTGCTCAGAATAGAGGGTGCACAGTAGTGACACCATCGCGCCCTCTGACCTGAGACATCACAGAGTCAGAAAATGCAAAGATGCCGGAGCAACGCAGGGACAGGGAGAGATAAGTTTTGCAAGTGCTGGAGCCCTGCGCCAACCGGGGGCCCACTCGTGGACACTGACACCGGGCTCCCCCACTCACGGCCCCATAGCATGCCAGTGTCCCCAATGGTGAGTGGGCCTGCCCACCTTCCCAGGGCCCTGACACTTGCCCAGGTGCAACAGGTGGTGACACTTCTCTCTCACCCACATAGCTCTCCATAGTTCTGTAACACCCTATATCTCATGCCTCATTTGTGTCTAACACCCTACCCGTGTCCTCCGTTCTGCAACTGATCTAAGACTAACATCCTCCATAATCCGAACTTCGCATCTCCATTCTCAAGACTTCTCTCATGCTGTGCCAGTTTTCTGGAATGCACTACCCCGGACGATACGACTAATATCTTGCCCCTGTGTTTTTAAGCGTACATTTAAAAACACATGTCTTTAGACAGGCCTATTATGTCAACTCAATAACTTAACTCTCCCCTTTTCCCTCCTAAATGTTAATCATAATCTGCTCCCTCCTATCCATCTGTCTCCACATCCTCCATACACCCATTAGCATACGGTAACTGCACTTAGGCATATACTGGCTGATGACCGAATCATGCAGCTTCATATGAAAACCCTTATTTATAATAATGATGGCTGGACCGGACTTAAAAAGCATGTTATTACATAACCTAACGATATTACCTATTATATCCTCCCTATTTCATTATAGGTTGTAAGCTTAAGGGCAGGGCCCTCACTTCTCCTGTGACTGTTGAAATCTGTGTTATTTAGTATTGTTTTTATTGTATGTACATGTCCCCGCTTAATTGTAAAGTGTTGTGGAATATGTTGGCGCTATATAAATAAAATAATTATTATTATTACTGTTTTCAAACACATATTAGTGCTCTCTTATTACATTTATAGGTGTGTTGTTATCCCCATCCATTCCTTAGAATTACTGGCAGAGTTTTATTCTAGTAAGGGATTTGCTGGAAATGTATAAATGTTGTAGTCTTTGGCTAGTAATTTGCTGTCATAAAATGAGCAGTTAGAAATGTCTCGCACCCTCTGTTGTTGGTGTTCACTCTATTGTGATATCACAAGATGGTTTCACTCAGGTTGAAAACTGATCTGAGATGAATTGCATACTACTTAGACAAGTTGGTGTGACATGAAAAATAGGTTTTAGTTAGCTTAAACTAACTGCATTGAACTGCAATGAGCACCAGAAACAGTCCATTTGGATTCTGTCCAGAAGTATGTACTGTATACTGTGTGTGTGTGTGTGTGTGTGTGTGGCGTCTGCATTATACTGTGTGTGGGGTGTGCTGCACTATACTGTGTGTGTGTTTGTAATTGCAGTCACTCAACCCCTGTTACCAGATGTGACATTAGAGAATCCTCACAGCGTGCAGTGCACGCTATGTGAGTATTCACAAGTCTGCAGTCACAGAGAGTGACTGCAGACGTGCCATTTTAGACTGGACAACCCCTTTAAGTTTGATTTCTACAGATGTGTAGGAAAAGTATACAAAAGTAATTTCTTAGAAACTTAGAGGAGGTTTGACCTATACTTCAGACTGGTTTTACTCAAAGTCTTTGTAGCACAGCAGATGAGATAACAACTGTACTGCACAAGTATCAGTCCATAGAAATACTAGACAGGAGCCACAACACATGCCATGTACGATTCTGAAAGAAATTGGTAACAAAGCTGAACACAAGTCACATGCAGAATACAAGTAGATCATTAAAAAGTTTCTACTGGAACTACTGCTCCATAAACGTCTATGTGTAACACCTGCCAATGGAGATCTTATCATTTATATTTTGTGATTTGGAGAATGCTTTAGAAACTATAACCCAAAGTTGACTCATACCTTGAATTTATTAGGAAATTTTACACTCCCAGTTAAATGTATTCTCTAATTACTCAAAAGTCACACTTACTTATCTTAGTTTTGGTCTTCTGTAAGGGTACCGTCACACAGTGCAATTTTCATCGCTATGACGGCACGATTCGTGACGTTCGAGCGATATAGTTACGATATCGCAGTGTCTGACACGCTCCTGCGATCAGGGACCCCGCTGAGAATCGTACGTCGTAGCAGATCGTTTGAAACTTTCTTTCGTCGTCTAGTGTCCTGCTGTGGCGGCATGATCGCATGGTGTAACATATATCGTATACGATGTGCGCATAGTAACCAACGGCTTCTACATCGCACATACGTCATGAAATTATCGCTCCAGCGTCGTACATTGCAAAGTGTGACAGCAGTCTACGACGCTGGAGCGATATTGTTACGATGCTGGAGCGTCACGAATCGTGCCGTCGTAGCGATGAAAATTGCACTGTGTGACGGTACCCTAAATCACCCCAGCTGCACATTGATTATTTTGGGTAAATGAACACTATAGTTTCTCTATGACTCATGCTGACAGTGGTAATTAACCAAAATCTCTTATCTAGGTCATTAGACTTTGGTGTAATACTGAGTTACTATTGGGTGTACAGGAAATACAGTAATTAGGAGGTTTAATTTAGATATTTCACACTCCCTAAAAATGAAACGATTGTTGCGTAGCTGTATATTAAAATTTAATCCAAGAAGTCAATTAATTCTGTTCAACCAGTTCCTTACAGTAGTTATTCAGAAGGCAATACAGACCGCAAAGAAGTGGTAGTCCTAATATGCATGGAAGAAAAAAAAAATGATGTTAACTAGTGTTGAGCGATACCGTCCGATACTTGAAAGTATCGGTATCGGATAGTATCGGCCGATACCCGAAAAATATCGGATATCGCCGATACCGATATCCGATACCAATACAAGTCAATGGGACATCAAGTATCGGAAGGTATTCTCATGGTTCCCAGGGTCTGAAGGAGAGGAGACTCTCCTTCAGGCCCTGGGATCCATAGGGATGTGTAAAATAAAGAATTAAAATAAAAAATATTGATATGCTCACCTCTCCGGCGGCCCCTGGACTTCACGCTGGTAACCGGCCAGCTTCTTTGTTTAAAATGAGCGCCTTCAGGACCTGCGAATGACGTCACGGCTTCTGATTGGTCGCGTGCCGCTCATGTGACCGGCACGCGACCAATCAGAAGCCGCGACGTCATTCGCAGGTCCTTAATTCCTAGAATTAGGAGTTTTGTGAATGAGAATGACGTCGCGGCTTCTGATTGGTCGCGTGCCGGTCACATGGGCGGCACGCGACCAATCAGAAGCCGCGACGTCATTCGCAGGTCCTGAAGGCGCTCATTTTAAACAAAGAAGCCGGCAGGTTACCAGCGTGATGTCCAGGGGCCGCCGGAGAGGTGAGCATATCAATATTTTTTATTTTAATTCTTTATTTTACACATCCCTATTGATCCGATACCGATACCCGATACCACAAAAGTATCGGATCTCGGTATCGGAATTCCGATACCGCAAGTATCGGCCGATACCCGATACTTGCGGTATCGGAATGCTCAACACTAATGTTAACCCCTTAACCCAGAAACCTGTTTTCACCTTCCTGACCAAGCCAAATTTTACAATTCTGACCAATGTCACTTTATGTGGTTATAAATCTGGAATGCTTCAACGTATCCCAGTGATTCTGGGGATGTTTCTTGTGGCATATTGAACTTCATGATAGAAGTAAATTTTTTTCGATATGACTTGCATTTATTTGTGAAAATATCAGAAATTTGGAAAAAAATTGTACACTTTTGCAGTTTTAAAACTTTTAGTTTTTATGCCCTTGAATCAGAGAGTTATGTCACATAAAATAGTTAATAAATACAATTTCCCACATGTCTACCTTTGGTCAGCACAATTTCTGAAACATAATGTTTTTTTGTTAGTAAGTTATAAGGGTCAAAACGTGACCAGCGATTTCTCATTTTTCCAACTAAATTTACAAAACCAGTGGTCTATAAGACAGAAAATACCCAAAAGTGACCCCATTCTAAAAACTGCACCCCTGACGGTGTTCAAACCCACATTCTAGAAGTGTATTAACCCCTCAGGTGCTTTACAGGAATTAATGGAACGTAGATAGAACTTTTTTCACAAAAATTTACTTTAGACCCATATTTTTTTTTTGCAAGGGTAACAGGAAAAAATGGACACCAAAATTTAATGTGCAATTTCTCCTGAGTATGCCGATATCCTATATGTGGGGAAAAACACTATTTGGGCACAGCTTAGAAGGGAAGGTGTACCATTTAACTATTTGAATATAAAATTTGCTGTAATAATTAGCAGACGTCATGTTTGACGTGTTTGGAGAGCCCCCGATGTGCCTAAACAGTGGAAACCACCCACAAGTAACATCATTTTGGAAACTAGAACCCTTAGGGCACTTGTCTAGATGTATCTAGAGAGCCTAACAGAAGTTTATTATGTTGAGCCGTGAAAATAGAAAAAACACATTATTCACCCAAAAATGTTTTTTAGCCCCAAATTTTGCATTTTCACAAGGGTAACAGGAGAAATCACACTGTACAATTTGTTGCACAATTTCTCCTGAGTACACTAATACCCAAAATGTGTAGGAAAACTACTGTTTGTGCACATGGCAGGGCTCGGAATGGATGGAGTGCCATTTGACTTTTTGAGTGCAAATATTGCTGGAATCATTAGCGGATGCCATGTTGAGTTTGGAGAGCCCCTGATGTGCCTAAAGAGTGGAAGCCCCCCTACAAGTGACCCCATTTTAAAAACTAGACTCCTCAAGGAACTTATCTAGATGTGTGCTGAGCACCTTGAACCCCTAAGAATTTCATGGAAGTTTATAATGTTAAGCAGTGAAAATTTAAAAAATCACTTTTTCCCCACAAAAATGTTTTTAGCCCCAAATTTTTATTTTCAAAAGGGTAACAGGACAAAATGGACTGCAAAATTTCTTGTGCAATTTCTCCTGAGTACGCAGATACCCCATATGTGGGGGGGGGGGGAAACTACTGTTTTGGTGCATGACATGGCTTGAAAGGATGGAGTGACATTTTGGAATGCAGATTTTGATGGAAGGTGTCATGTCACATTTGGAGAGCCCCTGAGGTGCCTAAACAGTGGAAATCCCCCACAAGTGACCCCATTTTGGAAACTAGACCCCTCAAGGAATTTATCTAGATGTGTGGTAAGCACCTTGAACCCCCAAATATTGTTGAGCCATGAAAATAAAAAATAATCAAATTTGTTCCCATAAAAATGTTCTTTTAGCCACAATTTTTTTTATTTTCACAAGGGAAAATTGACTCCATTTCTCAACTCTCAGATTCTGGTTTTGGCTTTTATCCTAAGTCAGGTGATAAGGCTCGTTAAAAGGTCAACATTGACTTTTAGGATTGCTACTTTCTATAGCTGGCACTCGAGTTCTAGTCTTCTTCCTCTCTGAAGAGACAATTTGCATAGTTTGGCTAATATCACTAGTCATGTTTTATAATTCTTTAATGGGTTGGATGCCAAATTACAAGATAGCTGCATAGGTAATGTATAGATGGCTTTAGAGGGAGAGCTCTAGAGGAGAGCTTATTGCCACAAAATAAATCTGAAAGTTAAAATCAAAACACTAAGTTAGCAGAGGAGAACACATAACTAGTGCATTCTAAAATAGTTTCAGCAGGTCTCAGGGACAAGAGAGGTATAGTAACTTATAGCTGGAGACACTGATACCATTGGGACACTGCTTAAGTGATATCTCAAGATCTGTTAAAGAGCAAGGACAGTCAGCAAATAATGATGTCAGACTCAAACTCTACTTTACGTTTTTTAAGAATATGAGTCATCTTCAGTAAAGTCAAAGCAAATAGGATGTTCCAAAGGCTGAACCCAAAAGGTTAAGAAACTGTGACGTTAGTCATTACTCACAAATAAACCGTGAGGCTTGGTAGTAAAGAGGTCCGAGGTCAAAAGCCAAGAGAGTAAGGGTACCGTCACACAGTGGCACTTTTGTCTCTACGACGGTACGATTCGTGACGTTCCAGCGATAGCTATACGATATCGCTGTGTCTGACACGCAGCAGCGATCAGGGATCCTGCTGAGAATCGTACGTCGTAGCAGATCGTTTGGAACATTTTTTCGTCGCTGGATCTCCCGCTGTCATTGCTAGATCAGTGTGTGTGACACCGATCTAGCGATACGTTCGCTTGTAACCAGGGTAAACATCGGGTTACTAAGCGCAGGACCGCGCTTAGTAACCCGATGTTTACCCTGGTTACCAGCGTAAATGTAAAAAAAAAAAACACTACATACTTACATTCCGGTGTCCGTCAGGTCCCTTGCCGTCTGCTTCCCGCACTCACTGACTGCGGGCCGTAAAGTGAAAGCAGAGCACAGTGGTGACTCACCGCTGTGCTTTCACTTTACGGCCGGCAGTCACTCAGTGCGGGAAGCAGACGGCAAGGGACCTGACGGACACCGGAATGTAAGTATGTACTGTTTTTTTTTTTTACATTTACGATGGTAACCAGGATAAACATCGGGTTACTAAGCGCGGCCCTGCGCTTAGTAACCCGATGTTTACCCTGGTTACCCGGGGACCTCGGCATCGTTGGTCCCTGGAGAGCTGTCTATGTGACAGCTCTCCAGCGACCACACTACGACTTACCAACGATCACGGCCAGGTCGTATCGCTGGTCGTGATCGTTGGTAAATCGTATAGTGTGACGGTACCATAAGTCATAGACAGAGAGGTGAGACAAAGGTGTAGTTAGGGAACAGTCTGAGATCAATATTCCAAGAAAGTATCAGACCTCAACAAAAGGGCTAGGCAAACGGATGGTCAGGACAAATCCTAGATTGAGCAGCAAAGATCATAATACCAGACAAGGAGCACAGAGCACACACCCACCTCATGAGCAAAGCTACAGTTTGCAGCAATCAAAAGAAGAGAGCTGGGTAAATAGCCAGGCAATTACTCTGGAAAAGAGACTCATGGTTAAAGCCCCGACACACTCTGGTTCTGATTAGACGGCAAAACTGTCACTCCTGACACTGACTGTTCAGCATGTCCCAGCATCTGATTGGATGGCTGAATTGTCCATCACCATACTGACAGCGCAGCACTCCCCATTCCTAGATTGGACGGCAGAACTGTCATTCACTGCATCCAGACATTCAGAAGAAATCATGACAAAAACCTTGATATTTACAGTTTTTGCATGATTCCTAACTGAACAAACATTAACAAGTGAAAACCTAACTGTCTGTGTGAATATACGGTACATAAGGCGAACAATTTAACACTTGGGAGAAGAAATGATTGACTTATAATATTACTAAATTGCTCAACAGATTCCAAACTTGGTGATGATCAATTGCTCCTATAAGGAATATTGCACTTTAAGACAAATAACTTGTACTGATGATCATTGAGAATATGTCTGCTTGTCTTCCATGGTCCAGTTGGATTTCTTGTAATACATCCTAGATGCCATCAATACCATAAAACTATTATAAAAATAAAAACAAAAATTGGAGAAAGACATTTGGGGATGTTCTGTCAGCGTTGCCACTGGTGAGGAGACATCTATACCTTCCTTCTTCTCCCTTCACTTTTCATTTACCTACCTCTGGTTGTTAATACGGTTTATGGAGACAGACCCCCAAATTGGAGGGACTAGGTTCATTACAATGGAGCACTGACCATTCTATCAGAGGGGGTGATTTTTTGACTTGCTTTGGGAGCTGTTAGGTGGGTGGTGCCCCTCGCCTGTTATCACATATTATGTGTTGTATTATTATATGGAAATGTGGCTCGCTGTATATGTTTTAGGCATCTACACATCATTTTCTTTAATGTTTGTCTGTTATTTTTGTGTCAGTTTTTTGGTATATGTAATTAAAAGGATTTTTGTACATTTTTAAAAAACTCCATGTCTTTCTCCTATTTTTGTATTGACATATATGGAGGTAAATATAGTGACTAAGCAATTGGTAAGGGTCACACTATGAGTCTGGATTTAGTGTTACTCATAAAACTATTATGCACAGGGTTTATAGAACAACTACTGTAAACAATAGCTAAAATAAATTTATGCACATTTTTTTCAATACTTTCTTCTATTTAAATTTGTTTGATTTCATAGCCTTAGAGGGTAAACTCAAAAGTGCCAAGTCAGAGGGTTTATTGCTCTTCTCATTATCAAGAACATCAGATAATTGTTCAGCTATGTATTTGCATCAGCAAAGTTGTTAACTTTTGTAATGCATAGGGTGCAGTTTTAACTTAGCAAGATAAGAAAAAAGTTAAGAAACTAATGTAAATATTGGACAACAAGCTTAGTCCACAAATCAGTGGTACTATTGGCTAGACTGAGCAAAGCTAGATCAGCACTTTATCTTTGGGTTAAATGAAGGAGAGTGGAATGAATTTTCAGAGGGAAACATTACAGAAAACCATTATAAATTTACGGTACCTGCATGACACCTCTCTTGATAATTAGCTGACTGAAAGTATTCTGTTTTCATACTACAAGGAATATAAGGTGTGTAGGCCCCATACACATTAGATTAAAGTTGAACCTGCATATATTGGTCTAATGTGTATGGGGGGGCCTTCCATCGTCATCTGTTGGGGGAGATGAGGGTCGGATAGTTCAAATTTCAACATCCGATCCTTGTTATTTAGGAGAATAAGCCTATATCAGAACTGAATGGCTGCGACTTTCTCCTCTCTCCAATTTGTAAAGCATAACCAAGATTTCTTGTGTATGACAAAGTCGGGATAGACCATTGAATCCGGGCCGTTTGGCTGACAGATATCTAATGTGTATGGGGACTTTAACACCTATTACCTTTTCTTTATAATGCATGGTCTCTCAATCTTTACCCACAGAAGAACTGCTCTCTGCCGTGGATTGCACCTAATAGAGGGGATACTAAACAGAGAATCCTCCTTTCTTAAATCTATAAGCCTTAATAGGAAAAATGGATGGATGTTGTCTAAAGAAGACAACTCCTTTAAAGATCAATTTTTATTTTTCAGAGAAGAGCAAATTTACACCTTTGTATAGATGTAATCCCCCAAATGCTTTAATTTAGATCTAGATTGAAAACCTATGACGAAATGTTGTAAAGTGTCAAATGAGACTTGAAGCTCTGACCTGGGCAAAGTGTAGCAAGTGGACCACATGCTGCCCTCTGGCTGTTCTGATGAGGCCCACGGACTGAGAAAGCCAAAGGGCTGTCCACTGCCCAAAATCTCACTTTCATTGGTATCTGTATCATTGGGATGCAGATACCAGTGAATACAATGATGGAACAGGGCTCCATCAGTTCCTTCATGAATCATTGAGTCTGTGCATAAGGGTGTGCAGCCATCACGATGACATCACTATAGCTGTTGTTCAGTACCCAGCGCAGACTGGAACAGAGAGGGAACAGAATTAAGTGAGTAGATTTTTTTTTTTAATTGACAGTACATTGTAGGAAACTGTGGGCTCATTGTACTGTGTAAGGAGGCTGTGTAGGGACATAATACTATGCAAGGGGGACTCTGTGGGGACATAATACTGTACAAGGGGGACTTTATGGAGACAATATAATGTTGTGCTATGGGGCTGTGTAGGGACATAATACTGTACAAGGGGGACTCTTGGGACATAATACTGTGCAAAGGGGACTCAATGGAGACAAAATACTGTACTATGGGGCTGTGTAGGGGCATAATACTGTACAAGGGGGACTCTGGGGACATAATACTATGCTAGGGGGCTGCGTAGGGACATCATACTGCGTTGGGAATTTGTAGGGGAATCATACTTTGTGTTTACTTTTTGGGGCATCATACTGAATGAAAAGCTATGTGGGGACTTCATGTTATCTGGGACCATCATATTGTGCTGGAAACTTTTGTTAAATGTACAATGGCTGAATAATAGAACCAGTAGGATTTATAGACTTTATAAAAAACAGTAAGTTGTATGGTTTTGAGTTACTCATACAGTAAGTGGCTTTTACAATGTAAGCTCATGTGGGGTCAGAATGAGGTTCCATAGATTTACAATATAAAAAAGACTTCCAGCAAACGCGTAGAGTGAACCAGATAGACTGAAGAGGAGCGGAACGGCACTGGATCCCTGAGAAGGTGGCGGTAGCTGTGTATGTACAGATATACACAGATTAATTAAAAAATATTTATGGAAGTGCTTCTTTAAGCGACCTTCTATTGATTTTTCCCACCTCCTCAAATGTCTCTCAATGTATTCTTTTGAAAAAGTGTCAGTGATCAGGTCAGACTCCCCCAAATTAGATCAGCTACCAGCTGGATGAATACTTAGTGGATGCAGAATGTGCCCGCTGTAAGGCAGCACATTGCTTTATCACTTGATTACAGCAATAGGTGAACTTCTCATGACTCTCAAAGCTGTGTAATTGGAGTTTTATGTTGTTAAATTTCTGTTTATTATTAGGTAGTTCCTCAGAATAATCTCCCTCTGCCAAGTTTTTACAGAACCGTTTGTTAATCTTTGTGTGAGCGAGATTTTAATTAGTTTACACAGTGTTTATGCATACATCTTATAGTGAATTATAAAGCCTGTAATTTTAGCCAAGGGTGGTGATCATAACAGGAATGTGTCGGACTGCTTTGTGATTCAAAAAGAGGCAAAAATATAGTTTTTAAGATTGAAAAATACAAAGTTCTACTTATAATATTACCATGTTGATTTCCGCACATTGGCAGAACAATTCCTTCCTGATTCCAAATGTGACAACCCAATAAATAAATAGATAAAAATCCTGTTTACGCAAATTGAGTACCTATAATTGTAATATTATAATTTTTAAGAAAGGCGTCCAAGCCCTTTTTTAAAATGCTCGATAAATCAAACATCACTTGTCAGGGAGTTCCATTGTCTCATTGCTCACATAGGAAAAAGTGCCTTAGGCTACTTACACACTAGCATCGTACTCGGCCCGTCGCAGTGCGTTGGGCCGACGTACTGACGCTAGCAGTGAATGCGCCGCACAACAGGGGCAGCGGATGCATTTTTCCAGCGCATCCGCTGCCCCATTGTGAGGTGCGGGAAGGTGGGGGTGGAGTTCCAGCCGCGCATGCGCGGTCGGAAATGGCGGACCGTTGGCAGCAAAAAACGTTACATGTAACGTTTTTTGCAACCGACGGTCCACCACAACACGGCGCAACCGTCGCACGACGGTTGCGACATGTGGCAAAGCGTCGCAATGCGACGCTAATGCAAGTGAATGGAGAAAAAACGCATCCTGCAAGCACTTTTGCAGGATGCGTTTTTTCTGCAAAACGACGCATAGCGACGTGCAGTGCACGCCGCTAGTGTGAAAGTAGCTTTATGTGCCAGAAATATCCTCTTCAGAGAAGAAGAGAACAGGAACTCTAGTGCCATCTGTTGGAGGCAGCAATCCTAAAAGTCAATATCGAATTTTTTAAATAGCCTTGCCAAGTAACATAGAGTTTAGTTGGCAAGATGAGATGCCTTTAACAGTGGTTCCAAGGGGTAAAGTTTCTCCTTGTGGAATGCAACAGGAAACATATAGGCAATGTAATGCTCTCCCTGCCCCTCAGGAAATGAAATATTCAAATAGCCTGTTCACAAGGAAATGCTCTCCACAATGATAAACATGCCCCTTAGATCTATTTTCAAGAGTATCTTCCTCAGTCACACAATTTAACTGCTTTGCACTGACGAGGGGAAAAACCCTGAAACATATATCTGCAACCCTTGGAACCCTATCTATGCACCTAGAAACACCTTGTTTCCTATTTTCTAGAGCAGTAATTCAATTCAGATTTCATATATTTCATGTTTACCTGCTTTAGTGTTAACAAAATGCAGAGTCTAACTTTACTTGCTAGTTATATATGGAGATGGCTACTCTTAGCATTCACCTATTCATACCAGGATTTTGCTTGGAAGTGACGGTGAGTCTTTTAGTGCATGGATAGATTAAAGTCATGTTTGGTGTGTCTAGAATGGTGAAAGTAAGCTCCAATAAGAAACATATAACATGATTTAAATTATGCCCTGCACCCATTTTTCCTAGCACACACTTAGCCATCCTCCATTTGCCTCCCTTATAAAGTAGGTGTTATGAATAAGTATCCAACAACAGGCACTTGGAGCTAAAGGGGTTTTCTCTCAAACAAAAATTGATTTTATTCACTAGATCTTGGAATAATAATTTCCACCAAAGGAAGCGATTAAATAAAATGTTCCTGTGCTGAGATAATCTTATAAATGTGCCCCTACTGTGTACTGTGTAATGGCCGTGTCTGACCGTACAGGGACATGGTCTGATCATACCACATCTCCTGGGCAGAGGAGGACACAAAAGATAGTATACAGACAGTGGGACAGCAGAGGATCACATATTATTCATTTTGTGAGGTAAAACATTTCTCTGCCTGTTTTACCTCACAGAAAAATCTGGGATCCTCTGCTGTCCTGTCTGTATACTCTTTTTCTCCCTTTCTGCCCCGGAGCTGTGGTATGATCAGCCCATGTTCTTGTATGGTCAGACACAGCCATTACACAGTACACAGCAGGGGGACATTTACAAGATTATCTCAGCACAGGAACATTTTATTTAAATGCATCCAATTGTGGAAATTATCATTCCAAGATTTTGTGAATAAAATGAACTTTTGATCATGGGAAAACCCCTTTAGGCCAGTCTCCCACGTCCAGATAATTCCGGTACCGGAAAAATCGGTACCGGAATTATCTGTGTCTGTGTGCCGGTGCGTTTCTGTGGTACATCAGTGTGGCACACGTGCGGCACACGTGTGCCACCCGTGTGCCCACTGGGTACCACACGCACTGTGCTGGAGACAGCGCTAAAGTTTAGCGCTGTCCCCGGCAACGTGCTGAAGCCCCATTCATATCTTCCGTGCAGCAGCGTTTGCTGTAGAGAAGATATGAATAATAGTGTTTAAAATCCAGATCCAGGTCATCACCCCCTGTGCGCCCTCCCTTCCCCCCGCTGTGATTAAAATACTCACCTAGCTTCCGGCTCCCTCGCAGCGTCCTGTCCTGGCCGCACCATGTACTGTATGAGCGGTCACGTGGGGCCGCTCATTTACCACCTGACGAAGGAACAGTGCATCCGAAACGCGCGTCGGGGTGCCCTGGATAGCTACTGGTGGTCCCCTGAGTCATATACTACTAAGAAGTCAGTGTCCCCTTATATTGCCCATTGAAATCTCACTTGTTTTTTTTCACCTAGTTTTGTGCACTATCCTTTTATCATGCAAACAAATTTGTACCGCACATATTTATTGTGTAATTCTATTACACCCACAATTTTTCCCTTTTGCAGCTTTCCTTGCATTAATATGGCACAGTTTTTTTTCTGCTTCAATGGGCTATCTGGAATGACCTTATGGACACCTGATTTATATAATAGGGCCACCAGCTAACTACAGGCACTTGTGTATATATATATATACTGTATCTTTATATACATATATATATATATATATTTTACTCTTTAATATTATATTGTGTTGTATGGTCTATTATTGATACTTGGGGCAGCACGGTGGCGCAGTGGTTAGCACAGCAGCCTTGCAGCGCTGGAGTCCTGGGTTCAAACCCCACCAAGGACAACATCTGCAAAGAGTTTGTATGTTCTCTCCGTGTTTGCGTGGGTTTCCTCCGGGCACTCCGGTTTCCTCCCACATTCCAAAGACATACTGATAGGGATTTTAGATTGTGAGCCCCATCGGGGACATTGATGATAATGTGTGCAAAATGTAAAGCGCTGCGGAATATGTTAGCGCTATATAAAAATAAAGATTATTATTATTACTTAATAAATATTTATATGATCACATTCTCTGTTGTGATTGTTCTATGGGATTTTACTATGTGGTAAGCATGATTCTTTTAAATCAAGCGTAGTGTCACACTACACTACTAATACACTGGGTGTTTTCGGGGTACTTAACATATTTATATAAATTAATATTGAAGTATTATTTATTTTATTTTCTACCCTGTTAACAGTAGTATGTTTTACTAATTTGCAGGGAAGATATGAATGGGGCTTCAGCACTAGTGGGGTGGACAGCGCTTAATGTAGCGCTGTCCCCTGCACGGCACACGGACTGTTGTCCGTGTGCGGTACGTGTTTTACACGGACCCATTGACTTTAATGGGTCCGTGTAATCCGTGCGCTCCCACGAACACTGACATGTCTCCGTGTTTGGCACACGGAGACACGGTCCGCAAAAAATCAATGACATCTGCACAGATGCATTGATTTTAATGTGTGTACATGTGTCAGTGGCTCCGATACGTGAGGAAATTGTCACCTCACGTGCCGGAGCCACTGACGTGTGAAACCGGCCTTAACTAAAGTTAACTCAATAGGTGCCAAATTCTTTAAATGTTAATATCTCCACAACAGAGAGGCCAAATAAAAAAAAAAAGTTTTATTCCTCTCTGCAGCCATCATTTGTCTGGTTCAACATGAAAAATTTGGTTAAAGAACCACTTTAATACAAATCAATGTATTTTAGTAGTACCGGAAGCTCTAAAGTTTAACTGTGATATTATTCTCCCAAAGTATAATCACATCATCCGTACAGCTTTTAGGAAACATTAAACTATTAAGAAGGTCCATCCTCCATTATTTATTTCACCAGCGCAGAAGTGAATGCATTTTTTTTCTGGCTTTCAATATGTAATCTATGAAAATCTAATTTCCTGGAAGACAAAAACTGATATGCAGCTTACAAGAATTTTCACTTTAGCTTACAATATAAATCATTTCTCATTCTCTGATAAGAGAAATTAGAAATTCTGGCCCAAGTCTGAAAAAGTAACACAAATACATATATAAATATGTATAAGATCGAAAGTGAATATTAATGTAATGAAAAAGCTACATCTATTTTCAAAGGTTCTCCAGGTATAGCCCATTAGTCACGTGAAAGCCTTCCTGTTCCTATACTTAAAAGCAAGCGAAAGAGAGCAGATAGTACGGGGGACAGTCATTTGTTTTCTCATACTGTGACAGTATAGATGACATAGGACGGGTATTTAAAGAAGATCGTCACACACCAGGATGCGACCTTCCAATCTTGCACTTTTAAATACAGCCATTTACAAGTACAGATGTCACATTTCCATTTTGACCCATACCATGATGCACCATAATATGTAATAAACTGTAACTCAACCTTTAAAGGGGTTGTCCAGTCTAAAAAGAAAAGTCTGCAGTCACTCTATATAACCTTGGACTGCCGAATCATTACATCGTGTGCTGGACTCAATCTCATGATTTCCCCATATTACCTGCATGGGTGGGCAATCAAGTGACCATATATATGTGCATACTCGTGGTCATTGTGCCAAATAGTCTCTCCTTGCTTCTCTTAACCCCTTAGTGACAGAGCCAATTTGGTACTTAATGACCGAGCCAATTTTTACAATTCTGACCACTGTCACTTTATGAGGTTATAACTCTGGAACGCTTTAACGGATCCCGCTGATTCTGAGACTGTTTTTTCGTGACATATTGTACTTCATGTTAGTGGTAACATTTCTTCGATATTATTTGCGATTATTTATGAAAAAAACGGAAATATGGCGAAAATTTTTTAAATTTTGCAATTTTAAAACCTTGTATTTTTATGCCCTTAAATCAGAGTGATATGTCACGAAAAATAGTTAATAAATAACATTTCCCACATGTCTACTTTACATCAGCACAATTTTGGAAACAAAATTTTTTTTTGTTAGGGAGTTATAAGGGTTAAAAGTTGACCAGCAATTTCTCATTTTTACAACACCATTTTTTTTAGGGACCACATCACATTTGAAGTCATTTTGAGGGGTCTATATGATAGAAAATAACGAAGTATGACACCATTCTAAAAACTACACCCCTCAAGGTGCTCAAAATCACATTCAAGAAGTTTATTAACCCTTTACGTGCTTCACAGGAACTGAAACAATGTGGAAGGAAAAAATGAACATTTAACTTTTTTTTGCAAACATCTTAATTCAGAACCATTTTTTTTATTTTCACATGTGTAAAAACAGAAATGTAACCATAAATTTTGTTATGCAATTTCTCCTGAATACGCCAATACCCCATATGTGGGGGTAAACCACTGTTTGGGCGCACCGCAGAGCTTGGAAGTGAAGGAGCGCCGTTTGACTTTTTCAATGCAGAATTGGCTGGAATTGAGATCGGACGCCATGTCACGTTTAGAGAGCCCCTGATGTGCCTAAACAGTGGAAACCCCCCACAAGTGACACCATTTTGTAAACTAGACCCCTTAAGGAACTTATCTAGATATGTGGTGAGCACTTTGAACCCCCAACTGCTTCACGGAAGTTTATAACGTAGAGCCGTGAAAATAAAAAATCGCTTTTGTTTACACAAAAATGATCTTTTCACCCACAAATTCTTATTTTCACAAGGGTAACAGGAGAAATTAGACCACAAAAGTTGTTGTGCGATTTCTCCTGAATACGTCGATACCCCATATGTGAGGGTAAACCACTGTTTGGGCGCACCGCAGAGCTTGGAAGTGAAGGAGCGCCGTTTTACTTTTTCAAAGTAGAATTGTCTGGAATTGAGATCGGACGCCATGTTGCGTTTGCAGAGTCCCTGGTGTGCCTAAACAGTAGAAACCCCCCACAAGTGACACCATTTTGGAAACTATACCCCTTAAGGAACTTATCTAGATGTGTGGTGAGCACTTTGAACCCCCATGTGCTTCACAGAAGTTTATAACGTAGAGCCATGAAAATAAAAAATTGCATTTTTTCTACAAAAATGATCTTTTTGCCCCAAAATTTTTATTTTCACCAGGGTAACAGGAGAAATTAGACCACAATTTTTCTTGTGCAATTTCTCCTGAGTACGCTGATACCCAATATGTGGGGGTAAACAACTGTTTGGGCGCACCGCAGAGCTTGGAAGAGAAGGAGTGCAGTTTTACTTTTTCAATGTAAAATTGGCTGGAATTGAGATTGGACGCCATGTCGCGTTTGGAGAGCCCCTGATGTGCCTTAACAGTGGAAACCCCCCACAAGTGACACCATTTTGGAAACTAGACCCCTTAAGGAACTTATCTAGATGTGTGGTGAGCACTTTGAACCCCCATGTGCTTCACAGACGTTTATAACGTAGAGCCGTGAAAAAAAAACCTCACATTTTTTCTACAAAAATGATATTTTTGCCCCCCAATTTTTATTTTCACAAGGGTAACAGGAGAAATTAGACCACAAAAGTTGTTGTGCGATTTCTCCTGAGTACGTTGATACCCAATATGTGGGGGTAAACCACTGTTTGGGCGCACCGCAGAGCTTGGAAGAGAAGGAGTGCCGTTTTACTTTTTCAATGTAGAATTGTCTGGAAATGAGATCGGACGCCATGTCGCGTTTGGAGAGCCCCTGATGTGCCTAAACAGTAGAAATCCCCCACAAGTGACCCCATTTTGTAAACTAGACCCCCCATGGAACTTATCTAGATGTGTGGTGAGAACTTTGAATGCCCAAGTGCTTCACAGAAGTTTAGAATGAAGAGTCGTGAAAATAAAAAATATTTTTTTTTCCACAAAAAAGATTTTTTAGCCCCCAAGTTTTTATTTTTACAAGGGTAACAAGAGAAATTGGACCCCAAAAGTTGTTGTCCAATTTGTCCCGAGTATGCTGGTACCCCATATGAGGGGGTAAACCACTGTTTGGGCGCACGGCAGAGCTCGGAAGGAAGGAGCTCCATTTTGGAATGCAGACTTTGATAGAATGGTCTGCGGGCATTATGTTGCGTTTGCACAGCCCCTGATGTACCTAACCAGTAGAAACCCTCCACAAGTGACCGCATTTTGGAAACTAGACCCCCCATGGAACTTATCTAGATGTGTGGTGAGAACTTTGAATGCCCAAGTGCTTCACAGAAGTTTATAATGCAGAGTCGTGAAAATAAAAAATATTTTTTTTCCACAAAAAAGATATTGTAGCCCCCAAGTTTTTATTTTCACAAGGGTAACAGGAGAAATTGGACTGCAATAGTTGTTGTACAATTTATCCCGAGTTCGCTGATGCACCATATGTGGGGGTAAACCACTGTTTGGGCGCACGGCAGAGCTCGGAAGGGAAGGAGCGCCGTTTTGGAATGCAGACTTAGATAGAATGGCCTGTGGGCGTTATGTTGCGTTTGCAGAGCCACTGATGTACCTAAACAGTAGTAACCCCCCACAAGTGACCCCGTTTTGGAAACTAGACCCCTCAAGGAACTTATATAGATGTGTGGTGAGAACTTTGAATGCCCAAGTGCTTCACAGAAGTTTATAATGCAGAGTCATAAAAATAAAAAATATTTTTTTTTCCACAAAAAAGATTTTGTAGCCCCCAAGTTTTTATTTTCACAAGGGTAACAGGAGAAATTGGACCCCAGAAGTTGTTGTCCAATTTATCCCGAGTACGCTGAGGCCCCATATGTGGGGGTAACCCACTGTTTGGGCGCACGGCAGAGCTCAGAAGGGAGGGAGCACCATTTGACTTTTTGAGCGCAAAATTGGCTGTCATGTTTGGAGACCCCCTGATGTACCTAAACAGGGGAAACCCCCCAATTCTAGCTCCAACCCTAACCTCAACACACCCCTAACCCTAATCCCAACCCGATCCATAATCCTAATCACTAACCCTAACGATAATTCCAACCCTTACCCCAAAACAACCCTAATGTCAACCCTAACCATAACCCTAATCAAAACCCTAAATCCAACACACTCCTAATCCTAATCTCAACCCTAGCCTCAAACCTAACCCTAATCCCAATACACCCCTAATCACAACCCTAACCTTAACCCTAATCCCAAACCTAACCCTAATCCCAAGCGTAACCCTAATGCCAACCCTAACCCTAATCCAAACCCTAACCCTAATCCCAACTCTAACCCTAACTTTAGCCCCAACCCTAGCCCTAACTTTAGCCCCTAACCCTAGCCCTAAGGCTACTTTCACACTTGCGTCGTTTGGCATCCATCGCAATCCGTCGTTTTGGACAAGAAACGGATCCTGCTAATGTACCTGCAGGATGCGTTTTTTGCCCATAGACTTGTATTGCCGACAGATCGTGACGGACGGCCACACATCGCGTCCGTCGTGCACTGGATCAGTGTTTTGGCGGACCGTCAGCACAAAAAAGTTCAATGTAACGTTTTTTTGTACGTCGCATCCGCCATTTATGACCGCGCATGCATGGCCGTAACTCTGTCCCCTCCTCCCCAGGACATAGATTGGGCAGCGGATGCATTGAAAAACTACATCCGCTGCCCACGTTGTGCACAATTTTCACAACGTGCGTCGGTATGTTGGGCCGATGCATTGTGAAGGCCCCGTACTGACGTAAGTGTGAAAGAAGCCTAACCCTAAATTTAGCGCCAACCCAAACCCTAAATTTAGCCCCAACCCTAACCCTAAATTTAGCCCCAACCCTAACCCTAAATTTAGCCCTAACCCTAACCCAAGCCCTAACCCTAGCCCTAACCCTAGCCCTAACCCTAATCCTAGCCCTAACCCTAGCCCTAACCCTAGCCCTAACCCTAGCCCTAACCCTAGCCCTAACCCTAACCCTAACCCTAGCCCTAACCCTAGCCCTAGCCCTAACCCTAGCCCTAACCCTAACCCTAGCCCTAACCCTAACCCTAGCCCTAACCCTAATTTTAGCCCCAACTGCTCTTCTCCTGCCGGCCGGCAGATGGAGACAGATGGCGGCCCGCCATTTTCTTTTCCCCGGCGGCCAGGAGGAGCAGCAGGAGGACCCAGGGACACCGGTGAGTATGATAGGGTCCCCGAATCCCCCTATTTCTCTGTCCTCTGATGTGCGATCACATCAGAGGACAGAGAATTACACTTTGCTTTTTTTTTTTTTTTATTGCGGTCGCCGGTAAACAGTTAATTACCGGCGATCGCAAAACAGGGGTCGGTAAAACCGACCCCGATCATGCTCTTTGGGGTCTCGGCTACCCCCGGTAGCCGAGACCCCAAAGATTCTCCCGGGGCCGGCCGGCGGGTGCACTGCGCATGCTCCCGCCATTTTGAAGACGGCGGCGCCCATCGGGAGCCACGAGGAGCACCGGGGGAGACAGGTGAGTATCGGGGGGCGATCGGGGACCCCTTTTCTCTGTCCTCTGATGTGTGATCACATCGGAGGACAGGGAAATTAAAAAGAAACCGCGGTTTGTTTGTTTTTTTAGATCGCCGGTAAACGGTTAATTACCGGCGATCGCAAATGCGGGGTCGGTACAAAACCCCCCGAATCATGTTCTCTGGGGTTAATTAACGGCGCTGTGGTTTAAGTACCATTAGCGGCCGCCGTTAAAAGGCGTATCGGCGGTCGCTAAGGGGTTAATAGAGGAGAAATGAACAATAAAAATTATTCTTATTATAAATGAGAGAAGTGCGGAAGTTTATACGGCATGTAACTAGTAAGTCATTTACATGAGGTCACGTGACCGCCCACCCACACGGGATATGATGGAGAAACATGACAGTGTGTATATCTCACATTTTCAAGATTTCTCATTCTACAGTCACATAGACCGACTGCAGACTTTTCTTCTGAGACCAGATAACTCCTTTAACTTCACATATTCAATGACTTTTGCTGCGCTAGGTGGCAAATTACAGCTTTCTGCATCATGGTAAAGTCAACAGTTTGTGTTTTACAGGGTGTCTGTCATCACCAATTGACTGTTCATACCATGCAAATAGCCTCCTTAGGGAGGAAGAGGACAAGGATTGTAGTGTCACCTACTGGTGGTAGAAATCCTGAATGTCAACATGACTCCTTTAAATGGCTATACCACATGACTTGAGATAAAATATGAAACCAGAAACTCTGTTTGCAGAAACATGTTTCAGGGGACATGCATCTCATCAGTGCAAAGTAGAAGGACTGGGTGGCTGGATGAGAAGCCTCTTGCAGGATTTTTAATGGATAAAGCTACCTCTATTTGCAGCATTGAAGTGTATGCAGCCCTGGCCAGGGTAGCAACCATGCCAGCGGTCTGAGCTGTGAATCAATCAAGAGCGGTCTTGAGGGCAATTTGAGAACAACACTTTAAGTTCAAAAGTGCTACATCAGCATGGATCAGCTTTACCCAATTCAAGGATATACTGTACTTGGCAGTGATACAGAACATATCTTGTTGGATCTGGGGTATTCTATAGACAAAGTGTAAGTTTGTTTCAAAACTTTGTCTTTTGTTTGTAAATATTAAACTTTCCAAAGTTTAGTATACATGTTTGAACTTTGGGAAGTTTAAATGACACGGATCAAAAACACAGATTATTTTTATCATAGTCATAACTACCAAGATAGCAGAAGTAGCTGCACCGGGAGAAAGCAAGTAAGGTGGCCCATCCGCACAGATGCAATTAGTGACAACTAACCATCATGACTTGGATATGTAGAAGCTGCTTATCTTACCTTTGGCAGCAAGCTGGCATTTCCACAAAAAGATTGGTAATATCAAAGCTGCTAGAGTAAAACCCCTAGCATAGCATAGGTCTATGAAATCGATATATTGTGCAATAGTGTTAAAAAAATAATTTTACTTTCATGTTTTCAATTAACTAAAACACTGTTGCAAGAAATGTTACAATAGTATCTATTCGCCAGTCATATGAGGCAGCACATTATGTTTCAACTCAGGTCAATTAAGTACATGAAGGTGGAAACAAGCTGGTTATTAGTCACTGTATCACCACTTGGCCTACATCTGAGCATGGAGTTTTACCATGACTATTTATTTAACTTACATCTACTAATGCATACCACACTCACCGCAATATAACCTTTAGCAGTGCCTTGTCGATATCTAACCCAGTTATACAGAATGATTCATGTCTGCACTGATTTGGGACAGGTTAGGTATGAAGGTTTCAGTGGATTGATCCACAGAAGATCGAGCTTGAGTAGAATTTCCTTGAATTTGCAGTTTCACGCAAATTCGAACTGTATGAGATTAGATTCACGGCTTGCCAAAAAAAAGAAAAAAAACGTACTCATCACCATTTCTCACATTGCTGCAGCATCAGAGAGCGGACTAATGTAATTTTGTATGGCCTCCCCTTAGTGCCCTGCATCTATGACAAATTATGAATTATTATACCTTGTACAGTGGTGGTCAGTACCGGGGCCATCACAGATCAGAGGTTCCCAGCAGAGCACAGTTTGATTTTTAATCACAGCTTTTATGCGTCTTGGCATGCTTTCCACCAGTCTTTCACACTGCTTTTGGGTGACCTTATGCCACTCTTGGCACAAAAATGGAAGCAGTTCTTCTTTGTTTGATAGTTTGTGACTATCCATCTTCCTTTTGATTACATTCCAGAGGTTTTCAATGGGGTTCAGGTCTCAGGTCTGGAGATTGGGCTGGCCATGACAGGGTCTTGATGTGGTGCTCCTTCATCCACACATTGAATGACCTAGCTGTGTGGCATGGCGCATTATCCTGCTGAAAAAAACAGTCCTCAGTGTTGGGGAACATTGCCAGAGCAGAAGGAAGCAACTGTTTTTACAGGATAACCTTGTATGTGGCTTGATTCATACATCCTTCGCAAAGATTATCACTGATCCTCCACCAAATTTCACAGTGGGTGCAAGACACTGTGACTTGTATGCCTCTCCAGCTCTCCGTTTAACCATTAGATGACCAGGTGTTGGGCAAAACTGAAAATTAGACTCATCAGAGAAGATCACCTTACTTCAGTCCTCTATGGTCCAATCCTTATGGTCTTTGGCAAACTTCAGCCTGGCTCTCCTATGCTTCTCATTGATGAAAGGCTTTTTTCTAGCTTTTCGTGACTTGATTCCTGCCTCTAGGAGCCTTTTACAGTGCCATGCACTTCACCCAATGGACTTCACCCCATCTTCCATTTGCCATTCCTTTTGTAGGTCACTTGATGTCATCCTGCGGTTGCTGAGTGACATTCGAATAAGATGATGGTCATCCCGGTCAGTGGAGAGTCGCTTTCGCCCTCTGCCGGTCTGTAGCTTCGCTGTCCCCAATGTCTGCTGCTTGACCTTGTTGTAATGGACTGCCATCTTAGAAATTTTAAGGATGGAGGCAACATGACGCTCAATGTATCCCTCTGCTAGTAAAGCCAGAATAGAGCCCTTCTTTTCCTCACTTAAGACTTTTCTTTTCAACTCCTTTGGCATGGTTAAAAGTTATTTTTTTCATTCAAATTAATTTTGGGCTATTCCTAGCACTTGTTTGGCCATCCAGCTTGTCCTATTGCAAGAGGATTGTGAAGAACACAGCAGTGTTTTTTATACTTTCCCTCATTAAATAAGATTTGGTTCAGGTGATGATCACCTAATCAGAAGCACATTAAGCAGAATAAGGTGTATTTTGGTTGGAATTCAACTAACACTGGAATGGAATGGCTGTCAGACATGTAGAGATAGTGATTTTTATAAAACTGTGCAGTGGTCTCTTAATGTTTGCCAGAGGTGTATGTAGTATGAATGACAAAAGACTTACTGACACTTCCAAGCTAATGTGAACAGGTGCATACTAGCAGCAGCCACCTGTAGGAGTAGGATCCTACCTACCCATTAATTCAATGAAAACAAGACCACTAAGGGCCAAATATACAATAGGGTGCTATAACAACTGATCCCCATGTGGGAATCTGCACCACCAGGACACTCCCAAGATAATGTTACAACCCAAATAGAACAAAAAGTAGGAGTAAAGAACGTCCAAATAGAAAAGAATGATTTTATTAACAAATATAGAAACAATATAATAGACTGGGATCAAAAAGTGATGGCCACTAATGTCCGGACACACAGAAAACATAAATGGGCAAGTACATAAAGTGCTACGTGCATATTGTAAATAGGGGAATCAGAGAATGCAGGGCATAAACCATCTAGCACCGCAATAGCGGTGAAACAAATGTGTACACAATAGATAAAGCTCCCGTTCCCTCCTCTTATCCTAGCTTACCCATAATGTGACTGCGGCCGGACAAGCGCCACGCCAGCACCAACGCGCGTTTCGCTAAACTTCTTCAAGGTGACCGCACCTTGAAGAAGTTTAGCGAAACGCGCGTTGGTGCTGGCGTGGCGCTTGTCCGGCCGCAGTCACATTATGGGTAAGCTAGGATAAGAGGAGGGAACGGGAGCTTTATCTATTGTGTACACATTTGTTTCACCGCTATTGCGGTGCTAGATGGTTTATGCCCTGCATTCTCTGATTCCCCTATTTACAATATGCACGTAGCACTTTATGTACTTGCCCATTTATGTTTTCTGTGTGTCCGGACATTAGTGGCCATCACTTTTTGATCCCAGTCTATTATATTGTTTCTATATTTGTTAATAAAATCATTCTTTTCTATTTGGACGTTCTTTACTCCTACTTTTTGTTCTATTTGGGTTGTAACGCTACCCATTAATTCAGTCTTTAAAGGGAGATATTCACATCTACCCAGAAATTCAGACTTCAGTCTAAGAAAGGTTTTCACGCTAGACACGTAGGTTCCCAGAAGTTCTGAGAACGCCTTGTCGTTGGCTGCTGGGCATGTATGAATTGGCCAAATTATGTGCTAAGCATTTCAGTTTTTACTATTATCCAGAAGCAGTATTGCTATTCATATTTCATATACTTCATATCGACATGCTTTAGCTCTACAGAGTGCAACATTTTTTTGTTTATCATACAATTAGCATGATGGCCCCAATTCCCCCTTATGTATATAGTAGAATGGCCCCAGTTCTACCAAATACATAGTATGATGGCCTCAGTTCCCATATATATATATATATATATATATATATATATATATATATATATATATATATATATATATATATATATATATAGCAAAAAGAAAAAAGGGAACAGCACAGAAATACAGAAAAGCTCATTGCGAGCTGAAACGTTGCCAGAATATGTGGGTAAATTAAACCCTGCACGTTTTTATATTGAACTATGGAGTGCTGCCTCATTTTTGGATACTTATATATATATATACTGACAGACATGTGACACTTAGCTTGCACACAGGTGGACTTTCTTTCACTGAGCATATGACTTATGGGGGTAATAACTTACACCAGAAATTTTTAGTAGCTTCATAGCAAAAGGGATGAATACATATGCACATAGCAATTTTTAGTTGTTTGATTCCATACATTTTATTTATGCCTATATTTTTCTCATTTCACTTCACAAACTTTGTATATGTAGTGCTGATGCATCAGACACAAATCTGATTACAACAATATTTAGGTACAGGCTGTAATGTAACAAAATAGGGAAAAAGCAAAGGGGGTGAATCCTTTCACAAGACACTGTATATTTGCTAACCAGAGGAAATGAATAACTACACATAGAAACCTTACAATTTGGAAACAATAGTCCATGAACTGTGTCAGTCCCTATGTAATCACAGTACACAGGGCCGCCATCAGGGCATTACAGCCGTGACTGGCGTAAGGGGCCCGGTGAGTAGAGGGGGCCCGCATCGGGCCCCCTCTTACCTGCTCACCGGGCCCCTACCGGCAGCCGCAGGCTGAACCGGGCCCTTAGCGGCGGCCGGCGCTGCAGCTGTACGCTATTGACATGCGGGCCCGCGCCCGCACGTCAATAGTTAACAGCCGCCAGCCGCAGCGTGCAGGTCGCCGGCGTCTGACGTCATTGTCAGTCGCCGGCGAGTGCACAGTGCAGCTGCGTGGAGAGATCAGGAGCGTGGCAGGTATGTAGAACTTTTTTTTTTTTCTATTAAGAGCGGAGAGCGGCGATCGGGGGGGGGGGGGGTTGGGCAGAAGGCTGGACACAGAGGGGGCAGAAGGCAGCTGGACACAGGGGGGCAGAAGGCCGCTGGACACAGGGGGGCAGTAAAGCTGGACACAGAGGGGGCAGAAGGCAGCTGGACACAGGGGGGCAGAAGGCAGCTGGACACAGAGGGGGCAGAAGGCAGCTGGACACAGGGGGGCAGAAGGCCGCTGGACACAGGGGGGCAGAAGGCCGCTGGACACAGGGGGGCAGTAAAGCTGGACACAGAGGGGGCAGAAGGCAGCTGGACACAGAGGGGGCAGAAGGCAGCTGGACACAGGGGGGCAGAAGGCAGCTGGACACAGAGGGGGCAGAAGGCAGCTGGACACAGAGGGGGCAGAAGGCAGCTGGACACGGGGGCAGAAGGCCGCTGGACACGGGGGCAGAAGGCCTCTGGACACAGGGGGGCAGAAGGTCGCTGGACACAGGGGGGCAGTAAAGCTGGACACAGAGGGGGCAGAAGGCAGCTGGACACAGGGGGGCAGAAGGCAGCTGGACACAGAGGGGGCAGAAGGCAGCTGGACACAGGGGGGCAGTAAAGCTGGACACAGGGGGGCAGAAGGCAGCTGGACACAGAGGGGGCAGAAGGCAGCTGGACACAGGGGGGCAGAAGGCAGCTGGACACAGGGGGGCAGAAGGCAGCTGGACACAGAGGGGGCAGAAGGCAGCTGGACACAGGGGGGCAGTAAAGCTGGACACAGGGGGGCAGAAGGCAGCTGGACACAGAGGGGGCAGAAGGCAGCTGGACACAGGGGGGCAGAAGGCAGCTGGACACAGAGGGGGCAGAAGGCAGCTGGACACAGGGGGGCAGAAGGCAGCTGGACACAGAGGGGGCAGAAGGCAGCTGGACACGGGGGCAGAAGGCCGCTGGACACGGGGGCAGAAGGCCTCTGGACACAGGGGGGCAGAAGGCCGCTGGACACAGGGGGGCAGTAAAGCTGGACACAGAGGGGGCAGAAGGCAGCTGGACACAGAGGGGGCAGAAGGCAGCTGGACACGGGGGCAGAAGGCCGCTGGACACGGGGGCAGAAGGCCTCTGGACACAGGGGGGCAGAAGGCCGCTGGACACAGAGGGGGCAGTAAAGCTGGACACAGAGGGGGCAGTAAAGCTGGACACGGGGGGGGGCAGAAAGCTGGACACGGGGGGGGGCAGAAAGCTGGACATGGGGGGGCAGAAAGCTGGACACTGGGGGGGCAGAAAGCTGGACACGGGGGGGCAGAAAGCTGGACAGGGGGGGCGGGGCAGAAAGCTGGACACGGGGGGGGCAGAAAGCTGGACACATGGGGGGCAGAAAGCTGGACACGGGGCAGAGTGCTGGACAGAGATGGGGCAGAGTGCTGGACAGAGATGGGGCAGAGTGCTGGACAGAGATGGGGCAGAGTGCTGGACAGAGATGGGGCAGAGTGCTGGACAGAGATGGGGCAGAGTGCTGGGCAGAGTGCTGGACAGAGATGGGGCAGAGTGCTGGACAGAGATGGGGCAGAGTGCTGGACAGAGATGGGGCAGAGTGCTGGACAGAGATGGGGCAGAGTGCTGGACAGAGATGGGGCAGAGTGCTGGACAGAGATGGTGCAGGATTGGAAACAGATGGGGCAGGATGGATACGATGGAGACAGATGGGGCAGGATGGGGAGATCATATGGGGTAGAATGGATACTCATGAGGGCAGGATGGGAGAACATATGGCTGGAGCCTGGAATGAGACACACGGTGGCCAGGATGGCGAATATTACCATAGGGGCTAATTAAGGGATATTATTATTGCAGTGATGTATTTATTTTATTTTTTGAGTATACTGTTTTAAATGGGGGGGCGGTCCTGTTACTGTGTAGAGTGATACTATGTTGCCTTCTTCATGTGGTGTAATGTAGAAGTTGGGAAAATTAAGTAATGTGTTCTACAAGCGGAACTCGAGATAACTGTTTTATTTCCTGCAGAGACGAGTCCTGGCTGGATAAAGTGATGGCGGTCTGTGCTGGATGAAAGATGAAGGACTTCACCTAGAGACGTCACTGGTGAGTCAGTGTTACCTATACACTTACACTATACACTGTATACTATATACAGAGGTCCTGTGTACAATGTCACCAGTGAACACTGTATTATCTATACATTATATACAGAGCTCCTGTGTGTAATGTCACCAGTGATCACTGTATTACCTGTACACAGACACTGCTTACTAATTACAGATCTCCTGTGCATAATGGCACTGATGGTGATAGTATTGTGGGTTTTTTTTGTATTACTGATCAGTATTGTAGTATTCAGTCATTGTTGGTAATATGTGGTCTGGTCATGATGTGGAGGTAATATGTGGCCTGGTCATGGTGTAGCGGTATTTGTTCCTTGTATTTTATATTATTCGATCACTGTGGTGGTAATATGTCATCTGGTCATAGTGTTGTGGTATTTGTTCCTTGTATGTAGTATTATAGGTCATTTTAAAAATTGAAAAATAAATAAAAATATACCTAAATTGTATTGCATATTTTAACAAATATTTAGTAGGTTACAGTAGAGTAGGGCCCGGCCAAAAGTGTCTACCTTGTTGTGGCGGCTTAACAAATCTTTTGGCCAAAACAAAAGCTGCCGGCTATATGTGTGATCTGGTGATGGGAACTGTTAATGTGTGATAGGTGAGAAGTGGAGATTTTCCAAGAGAGAGTGGTGGGACTGTGGACAGATCGTGGGGTGGAGCCTGGAGGCGGGGCTGGGGTGGAGCCTGGGCGGAGTTTCAAGGGGGCCCCGAAAATTTTGCCAGTATGGGGCCCCGAAATTTCTAGTGGCAGCCCTGACAGTACATATATAGATGGAGAATAGTTAACAGTCCAATTTATCAATAATCTCCCCTGAAGTCAAGGTCTGTGATCTTTATCTTCTAGTGAACAGCTTTAAAGATCTTTAAAGATAAAAGAAATATGGGTTAGATACCTGCTGCCAAGAGAAAGAGCTCAGTAATACATTAAACTGTTCATTTATCCTCCAGACTGTATTGTGATACATAGAGGCTCTAGAAGCCAAACTATCCAACATTTTTAGTAAAACATTATAGCAAAAATGGTTATAGCCCCTTTACGATCGCCGATACGCCATTTAACGGCCGCAGTTAAGGAGCCTTATTCCTCAGGGCCGCTTTTTACTCACACTGAGGAATGAGTGTTTAGTGCCCCCTAGCGTCGAGAAATCTCCCGGTTTGGTTAAGATGGTCCCCTGTTACGTGATCACCTTTATTCACCGAATAACGGCGATAAGAAAAAAAAGTCTGATTTTCCATTCATTTCTCTCTCCTCTGATATATTCTAGCATATCAGATGAAAGAGAAATGGGATTCCCCCAAGGGTTGTGTTGGGGTTACGGTTGTGTTGGCATTAAGGGGTAGGGTTGGGGTTGCGATTGTGTTGGGGTTAAAGTTGTGTTGGGGTTACGGTTGTGTTGGGGCTATGGTTACATTGGGGTTACGGTTGTGTTGGAGTTACGGTTGTGGTGTTGGGGTTCATGTTATGTTGGGGTTCATGTTATGTTGGGGTTAGGGTTGGGGTTGTTTTGGGTTTAGGGTTGTGGTTAGTGTTGGGATTAGGGTTAGGGGTATGTTGGGGTTAGGATTGTAGTTAGGGCTGTGTAAAGGTTGGAGTTAGAATTGGGGGGTTGCCACTGTTTAGGCACATCAGGGGCTCTCCAAACGCAACTTGGTGCCCACCATCGATTTCAACCAATTTTGCGTTCAAAAAGTCAAATGGTGCTCCCCCTTCTGAGCCGTGCCATGCACCCAAACAGAGGCTTTCCCCAACATACGGGGTATCGGCGTACTCAGGAGAAATGGCACAACAAATTTTGTGGTCCATTTTCTCCTTTTACCATTGTGAAAATAAAATCATTTGGGTCTAAAATAATTTTTTTGTGGAAAAAGTTAAATGTTAATTTTTTCCTTCCACATTGCTTTAGCTCTTGTGAAGCACCTGAAGGGTTTATAAACTTTTTGAATGTGGTTTTGTGCACTTTGAGGGTGCACTTTTTGGAATGGTGTCACTTTTCGGTATTTTCTGTTATTTTGACCCCCCAAAATCACTTGAAATGTGAGATGGTCCCTAAAAAAAATGGTTTTGTAAATTTTGTTGGTCAACTTTTAACCCCTATAACATCCTAACACAAAAATGTGTTTCCAAAATTGTGCTGATATAAAGGAAACATGTGGGATATGTTGTTTATAAATATTCTGATTTAAGAGCACAAAAATTAAGATTGAAAATTGCAAAATTTTCAAAATCTCCATTTTTTCGTAAATAAACGCAAGTCATATCAAATAAATTTTACTACTATCATGAAGTACAATATGTCATGGAAAAATAATCTCAGAATCAGTGAAATCCAGCTACAGTATAACCTCATAAAGTGACAGTAGCCACAATTGTAAAAATTGGCTTGGTTATCAAGGTCAAAATTGGCTCGGTCACTAAAAGGTTAGGACAACAATGATGTAAACGTAAGCAATATTCATCCGCTGGGCCTCTTTACATTTACGACATTAGAGACAGGAAAATCATAACCCTAATTTTCTTTCAATAGTAGCAATAATAATCATAATTTAGGATTCAGAAAATAACTTGTCCATTGATTATTGTTAGGCGGATCATGTTATCTTTCACTTTCTTAAATAGAGCAGTGTAGTATAAAATATATATAAACAACTAGTGGATTCAGTTAATTAATTATAATTACCCATGTTAATATATTATTCTGTATTCATTGCTGATGATTCACAATGAGGAATGCACATTCACCTCAGTCATGTGATGTCACGTTTTGCATGCCTTATCGATCAGTTGTAGTGATGTGTCTACGGAGATAAATTAAAGCATACCTGTTATTTCAGGTGACTGTTCAGAATAACATTTTGTTTGAGTACATGAGGATCAACACTATTTCTGACCATTTTATGACTTGTACTCTGCATTTTTCACTAGTCTCCCATGTTGTCTCCCATACACAGCTCTCAGAGACATCACGGATTTAGACTCCGCTTTATCTATGGAATACATTTTCAGAAACAGTATGGAGGACAATATCAGGGCCGGTCTGGGACAAAAAAGAAGCCTTGCCACACAAACCCCACCAGCCCACATACTATAACACTCCCCCCCCCATGATCAGTGGATTTTGTTATAATTTGTTGTGCCCCTCAACACTCCTCTTAACGGAGTTTTTTGAAGAGCCACGTGTGAATGGCGCTGCAGTACGTATGATCGGCCACAACTCCATTTACATGGTGCTCTTTATAGCTCCAGTTCTCAGAATCTTGTGGGTCCCAGCAGTCAGACACCCAGCAACTGGAAAGTTCTTGGGATAGGAGATTACATGGGATAGTCAATTTAAATGTGTTTTCCAATTTTCTTTAATTTTTATTTTCCCATAGGGATATTGAAAATAATAAATCAATATTTACCCTCACAAAGACCAAAGTCGCCGCTCCGAGAACAGGACATGAGAAGTGGTATTGTGCAGTGTGTATATACAGGACAGGAGAAGTGGTACTGTGAAGTATATATATATATACAGGACAGGAGAAGTGGTACTGTGAAGTATATATATATATACAGGACAGGAGAAGTGGTACTGTGCAGTGTGTATATACAGGAACGGAGAAGTGGTGCTGTGCAGTGTACTTATACAGGACAGCAGAAGTAGCACTGTGCAGTGTGTATATAAAGGACAAGGGAAATGGTACTGTACAGGAGCTTAGATTTAGACCACACAGGCTATATATATATATATATATATATATATATATATATATAGTACAGACCAAAGGTTTGGACACACCTTCTCATTTAAAGATTTTTCTGTATTTTCATGACTATGAAAATTGTAAATTCACACTGAAGACATCAAAACTATGAATTAACACATGTGGAATTATATACTTAACAAAAAGTGTAAAACAACTGAAAATATGTCTTATATTCTAGGTTCTTCAAAGTAGCCACCTTTTGCTTTGATGACTGCTTTGCACACTCTTGGCATTCTCTTGATGAGCTTCAAGAGGTAGTCACCGGAAATGGTTTTCACTTCACAGGTGTGCCCTGTCAGGTTTAAGAAGTGGGATTTCTTGCCTTATAAATGGGGTTGGGACCATCAGTTGTATTGCGCAGAAGTCTGGTGGATAGTCCTATTGAATAGACTGTTAGCTGCTTTTTTCTTGCCATAATACAAATTCTAAGTAAAGAAAAACCAGTGGCCATCATTACTTTAAGAAATGAAGGTCAGTCAGTCCAAAAAATTTGGATAACTTTGTAACTTTGAAAGTGTCCCCAAGTGCAGTTGCAAAAACCATCAAGCGCTACAAAGAAACTGGCTCACATGAGGACCACCCCAGGAAAGGAAGACCAAGAATCACCTTTGCTTCTGAGGTTACGTTTATCCGAGTCATCAGCCTCAGAAATCGCAGGTTAACAGCAGCTCAGATTAGAGACCAGGTCAATGTGACACAGAGTTCTAGCAGCAGACACATCTCTACAACAACTGTTAAGAGGAGACTTTGGACAGCAGGCCTTCATGGTAAAATAGCTGCTAGGAAACCATTGCTAAGGACAGGCAACAAGCAGAAGAGACTTGTTTGGGCTAAAGAACACAAGGAATTGACATTAGACCAGTGGAAATCTGTGCTTTGGTCTGATGAGTCCAAATTTGAGATCTTTGGTTCCAACCACTTTGTCTTTGTGCGACACAGAAAAGGTGAATGGATGGACTCTACATGCCTGGTTCCCACCGAGAAGCTTGGAGGAGGAGGTGTGATGGTGTGGGGATGCTTTGCTGGTGACACTGTTGGGTATTTATTCAAAATTGAAGGCATACTGAACCAGCAGCAGCAGCATGCTATTCCATCCAATTTGCGTTTAGTTGGACCATCATTTATTTTTCAACAGGACAATGACTCCAAACACACCTCCAGGCTGTGTAAGGGCTATTTGACCAAGAAGGAGAGTGATGGGGTGCTACGCCAGATGACCTGGCCTCCACGGTCACCAGACCTGAATCCAATCGAGATGGTTTGGGTTGAACTGGACCACAGAGTGAAGGCAAAAGGGCCAACAAGTGCTAAGCATCTCTGGGAACTCCTTCAAGATTGTTGGAAGACCATTTCCGGTGACTACCTCTTGAAGCTCATCAAGAGAATGCCAAGAGTGTGCAAAGCAGTCATCAAAGCAAAAGGCGGCTACTTAGAAGAACCTAGAATATAAGACATAATTTCAGTTGTTTCACACTTTTTTGTTAAGTGTATAATTCCACATGTATTAATTCATAGTTTTGATGCCTTCAGTGTGAATGTACAATTTTCATAGTCATGAAAATACAGAAAAATCTTTAAATGAGATGGTGTGCCCAAACTTTTGGTCTGCACTGTATATATATGTATACAGTGCCTTGCGAAAGTATTCGGCCCCCTGGAACTTTTCAACCTTTTCCCACATATCGTGCTTCAAAAATAAAGATACCAAATGTAAATTTTTGGTGAAGAATCAGCAAGTGGAACACAATCGTGAAGTTGAACGAAATTTATTGGTTATTTTTTTTTGTGGAAATTCAAAAACTGAAAAGTGGGGCGTGCAATATTATTTGGCCCCTTTACTTTCAGTGCAGCAAACTCACTCCAGAAGTTCATTGTGGATCTCTGAATGATCCAATGTTGCCCTAATGATGCCTAATGATGATAAATATAATCCACCTGTGTGTAATCAAGTCTCCGTATAAATGTACCTGCTCTGTGATAGTCTCAGGGTTCTGTTTGAAGCACAGAGAGCATCATGAAGACCAAAGAACACAACAGGCAGGTCCGTGATACTGTTGTGGAGAAGTTTAAACCCGGATTTGGATACAAAATGATTTCCAAAACTTTAAACATCCCAAAGAGCACTGTGCAAGCAATTATATTGAAATGAAAGGAGTATCATACCACTGCAAATCTACCAAGACCCGGCCGTCCTTCTAAACTTTTATCTCAAACAATTAGATGACTGATCAGAGATGCAGCCAAGAGGCCCATGATCACTCTGGATGAATTGCAGAGATCTACAGCTGAGGTGGGACAGTCTGTCCATAGGACAACAATCAGTCGTACACTGCACAAATATGGCCTTTATGGAAGAGTGGCAAGAAGAAAGCCATTTCTCAAACATATCCATAAAAAGTGTCATTTAAAGTTTGCAACAAGCCACCTGGGAGACACACCAAATATGTGGAAGAAGGTGCTCTGGTCAGATGAAACCAAAATCAAACTTTTTGGCAACAATGCCAAATGATATGTTTGGCGTAAAAGCAACACAGCTCATCACCCTGAAAACACCATCCCCACTGTCAAACATGGTGGTGGCAGCATCATGGTTTGGGCCTGCTTTTCTTCAGCAGGGACAGGAAGATGGTTAAAATTGATGGGAAGATGGATGGAGCAAAATACAAGACCATTCTTGAAGAAAACCTTTTGGAGTCTGCAAAAGATCTGAGACTGGGACGGAGATTTGTCTTCCAACAAGACAATGATCCCAAACATAAAGCAAAATCTACAATGGAATGGTTCACAAATAAACGTATCCAGGTGTTTGAATAGCCAAGACAAAGTCCAGACCTCAATCCAATTGAGAATCTGTGGAAAGAGCTGAAAACTGCTGTTCACAAATGATCTCCATCAAACCTCACTGAGTTCGAGCTGTTTGCCAAGGAAGAATGGGCAAAAATTTCAGTCTCTCGATGTACAAAACTGATAGACACATACCCCAACGGACTTGCAGCTGTAATCGCAGCAAAAGGTGGTGCAACAAATTATTAAGTTAAAGGGGCCGAATAATATTGCACTCCCCACTTTTCAGTTTTTGAATTTCCACAAAAATTTAAAATAACCAATAAATTTCGTTCAACTTCACAATTGTGTTCCACTTGTTGCTTTTTCACCCAAAATTTACATTTGATATCTTTATGTTCGAAGCATGATATGTGGGAAAAAATTAAAAAGGTACAGGGGTCAAATACTTTCGCAAAGCACTGTATAACTCTCGTAATTATTGATTAAAATTACCCATCACAAAATGTTAACAGTACTGTTTTCATTGCTGATGATCCGCTTACTGGTATAATGTTCCCCATCCTGGTGCCCTTCCTCGTATAATGTCCCAGTTCATAGTATAAAATGCCCCATCCTGGTCCCTTCCTGGTCCTGGTATAATGTGCCTCATCCTGGTTCCTTTCCTTCTTGATCCCCAATCTGGTTCCCTTTTTGGTGTAATAGGCACCCCCCTGCTGCCCTTTCTGGGATAATGTGTCCCATTCTAGTCTCCTTCCTGGTAGAGTAAGTCGCATCCTGGGCCCCTTTCTGGGATAATGTGCCCACCCTAGTCCTCTTCCTGGTATAATGTGCTGCTTCCTGGGATAATGTACCCCATTCTGGTCCATTTCCAGATATAATATGCCCCATCCTAGGCCTCTTACTGGGATAAAAAGACACGGTTTTGTGAGACATAAAAAATGATGCTATTCACCTTTTCACATGCTACCATACCATGTGTTGTCCTCTTCTATAGCCAGAGCAGGAGCCGGCAGCTGACTTTGGCATCCCTGCTATGGCGCATGACGTTACTGGCATACGTCCCCAGTCACGGCCACACTGATATCAGCTGCCGGCCTATGATTGGCTGGTGGCACATATTGCAGCGCAGGGAACCAGTGGGTCCTATTCACCTTAATACCGCCATTTGTCCACACCTGGGCGGATCACAGGATTTTGCATTTTCTTAGACCTCCTTCACACATCCTTGTTTAAATACGACCGTAAAACAATGTATGGTCTGCGTGCCTGTTTTTACAATCAATGTGCCATCAGTGTTTTACACATATGGATAAAAAAATTAATTAGTTACAAAGCTTCTCCTATCCTTTGCAGTGTTAAATACATACAGCACACAGATGGCACGCGGATCCGATTTGTGTGCTGCACGTGTTTTTTATGGACCCATAGACTAGTTTATGATGTGTACATGTTGAATCCATGAAAAAAACATATACAACACATACATGCAACACGGACGTCTGAATGAGACCTTAAATAGAGCAACATAGTATAAAATATATATAAACAGCTATCACGTACACCTAATTATTAATTATAATTACCCATGTTAAAATGTTAACAGTGCTGTATTCATTGCTGATAATTCACGATGAGGAATGCATATTCACCTCCATCATATGACTATTTTGCATACCACATAGATCAGTTAGACTGATGTGCCTACGGCAGTGAATGAAAGCATACCTGTCATTTCATGTGAATGTTCAGAAAAAGATGTTGTGTGAGCCCATGAGGTATAACATTCTTTCTGACCATTGTATGACTTATATCTTGCATTTTTCACAAGTTTTCTTCTCTTCAGGCTGTAGCTCTCATTGTTAGTTGTCTCTTTGCTCGAGAGCGGAGATTAGATGCAATGATGTCTCCCAAACACACCTCTCAGAAGCATGAGAGATCCATGCTCTCCTGTATCTATGCAGCACATGTTCTGAAGCAGCAGCGGCATGGATGACATTATACAGCATTACTGAACATTGTAGCTGTGAATCTAGCATTGGGGTGAGATAAGCACATATTAGAAAGAAATAACAGTTGTGTGTTACTCGGCCACCCTCCCTCATTCAACTTCTTCTTTCTACCACCCCTTCCCCATCCATAAACTACAAAATGCAAATGTAAAATTCAATACCGAAAAAATAGAGTGCTGACTTCGATGTATATAATCAGTTATCAAAACTTTCTTCTTTGGAAACAACTTGTATCTATATATATAATTGTCTAAGGTCCACTTCCGTCTGTTTGTCTGTCACGGAAATCCCACGTCGCTGATTGGTCGCGGCTGGCTGGGCGCGACCAATGAGCGACAGGCACAGTCTGGCCGCGAATTGGCCCCTCCCTACTCCCCTCCAATCAGTGCCCCCTCCATACTCCCCTCCAGTCAGCACACACATAGCGTTTTAGCAGTCCCTAAAACGGACTGCATTACACCGCGGCATAACGCGGTGTAATGCAGTCCGTTAATGCTGCCATTAACCCTGTACAGGGTTGGACTGGCCCACCAGAGAACCGGAGAATCCTCCGGTGGGCCCTGGCTTCTTCTTCAGGAGAGTTCATTGTGCAAACCTATGCAAACCTATGTGCCTATGCAGCATCAATAGTAACAACATATGATGTTAAAAATAATTAAAAAATCATTATATTTTCACCTTCTGGC
The DNA here is from genome assembly GCF_032444005.1 of Ranitomeya imitator. NCBI lineage: Eukaryota > Metazoa > Chordata > Amphibia > Anura > Dendrobatidae > Ranitomeya > Ranitomeya imitator. The sequence goes on from NC_091283.1 coordinate 786,779,906, forward strand.
GTCCTCTGCAGCCTTTCCCGCTCCTCGCGATGCTCCGGTCCCAAGAATGCATTGCGGCAATGACCCCAGATGACGTAGCGGTCTTGCGAGACTGCTATATCATCACAGGTTATTGCCGCAAGGCATTACTGGGAACGGTGCGTCATGAGGAGCATCGCTAAAGGACTGGGCTGGAACCGGGGGCCGCCGGAAGGTGAGTATATAACTAATTTTTATTTTAATTCTTTTTTTAACAGGGATATGGTGCCCACATTGCTATATACTACATGGGCTGTGCAATATACTATGTGGGCTGTGTTATATACTGCATGGGCTGTGTTATATACTATGTCGCTGTGCTATATACTACGTGGGATGTGCTATATAATACGTGGCTATGCAATATACTACGTGGCTGTGCTATATACTACGTGGCTGTGTTGCATACTACGTGGGCTGTGTTATATACTGTGTGGGCTGTGCTATATACTACGTGAGCTGTGCTATATAACTACGTGGGTTGTGTTATAAACTGCGTGGGCTGTGTTATATACTGTGTGGGCTGTGCTATATACTACATGGCTGTGTAATATACTACGTGGCTGTGCAATATACTACGTGGCTGTGCTATTTACTATGTGGCTGTGTTATATACTACGTAGCTGTGCTATATACTACATGGCTGTGCTATATACTACGTGGCTGTGCTATATTCTGCGTGGGGGGTGTTATATGCTACGTGGGCTGTGAGATTCTTTCGCCTGGGGCCCTCAAAAACCTGGAGCTTGCCCTGGCTTCACTGATTGTTTGCGCCCGGTCGGCTGCTAAGAATCAGCGACAAACACAGTCCGGCCGCGAATTGGCGCGGGCTTTGAACCACGCTTCGCTAATTGGTCGTGCCCGGCCGACTGAATCCTGTGTATTCATTGCATTATTCTGAAATCTTCATAAATAAACTGTATAAATATTCTAGAATACCCAATGCGTTGGAATCGGGCCACCATCTAGTATACAATAATTTTGATAGTGGAAAAGTGGTGAACATAAAGAGGATATAAATCACCCTGGGAATATCAATCAAGAAATAAATCATGGTAAGTAGTAAGCACCAAAAAGTTTTTTTGGGGGACAGTTATAGGGAGAGAAAACTAGTTCAAAGTATACAATACACCATGACCTGATACTTTTATCCTATAATCCCCATATGTTCATACCCTGGCAACAAGCAATGTGTCAGCAAAGTGCATGTGCAAATGAACAACTGAAAAGCTTACCCATCATAAAGTGCAAGTGCAGACTCTCAGGGTACAGCCCCTACACACATTTTCTATTCACATTTTCAAAGGCAGATGTAATCTGATACTTTAGTGGGTTGGCTTTCTTGAGCAAGAGGAATTGCAGCTGTTTTTCAGAGTGAATGAAGAATTGCCTAAAGGAAATCTGTGATTGAGCACCAGTTAGGGTACCGTCACACTATACGATTTACCTACGATCACGACCAGCGATATGACTTGGCCGTGATCGTAGGTAAATCGTAGTGTGGTCGCTGGGGAGCTGTCACACAGACAGCTCTCCAGCGACCAACGATGCCGAGGTCCCTGGGTAACCAGGGTAAACATCGGGTAACTAAGCGCAGGACCGCGCTTAGTAACCCGATGTTTACCCTGGTTATAAGCGTAAAACTAAAAAAAAACCAAACAGCACATACTTACATTCTGGTGTCCGTCAGGTCCCTTGCCGTCTGCTTCCCGCACTGACTGACTGCCGGCCGTAAAGTGAAAGTGAAAGCACAGCCGCTGTGCTCTGCTTTCACTTTACTGCCGGCAGTCACAGTGCGGGAAGCAGACGGCAAGGGACCTGACGGACACCAGAATGTAAGTATGTGCTGTTTGTTTTTTTTAGTTTTACGCTTGTAACCAGGGTAAACATCGGGTTACTAAGCTTAGTAACCCGATATTTACCCTGGTTACAAGCGAACGCATCGCTGGATCGCATCGCTAGATCGCTAGATCGGTGTCACACACACCGATCTGGCGATGACAGCGGGAGATCCAGCGATGAAAGAAAGTTCTAAACGATCTGCTACGACGTACGATTCTCAGCAGGATCCCTGATCGCTGCTGCGTGTCAGACACAGCGATATCGTAACGATATCGCTGGAACGTCACGAATCGTACCGTCGTAGCGATCGAAATGGTATAGTGTGACGGTACCCTTAGTTATACTCTTTCGACGCTGCTTTCTTGCGTGACTTTGCAGTGGAAACGGCTGCTTGACTGGGGAAATCCATTTGCTAAGTAACAAAAATCAGTGTCCAAGGAGAAAGTTTATATTATAGTTTTGAGAAAAATGGGAGTATATGGCTTATTCACCCATTATTCACCATTCAACTACCTATCCTTTAAAAGAGGGAAGAAAGACAGAGTAACCCTTGGGGTGGTTATAAGTTCATTTGCAGTAGTAGTGGAGAAGGCACATATAGCGAAAGGTAGAAAGCCAGCTTGATTTACAATATGTCTGCTTATTGTTAAAGGCCAACTTTATGGTATGTCCGCAAATGGTTCACAGTTTGTATGAAGTATTTATTTTGTGGTCATTTCTTAAAATAAATTTAGCTTTTTTTTGTTAAATGTTTCTGTTACGGTCTAATTATAATTCTAAATTTGATATTTGTGTGTAGTTCTGAAATTGGTGCATTAAATAGATTATATGATATTAGAGTTAGTTTCTAACTAACATAGACTTTAGAGCAAAGTCAGCCAGATCACTGAACTGTCCTTTATGTATGGTGACTTCCCAACTCTCCCCTGACAGATGATATCATGGGAGTGAAGTGTGCAACATGTTTATTTTCCATGTCCAATCCTTTTGCTGAACTGAGCTTGCATGTATGTAGAGGGTCTGATGCTATAGGCTGAACAAAATGTACTGACTCTGCATTGGCCCTTTTATCCATTGTCTGTGCCAGCTTTATTCACACCCGAAACAGCCCAAGTAAAAAAAAGTGTTTTTTTTTGCTTTTTTTTTTTTTAATCCTATTTAATATATTGCTTTCCTAGATCTTAGGAAGCACGCCTACAGACTGGCAGTCTAATAAGGCAAACCCCAAAGATGTTGTTTGCCTGTTGGCAAAACACATCTAATGATATACATTTTTGTCATTCAGGGAATTTTAGCGGTTTTCTAACAAGATATATCCTGGAGTAAATCATGTAACAATTCCGCGAGTGGTAAATATCAAAGACACAGTACTGTAGTACTGTAGAAATCAACTTTGCTATTTATAAACCCAGACGTTCTTGCAGCATTGTGCTGCCTACGGACGGTTAATATTCTAGTAACTGCTCTGTGCTCATTGTTTTTGACCGCTGATGAGATTCACTGTAACACTCTAATAGATTTAACAGTCTGCATGGCTTACGTCTGCTGCCCTGCTTACCTCCATAGTCTACCTCATCAGGTTCAGCTCCAGCCAGCCATATTGACATTCCACTGATGTAGCATACCGAGCATGGCGTTTTCATTTCACATCTCACAATGACACTGGGTGCATTCATGTTTCATAACAATTTTCTCTGACCATCGCCGCTCTACAGTTCTGATCATTTAAACCTAGCATCTCTGTTTATGGTCATTGCCAATTGCATTTGTATAATAGTATTAGTTACATATTGTTACTTTATGCTTTATGTGCTGTTGGTAATTCTACTGTTACATTACTGTGATGGGAACTAAGAAAGGATACAAAATTGTAATTTTTCAGCTCAGTAATTTTTGCTCCGTCCATTCATGCAATGTACTGGATGTCCTAATGTGAATGCAGTAAGTTACTTAAAATAGTTGTCCATTACTAGGACAACCCCTTCTCATCCACCATGTTTGGACCCAATAAAATAAAAACACCTACTGTATACTCACCTCTCGTGCCGGCGCCATTCCAGTGCTGTCGGCACTCGCATTCCCGGTTCTCATGTGCGGTTGTTATGACATCCGGCGCCCAATCAGCGGTGACGTCACTGTCCCCACCTTCAGACGTTTTGTCATGAAGAGCAAGTGAGCGCCCATCCACAACTCCCACTACCGCTTGATTACTTATATGTCTGATGGAGAAGACAGTAACGACAGAGCTGATTGGGCGTTGAGCTTAAATTTCATAACGTGAGCCCGTGGAACACAAGTGCTGACTGGAACAGCACCGGCACAGGAGGTGAGTATAAGTGTTTTTATTTTATCAGGGCAAAACATAGGGAATGAGAAGAGGCTGCCCTACTAGTGGACAACCCCTTTTAGGAGGTAGTCCAGGAGTTTGGCTGCAAAAGTACACCTCTGATAATATAAATGTTCTACTACTTCTTTCTTCAAAGCTGCATCTGTAAGTACATAATGCAGCCATAGTGATGCGTTATCTAGGATAACGTCAGGTCCAAAGGTTATTTGGCATTGTCAGGTTAGAGCACTGTCTAATAAGTATAGCCTGTACACATGGAGTACTGTCTTGTCTGTAAGGCTATCATCCCTAAGCCATTTACAACTGATGTCTGCAGAAAAGCCATGCTTTGTATTTTTTGAGAAGAGAGATCATGGAAACCACAGACCCCAAAAATACAGACTCCATATCTACTAAGGTAATACAAATTCCAGAACAGTACCCCTAAAGAAAAAGATCCCAGACCAAACTACTTAGTAAGTTGGAGCGCCCCCAGACACAGGGCCACAAGTCACTCGGTACCGGTCCCTTCTCCCTCGGTTCTGCGGTTGTCAAGGTGGCTGGACCCGGTCGTGACACTGCTAAGGGGCATCCAATGAAAATGGTAGTACAGTCTGTCAGTAGTTCGTGACGCCACCTGTGGTGTTCGGTCAGGGTGACAGACGCTGCTGTGGGGTCCACTGGGGTGATGGAATAGCAGCCGGATGGTATACCTTCCCACAGGTGAAGTAAATCCCCAGGGCTTCCCAGTAGTGTGAATGGAGATGGTGTGAGGTGCAGGCAATAACGAGGACACAGGGTTGCAGTCTCTTTACCTTTTACTGAAGGCTTCAGTACACTCAGTCCAGAGCACGTTCAACCGGGCTATCAGAGACCGGCCGGTCCGATGGGCACATCCAGAGTTTCCCTCGCAGATGGAAATCGTTGCCTACCAATAGCGCCTGTGTGTTGTAGTCCTACCCTGCTGAGCACTCGGAATAGTCATCACAACTGCTGTTCTCCTTCGTTCATTCTCGACAGCTTTCTCTCTCTCTCTCTCTCTCGTTCTTTGGTTCCAGATGTTGCTAGTTTCTAACGTCCCCCAGATATAGTATGGCTAGGACGCCACCCGTTTGACGGGAAGGCGTGGAGGTATTCCGGGACCCTAGAGATGCCCCTCTCCCAATGTTGCCCCCTATGTCTTCGTAGGTGTAAAAGGTAGACAGCCAACCTATGATCAACTGTCCAGCGGAATTTGAAGTAAGGCCTGAAGTCAGTTACTCCTACGGTGATCCGGCCACCGACTACGCGCCTCAGTAAGATGTTGCGTTCCTCTCTCGGCACGACTCTTACTGGCTCTCCTTTGTGCTGATCTCGTTTACACTGTTCCACAATATTCTTCCCCTCTTGTCTCTTTCTTAGGATACCGCCGCAAGGTGTGCAGGTGCGGTTCCGTTCCTTTCTGTTCTGTTCGCTAGGCGCCTGCCAGGTTCCCACGCCTGACAGGGACCCCCCTGTGTCTTCTCCCCCAACACCCCCTGCCACGGGATGTTGCCTGGTTCCAACCCAGTCAGCTTCTCACTAACTTCCTCCCCAGCCCCTAGTTTTACCAGTGTGAGGAGTGGCCCAATAAATAAAGTCTTTTGCTCCCCATAGTGGCCGGAGTGTGAAGTGTAATGTGTTCTGGTGATACCTAGTCAGGAGAACTCTTTAGTGCCATCGGACGTACCGCTACTCGCCTTGGGGCCATACTGCAACGACCAGGTCTCTGGGGCGCTGCACTAGTACTTACTAAGTAAATACAGATGCTAGCCCAGATGTCCCAAGCAAATACATCCTCCTTACTAATTAAATGCTGACCTAAGACCAGGCCCACTAAATAAATACAGACCCCAGATCAGACACTCTAAACAAATGAACGCAACTAAAGGTACCGTCACATTTAGCGACGCTGCAGCGATCTAGACAATGATCCCGATCGCTGCAGCGTCGCTGTGTGGTCGCTGGAGAGCTGACACACAGACAGCTCTCCAGCGACCAACTATGCGAAGTCCCCGGGTAACCAGGGTAAACATTGGGTTACTAAGCACAGGACGCACTTAGTAACCCAATGTTTACCCTGGTTACCTGCATAAACGTAAAAAAAAAAATACTTACATTCCAGTGTCTGTCCCCCGGCGCTCTGCTTCTCTGCACTGACTGAGCCGGAAAGCACAGCGGTGACATCACCGCTGTGCTCTTGCTTTACGGCCAGCTGGCGCTGACAGTGCAGGGAAGCAGAACGCCGGGGACAGACACTGAAATGTAAGTATGTAGTGTTTTTTTTTTTTTACGTTTACACTGGTAACCAGGGTAAATATCGGGTTACTAAGCGTGGTCCTGCGCTTAGTAACCCCATGTTTACCCTGGTTACCAGTGAAGACATCGCTGAATCGGCACCAAGTTACTTCTTCATCATGGGTAAGCAACTTTGCTATTAAGGGCACTTTATTCTTTCCTTTTGAGGGCGGTATACTGTCACTAAGGCAGCCTAGGAAATCCATTATGTACCGTGCAGTTTTATTGTATGATGACTAATATTATAGGATTATACAGAACTCAATTCCATAATTAATATATGTGGCTGACATCATACTTTGTATATATTATCAGTGCCTTGTACTAATACCATGATTATATGATTATATCCATTATATACATTTCTGATGCCTTGGACCCATGTGCTTTTTACTAGGGTCTTTTTCCTTGTTTGCATTCTAGTCTACATAATTTGTGTAATTTTTTTGTTATGTGCAATTAAGTATTTTTTTCATCTGACTTTACCACATTGTATGGAACTCCATTTTTTATTTGTTTCTAAACTGATGTTCCTTGAGCCTGAAGTTAACCTTTAATCTGTTTTGAAGTTTTTATGAGGTATTTTGTTACCATTCGTATTATCCATTTCTTTGATTAGTCATCAATTTTCCTCCAGCGGCTACGTCCAGGGAGGTTGGTACAGTCCCATGGATCTTAAATTTCTGAATAATATGTGCAACGGTAGTCACAGGAACATCAAGTTACTTGGAAATGGTCTTATAACTTTTACCTTTAACATGTTTGTCTATAGTTTTTGTTCTAATCTCCTGAGACAACTCTTTCCTTTACTTCCTCTGGTCCATGTTGAGTGTGATACACACCATGTCACCAAACAGCACAGTGAGTATCTGTAGCACTACACTGTGTGCAGAATTATTAGGCAAGTTGTATTTTAGAGAATTATTTTTATTATTGATCAACAACTATGTTCTCAATCAACCCAAAAGTCTCATAAATATCAAAGCTTAATATTTTTGGAGGTTGGAGTGGTTTTTTTTTTAGATTTGGCTTTCTTAGGAGGATATCTGTTTGTGCAGGTAACTATTACTGTGCAGAATTATTAGGTAACTTAATAAAAAACAAATATATTCCCATCTCACTTGTTTATTTTCACCAGGTAAACGAATATAACTGCACCAAATTTAGAAATAAACATTTCTGACATGCAAAAACAACCCCCCAAAAAATTAGTGCCCAATATAGCCACTTTTCTTTATGATGACACTCAACAGCCTTCCATCCATAGATTCTGTCAGTTGCTTGATCTGTTTATGATCAACATTGTGTGCAGCAGCCACCACAGCCTCCAGACACTGTTCCGAGAGGTGGACTGTTTTCCCTCCCTGTAGATCTCACATTTTATGAGGGACCACAGGTTCTCTATGGGGTTCAGATCAGGTGAACAAGGGGACCATGTCATTATTTTTTCTTCTTTGAGACCTTTACTGGCCAGCCACGCTGTGGAGTAGTTGGAGGCATGTGATGGAGCATTGTCCTGAATGAAAATCATGTTTTTCTTGAACGATACTGACTTCTTCCTGTACCACTGCTTGAAGAAGTTGTCTTCCAGAAACTGGCAGTAGGTCTGAAAGTTGAGCTTCACTCCATCCTCAACCGAAAAGGTCCCACAAGTTCATTTTTGATTATACCAGCCCAGACCAGTACCCCACATCCACCTTGCTGGCGTCTGAGTCGGAGTGGAGCTCTCTGCCCTTTACTAATCCAGCCTCTGGCCCATCCATCTGGCCCATCAAGAGTCCCTCTCATTTCATCAGTCCATAAAACCTTTGAAAAGTCAGTCTTAAGATATGTCTTGGCCCTTGATGTTTTTTCTTAGGTTTCTTCTTCAAAGGTGGTCGTTTTTCAGCCTTCCTTACCTTGGCCATGTCCCTGAGTATCGCACACCTTGTGCTTTATGTTACTCCAGTAATGTTGCAGCTCTGAAATATGGCAAAACTGGTGGCAAATGGCATCTTGGCAGCTTCACGCTTGATTTTCCTCAATTCATTGGCAGTTATTTTGCCCAACACGCTTCTTGAGACCCTGTTGGCTATTTGCCATGAAACGCTTGATTGTTCGGTGATCACGCTTCAAAAGTTGGGCAATTTCAAGACTGCTGCATCCCTCTGCAAGATATCTCACAATTTTGTAATTTTCAGAGCCCGTCAAATCTCTCTTCTGACCCATTTTTCCAAAGGAAAGGAAGTTGCCTAATAATTAAGCACACCTGATATAGGGTTTTGATGTCATTAGACAACACCCCTCCTCATTACAGAGATGCACATCAACTGATTTACTTAATTGGTTGTTGGCTCTCAAGCCTGAACAGCTTGGAGTAGGACAACATGTATAGAAAGTATCATGTGATTAAAATACAACTTGCCTAATAATTCTGCACACAATGTATATACAGGCGCACTCACTGATTACAAGATTGTAGACACCTGTGATGCTTGTTAGTGGACACACCTTGATTTAACATGTACCTTTTGTCACATTATTTTCAGGGGTACCATCAATTCTGTCCAGGCCTATTTCATGAGTTTTATTTTTTTTTAATTCTGTGGAAGCATGGTTGGAAAGCAATGTCTGACTTTTATTTGTTCATTTTCTTAGATTTTGTATTTATTATTACTTTTGTCAGATTCAAGTTATTTCTGTGACCATTGTGGTTTTTTCTGTCATTAAACGAGCAGTACCAACAATTTTGACCACGTGTGTATATACAGATCTCATACCAGACACCCTTAAAGGGATCCTTTCATGTAAAAAAAAAACACTATTAGGCTATGTGCACACGTTCAGGATTTCTCGCAGAAAATTCCTGAGAAAAACCTGAAATTTTCTGCAAGAAATCCACAAGAAATCTGCATGCGTTTTTGCTGCGTTTTTGCCGCGTTTTTGATGCGTTTTTTTCCGGACATTTCCCAATGCATTTTTTAGTGGGAAATCCGCAAAAAAAACCGCAAAATTAATGAACATGCTGCGTTTTTTACCACGATGCATTTTTTTCGCGGAAAAAAATGCATCATGTGCACAAAACATGCGGAATGCATTCTAAATCATGGGATGCTGGGATGCTTATTGTATGCATTTTTTTGCGGTTTTATAGCGTTTTTATCGGGAAAAACCGTGAAAAAAACGAAAAAAAAAACAGCAACGTATGCACACAGCCCTAGGGTATGTGCGCACGTCAGGATTTCTTGCAGAAATTTTCCTGACAAAAACCGGACATTTCTGACAGAAATCCGCATGCGTTTTTACCACGATTTTACCGCGTTTTTCACGCATTTTGACACATTTTTAATGTGTTTTTTCCCAAATGCATAGAATAGCGGGAAAAACACAGAAAATCCGCAAAATTAATGAACATGCTGCTTCTTTTTTTTACCGCGATGCGTTTTTTTCACAGAAAAAAACACATCATGTGCACAAAACATGCAGAATGCATTCTAAATAATAGGATGCATAATCTATGCATTTTTAATGAGTCTTTATAGCGTTTTTCCTGCGAAAAACCGCGAAAAAACCTGGGGTTAATCTGCATGTTAACGTTGTTCTGAAGCTGCCCTGTGCCGGCACCGAGAGACCCACTGCCAGGAGGAAATTAACTTTATTCTTCATGCCTGTCTCAGGCTTTCAGTCAGAGGGCTGGGCCAGCTTGGCGTCAGTCACTTCTCTGCGCATAGTAATGGCACCCCGATGCTGACTGACAGCCGGCTCAGCATTAGAGATTAACTTCATGTCTGCAGGTTAATAGCTTTCTTTTTACATGACAGGTTCCCTTTAGTAAATATGGCTCCTAGATTAGAGCCACTACATAAATACAACCTCAAATTCATCTAATGTGATTGCCAATAAGGGCAATCAATGGTCACCAGTGAGATGATCAATGATGATCGTGCAGCTCGACTTTAGAAAACGTCTACAAATGGAGGTCTGTTTCTTAACATTTAGGATAATTGTCTGTGTCGGAATACATTTACCAGCACTATGTCAGAAAGTGCATGCAAAAAAAGGAATAAAATGCAAATTTTCGACTGGGGTGACACATTTTGTTTTTATGTCCTCTGGGCACAGGAATGAGATACCAATTTAGGAGAAGGACTTTAAAATGGATCATTCTTTACCAGTTTGTTAAGGTACAATGACACATATCTGGGATGCTGGCTTATTACAATAAATTTCCATATTCATATCATCCCGCTGCGATCCCCAGGAGGGAAAAATTTCACCTAGTTTTTTCGGGTGCTTTCAAAGCTGATTAACAAAGTATTTTTTTTTTCTTACATGCTAGCCCTCATAAATAGCATCACTTGCTAATGGCGGCACACAGCGGCATTACCGGTATATCTTTATGGGAAGCGGTTTTAGAGTAGCATTAAATGAGATTATTCTTTTCTTTTAGAACTTGTTTGAGAAATGAGCAATGAATTCTACAGTCTGCAGCATCAAAGCGCTCAGCTTTATAACAATACATTTACAATTAACGCAAACATTAACAAACGTGTCTCTATTCATCTCTGCTTCTACATGTGAACGATAAAGCTCACCTGTTCATAGAAATCCCTTACATCGTCATCTGGAACATTTGTAATGGAAATGTACATGTCGACCAGCTATATGTTCAAATAAATGAAGGAAAGTTGAGGAAAACTGGAGAAAACTTAGGTTTCAGTTAACAAATGGACACTTTCAAAAATTTTACTCCCTCCATGTCATTGCAGTCAATAGCCCCTTTGGGGGGCCAAGTGAATATCGTTTTTAGGCAGATTCAGGTAGGATCCCCAAATAAACTGCAGAATCCTTCATGCTTCTTTCAGAATAAGTATTCTTCCCTGGTGTTCATTAGATGGCAGTACTGTACTTGGCTATCTCCGGCAACCTTATCGAGAGAGAATGGAGCAGTGGTACGCTTGTCTTACCACCACTCCATTCAGATGGATCGCTGGAAATCCCTGCAATTGAACTCCCATTGATCATCATGTTTGCACCTATCCAGTGGATGAGTAAAAACTTTTAAAGGAGCAACCCTTTAAATGGAGATAGTGCAAACTGATTTGTAGGCCTTGGTCCAGCGGCCACTTCAGTAGTCTATGGCCATCGTATGGGAGACTAGTGAACCAGCTCCTACTTGATGGCATCCACAGCACTTCTTCCAATTATCTGGATTGACACAACATCATTGTTACATTATGATGCACGTGTAACACCCTAGGTTCCTGGTTGTTACAATGGCATTGTTTTCCTCATGGGGAGAGTGATGTCATGTTTTGATGCGAGGAAGGATCCCTTTAGCAGGTATTTACAAACATGCAACATGTTCTTACGCCAGGCCAGAAGGGGGAGCTCTGATCTACTTTGTGGGTGGCTCCCCTATATAAATATTCTGGCTGGAGGGGAAGTTAGAGCAGTTAGTCTGTCACAGAGGAGTGAGGAGAGAGGAAGAAACAGAGAAAGTCAGGAAGACTGAGGGGCCATGCAACCACGTGAGGTGCTGCAGCTTCTGGAAAGTAAAGAAAGGACGGCACAGTTAGTAGAGAGCGTGAAGGAGGAAGGAGCAAAGGAGAGTGAAGAGTTGGAGAGAGAAGCTGCAACTGAGCTTCCTCCACGCTGAAGTGCAAGGAAACCGGTAACCGGAAGACCGAGGTTGTGGGGGTAACTTCATGCCCCATGGCAGAAACTGGCGGACAGCAGATTGCAAGTTAACTGTCCACCATTAACACCCGAAGATGCAGTAGCAGATAGAGCCCGGGTCATGAAAGAGATCCTGTAAAAAGGCTCGGGTTACCTGTCATGTGGGTAATGTACCCTAAAGGGGGACAGAGAGAACGTGAGGACCTTGTGTGAGGCCTAAGGCAGCAAGGGACTACAACACCGCACTAGAAGGAAGGCTTCCAACCCCACCTGATTAGGGGGATTCCAGATCCGCTTCCAAGCAGGCCGCACCATAACAGCACCTGTGATCTGGTACTCTGGACTGTGGTTGCCTGAACTCTACAGTAAAGAGGTAAAGAGACTGCAACTTGTGTCCTCTGTTTCTTTCTACGCCATCTACCACCTGTCCCTACTACAGCGGGGGCCCTGGGGGACCAGCTTCACCTGTGGGAAGCCATAACATCCCAGCTGCCATAACATCGCCCCAGAGGATCCCTTTAAGCAGCGGTGGTCACCCCTGACCGAGTACCAAAGGTGGCATCACAAACTTTTATTATTTCCCAAACCCCTTTAAAGACCGTCCCTTTTACTTAGGCGCTCAGCACCATGGACTGGGTCACCACCAACGTAACACATCCCTTTAAGTAACGGACCCGGTACCAAGTACCCCACGGCCCTGGTGGTTCCACACCTGTACGTTGTGCTGCAACAATGTAATGTTAAGCCAAGTAATCATAAGGGAAGCTGGGTATACCGTCATGTAGGAAGTGGTTTATTGAGCTCCAATCCCACAGACGTGAATTAATGACATAGCTGATGGACTGGGTCTTGTGAATCAATCTGCTCCATCTCTACCTTTAAGGTAAGCTTACATTGAAACAGATAATCAACACCTCCTCTCAAGTGCCAGAGAGATGACACATGTTGATATGCCATATGGGCTAATAGTGTAATAGACCTTGTCCTTACAGCATATTATGCTTAAAGATCTACTTGTAGGTCTGTGATATACACATACACAAGTTGTCACCTGCTTCCACTGTGCATACTATACTACTCTGCACCATTCATTCTTTCATGCATAGCAGATTTATTCACTCATTCACTCCCATTATATTATTCCCTGTAGGGGCCCAAAAGAAAATTTCCCCATCTCATAAACACACTTCAAATTTCAAAGGAAGCGAAGTAACATATATGTATATAATAATAGTGTCATGGTATAGGACATGGTTCATGTCCTGCTCTCTCAGGGTTAATGTTGCTGGCCTCTCTTTGGATCTGGACTAGGATTCCCTGTCAGCTATACTTTTCTTTAGTCTGTGTGTGACCCCTTGAGTGTGTGCTCGGTTTGCATTTGTTTGCTTTGCGTTCCATGCATTACTCTGCTTGTTTGTTCTGCTGGTTTTCGGACCTTTGGCTCCCTTTCTGACTATCCCACTGCCTCACCCTTGGTTACCTCGTTATCTCCTGGCTTGATCTTGGCATGTTTAACTACTCTCCAGTGTACATCATCTCCTCTGCAGCCCAGCATCTGGCGCCGCCCTCAACCACCTCCTTCCCTGTCATGTGGTTCAGGTCCTGTTTGCTGTCCGGTGAGTTCCCCACCACTGCTCTCAGCTCCCTTGCTGTGGCGCGCAACTCTCCCCGCAGCAGTTATACCCGAGAGTCATGACATTATAGCTGAACATACAGTCTTTCCTAGGTGGTGGGGTGTTAGAATATTATGGATCCGGTACAGGCTCTCACAGGGTAGGTTAATGAGCTCTCCCAGCTTATGCAGAAGCTGTCCTTGGAGCAGCAAGTCCTGGTTCACTCGCACCAACAGGAGCATAGAAATGGGGCAGGCACTCTACAGGGGTCTGATCCATCAGGTTTCCGGGAGGTGTACCCCACTGATGTATCCCTAGCGGACCCCGAGCCACCAGTAAAGTTACCCGACAGTTTTTCCAGAGATAAAAAAATGTTTAGGGTCTTTAAGGAGGGATGTAAGTTGCTTTTTGAATTCCGTCCCTGGGCCTCTGGAAATGAAAAGCAGAGGGTGGGGGTCCTAATGTCCTTGTTAAGGGGGGCTCCACAGGCATGGTCTCTCTCTCTCTCTTCCTCTGCATCTGAGAGTATGTCTGTGAACCTGATCTTTGAGGCTCTGGGGCAAATTTATGATGAGCCTGATAGAGTGCGTCTGGCAGAGGATTTGGTGATGAGTGTGACACTGAATGGTTCTGCTTAGAGTTTAGGCATTGGGCAGACAAAGTATCTTGGAGCGCCGCCGCCCTGAGGGTGTTGTTCTGCAGAGGCCTGTCTGACCGTCTACAGGACGCTCTGCCATTACATCCTTCTCCCGATACCCTAGAGGACACCATGACGCAGGGGCGGATGTAAAAAATTGGTCCGTGGTTACAAAAAATTCCTTCCTGACATTGAAGAAATGTTTTACTTCAGCCCCTGTGTTGGTACAACCCAATCCGTCGAGACCATTTATTGTAGAGGTCAATGCTTCTGAGGTGGGGGTGGGGGCAGTGTTATCCCAGGGCCCTCCCACCCTCACTAACCTGAAACCCTGCACCTTTTTCTCTAAAAATGACATCAGCAACAGGGAATTGTTGGTGGTTAAATTAGCCTTCGAAGAATGGAGGCATTTTTTAGAGGGGGCCATTCATCCCATTACGGTCATCACTGATCATAAAAATTTGGCCTATATCAAGTCTGCTGAGAGATTGACCCCCAGACAGGTTCAGTGGGCTTTTTTTCTCGATTTCATTCTACCATTATGTTCCGACCAGGGTCTAAAAATGTAAATGCGGATGCCTTATCCCAAAGTTTTTATTCCATGTCCCCTCCAGAACCTCCTTCCTCCATTCTTCAACCGGGAGTGGTTGTGGCAGAAGTCTCATCTGAGTTACAAAGAGAGATTCTGGCAGCACATGCATGAGTTCCCAGGAATAACCCCCCCCCCCCCGCCTGGTAAATTATTTCTTCCTGAACATTTCTGTCTCACACTCCTGCAGGAGTATCATGATGCTGTGTTAAGTGAATACTATGGGATTGCAGCTACTCTTGGGGCAGTGGCTAGGGGTTTTTGGTGGCTCTCCATGGTTGCTGATATCAAAAAGTTTGTGAATACTTGTGGGGTATGTGCTCGCTTTAAATGCTCTCAGGTCTGGCCGGCCGGGGAATTGGTGCCTTTGCCAATTACGGATAAGCCATGGACACATCTGTCCATGGACTTTATCACTAATCTTCCTCCTTCCAAGGGCAACTCAGTGGTATGGGTGATGGTTGATAGGTTTTCTAAACAAGCCCATTTTGTACCGTAGCCCGCGTTACCAGCTGCTGAAACCGTGGCCCACTTATTTATTCAACACATAGTTCGGTTGCATGGGGTACCAGTGAATGTGGTGTAGGACAGGAGTGTGCAATTTGAGGCCAGATTTTGGAGAGCGTTTTGTAAGAAGTTGGGGGTCACGTTATCGTTCTCCTCTGCTTATCACCCAGAAACTAACGGACAGACTTAACACACAAATCAGTCATTCGAGAAAATTCTGAGATGCCTGGCCTCGTCCAGACAGGAAGACTGGTGTGAGGTATTACCCATGGAAGAATTTGCGTTCAACTGTCGTATTAATCAGTCTACTGGAAAGTCTCCCTTTCAAGCAGTTTGGGAAATTTTTCCACATGGATTCAGGTTGTCCTGGTGCTGAGTCCATGGAACAACATTTGAGAACCCTTTGGAGGGAGGTCCAAGGGAATATCTCTAAAGCCCAGAAAAGGTACAAACGATTTACAGACAAGAGGAGAGAGTCAGGTATAATGTTGGCAGTGGGGGAGAAAGTGTGGTTATCCACCCTTAACATCAAGCTTAAGATAACCTCTATGAAGCTGGGCCCCAGGTTTATAGGTCCATACAAGATTGTGGAGGTGATCAAGCCAGTGGCCTATAGATAGTCTTCCACAGGTCCCTATTAAAACCTGTGGGGATGGTTAGAGAAGATTCCTCATCCAATGTTCCGCCAGTGTTAGTAGAAGGTCAGCTGGAGTATGAGGTAGGGCACATCATTGATTCACTGTGGGTGCGCCGAAGGCTTCAGTACCTAATACATTGGAAGGGATATTCCCATGAGGATCAGTCATGGGTTCTTGCCAGTTCTGTGCATGCTGATCGACTGATGCAGGACTTTCATGCCAGGTACCCTGAGAAGCCAGGGTTAAGAGGGGGGGTACTGTCATGGTATAGGACATGGTTCATGTCCTGCTCTCCCAGGATTAATGTTGCTGGCCTCTCTTTGGATCTGGGAGGGGTATTTATACACACTCCGGACTAAGATTCCCTGTCAGCTATACTTTCGTTTAGTCTGTGTGTCTGACCCCTTGAGTGTGTGCTCGGTTTGCATTTGTTTGCTTTGCGCTCTGTGCTTTAGCCTGCTTGCTTGTTCTGCTGGTTTTCTGACCTTTGGCTCCCTTTCTGACTATCCCTCCACCTCACCCTTGGTTACCTCGTTATCTCCTGGTTTGATCTTGGCACGTTTAACTACTCTCCAGTGTACATCGTCTCCTCTGCACCCCGGCGTCTTGCCCCACCCTCGACCACCTCCACCCCTGTTACACGGTTCAGGTCCTGTTTGCTACCCGGTGAGTTCCCCACCGCTCTGCTCTCAGCTGCCTTGCTGTGGCGCGCAGCTCTCCCCGCAACAGTTATACCCGGGAGTCGTGACAATTAGAATGTGGGAGTAAACTGAAGTACATGGTGGAAACCCAAACAATCAGAGGGTGAATATATAAACTCCATGCAGATGCAATCATCATTGGTTGGATCTGATTATGACTACATTGCAGTAAGGCCACTGTACTATCCACTGAGCCAAAGTGCTACCCAGATACTGCCCAGTATGGTGTCCTACAGAGCTACTGCAAGCTTTCAAGAAAGCAGTAAGAAATGGTATTAAATGGGTATCGTAGCTTATGTAATAAGTCTGCACATGTTGTTGGCATATTTGTCGGACTATACAACAGCTGTAGGCTTATGCTCTGAATGGACTATATGGAGCAGACTGTAGATGGTGCTTTGTTCATGGTTGGATTTTGCTTGTTTGCCAGGTCTTTACTGTAATCCTCCATGGTGTGATGATGCAGAAAATGGATATTATATGTCCCACATTTCATTTTCCCACAGTGACTGAATGCTGATGATTCTGCTGCAAGTTAAATTATGCAACAGTATTCACTGAGGGGCACAAGCATTTATTATATGATTAACAATGCAAACCAAGAATTGTAGTTTTAGTTTAGTAAAATTATATCCAAAAAGTGAAACTATTTAATCAGGGGTGTACATAGAAATTACAGGGCCCCATAGCAAAAAAGTGGACATAGTAGGATGGGTCATGGCTAGGGTTGAGCGACCTTGACTTTTTTAGGGTCGAGCCGGGTTTCGCGAAACCCGACTATCTCAAAAGTCGAGTCGAGTGAAATCGGCCGATTATGGCGAAAAGTCGAGGATCGACCGAAACACGAAACCCAATGCAAAGGCAATGGGATTTTTTTCTCTCTCTCTCTCTCTCTCTCTCTCTCTCTCTCTCTCTCTCCCTCTCCCCCTCTCCCCTCCGTCCGTCCCTGCACTGAAAAGCTGGTGTTACACAGTGCAAATCGCTACAGCGCACAAGTGACAACATGGCGATAGGCGTCCACGCCCCTAAGACCTATGTCATCACTCTGCCCACGCCCCTTCATTGGCTGAAAAAAATGGCGCCAAGCGCGTCATACGAAACGCGACTTTGGCGCGAAAGTCGCGTATCGCATGGCCGACCCCACACAGGGATCGGGTCGGGTTTCATGAAACCCGACTTTGCCAAAAGTCGGCGACTTTTGAAAATGAACGATCCGTTTCGCTCAACCCTAGTCATGGCACATAGTTGCTGTCACAGAAGAGTATACTTCCAATCTTCTAAAGAATGGGAAATGGGCATGTATTGCAGCATATATACAGTAATTGTGCCCCTATTCAATGCCCTTAGTGTTGTCCCCCACTACAATACCCTTTCATGGTCCCATAGAGTATGATGCCCCCCAAAATGCAACAACTACATACAGTTTGCTTTAGTGGAGAGATCATGGTACTTGGACTGTGCTTGCAGAAATGAAGAATCTGCGATCGTTTGAAATAAGGTTTTTATTAACCAATGCATTTCGGCACTGGACCACCACCTTTTTCAAGATAAAAAAACAAACAAATGGCAGTCCAGGTACTGTGTTTTTTTCACTATTGTACCCCATATAGACCCCACAGAATGATTCCCCAAGAAGTACTAACAAAATGCACAATAAAATACCCACCTAGCCCTGCTCCTAAAATAAATCTCTATACAAAGACTATATGCAAATTGCCTCTTCAGAGAAAAAGAGGACTTAAACTCTATAGCGCCACCTGTTGGAAGTAGTGATCCTACAAGTCACAATCAACTCTTTAACGAGTCGTACAATATGACTTAGGATAAAAGCCAAATCAATATCTCAATTCGCAGACACGGTGTTTGAGGCTGTTGGCCCTCGTCAATGCGAAGCATGAGATCTAATTTGGCTAGATGAGAGGCTCTGGACTGGGGTCTAAGGGGCAACGTTTCTTCTTATGGAGAGTGACATACCAGCTCTGGCTTGTCAATGTAAGGAGGCTTATTCGCCGTGCAATGCTCCCCTGGGAAATATAATATGCAACTGACGAGGGCCAACAGCTCGAAACACCATGTCTGCGAATTAAGATATTGATGTTACATCTGGATGCTGCGTGTTTTACGCTGCTTAAATTCACAGAGTAAAACTTGTATCAATTATTGATCGTGGGTACATATTCAAAAACAGCAGAAAAAAGGCAGCAATGTTTACCTGCCCAGTTCTCCAAACACATGCACTACCAATCCATGGTGGGGTGGTTGCTTGGTATATTAATGCACAATAGAGGCTTGTATGCGGCGCTGTTCACATAGAGGTGATGCACAGCATCCAGGTTAGCAGCCTATTAGTGATGCCCATAGTATTCGATCAGGCGAGCTGCCCAGTGCTATCCAAATGCATTGAACAGACACCACAGTTTACACGACCAAATGGGCCCAACTGCATCCTGAAAAATGAAGTGCACTGTATGATGACCCAATCACTGTAATCTCCACACTGTATGATGGCCCCCTAAATAGCCTCCATATAGTATAATGCACCAGATAGTCCTCAATATAGTATAATGCACTCCCCATAGGCATCTATATAGTAAAATGCACTCCCCATAGGCAGGGGTGAACCTAGACTCTCTGCTGCCTGAGGCGAGCTGCAAAATGGCACCTTGGGCCCCCCCTTTAACACATACCACGATTCATGATGCACAGATACAGCACAGAAATATAGCACAGCCACGTAGCATATAACAGAGCCCATGTAGTATATAACACAGCTCACGTAGCATATAGCACAGCCACGTAGTATACTGCACAGCCCACGTAGTATATAACACAGCCACTTGGCATATAACAGCCCACATAGTATATAACACAGCCCACGTAGCATATAGCAGTCGGGTAGCATATAACAGCCCACGTAGCATATAGCACAGCCCACATAGCATATATCACAGCCTACTTAGCATATAGCAAAGCCCATGTAGTATATAGCACAGCCACAGCTTACGTAGCATATAGCACAGCCACGTAGCATACAGCACAGCCACATAGCATAGTGCTATAGCACAGCAGTACAGTACTATAGATTGCTGCAGACATGTGCGGAATCCACAGCAAGGTCTGGACGTGTGAACTTGTAAAATCTGCAGGGAATCCGCAGCACAGACAGAACTGTGAACACACACAAACTGCACCTGGTCCCTGACACACCCAGCTCTCCGCCAGTCACTGCAGCCACCGGATAGTGAGGTCGCCATACCTCAGCAGCGGAGCTACACAGAGCAGCAGTGGCTGGAGCACATACTTACCCTACTGGAGAAGACTACATCCAGGAGGTAGAGGACCTTTCATTATGTCACGAGCATGTGATCAGTCACGTGTTGTCAGTGATGTCGCAGGAGGAGCAGAACCTGGCCAGTCACGCAAAGATCCAGCTCTTTTTGGTGATCCAGCTCTTTTTGGTGATCCTTCTCGCTATGGCCCCGGCCTTGAGCCCTGTATAATAGAGTACTAACTGAACCTGCGTTTCCAACGCAAATTCAGAAACTACAGCAGCAGAATCTGCTGCCCCCTCACTTCAGTGACGGCAGTGCCGCCTGAGGCAAAGTGCTCAACTTGCCACATGGTAGCGGTGCCCCTGCCCATAGTTAATATGCACTCTTCACAGGCCTCCATAGAGTATTGATCACTCACATAGGCCTCTATAGTATAATGCACTCCCTATTATTTTTTTATTTTTTTTTTATTTTTATTTTCATTATTATCGCTGTCCCAGATGGGGCTCACAATCTAAATTTCCTATCAGTATGTCTTTGGAATGTGGGAGGAAACCGGAGTGCCCGGAGGAAACCCACGCAAACACGGAGAGAACATACAAACTCTTTGCAGATGTTGTCCTTAGTGGGGCTTGAACCCAGGACTCCAGCGCTGCAAGGCTGCAATGCTAACCACTGCGCCACCGTGCCGCCCATAGGCAGACTATAGTATAATGTACTCTCCATAGGCAGACTCTAAACAGTATAATGCACTATCCATATGCAGACTCTATAGTATAATGCACTCCCCATAGGCAGACTCTATGTAATATAAAGCACCCCTTATAGGCAGAGTCTATATAGCATAATGCACTCCTCTTATGCAGGCTCTATAAAGTATAATGCACCTCCAAAGGCAGATTCTATATAGTATACTGCACTCTGCATAGGCAGACTCTATACAATATAATGCACACCCATAGGTCTGTATAGTATAATGCACGCCGAATAGTCCTCCATATAGTATAATGCACTTCCCATAGGCCTCTATACAGTAATAATGCACTATCAATAGGCCGACTCTATAGTATAATGAACTCCCCATAGGCAGACTCTATACAGTATAATGCACCCCCATAGGCAGACTCTGAATAGTATGATACACCCCATAGGCAGACTCAATATAGTATAATGCACTCCCCATATTTCTCTATATAGTATAATACACCCCCATAGGCAGACTCTATATAATATAATGCACTCCCTAAAAAAATAAATACAATACTTACTTTTCTTGTCATCCCACTCATCTCAGGACAGCGATCGCCAAGTTATGATGTAATCACATTACACTCCCTGCCTCATCAGTGCTTTCAACTGTATCAGCATGCAGCTAATACAGTTGAACTTGGATTGACGAGCGGGGGACTCCTGCTCAGGGTGGGAATGGAGGGAGAGTGAGTCTCCCTGCTCTGCCACAGAGTGTAAATGTATGGGCGCTCTGTGCATGCTAATACAGTTACAGTAGCGTAGCTCCGGGTGGGGGCCCCGAAGAGCACTGGGCCCGGGGCAATCATTCCCTCTATTTCCCTGGTAGCTACCCTACTGCTTATAACTAACAAAGGTAATCAGGACCAGAGTTGCCTATTAAATTAATAGTGCCACATAATTATTTTACTATTGAACACTGAAATACCTAACCTTTCTGTTGAAATACAGATCAAGTCATTTCACATTTTGTGAAAAGTTAGCAGGAGACTTAAGCCCCCGTCTCACATAGCGAGATCGCTAGCGAGATCGCTGCTGAGTCACAAGTTTTGTGACGCAACAGCGATCTCAGTAGCGATCTCGCTATGTGTGACACGAACCAGCGATCAGGCCCCTGCTGTGAGATCGCTGGTCGTGTCGGAATGGCCTGGGCCATTTTTTGATCGTTGAGGTCCCGCTGACATCGCTGAATCGGCGTGTGTGACGCCGATTCAGCGATGTCTTCGCTGGTAACCAGGGTAAACATCGGGTAACTAAGCGCAGGGCCGCGCTTAGTAACCCGATGTTTACCCTGGTTACCAGCGTAAAAAAACAAACAGTACATACTTACATTCAGCTGTCTGTCCCTTGCCGTCTGCTCCTGCACTGACTGCTGGCCGTAAAGTGAAAGTGAAAGCACAGCACAGCGGTGAGTCACACAGCGGTGACTCACCGCTGTGGCTGTGCTCTGCTTTCACTTTACGGCCAGCAGTCAGTGCAGGAGCAGACGGCAAGGGACAGACAGCTGAATGTAAGTATGTACTGTTTGTTTTTTTACGCTGGTAACCAGGGTAAACATCGGGTTACTAAGCGCGGCCCTGCGCTTAGTTACCCGATGTTTACCCTGGTTACCGGGGACCTCGGGGTCGCTGGAGAGCGGTCTGTGTGACAGCTCTCCAGCGACCAAACAGCGACGCTGCAGCGATCCGGATCGTTGTCGGTATCGCTGCAGCGTCGCTAAAGTGTGACGGTACCTTTAGCCTTTATATCAGTGTCACGCTATGGCTTTATATTCATTGTAAAAGTAATGGTCATTTTTCCAAGTCATCATTTATCTTCAGCCATTAGACTCAATACAGACTATTTAACAATTGAGAAATGGCCCTTATAGGTCACGGGTATTATTAACTGCACGCCAAATGTCACTGGAAGGAGAAGACTCAGCGGGACACGTGAACCAGCTTCCAAGCTTGATAAATGTTATATAAGATGTAAAAGCATGACGACATTGAAGTTCGCGAAGAAAAACAGCACATGGTGCAGAGATGCGTTTATTGTTTTTGACTAGGCAAGTATACATTTATGACAGGGCAGACCATTTAGTGAGAGCTGCAGGAGATCTTTTCTAAAGATTGAGAAAATAGTAGGCTTGTTTTTCATTCTGGTGTCTTGCTAAACCAGACATACAGGTTTTATTTCAGTCATTGGAAAAGTACTAGGAAGCACATGACACAAGTCATTACGATTCACTACCAGACGGATTTTATTTGACACTTGTAATGGGGCAAATCTTCAAACACAAAAACAGAAATTATTAAGATGATATCAAAGATGGAGGAGTATGGTATAAATAAATAAATAAATAACTAAATCTTTATTTTTATATAGCGCCAACATATTCCGCAGCGCTTTACAGTTTGCACATATTTTCATATAAGGTATAAAAGGTTCTCACTTCTTTTTCAGCATTAGTTGCCATGTTTCAGTTGTCAGATTCACAGAAAATCAAGTCAAACCATCCGTGAATTAACTATACGGTAAGTGTTAAATATACTGGTAGATATTAGATCTGGAAACAGAAAATGGCAGCGATGGTGGAAGCACTTGTGCTCAGATGACTTGCCCTGAATGGTGGATACATTTCTGATTTTGCATCCATAGCAAAATTATTACTTTTTGACAGTCAATGGGATCTGTGTAAGGCCTCATTCACCCGTCAGTTTGTCACATACGAGTGCTATCCGTTTTTTACACAGATGGCACACTATGACAGTCTATGGGGCTGTTCACATGTCCCATATTGAGCCTAGTGCAAGATCAAAATCCGCAATGCAAGTCTATGGATCATTGAAAAAAGTCAACCAGCACTTGGCTGACATCCATGTACTTTCTTGTTTTTCACTGAAAGATAGGAGAAGGCGGAGAAACTTTTATTTTGCTAATGAGTAAAAATACTTTGATGAAACTCTGACAAACATGTGATGAAAATCACTGATGAAACTTGGTCCGTTTTTCTTGTATTTCAAAAAACCTTTAGTCTGATTGAGGCCTAAGGTAATTGGGAACTTTAAAATTAGCTCCAGGCTAAGTTTAGACAGCCGTACTTCATGTTCATGATATGGAGTGCAATCCACAGAATGACCACGGGTCTCCTGAACTGAGTTTACAGCTACATAGACATGTATGGAATCAGTGCATTGAAGTCCGTATATGGACAGTGAAATATCTTCTAGTGAACCTCAAAAATCAGAAAATTAACTATTGTTTAAATCAGGCTTATATATATATACAGTATATATATATATATATATATATATATATATATATATATATATATAAAAATATACAGTGCTGTGCAAATTAATTGGGACAAAGCATTTTTTAAGTAAAATCGTAAGTTGGTTACCAGTCAGTGATTCAAACTATTTTTAATATATAATAAATAAATCTTGGTCAACTAGCCGGAGGAAAAAGGTAATTTTCAGAATTAGTATGTGGCAGTGCATTATAACATTTTATATTTTTGCTTTGTCCCATTTAATTTGCACAGCACTATATATATATATATATACACACACACAGACATATACAGTGGGTACGGAAAGTATTCAGACTGGTAAATTCAAAAAAGTTAATTTTATTTCTCATTAATGTACACTCTGCACCTCATCTTGACTGAAGAAAACAGAAATGTAATAATTTTTGCAAATATATTAAAAAAGAAAAACTGAAATATCACATGGTCATAAGTATTCAGACCCTTTGCTCAGTATTGAGTAGAGGCACCTTTTGAGCTAGTACAGCCATGAGTCTTCTTGGGAATGATGCAACAAGATTTTCACACCTGGATTTGGGGATCAGGTTGGATGGTGAACGTTGGTGGACAGCCATTTTCAGGTCTCTCCAGAGATGCTCAATTGGGTTTAGGTCAGAGCTCTGGCTAGGTCAGTCAAGAATGGTCACAGAGTTGTTCTGAAGCCACTCTTTTGTTATCCTAGCTTTGTGCTTAGGGTCATTATCTTGTTGGAAGGTGAACCTTCGGCCAAGTCTGAGGTCCAGAGCACTCTGGAAGAGGTTTTCATCCAGGATATCTCTGTACTTGGCCGCATTCATGTTCCCTTCAATGACAACCAGTCATCCTGTCCCTGCAGCTGAAAAACACACCTATAGCATGATGGTGCCACCACCATGTTTCACTGTTGGGATTGTATTGGGCAGGTGATGAGCAGTGCCTGGTTTTCTCCACACATACCGCTTAGAATTATCATTAAAAAGAACTATCTTCATCTCATCAGACCAGAGAATCTTATTTCTCATAGTCTGGGAGTCCTTCATGTGTTTTTTTAGCAAACTCTATGCGGGTTTTCATATGTCTTGCACTGAGGAGAGGCTTCCGTCAGGCCACCACTCTGCCATAAAGGCCTGACTGGTGGAGTGCTGAAGTGACAGTTGACTTTGTGGAACTTTCTCCCACTCCCTACTGCATCTCTGGACCACAGCCACAGTGATCTTGGGGTCCTTCTTTAACTCTGTCACCAAGGCTCTTCTCCCACGATTGCTTAGTTTGGGAGAAGAGCTAGTCAGTTAACTTTTTTGAATTTACCAAATGTCTGCAATGAAACAAAGAGTGAAAAATTTAAAGGGGTCTGAATACTTTTAGTTCCCACTGTACATACGCATATATTTTAATTTGATAATTATTTTCCAAATGACTGCCTATATATAAAAATATTCCAAAAGTTTGCAATTTTCACATTGGCCACTAAGCCTAAAATTAGGCTCCTACTTACAATTATTTTCAATCCCCTGCCAAATGTGCTACCAAAACATACCACAGGGCTGGCACCATACTGAAAGGTTCCCCTTTAATTCCACATGGAACTCACTTTATATGCACAAAATCTGCACCATAATGCTGCTATAATTTTAATCATGATTTTCATATTCAGTTTCTAAGTTGCATTTATTATCTTCTACTGCATGCATGCACCTTACAGTACTCAGTCCATATTTTATTATTATTATTATTATACATTTTTATAGCGCCATTTATTCCATGGCACTTTACATGTGAATACGGGGCAAATATAGACAAATACATTAAACATGAGCAGATAACAAGGCACAGGGGTACATAAGGAGGGAGGACCCTGCCCGCAAGGGCTCACAGTCTGCAGGGGATGG
This sequence comes from Ranitomeya imitator, assembly GCF_032444005.1. NCBI lineage: Eukaryota > Metazoa > Chordata > Amphibia > Anura > Dendrobatidae > Ranitomeya > Ranitomeya imitator. The sequence goes on from NC_091283.1 coordinate 786,805,933, forward strand.
GTGATGAAACACCAGGAGAGGGTAAGGCAGGTTGTGCGGCGGTTCAGTAACTTCAGGATCACTGCAGGCTGTAGGCTTGTTGGAAGAGGTGAGTCTTCAGGTTCTTTTTGAAGGTTTCTATGGTAGGGGAGAGTCTGATGTGTTGGGGTAGAGAGTTCCAGAGTATGGGGGAAGCACGGGAGAAGTCTTGGATGCGGTTGTGGGAAGAAGAGATGAGAGGGGAGTAGAGAAGGAGGTCTTGAGAGGATCGGAGGTTGCGTGTAGGTAGTTACCGGGAGACCATGTCACAGATGTATGGAGAAGACAGGTTGTGGATGGCTTTGTATGTCAGTGTGAGGGTTTTGAACTGGAGTCTCTGGGCGATAGGAAGCCAGTGAAGGGCTTGACACAGGGGAGAGGCTGGGGAATAGCGGGGAGACAGAGAGATTAGATGGGCAGCAGAGTGTAGGATGGATTGGAGTGGTGCCAGAGTGCTAGAGGGGAGTCCAGAGAGTAGGAGGTTGCAGTAGTCGAGGCGGGAGATGATAAGGGCATGCACTAGCGTTTTTGCAGTATTGCGGTCAAGGAAAGCACGGATCCGGGAAATATTTTTGAGTTTGAGATGACAGGAGGAGGCAAGGGCTTGGATATGAGGCTTGAAAGAGAGGGCAGAGTCGAGGATCACCCCAAGGCACCGGGCGTGTGGGACTGGGGAAAGTGAGCAGCCATTGACATTGATGGATAGGTCTGGTGGAGGGGTAGAGTGAGATGGGGGAAAGATGATGAATTCTGTTTTGTCCATGTCCAGTTGTAGAAAGCGAGCAGAAAAGAAGGCTGAAATAGCAGACAGACAGTGCGGGATTTTGGTAAGTAAGGAGGTGAGGTCAGGTCCAGATAGGTAGATCTGCGTGTCATCAGCGTAGAGATGGTACTGCAAACCATGGGATTCTATGAGCTGTCCCAGGCCGAAAGTGTAGATGGAGAAGAGTAGGGGTCCTAGAACAGAGCCTTGAGGAACACCGACTGACAAGGAGCGAAGTGAGGAGGTGGTGTGGGGAGGGAGACACTGACTGTTCGGTCTGTCAGATATGACGAGATCCAGGAAAGGGCCAAGTCTGTGATGCCAAGAGATGAGAGGATTTGTAGCAAAAGGGAGTGGTCCACAGTGTCAAAGGCAGAAGACAGGTCCAGGAGAAGAAGGACAGAGTAGTGTCGCTTGCTCCTGACAGTTAGTAGGTCATTGGTGACTTTAGTTAGGGCAGTTTCAGTTAAGTGATGGGAACGGAAGCCTGATTGTAACCGATTAAAGAGGGAGCAGGAGGAGAAGTGGGAGGACAGTTCAAGATGGACGTGTTGTTCCAGCAATTTGGAGGCATAAGGGAGAAGAGATATCGGGCGATAGCTATACACAGAGGATGGGTCGAGGGAGGGCTTTATGAGGATGGGTGTGATCTTGGCATGCTTGAAGGATGAGGGGAAGACACCTGTTGTGAGTGAGAGGTTGAAGAGGTGCGTTAGGGTTGGGATGAAGAGCGTGGAAAGGTTAGGGATGAGGTGGGATGGGAGCGGGTCAAGCGTGCAGGTGGTGAAGTGTGATCTTGACAGGAGGGTGGAGAGCTGATCTTCTGTCATGGTGGAGAAGCTTTTTTTGGAGGAGCAGGGTTGAGCAGCTAAGAGGGGCAGTGGGCGCTGTGGGCCAAAGCTTTCTCTGATCGTATCGATCTTCTGTTTAAAGAAAGAGGTGAAGTCTTCAGCAGAAATGAGGGGGGAGGGGGGAGGTGCTGGGGGACGGAGTAGAGAATTGAAAGTGTTGAAAAGCTGTTATATTATATCATTATACGTTTTCCACATGACATTTTATGCAGTAATTCTTAACAGTAGAAATGATAGAACCTGAACTTAAAAGTTTGTGCTTCGTACCAGACAGTTAGTGTCCGGTGTTAAATGCCGAACACGGACTTCTCAAGAACGTCTGTTGCAATGTTCGGAATTCCAGGAGAAAGAGAGAGAGATTTTCCTGCTGAAAAGTTTGAGTTCTTGTTCAAGGTTGGGTAAAGTTCTGGCACCTGAGCCCAACTTTTGAATAAAGTTTGGGTCGGGTATCAGAATCCAAACTTCCACAGGTCCGCTCATCCCTACTTAACAGTCTTTGTGATACTATTTACATGTCTATTCATTATTGGTCTCATCAATGGCATCATGTGTCTTCTTGTTATGTTTTTCCCATAACCCTGCATGATTTCTCCAGTGAATGTCGCCACTTCTTTTGGCCTCATTTTAACCTTTTTCCTTTAAATAAATAAAATATAAATAATTTTATATAGTTATGTTAGTCTTTATTCATGCTTTATCCCATTTTTTGTTGTAGGATTATCTTGTATTATTGGGTACAACTACAGACACAATACTTTCCTTGCCATGGATTACTACGTCAACTTTGGTTGTCAAAAACGTTGTTTTGTTTTTTATTTTTAATTTTGAATGTGATGTTCTTGTCCTTCTCTTTTCGTTACTTTTCTGTTATTTTCAGAAGCCATGTGGACATATCTCTGACTTATTGCCTTGTATAGAAATATTTTGTGCTCATACTCTGATCTGGACAAAGGTCATGGTGAAGTGAGGGGGAGGAGGTAAGCTGTGATCATCCAAATTGTGAGTGGTAGCTTTTGTGTTATCTACTGTATACACAGATGATACCTGTCAGTAATGATACTGAGACTGCCGAAAACAACACAGGATGTATGAGTCTAGTGTTAGGCTTAGTAGCCAGTTTAAAAATGGCAAGATTCCTCATTCCTTTTTAATACAAATAGTGATACAGAAATTTTGAAACATTACATTTTTAACATTTTTAAACCGTACATAACATACATTTCACATAAAAACCTAATTTAAACAATAAGTCATTTTCTGATAACACACATTCTCTTTAAAGCAGTTTTCTCGCTAAATACATTCATCACATATCATAACAGGGTCATCAACATTCCTTAAAGGTAACCTGTCAGCAGGATTGTGCTTAGTAACCTACAGCCAGTGTCTGGTTGGCGGTATTATACCGATTAACCCCTTAGTGACTGAGCAAATTTTGACCTTAATGACCAAGCCAAATTTTTTAATTCTGACCAGTGTCACTTTATGTGATTATAACTCTGGAACGCTTCAACTGATCCCACTGATTCGGAGAAAGTTTTTTCATGACATATTGTACTGCATGACAGTGGTAACATTTCTTTTATATGACTTGCGTTTAGTTGTGAAAATATTGGAAATTTGGCGCAAAAAATTGGAAATTTTTCAATTTTCTAAAGTCTAATTATTATATCCTTAAATCAGAGCATTATGCCACACAAAATAGTTAATAAATAACATGTTCGTCATGTCTACTTTACATCAGCATAATTTTTGAAACATAATTTTTTTTCGTTACGAAGTTATAAGGGTTAAAAGTTGACCAGCGATTTCTCATTTTTACAACAAAATTTACAAAACCATTTTTTTAGGGACCACATCACATTTGAAGTGATTTTGAAGGGTCTATATGACAGAAAATACTCAAAGGTGATACCATTCTAAAACTGCACCCCCAAGGTACTCAAAACTACATTCAAGAAGTTTATTAACTCTTCCGGTGCTTCATATGAGCTAAAGGAAAGGAAGGAAAAAATGAAAATGTAACTTTTTTTCACAAAAATTTTACTTTAGCTCCAAATTTTTTTTTCACACAGGTATCAGAACAAAATGGACCCTAAAATTTGTTTTGCAATTTCTCCTGAGCATGCCGATACCCCATATGAGGGAGAAAACGACTCTTTGGGTGCACAGCAGGGATTGGAAGGGAAGTAGCACTGTTTGACTTTTTGAACATAAAAATGGTTGGTATCGAGAGTGGATGCCATGTCACATTTGGAGAGCCCTTGATGTGCCTATACAGTCTAAACCTCCCACAAGTGACCCCATTTTGGAAACTAGACCCTTAGCGGGCTTATTTACGTATGTCATGAGCACCTTGAAGCCCCAGGTGCTTCACAGAAGTTTATAATGTAGAGCTGTAAAAAAAAATCTAATTTTACCCACAAAAATGTACTTTAAATTTTTTATTAAAATTTGTTATTGAAATTAATTACATTTTTAATTTGTAATTTTCATAAGGGTAACAAGAGAAAATGGACCCCAAAATTTGTTGTGCAATATCTCCTGAGTATGTCGATACCCCAAATTTGGAGGAAAGCCACGGTTTGGGCACACGGCAGGGCTTGGAAAGGAAGGAGTGACGTTTTGGAATGCAAACTTTGATGGAATGGTCTGCGAGCGTGATGCCGCGTTTGGAAAGCCCCTGATGTGTCTAAACAGTGAAAAGTCCCACAAGTGACCCCATTTTGGAGACTGCACCCCTCAAGTATTTTATCCAGGGATATAGTGAGCATTTTGAACCCACAGGTATTACACAAAATTTAATAAAATTAGGTAGTCATATTGAAAATGTTCAGGAAAATGTTGTTTTAGCCCCAAATTTATAATTTTCTCAATGGATAATAGGAAACCCAAAAATATGTTGCGCAACTTGTCCTGAATGTGACAATACCCCGCATGCTAGGGCACATGGCAGGGCTAGGAAAGGAAAGAGAGCTATTTGCTTGGGAATGATTGTGAATGCCATGTCACATTTGAAGAGCCCCTAGCATGTGAGAACAGCAGAATCCCCCCACAACTGACCCCATTTTGGAAACTAGACTCCTCAAGGAATTCATAAGTATTTTGAACCCATAGGTGTCTCACAGAATTTTATGACATTGAGACATGGAAATAGGAGATTTTAGTAGTAAAAAAATGTAATTTTTGTTTTCGCTGCAAATGTCAGGTACACAAGGATTAATAGATGAAACTAGACCCCGCAATTTCTCCCGAACACGGTTCTGCCCCATATGTTGTCAGAAATTACTGTCATTAGGCCACATGGCGACGCTGCCCCCACATTATGCTGCTCTCAGATTATATAGCAAAAACCTGATGACAGATTCTCTTTAGGCTAAGTTCACACTTGGCGGTTTTGCTGCTTTTTTATGCTAATCTTCAGCTGCGTTTGACAGCAACAGCTATGTCTATGAGATTTCAGAAATCTCATGCACACACCTTGGTTTTTTTGTCATCAGGATTTTGTGCTTTGTTGCGTTTTTAATCCGTTGAAGTGAATGGAAAAAAAACGCATGAAAAAAACGCACCAAAACCACACCAAAACGTGGCAAAACCTGCGTTTTTGCAGCAGCTTCTTTCCTGCCAAGCACTCAAGTTTTGCTGTAGAAAAAAAAACGCCGCAAAAATGCCCAGTGGAAACTTAGCCTTCAGGAGCCTCTAACACTCTAGTTCAGTCCTGTACAGAAGGATCAGTCATCCCTCTACTGCAGGATATCCATCGTGCAGATTAGCTTTATGTGCTGGGATTCCCACAGGTGTCCACTTATGAAAGTCCAACCTTTATATGCAAAGTCCAGAAAAGGTGAACAAAATAATTATGTCATGACTCATGTAACAATCAGGGATTGAGCATCATTATTTGTATTTTTCAGTGTATTCCTATTCCAATATCTCATGTGATTTTGGCATGCCTACTCTTATTATTCCTTGTAACAAGGTGACCTCTTTAGCTTGACATGCAAGCAGTTTACATCTCATTTCGCTCGGTCATGCATGCATACTGTCTCTGCAATTTAAATTGCTCTGTTCTCTTCTGGTTTACTTCCAAACATGGCCCTGTGACTTCTACATCTTTATAATATGTTACAATAAATATACAATGCACTTCCAACTTGCAAGTTGTGATTTTTGCCGTAAGAAATCTTCACGCTTCACATGTTTCTCTTAGAATGATGGATGCCCAACAGAAATCAAACAGACCCTATTAAAGTCAATGGGATCCACTATTGACTCTGCTATTGGATGGGTCCAGTTCTTGCTAAATGAGGTTTATATTACTAAACAAAAATATCGAGGCTAATATGAACCTAGCATGCAAAACATATTTCTTAGAAAGTAAAAACATTTTTTTTTTAAATTTCATTAGCTTTCCTACCCCCAAATGATTAACGTGTTTCCTTAGCCAATTGTCTCTTCAGAGAGGAACTCTAGTGCCACATATTGGAAAAAGCAATCCTAAGGCCGGGGTCACACTGGAGAGTTTTACGGACGTGTGAGAAGCGCAAAAACAACGCATTCCACACGGACCAATGATTCTCTATGGGGCAGCTCCTATCTGCCGTATATTTCGCAGCCGTATTTTACAGGCTGAGAAACTCGCAGCATGCTGAGTTTGTCAGCGTATTGCGCAAAAAATCCGCCAATGAAAGTCTATGGGTGCGAGAAAAATATGGATTACACATGGACCATCAGTGTGACTTGCGAGAAATACGCAGCGGTGTTCTATAGTACAGCCGGCAATTCAGTGCGGTGTACAGTAAAATCACACTGACAGGTTAGAGTAGAATCAATAGAATAAATGTCTACACATAGTATAGGTAGATATATATATATATATATATATATGTCATTGAGACATATATATATATATATATATATATACAGTGGGGCAAAAAAGTATTTAGTCAGTCAGCAATAGTGCAAGTTCCACCACTTAAAAAGATGAGAGGCGTCTGTAATTTACATCATAGGTAGACCTCAACTATGGGAGACAAACTGAGAAAAAAAAATCCAGAAAATCACATTGTCTGTTTTATTAACATTTTTTTTGCATATTATGGTGGAAAATAAGTATTTGGTCAGAAACAAACAATCAAGATTTCTGGCTCTCACAGACCTGTAACTTCTTCTTTAATAGTCTCCTCTTTCCTCCACTCATTACCTGTAGTAATGGCACCTGTTTAAACTTGTTATCAGTATAAAAAGACACCTGTGCACACCCTCAAACAGTCTGACTCCAAACTCCACTATGGTGAAGACCAAAGAGCTGTCAAAGGACACCAGAAACAAAATTGTAGCCCTGCACCAGGCTGGGAAGACTGAATCTGCAATAGCCAACCAGCTTGGAGTGAAGAAATCAACAGTGGGAGCAATAATTAGAAAATGGAAAACATACAAGACCACTGATAATCTCCCTCGATCAGGGGCTCCATGCAAAATCCCACCCCGTGGGGTCAGAATGATCACAAGAACGGTGAGCAAAAATCCCAGAACCACGCGGGGGGACCTAGTGAATGAACTGCAGAGAGCTGGGACCAATGTAACAAGGCCTACCATAAGTAACACACTACGCCACCATGGACTCAGATCCTGCAGTGCCAGACGTGTCCCACTGCTTAAGCCAGTACATGTCCGGGCCCGTCTGAAGTTTGCTAGAGAGCATTTGGATGATCCAGAGGAGTTTTGGGAGAATTTCCTATGGTCTGATGAAACCAAACTGGAACTGTTTGGTAGAAACACAACTTTTTGTGTTTGGAGGAAAAAGAATACTGAGTTGCATCCATCAAACAACATACCTACTGTAAAGCATGGTGGTGGAAACATCATGCTTTGGGGCTGTTTCTCTGCAAAGGGGCCAGGACGACTGATCCGGGTACATGAAAGAATGAATGGGGCCATGTATCGTGAGATTTTGAGTGCAAACCTCCTTCCATCAGCAAGGGCATTGAAGATGAAACGTGGCTGGGTCTTTCAACATGACAATGATCCAAAGCACACCGCCAGGGCAACGAAGGAGTGGCTTCGTAAGAAGCATTTCAAGGTCCTGGAGTGGCCTAGCCAGTCTCCAGATCTCAACCCTATAGAAAACCTTTGGAGGGAGTTGAAAGTCCGTGTTGCCAAGCGAAAAGCCAAAAACATCACTGCTCTAGAGGAGATCTGCATGGAGGAATGGGCCAACATACCAACAACAGTGTGTGGCAACCTTGTGAAGACTTACAGAAAACGTTTGACCTCTGTCATTGCCAACAAAGGATATATTACAAAGTATTGAGATGAAATTTTGTTTCCGACCAAATACTTATTTTCCACCATAATATGCAAATAAAATGTTAAAAAAACAGACAATGTGATTTTCTGGATTTTTTTTTCTCAGTTTGTCTCCCATAGTTGAGGACTACCTATGATGTAAATTACAGACGCCTCTCATCTTTTTAAGTGGTGGAACTTGCACTATTGCTGACTGCCTAAATACTTTTTTGCCCCACTGTATATATACAGTACAGACCAAAAGTTTGGACACACATTCTCATTTAAAGTGTGAAACAACTGAAAATATGTCTTATATTTTAGGTTCTTCAAAGTAGCCACCTTTTGCTTTGATGACTGCTTTGCACACTCTTGGCTTTCTCTTGATGAGCTTCAAGAGGTAGTCACCAGAAATGGTCTTCCAACAATCTTGAAGGAGTTCCCGGAGATGCTTAGCACTTGTTGGTCCTTTTGCCTTCACTTTGCGGTCCAGCTCACCCCAAACCATCTCGATTGGGTTCAGGTCTGGTGACTGGAGGCCAGGTCATCTGGCGTAGCACCCCATCACTCTCCTTCTTGGTCAAATAGCCCTTACACAGCCTGGAGGTGTGTTTGGAGTCATTGTCCTGTTGAAAAATAAATGATGGTCTAACTAAACGCAAACCGAATGGAATAGCATGCCACTGCAAAATGCTGTGGTAGCCATGCTGGCTCAGTATGCCTTCAATTTTGAATAAATCCCCAACAGTGTCACCAGCAAAGCACCCCCACACCATCACACCTCCTCCTCCATGCTTCACGGTGGGAACCAGACATGTAGAGTCCATTCATTCACCTTTTCTGCATCGCACAAAGACACGGTGGTTGGAACCAAAAATCTCAAATTTGGACTCATCAGACCAAAGCACAAATTTCCGCTGGTCTAATGTCCATTCCTTGTGTTCTTTAGCCCAAACAAGTTTCTTCTGTTTGTTGCCTGTCCTTAGCAGTGGTTTCCTAGCAGCTATTTTACCATGAAGGCCTGCTGCACAAAGAATCCTTGTAACAGTTGTTGTAAAGATGTGTCTGCTGCTAAAAATCTGTGTGGCATTGACCTCGTCTCTAATCTGAGCTGCTGTTAACCTGTGATTTCTGAGGCTGGTGACTCGGATAAACTTAACCTCAGAAGCAGAGGTGACTCTTGGTCATCCTTTCCGGGGGTGGTCCTCATGTGAGCCAGTTTCTTTGTAGTGCTTGATGGTTTTTGCACCAGCACTTGGGGACACTTTCAAAGTTTTCCAAATTTTTCAGACTGACTGACCTTCATTTCTTAAAATAATGATGGCCACTCGTTTTTCTTTACTTAGAATTTGTATTATGGCAAGGAAAAAGCAGCTAACAGTCTATTCAGTAGGACTATCAGCTGTGTATCCACCAGACTTCTGTATAGCACAACTGATGTCCCAACCCCATTTATAAGGCAAGAAATCCCACTTATTAAACCTGACAGGGCACACCTGTGAAGTGAAAACCATTCCCGGTGACTACCTCTTGAAGCTCATCAAGAGAATGCCAAGAGTGTGCAAAGCAGTCATCAAAGCAAAAGGTGGCTACTTTGAAGAACCTAGAATATAAGACATATTTTCAGTTGCTTTACACTTTTTTGTTAAGTATATAATTCCACATGTGTTAATTTATAGTTTTGATGCCTTCAGTGTGAATTTACAATTGTCATAGTCATGAAAATACAGAAAAATCTTTAAATGAGAAGGTGTGTCCAAACTTTTGGTCTGTGCTGTATATATATACAGTGGGGCAAAAAAGTATTTAGTCAGTCAGCAATAGTGCAAGTTCCACCACTTAAAAAGATGAGAGGCGTCTGTAATTTACATCATAGGTAGACCTCAACTATGGGAGACAAACTGAGAAATACAAATCCAGAAAATCACATTGTCTGTTTTTTTAACATTTTTTTTGCATATTATGGTGGAAAATAAGTATTTGGTCAGAAACAAACAATCAAGATTTCTGGCTCTCACAGACCTGTAACTTCTTCTTTAATAGTCTCCTCTTTCCTCCACTCATTACCTGTAGTAATGGCACCTGTTTAAACTTGTTATCAGTATAAAAAGACACCTGTGCACACCCTCAAACAGTCTGACTCCAAACTCCACTATGGTGAAGACCAAAGAGCTGTCAAAGGACACCAGAAACAAAATTGTAGTCCTGCACCAGGCTGGGAAGACTGAATCTGCAATAGCCAACCAGCTTGGAGTGAAGAAATCAACAGTGGGAGCAATAATTAGAATATGGAAAACATACAAGACCACTGATAATCTCCCTCGATCAGGGGCTCCATGCAAAATCCCACCCCGTGGGGTCAGAATGATCACAAGAACGGTGAGCAAAAATCCCAGAACCACACGGGGGGACCTAGTGAATGAACTGCAGAGAGCTGGGACCAATGTAACAAGGCCTACCATAAGTAACACACTACGCCACCATGGACTCAGATCCTGCAGTGCCAGACGTGTCCCACTGCTTAAGCCAGTACATGTCCGGGCCCGTCTGAAGTTTGCTAGAGAGCATTTGGATGATCCAGAGGAGTTTTGGGAGAATTTCCTATGGTCTGATGAAACCAAACTGGAACTGTTTGGTAGAAACACAACTTTTTGTGTTTGGAGGAAAAAGAATACTGAGTTGCATCCATCAAACACCATACCTACTGTAAAGCATGGTGGTGGAAACATCATGCTTTGGGGCTGTTTCTCTGCAAAGGGGCCAGGACGACTGATCCGGGTACATGAAAGAATGAATGGGGCCATGTATCGTGAGATTTTGAGTGCAAACCTCCTTCCATCAGCAAGGGCATTGAAGATGAAACGTGGCTGGGTCTTTCAACATGACAATGATCCAAAGCACACCGCCAGGGCAACGAAGGAGTGGCTTCGTAAGAAGCATTTCAAGGTCCTGGAGTGGCCTAGCCAGTCTCCAGATCTCAACCCTATAGAAAACCTTTGGAGGGAGTTGAAAGTCCGTGTTGCCAAGCGAAAAGCCAAAAACATCACTGCTCTAGAGGAGATCTGCATGGAGGAATGGGCCAACATACCAACAACAGTGTGTGGCAACCTTGTGAAGACTTACAGAAAACGTTTGACCTCTGTCATTGCCAACAAAGGATATATTACAAAGTATTGAGATGAAATTTTGTTTCCGACCAAATACTTATTTTCCACCATAATATGCAAATAAAATGTTAAAAAAACAGACAATGTGATTTTCTGGATTTTTTTTTCTCAGTTTGTCTCCCATAGTTGAGGACTACCTATGATGTAAATTACAGACGCCTCTCATCTTTTTAAGTGGTGGAACTTGCACTATTGCTGACTGCCTAAATACTTTTTTGCCCCACTGTATATATATTTATATTTCATACAGCACTAGATAGCTTAAAAGTCGGTAATTCAATTGTCGGCTTTTGCTATCTCCTTATCAAACCCGACAGGATATGAGACATCGTTTACATACAGTAAACCATTTCATATCCCTTATTTTTTTTACATATTCCTCACTACTAATGTTAGAAGTGTCTGTGTGCAAAATTTGGTGGCTCTAAGTTTTAAAATATAGGGTTAAATCACGGAAAAAACTGGCGTGGGCTCCCGCGCAATTTTCTCCGCCAGAGTGGGAAAGCCAGTGACTGAGGGCAGATATTAATAGCACAGAGAGGGACCATGGTTATTGTCCCCCCCTGGCTAAAAACATCTGCCCCCAGCCACCCCAGAAAAGGCACATCTGTAAGATGTGCCTATTCTGGCACTTAGCCTCTCCCCACTCCCGAGTAGGGGTAGAATATGGGGTAATAAAGGGTTAATGTCAACTTGCTAATGTAAGGTGACATTAAGCCTGGTTAATAATGGAGAAATGTCAATAAGACACCTATCCATTATTAATCCAATAGTAGTAAAGGGTTAATAATGCACACACACATTATGAATAAAGTATTTTAATGAAATATATACACACATGGGGTTTTAAAATCTTTATTGTATGCCTAATCCACCTGAAGACCCTCGTTCTGTAAAAGAAATAAAATAAAAAAGCAACAATATCCCATACCTTTCCGGTGACCAGTCATGTCCCACGCTGTAAATCTATCTGAAGGGGTTAAATAAATTTACAACCAGGAGCCTGCTAATGCAGCTGTTGCTTCTGGTTGTAAAAACTGGGAAATGAATGGAATGCAGGGGAACGTAGCATCGTAGACTTGCGGTGCTGCGCCCCTTGCTGGCATAAACTCATATGAACTCTATCGTGGGAAAATATTCAGAAAAATTCTGAGCTATGTGGGAGCTCATACTATAAATAGGAGGCTATGTGGTTGCTCATTCTGTATATAGGAGGCTATGTGGGGACTCATACTGTATATAGAAGGCTATATGGAGGCAGCTCTGGTGTTGGTGAGACGGCAGCTCTGGTGGTGGTGAGGTGGCAGTTCTGGTGGTGGTGATGCGGCAGCTCTGGTGGTGGTGAGGCGGCAGTACTGGTGGTGGTGACATGGCAGCTCTGGCGGTGGTGACACAGCAGCTTGGGTGGTGGTGACGCAGCAACTTGGGTGGTTGGTGAGGTGACAGCTCGGGTGGTGGTGAGGTGGCAGAATGGTTATTGCAGGCTGTAGGTTTTACTGAAGAGATGGGTTTTCAGGTTCCGTCAGAAGGATCCGAGGGTGGTGGATAATCGGATGTGTTGAGGCGTGGAATTCCAGAGGATGGGGGATATTCGGGAGAAATCTTGGAGTCGGTTGTGTGAGGAAAGAATAAGTGTGAAGGAGAGTAGAATGTCTTGGGAGGCTGGAAGATTATGTGAGAGAAGATAGTGGGAGATTAGTTCAGAGATATAGGGAGGAGACAGGTTGTGGATGGCTTTGTAGATCAGTGTTAGTAGTTTGAACTGGATTCATTTGGGAATTGGAAGCCAGTGGAGGGATTTTCAGAGGGGAGAAACAGGGGAGTAGCGAGGCGAGAGGTGGATTAGCCGGGCAGCAGAGTTGAGGACCGACTGGAGCGGTGCAAGAGAGTTAGCGGGGAGGCCACAGAGGAGGATGTTGCAGTAATCGAGGCGGGTGATGATGAGGGCAAGCACAAAAGTTTTAGGAGATCTTGGGATGAAGAAGGGATGGATTCTAGTAATATTTTTGTGTTGGAGGCGACAGGAGGTGGCAAGAGTTTGGACGTGCGGTTTGAAGGACAGGGCAGAGTCGAGAGGCAGCGGATTTCAGGTGCGGGAGAGATCATGATGCCGTAATAGATAGATCAGGTAGGGGGGATACGCGAGATGGGGTAAAGATGATGAGTTCGGTTTTGTCTACATTGAGTTTTTGGAAGCGAGAGTTGAAGAAGGAGGATATGTCTGATAGGCACTCTGGGATTCTGGACAGCAGAGAGGTGACTTCTGGGTCAGAGAGGTAGATCTGAGTGTTGTCCGCATACTGGTGGTACTGGAAGCCATGGGACTTTATGAGTTGTCCTAGGCCAAGGGTATAGATGGAAAAAAGTAGGGGCCCTAGGACAGAGCCTTGAGGGACTCCAACAGAGAGAGGGCGAGATGAAGATGTAGTGTGGGAGTGGGAAACGCTATAAGGGGATGCCTGCATACTGAATTCTGCTCAATTTTAAGTGATAATATAAATATAAAGTATTATTTATAATTAACATGTTAATATTAATTTCAGCTTATTGGTTCAGCCCACCAGAACAATCAAGGTCTGTCATGTGGCTCCTTGGGAAAATTTATTGGACACCTCTGTCCAAATCCCAAAGCTGTAGGGGGTGTAGAGGTTCCAGATGCACCTGGAACTCTGAGCCCTAAAGGCCCACCTGTTATAAATGGAGAGACCTGTACAACAAGCATGATAGTTTGGGCTTTATTTCATAGTTTTCATTATGGCCAAGTGCTTCACCTTGGGGTTCTCTTCCTCAGCAAGAATATTTGCCAAACATGACATACACTATCTGATGTCCTTCACTGTACATTATTTTATATGTAAACTAATGAACATTGGAATCTACCAGGCTCAACACCAGTGCAGCTTCCAATAGGTTCATCAACAATGGACACACCCTGATGATAAATATGCTATAGAAAGAATGTCAGGTTATGCCTTTTGAATAGAGTCCTATAACATTTTTTTGAAGCCATATATTTTTTATGACAGCTTAGGAAAACTAGTGCAAACAGATTCAATAGGCTGTATGCTCCTGATTTAAAAAAAAAGAATAAAACATCCAGAACACTGTAACATAGCAAAATAAAGTATACTTCCCTTACTGATCCCCATTCGATCCTCTTCCATTGCTGTAAGAGAACCCCCCAATAATGTCCATACTTTCTGCTTGGTTCAGATGGACATGTGACCACGGCATCTTATCACTGGCTAGTAATGCATTGTTTTAGTTACGTCTATGGCCCGTGATTGGCTGCAGTGGTATCATGTCTATGTGGCAGGAACAGGACACACCTGACCTAGAGAGACCAGATTTGTACTTCCTAGTCAATCCTGAAAGAAAACCAATTGAGTAAGTAGAGGGTAGGGGAGTGGTGAGGTTTTGTTTTACAACATTTTGGAAGTTTGTTTTTTTAATAGGCAAGAAGAATCCCCATTCATAAATCGACCATTGTCTACATTAGCTGAATATATAAGATGAACAACGTTTCATTTATTTTGAACTTTTCTTGTTTTTTGACTTTTCTTCCCTGCAAGCTGTTCCCTAGCTACCAGCCAAGACTTAATATAAAAGTCTAAATAATAGGACTAATGGTTATTGGCATCCAAATATAGCACCTTTCGTTAATAGCTGAACAGTCATGTATTTAATATGTTATTTCTCCCACTGGTACTTTAATATGTTATACGGTAGAGTAACGATTTTTGCAATTGATTATAAATGGAAATCAAGTCAATGCATCAATGAAAATGTATGTATAATCTAAGGCCAAATTCATTATGTCCTCTGAACAGTGAAATTGTTTCTTAATTAAAGGTTGCTGGTTCATTGAGCCATTGGTGATCAGTAGTTATATTGCAGAATCTAAATGTGGCAAAGTACTGGTACTGCTTGAGCATGTAATACACTGTTTACTTATGCAGGAGATTTACAGATAATCGGCTTTTATACCACCACTCACTTCTGCATTGAAAGGCAAATGGTGCAAATGACATTGTGTCTACATAGAAATTGTGTATACACAGGAATGTGTGTATGATTGATAGGTATTGTGCGCTTGTGATATGGATTTTTTTTTTAATTAAGAAATAAAGGTTGGAACAAGTTTTAAATTGGGTGCTGGATTTTAAGTCTGTTTTCTGAATTATGATTTTACTAATTTTCAAAGAGAAATCTGCCAAGTGTTATAGCCTTAGCTGGACCTGCTCCAACACTATCTGTCTCTATTGCCAGCCACTACTGCATTTACCTGGTGGACAGCAGTGGCAATGGAGGCACTATTGATGACACTACTGGTTGGAACAAGCTAACAGTACTTCAGCCAATCAATGGCTACTTTGTTCAAACTTTCTTTGGATGAAATGTGGACAGAGATTCAGTTGATGTGGGATTAGTGAGATAGGGATGGTGCCAGCAGCAGCAGTTTCAGACTCAGTGTCATTTATCAATGATATGGTGTAGCTGGCATTTGTTCTTTTGCATTTAAATCAGATTTTTGTTTAATTCTTAGTGCGCTATAAAGCTGCAGCCAGTCTGCACAATATTTATTATGAGAAAAATAAAAAAATAAATCTGAGATCAGTATCAGAGAAGGTGTGTTTGCATGTCACAAGTAACTGTACTAAATTTTGGCATTTCTTGTGCAATCATTTTTGTGAAGTAGGGAGTGTTCTGTAAAACTACAAAAGAAAATTCCGCAAAATTCAGATATTAAACTGTGCCTGCCTACTTCACAAAGTCTGCATGTCAAAAACGATTTTGTTTGCATAACTGTTTTACAAGTCACATTTTACATCCATACACACCCAATACAGCTTCCTGTTGTGGGTGATCGCTCTATGGACAGGTACCTACCTATAATTCTTGTTCCATTCTTTTTGGGAAAGAAGATTCAATTTTGTCAAATAAATTTATCTTCTTTTTAAATGTAGACATTTGACATTTTCCAAGTAGCCTATAATTTACCTATATTGTGGCTTGCTGTCACATTTTTTGTTACACACTATTTGGGAAAGTGTGTGTGCGTGTGATTTTGTTGAAAAAAATGATAGACATTTAACATCTTGTTTGATTTTGCACATTTGTTTTACTAGTCAAATTTGACACCTGTACCGGCCACACCTTACTGCGGCTTGCGCTCACATTTTGCTGCATGTGTACATTCCTCCCTAGCTACAGAGTCATTATTTCTCTATTCACAAGCAGTTGTTTTCCATTCACAATGTGTTGCCTGTATCTAATCAAAGCATGTTCCTTCTCATTTAGAAGTATAGTTTTATCTTTTATCTTTTCAAAAGAGTAGTATGGAACATTATTACAAAGCATCTTCTCTTTGCTATTGTACTTTAGCAGTTCATAAATGTCTTTGTTTGCATTGTATATGTAGCCAAATATTCTATTCAATTAAATGTGGCAGCAAATTCACAGCTGGCCCACCCATGCTTCATAAACTTATGTGGTTCAGATTTGATAAATGAGTATTTATTTAATGGCATCTGTCCAAATGCACAAAACCAGACATTTGCATGTACTTAAGCTTCAAAGAATCGAAAGCATGTACAGAACCACATCCTGTGAAATGGATAGTCTTTATAAGACACCTGTTTCAAAAGGGGTCGTCCAGGCAAAATAAAACTGGAATGGATATATAAAAATTAACAAATTTAATCTTACTCACCTACTGGTAGCCACCTGGATCCAGCGCAGGCAGATTCCTTGTCTGGAAATTATGGAGTAGCTTGCCCTTGAGTTATGTGTTAGTAGGGGTGAATATGACTGTGGCATGACGCATATGACTAGGCCTCAGTCACTTGACATCAATGCTTTGAGTTGTCTGAGAAAATGAGAGGCACTCAGGAGAATGCTGGATGGGCCACGGTTGACAGGCATAGAAGTAAAGTCCGGCTGTAACAAAGGACAGATTTAGCATTGGTGAAAAGAAATTGTGAGAACTTCAAAAGGTTTTTTGGGAAGACCTAGAAAATATAAAAAAAAAGTCCCATACTCTTTACATTCCAATGCCGGCACTACCGAATGTTCAGGTGTTTTCAAAGATGAGGCAACGACTTATCTCCTGAGTAATAAGGGGGTTAGTCATTAAAATATAAACAGTCAGACTCTTATCTTCCCCAACATCATATCTTGGAGGAGAATCAGGGGGATCGACATGCATATATAAGGAAGTTTGGCCAACTTTTTCAGCACAGAATAAAAAATTACTACTCCCACCAATGATCCTCCTCTGCATGCCTCCATATCCTCACCTGTACCGCTCTTAACTCCTTCATATATACCTAAAGAATGTCAGAGCTGTCACTGTTTTGCGATAATGTCCCAAATGCCCCAGCCAACACTGTTGGTAGGATTGTGCACTGACCTCAATCCTTACAATCACGTGAAGTTGGGTCATGTCATCATTATTGTTCAATATATTTTTATTGAGCAAAAAGGTAATATTCACAAACATTATAATTGTAACCATTCTCATTAATAAAGAAAATGAAGAAAAAACAACATTCAACCCTCTTCCTTCTCATCAGCAATACCGCCACCACCAAGATTGATTCTACAACAGTATATATGTTCTAATTGCATATATCATGAGACAAGGTAAAATGGGCCGAATGGGCAAGAAAAAGAGAATGAAGAGTAAAAGAGAGTGTTAAGAAAAAGAAAGAAAATAAAAGAACGGATCAGTACAGGTATAGTAATAGGACTTGAGTAACCTAAGGCCTGGCAAATTTTCCACTATAGGAGACGGAGCAATGTACCTTGAGTTATCCAGAGTTGTAAATGTTGAGCCTCTTTAAATTGGATCTATGGATGCCAAAACGCATACCAGCTGACACCCGACCTGTCATCAAAAGCCCTCATCTCCTCCATCCTGCACAGGACATCCAACGCCTCCACCCAGTCAATCCACCTTGGAGTAACCGGGGATCTCCAAAGTCTGGGTATGATTTGACGCATTGCATTCATGAAATATGGTAATATATTCTTCTTATGTTTGGACACCGATCCCGGGAATATTGATAATAAAGCTATCTCTGGAGTCGCCTCTACTTGCTTATTAGTAATGTGATTATATAGAGCAAATATTTCATTCCAGAGGGGTCTGACACCACAACAGCTCCACCATATATGCAGCATGGATCCCACCGCCCCATTACATCTCCAGCAGATGTCTGGGATTGTCAGACTAATTCTATGTAACCTAATGGGTGTTCAATACCATTGTGTCAATATTTTATAATTCAGCTCCTGGATTCTGCAAGACACTGACAACCTATGTGCAGATGTAAAGGCCTTGACCCACAGTTCAGGCGCAATCTCCCTGTTCAATTCTTTTTGCCATTGTATCGAACATCTGAGAGGCCCATCTCCCATCCCCCCGGACACTATCAAACTGTATATCAAGGAAACAGCATGTGTCGGACCCTGTGACATAAAGCAAAGTTGCTTGAAAGAGGTGGACATGCGGTATGAGGCCCCCAAGACCAGAGACCTGATGTAACTCTGAAGTTGTAAATATTGTAATCAATGCCCCGGCATCTGCCTCCTTTCTCCCAAAATTTCTCCCAGTGATAAAATACCCGTCTGGCTGGTCAGTGGTCATATCTCTAATGCGTGGAACAGATCCCTGTGTCATAGGGTATACTGTAGAGGCTGAATGTTGTAGCTCAAGGGGAAGTCAAGGATTACCAACCAAGGGGGTTAACGTTTCCAGTATGTTTGCCAATCAGAAACGCTTCACAAAACGCCTCCGCACAATAGTGTACAATGTAGGGGAAATATCCACCCTCCCCAGAGTAACACCAAATGTAAGCCAAAATACTCCCAAACATAGGCCATATGATAGTTTGTGTTCAATGTCCACCCAATGTTTAGATGTCCTATTAGGAAACAAATCTAGAATACAAATTCCAATGGTCGCTGCATGATATGAGCGTAGATCAGGTATACCTGCACCTCCATTTTCTTTACGTCGAATTAACTGGGCGTGACTAATACATGAGCGCCCATTATGCCAAACAAATTTTCTCATTATTTTCCGTAAACCCAGGAAGAAGGATCCCTCCACGTTCCACGGGATAGTCTGGAAGAGGTATAGTATTTTAGGCAAAATATCCATCTTAAGGGCATTAATTCTCCCAAACCATGACAGTGGTAAGCAATGCCAAGCCCTCATCTCCTTCTCTTTCAAACCCCGAAGCGGGAGGAAATTAAGCTCAAATAATTTCTGAGGATCTTCCGGAATATGAACACCCAAGTATTTAATGGAATGTTTATTCCAGCGAAAAGAGAAACTGGATCTAAGCTGCTCTACCTCGCTTTCCGGTAAATTTATATTAAGTACGGTAATTCCGATTTCTGCAGGTTGACCTTAAAATTACTCAACCTCCCAAATGTTTCAAACATATAATAAAAGGTCGTCTACAAATAGAGCTAGCTTATGTTCCGTGCTACCCACTTGAATCCCCTTAATAGATTGATTTTGCCTAAGAGCATTAGCCAATGTCTCCATTACCAGGATATAAAGATATGGAGAGAGCGGACAACCCTGTCGCATCCCGTTTTTTATTGAGAACGGCGCTGACAACTGTCCATTTATTTGCACTCTGGCTGATGGATCATGATATAAAGCCATAATCCAGTTCCTCATTCTCTACCGCATTCCTATTGCCTCTAATGTAGCTTCCAAGAATCCTCAGTGGACCCTATCAAAAACCTTCTCGGCATCCACTGATAACAGACATAAAGGAATCCCCCCAACCTGGGCCCTCGAAATCAAGGACACTGTCTTGATAGTATTGTCCCTTGCTTCCCTACCCGGGACAAAACCCACCTGTTCTCTATGTATTAGATGCGGAATATATGGGTTAAGTCTAAGTGCTATCATTTTAGAATACAATTTAATATCTACATTAATTAAGAGATCGGACGAAAATTGGGACATGTTGAATGATCCTTGCCTTCCTTAGGTATCACGGTAATGAGAGCTTGTGTAGAATGGAACGGGAAATGACATGTCTGTGATATACTGTTAAATGCTTTCCCTATGAGTGGGACACATAGGTCTTGGCACGTTTTGTAGAACCTAGGTGTAAACCCATCTGGTCCCGGACTCTTTCCTATTTTTAGGTTCTGAATAGCTTCCTTTCATTCTAATTCTGAAAAGTCCTGTTCCAAATAGTCTAACGTTTCCTCTTGCAAGATTCCTGGGGAATGCTTCTCCAAGTATTCCACTATAGGTCGTCTTGGTGTTGATGTATTATTCCCTTGTTGGGTTAGATTATATAGATTAGCGTAGTACTTTCTAAATTCCTCTAGTATTTCTGAAGTAGAATGCACTAGAGTTCTAAAAATTGGGGTTTGAACGAGTCTAGGATGTAGGGATCTTGCCATTAAACGTCCACTTTTATCCCCAAACTCAAAGTAATGCTTACGTATCTTATCTCTTGCACACAGAGACTTTTGCTCCAGTATAGCTAGTGCTTGTTGTCTCAAGGAAGAAATTTCAGCCCTGATTATGTCACTTGAAGCTGCCTTGTTGGCTGTCTCTTTAATTCCCAGTAATGCAAGAAAGTCCATCAGTTTTTGAGCCCTTTCCCTTTTCAGTCTAGCAACATGTGCTATGAAAATTCCCCTTAGTATACATTTAAGAGCTTCCCATTTAATAGGCTCTGGTGTGGGATCTTGGGCATGATCTATCAGGAAAGAATTAACTGCATCCTTAATAGCTGACATACAGATCTCGTCTTTCAAAAGGTTGTCATTTAGTCTCCATGTATAACCCCTATTCACTCCTCTCCTCTGTACCCCCAGTTCCCAAATACTGATGCATGGTCTGACTATAAGATAGTATCTATTGAACAACTAGGATTGTTATCCAACAGTCTGGAGTAATTGTTATGGACCACAGAGTAATAACTATAGTCTCCAACTCCCGGGTGAAGTACCCGCCACATGTCCATCAATTTGAGGGCCAACAACTCCTTCCTCAATCTACGCAGCGCTGGGAGAGAGGTTGAGGACTTACCTGACGACGAGTCCAATGAAGGATCCAAGGTAAGGTTGAAATCTCCACCCAGTATGATGCATGAACCATCCGCGAACTCTGCCAGCAGATGCAGGACCCCGGAGCCAAAGTTCACCTGTCCCTGATTTGGGAAATATACATTAGCCAACGTATATACAGAATCATGTATGGTAACTTTGCGAAATATATAGCATCACTCTGGGTCCATCTTCACATCCACAATCCCAGGTTGAAATGATCTATGTAAAGCTATGAACACACTGCATGCCTTACTTGAGGGATGAGGACAGTGATACCAGGCCGGGCAGAATTTAGACACACATTTGGGTGTATTAGTGGATTAGTGGCTACAAAATGCTTCTCTTGAAACATAACTATCTTTATTTTTTTCTTTTGAAAATGATACAACACCTGCCTTTTTTTTTCAGGTTTATTTAAGCCCTTAGCATTATAAGTACAAAATGTTAGCTCTGACATGCGATCAAGAGAGTAGAACAAATGGACAGAATAACCAAAGAGACAAAGAAAAGAAAAAAGAAAAGAATAAAAGAATGAACACAGTAGGTTATCCTAAAATGACAACGTCAATAGAGTACCCAATGTAGATGTATGTCTAAAGCAGTACTAAAACTGCAATCCCTAGGTGAGGTAACGAAGCCGCACATGGCAGACGACGAGCTCCTTGGGATCCAGCGTATGAATATGAGACCTCTCTGGTACTCTAGTAACAGAGACTTAAATGAATGCATAGGACTAAACCTGACAACGTTTTAAATAGAGCATAAATCGAATATTATATATTCCCGGAGTAAACTATCAATCCCTCCAAAGCCAAAACAGACAAAACCATTATTATCAATGCTAAATCTCCACTATTATTGGGAGTTGGATCTTCAAAGAAGCGTCTCTATCAGATAAGATGTAGGTTTCCAATTGTTCCTTCCACATTCATGGCACTGTCGACGAGCGACCATTCCCTGTCTGCCACGGCCTCGCAGGGACCGACTGCCACTTTTTCATGGTGGGCAGGGGCCTGAAGTTGTTTAGTACTGGCCAATCCGGTAGTCTTATCTTAGGAATTTCCAATATTTCAAGAAACTTTGGAAGGTCTCCCATGTTGCGAAAGATTTCTGTCTTTCCCCTTTTCTTAGCTATAAGTTGGAATGGGTAGCCCCAACGATACTGGATATCATTGTCTATAAGCACCTTTAATAAAGGTTTCAGGGCTTGGCGGAGCTGTAATGTTCTGCGGGACAAGTCTGGTAACACAATGAGAGGAGAATCTTTATATGACAAGGAGCCTTTGTCTCTAATTCCTTTCAGAATTGCCTCTTTTTCTTATAAAAATGGATCCTATAAATGACATCTATAGGTCTGGCTGGATCAGTGGGTTTTTGGTCCCAGAGCCCGATGGATACGATCAATTTCAATCCTATCTCATTCCTTATGTTGTAAAATGTCCCCCAAAAAATTCTAGGCCCATTTTTCCAGATGCATAGGTTCCACTTCCTCACTGAGACCTCGTATGCATAGGTTATTGCGTCTATGTCTGTTTTCAATATCATCCAAATGGGTAAGGATATCATTTATTTGTAATGAGTGATCCTGTAGGACTTGGTGATGTGAGTGCTAATGCTGGTAAAGCTGCTCCTGCGTGACTTCCATATCAGCAATACGGTGTCCAATTTGTTGAATCTCCTCTCTGAGAGAGCCCATATCCTGCTTATGGGACGCCTCTAATTTACTCAGCAGGACATCCATCTCTTGTTTAGTTGGTATGGCTCTAATATGGGCTTTCCAATCCTAGTCCTCATCCATCAGGGATGCCACAGATACTAAACTGCCCCCAGAAGAAACAGTGCAGGAGGATGATGGCGGTGAGGAGCGCCTGTTATGGTGGACAGGACGCTGGGCTCCCTCCCCATGTCGGGGTGGGATGGATTCCTGGACAGGGTCTTCTCTCATGGAACCCCCTCCCTTCTTCTGCCCAGTACCTGCTGCCTCTCTGTTGTCCTGGGCCTCCATCTCGTTTCCCTGCTGCGTGTGTGAAACACTGGCCGGCGCCATCTTGGCAGTTTTGTCCCCGGCCTTCTGGTGCATGGAATTTTCCAGGAAACGGGTAATTTCACCTCCATCTATGTTCAGAGGTGCCGAGACCGATGACGACCTCTTCCCCCGCACCATCCTTAGTTTACCGGGGTCAGTGTTATGTCTCTGGAGGTTATGTATGCTGGGTGCACACCGGAGCTCTGTCTCATTGCGTCCTATCCCGCCATAGGCAAGCCATGCCACCGTCATGTCATCATTAAACAGAAATAAACTACATAGCTTCTTGTATCACGAGACCAGAGATGGAGCAGCACAACTAGGCAATCACCATGAAGAATGTACATTAGTAAGTGGCACATCTACCAAGCTCTATTGGTTCGTCTTACACTATATTTCTCTAGATATAAATTTATCATAAAGCAGATTGTGTGCAAAATATGACTAAACATTTAGCTTGTGGAGTTGTTTTGGTAATTTCCAGCAATAACAATTACAATATGTCGAAAGATTCTGTAAATAAACAGTCTACAATTAGTGTAATTAGAGGGCGTTAAAAGTAAAATGATATCTGATTCCACATTCTATACTGAAACTAATGCAAATAAATTGCAGGGTGTGGATGGGGAGTGACTGGATATGAGTTTACTACTACTTGTATATTTTTGAGCTGACATCATCTTTTTCCGGGGTGACTTCCGATCACAAGGTGTTTCCATGATATTACAACTTCTAGTACATTCCACAGCCTGGTTAATCGCATGATAAGTTGGTCATGCAGAGATACACGTTCACTCACAGGAAGCCGAAGTCAGGATTTAGTCTGTTTGCAGATAACAACTATATACAGCAATAAACATCTTCAATAAGATAAGCGTTTATAGGTGCAAACATGGCTGTTCACACAAATCCAGGGCACCACCAGCTAAAAGATAGGCAGTGTGGACTATAGTAGATTATGTGTAATCTATTCTGCATTATAACACTGAATACAAGAGTATAATAAGTAACCACAGATATAATGCCTCCTTCAGGCGCTGCCATCAGTTCATAGATGCACGTAAGGTTCGAATGAAGGTATAAAAAAGCAAACTACATTTTATTGAAGGCTTAAAAATGTGATAAAAATTTCACATAGTAGATAAAGTAATGCAATGATTTATTACTGGGTTTGGCGAATGCCATAATTGTGAAAATTAGGCAACTTAATGAAATAGATTCTTTTTTTATTAACCCCTTAATGACCGTCAATACGCCTTTTAACTGACCTGAGATATAAGAGACTAGCCTCCCCATACAGGTGACAATCCAGCAGCTGTCGGCTGTCCACTATAGCAGACAACTTGCTGCATCAGCCATGATCAGTGTTTGCACCATCCAAATCTGTTTAACCCCTTAGATGCTGCTGTCAGTAGTGACTACATCATTATAAATGGTTAACAGAGTGTGGGGGCTTCCTCTTTATTCCAATTGGTGGTCTCAGATCATGATTGTGTGGTCTTGATATTTGTCTTGGCAATTCATGACCAAATAGTGGCCTTAGAGTCTGATGGCTGTAGTATTCTGTTCAGAAGTTAGTGACATTTAGGTGGTAAAAATACACATTTTCATTTTTCTTATGCCACTTTGCATTAATTCCTGAAAATCACCCGAAGGGTTAATAAACTACCTGACAGCAGTTTTCAATATGTCAGGGGGTGCTGTTTTTAATATGGTATCACTTGTGGGGATTTCCCTATATATAGGACCCCCAAATTCACTTCAAACATGGATAGGTCCCTAAAAAAATACATTTTGCAAATTTCCTTGAAAAAAATTTAAATTGTTGCTACATTTTTAAACCTCCTAAAATGCTGTCACGAAAAAACAATCTCAAAATCACTGGGATTTGTTAAAGCATTGCAGAGTTATTACCACATAAAGTGACACTGGTCAGATTTCAAAAAATTGGCTCCGTCACTAAGGGGTTAAACATTTTTTCAAATAACTACAACTACAGGGAACATTTTCCCCAAATAAATAACATACCAAAATAGAAAAGATGATAATCCCCCTCCACTCCCTTCCGAAAAAAATGTCTTGGGACTGTTTTTGTATAGGAAGATTAACGGGTATCTTCTTCATATCATATTTGCAAATAAGACTGAAAGTAATTCCGCTGATTCAATGTGCAACCAAAAGATTGCGGTGCAGAAAGTATCCATTTATACTGTTTATTAGAAGCCGAGAAAAGGAAAGTTAGTTTAGTGTAGAGAGGCGAAAATATTTTCCAACAATAGGATTCTTGACGGTAAAACAGGGGAGTTGATTCAAGGACCCCCAAATAGTATCAAGTTTTTAAATTACATTTCTTTTTTATAAATTCCTTTTTCTAAATGTATAAACCCACTTACTCTATTAGTAAATTCACCAGTGGACAGTGGAGTAGGTTGTTTCCAGTGAGAAGCAATAATTTTTCATGCGATATACGGTATTCTGGCCATGCCAATTGCCACCGGAGCCTCCTCAGCGAGATCTGGCATGACTTCCAATATACAGTGGGTACGGAAAGTATTCAGACCCCTTTACATTTTTCACTCTTTGTTTCATTGCAGCCATTTGGTTAATTCAAAAAAGTAAATTTTTTTCTCATTAATGTACACTCTGCATCCCATCTTGACTGAAAAAACTCAGATATGTAGAAATGTTTGCAAATTCATTAAAAAAGAAAAACTGAAATATCACATTGTCATAAGTATTCAGACCCTTTGCTCAGTATTGCGTACAAGCACCCTTTTGAGCTAGTACAGCCATGAGTCTTCCTGGGAATGATGCAACAAGTTTTTCACACCTGGATTTGGGGATCCTCTGCCATTCTTCCTTGCAGATCCTCTCCCGTTCTGTCAGGTTGGATGGTGAACATTGATGGACAGCCATTTTCAGGTCTCCAGAGATGCTCAATTGGGTTTAGGTTAGGGTCTGGCTGGGCCAGTCAAGAATGGTCACAGAGTTGTTCTGAAGCCACTTCTTTGTTATTTTAGCTGTGTGCTTAGGGTCATTGTCTCCTTGGAAGGTGAACCTTCGGCCAAGTCTGAGGTCTAGAGCAGTCTGGAAGAGGTTTTCATCTAGGATATCTCTGCACTTGGCCGCATTCATGTTTCCTCTAATGCCAACCAGTCATCCTGGCCATGGAGATGAAAAATACCCCATAGCATGATGCTGCCACCACCATATTTCACTTTTGGGATTGTAATGGGAAGGTGATGAGCAGTGCCTGGTTTTCTCCACATATACCACTCAGAATTATCACCAAAAAGGTTTATCTTCATCTCTTTAGACCAGAGAATCTTATTTATCAAAGTCTTAAAGTTCTTCATTTTTTGTTTTTAGCAAACTCTATGTGGATTTTCATGTCTTGCACTGAGGAGAGGCTTCCATCGGGCCACTGTGCCATAAAGGCCTGACTGGTGGAGGGCTGCAGCGATAGTTTACTTTGTGGAACTTTCTCCCATCTCCCTACTGCATCTCTGGAGCTCAGCCACAGTGATCTTGGGGTTCTTTTTTACCTCTCTGATCAAGGCTCTTCTCCCAGGATTGCTCAGTTTGGCTGGACGGCCAGGTCTAGGAAGACTTCTGGTGGTCCCAAACTTCTTCCATTTAAGGATTGTGGAGACCACTGTGCTCTTAGGAACCTTGAGTACTGCAGAAATTCTTTTGTAACATTGGCCATATCTGTGCCTTGCCACAATTCTGTCTCTGAGCTCCTTGGCCAGTTCCTTTGACCTCATGAGTCTCATTTGGTCTGACATGCACTGTGAGCTGTGAGGTCTTATATAGACAGGTGTGTGTCTTTCCAAATCAAGTCCTATCAGTTTAATTAAACACAGCTGGACTCCAATGAAGGAGTAGAACCAACTCAAGGAGGATCACAAGGAAATGGACATCATGCGACTTAAATATGAGTGTCTGAGCAAATGGTCTGAATACTTATGTCCATGTGATATTTCAGTTTTTCTTTTTTTTTTAATTTGCAAACATTTCTATATTTCTGTTTCTTTTCAGTCAAGATGGGGTGCAGAGTGTACATTAATGAGAAAACAAAGTGAAAAGTTTTGAATTTACCAAATGGCTGCAATGAAACAAAGAGTGAAAAATGTAATGGGGTCTGAATACTTTCCGTACCCACTGCATATATATTTTCAGCTGTGGGTTCATTACTATATCAAAAATTTTCTAAATTATATCTAGAATATCATTCCAGAGCCATCCAATATTATTGCATTCCTACATCATTTGCACGAGGTGGGCATTAAGTTAAGCACATCTCGAGCAGTTAGAATTTTGCCTCATGCCAATCCAATGTAGAAATGTATAAGTTCTATATATTTCTGTGAATTGAATGTAATTGCAGCAACCTTTTAGCCTCGGAAAGGGAAAAAAGAAATGTTAACCCTAATATTGAGTCCCACTGATCTTTCAGCATCAGTCACACATCGGCTTCCAATTGAGTTTTATGGTAAGAGGGAACTTAATTAGGTGTGCTGTTTGCAGAAGTTGACATAGGTTGCAAATAAGGCCTCTAATTGCTCCTTCCCACTATACCCAATGACACTTTTTTAAAGTGGTGAAAATTTCTGATGGAGTTAAAGAGGAAGAAGGTCCCCTTAGCATTAGACCAATGTAGAGCTGAGCAGTTTGGACTGCTGCGGATCAACTAAGCTGAATTCAAACAATTTGCAATTTGATTTCCGAGGATCATAAACAAAAATGTCAGGCACGATACCACAAACTGCTAATGACTGGAGCAGGCATACAGCAGGTTAATGAAATCAGACGCAGCCACATGGGCTTCACCATAATGCCTTGCAGCTATCACTTCACATGATCTGGCACAGTCAATCAGTGGGGCTGTCACTGCCTCTATAAAAGATGAGGGCTACCAAGGAGTGCCATATTAGTATTTTTCAGGCTAGGGATAGGAGTTCAGCGTGCCCAGCTCACAAATGGATAGAAAATGCCTAAATCTGATTGTGCTGTAGTGGTGCACTGCTGAAGCAAATTGAAAACCTGCAGAGTCAGCGTGACTGTGAATTGAGTGACCAGCGATATAATGCGGTAACAGAACCATAAAAGCAGAAACCATACTTTTTTTAAAATTCTTCATACACTGCAAACAAAGGAGACAGTTTAATAACCATCTGTCCTAATATTACTATTAAAGAAAAATCCTGAAACCAAGGCTTGTGTGTCACGGAATACGTGCATCCTGGATTGTAATCCAAGCAAACCATCATTTTATTTAAATAACAAAAGAACATTCTCATCCATTCAGAAATACAATCACAGCTGTCTACATGACAAAGTGTGCATGTTGTAAGAATTTTTTTTCTTTCATGTTGTAATTGTCCATTATTAGACCTGTGCATGCCACTAGAATACATCAGCATGTTGCTGGTGATCAACTCTGGAAGTTGATCCTACCTTGCTTTTCTTGTCCTATTCTTTTTGGTAAAGGCTCTGGGGTGTTTTTTTTTTTAAATATTTTAAAGAATGGACACATTTTAATTTTTGAAAACCTGTTTCAACAATCCAATTTAACAAGATTGATCTTCGTCTCCTTTGTTGACGTGAGGCTTCTTGTTTGCTTAAGGTCACACAAAGTGCGACTCCGGAGCCGTGAAGTGTACACACGGCTTCAGAGGCGCAATGATTTGTGGGAAAGAAAATTTTTGCATGCAAAAGATTTGCAGGGAACTAACGATGACACCAGCTCTTGCAAATCATGTTATCACATCCACAGGTGCGTTATAACATGCTGAGCGAGATGACAAGTTTGGAAAAACAATCGCCCCATCGACTAGTCAAAAGGTTAATTGCATAATAAAAATGGACTGTAAAAATACTTATTCTGTATTCTGTAAAATCTGTTAATATGTCAAACACTATAAAGGGATGGCTAGGCAGGATGTTTGTAAAGGGATAAAGAAATTATGGTGGTGTAGAAGGCATGGGGGACTTGTCAGGTTCCTTGTAAGCCGCGCAATATCTATAAAAAATAAAGGAAAGGTTAATTTTTTGCATAACTGTTTTACTACAGTCATTGCCAAAAGTTTTGAGACTGACAAATTTTGGTTTTCACAAAGCTTGCTACTTTAAAGTTTTGGGATATTTTAAACCTTTTCCGACATTAGGAGTAATAGTACGCCCACGTCGGACTCCCTCCCTTTGATGTGGTCTCTGGCAGTGAGTCCACATCTTTCCCGGCACATGTCAGCTGTTTTGAACAGCTGACATATGCCTGTAGTAGCCGCGGGTGGAATCGCGATCCATCCCTGGCTATTCACCCATTAAATGCTGCTGTCAAACGCTGACAGCGGCATTTAACATGCATTTCTGGCAATTGCACTGGAAATCCGCCCATTGGTGACCCCTGTCACGTGATCGCGAGTCACCGATGGGATGGCATGACAACCAGAGGTCTTCTGGTGGCCTCTATTGTTGTCACTGCCAAATTGCTATTAGTGCCACCCGCTGGTCGGCAGTCATAGCAATTGAAGTATTCTGCTACATGCAGGCAATCTGATCATTGCCTGCATGTAGCAGAACCAATTGGGTTATAGCAGCTTCTAGCCTCCCATGAAATTTTTAAAAATATTTAAAAATAAAAAAGATAAAAGTTCAAATCACCGCCCTTTTCGCCCCATTCAAAATAACACAATAAAAATAAAATCAAACATACACATATTTGGTATCGCCGTGTTCAGAATCGCCTGATCTATAAAAAAAAATTAACCTGATTGCTAAACGGTGTCGTGAGAATAAAAGTCAAAACGCCAAAATTATGTTTTTTTGGTCGCTGCAAAATTGCATTAAAATGCAATAACAGGAGATCAAAAGATCGTATCTGCACCAAAATGGTATCACTAAAAACGTCAGCTCGGTGCACAAAAAATAAGCCCTCACCAAACCCAAGATCACAAAAAATTGAGACGCTACGGGTATCGGAAAATGGCGCAATTTTTTTTAACAAAGTTTGGAATTTTTTTCACCACGTAGATAAAAAAGAACATATACATGTTTGGTGTCTATGAACTCATGATGACCTGGAGAATCATAATGGCAGGTCAGTTTTAGCATTGAGTCAACTTAGTAAAAAAGCAAAACAAAAAACAATTGTGGGATTGCTCTTTTTTTGCAATTTCACCGCACTTTGAATTTCTTTCCAGTTTTCCAGGAACCGATATGGTAAAACCAATGGTGTTGTTCAATAGTACAACTCATCCTGCAAAAAAAAAGCCCTCATATGGCCATTTTGACTGAAAAATAAAAAAAGTTATGGCTCTGGGAAGAAGGGTAGCAAAAAATGAAACCGCAAAACCAAAAATGCCTCCGGTGATGAAGGGGTTAATCAGATGTGTCTATGGTCACTGAAGTACAATTATAAGTTTTTAAACTTTTATTGACAAATACATGACGTTTATGCAAAGACTTAATATCTACATTGCTAATCCTTATTTTCCAAGACTTCTGCAATTCACCCTAGCAGTCGGATATCAGCTTCTAGTCAAATATGGACTAATGGTAACCCATTTTTTCCTAATCCATGCTTGTAATTTACCCCAATATCTATGTTTTTGTTTGCACACTTGATTTTTGAAGATTGGTCACAGGTTCTCATTTGAATTGAGATCTTGAGAGTTTCTTGACCTTGGACCCAAAATTTCAATAAATTGTTCACTGAGCTACTGAGCACTTTGGCCTTGTGACATGGTCTCTATTAGGGTTCATGCTCACATGCGAGAAACAAGGATGAGTCTCGCACGTCAGTACCCGGCGCTGCACCTGGCACTCAGATCAGGAGCGTGCGACCGCATAGCAATACATGCGCTGAATGCTTCACTCCTGAGTGCCGGGTGCAGTGCCGGGTATTGACGTGTGAGACTCATCTGAGTTTCTTGCATGTAGAGTATGAGCCCTTTTACTGCTAATAGCATTTTTCATCATCAACTTGCTCCTGCATTGTTGGGAGAAATTGCTCTAGGAAGATATTTAGATTCTATTTTTTATTCATGGCTGTGTTCTCAGGCGAAATTGCGAGTGAGCCAACTCCATGGATGACAAGCAACTCCACACATGAATGATCTCAGGATGCTTTAAGGCCCCGTCACACATAGCGAGATCGCTAGCGAGATCGCTGCTGAGTCACAAGTTTTGTGACGCAACAGCGATCTCAGTAGCGATCTCGCTATGTGTGACACGTACCAGCGATCAGGCCCCTGCTGTGAGATCGCTGGTCATGTCGGAATGGCCTGGGCCATTTTTTGATCGTTGAGGTCCCGCTGACATCGCTGAATCGGCGTGTGTGACGCCGATTCAGCGATGTCTTCGCTGGTAACCAGGGTAAACATCGGGTAACTAAGCGCAGGGCCGCGCTTAGTAACCCGATGTTTACCCTGGTTACCATCCTAAAAGTAAAAAAACAAACGCTACATACTTACCTATCGCTGTCTGTCCTTGGCGCTCTGCTTCTCTGGTCTGGCTGTGAGCGCCGGTCAGCCGGAAAGCAGAGCGGTGACGTCACCTCTCTGCTTTCCGGCTGCCTGCCGCTCACAGCCAGACCAGAGAAGCAGAGCACCGAGGACAGAGCGATAGGTAAGTATGTAGCGTTTGTTTTTTTTTTTACTTTAACGATGGTAACCAGGGTAAACAT
Source organism: Ranitomeya imitator (assembly GCF_032444005.1). Taxonomy (NCBI): domain Eukaryota; kingdom Metazoa; phylum Chordata; class Amphibia; order Anura; family Dendrobatidae; genus Ranitomeya; species Ranitomeya imitator. The sequence goes on from NC_091283.1 coordinate 786,837,830, forward strand.
CGGGTAACTAAGCGGCGACCTGCGCTTAGTTTCCCGATGTTTACCCTGGTTACCGGGGACCTCGGGATCGTTGGTCGCTGGAGAGCTGTCTGTGTGACAGCTCTCCAGCGACCAAACAGCGACGCTGCAGCGATCCGGATCGTTGTCGGTATCGCTGCAGCGTCACTATGTGTGACGGGGCCTTTACTGTTGGCATGACAAAAGGGCTTACTTTTTCTTGTATAGTCCTCCGATAAACCTATGGTATGGATTTTTATCTTAAACTAACTGCTAGAAATGTCATTGTTATCACTTTTGCAGTGGGATAATCTGTAGGTCAGTCCAAGTTTTAGCGCCACGGTGACCTGACTGCTGGAATCTGCTGTGACCTCACCTCTGATCCATCTGATTAGGGGATGGGTCTTATCAGTCTATGTAATCTTCCTTTTCATTTAAGGTACCGTCACACTTAGCGACGCTGCAGCGATACCGACAACGATCCGGATCGCTGCAGCGTCGCTGTTTGGTCGCTGGAGAGCTGTCACACAGACCGCTCTCCAGCGACCAACGATCCCGAGGTCCCCGGTAACCAGGGTAAACATCGGGTAACTAAGCGCAGGGCCGCGCTTAGTAACCCGATGTTTACCCTGGTTACCATCGTAAAAAAACAAACAGTACATACTTACATTCAGCTGTCTGTCCCTTGCCGTCTGTTTGCTGCACTGACTGCTGGCCGCAAAGTGAAAGCAGAGCACAGCCACAGCGGTGAGTCACCGCTGTGTGACTCACCGCTGTGCTGTGCTTTCACTTTCACTTTGCGGCCAGCAGTCAGTGCAGGAAATAGACGGCAAGGGACAGACAGCTGAATGTAAGTATGTACTGTTTGTTTTTTTACGATGGTAACCAGGGTAAACATCGGGTTACTAAGCGCGGCCCTGCGCTTAGTTACCCGATGTTTACCCTGGTTACCAGTGAAGACATCGCTGAATCGGTGTCACACACACCGATTCAGCGATGTCTGCGGGGAGTCCAGCGACGAAATAAAGTTCTGGACTTTCTTCCCCGACCAGCAACAGCACAGCAGGGGCCTGATCGCTGCTGCCTGTCACACTGGACGATATCGCTAGCGAGGACGCTGCAACGTCACGGATCGCTAGCGATATCGTCTAGTGTGACGGTACCTTTACTGTTCAGTTACCCGTCACATTGAATGCAAACAATTGCTACTTCTCACCATGAAAATGCAATCCAATCTGGAGATCTGCAAGTGGTTTGTCCTGATGAAGAAGTTTCATACTTTGAAACGCGTTGACGAATAAAACCACGTGAAATTGTATTGGCATCCTTCTTTTTTCTCTATGGCAGCAGAGGATAACACATTTGCTTCTCCAGTTCTATGCGTTTGAAAAATGATGCTTTTAATGCATATTTAATATGTGACATTTTTTGTTCATTGATTTACTTTCAGATGAAACACAATCGAGTATCTACATGGGTCTTGGAGTCTCTGCGCTTCTCTGTTTCACTTTTCTCCTTCCTCCTTTTCACTTCCTTCTGAATAGACTTCAAAACGGCAGCTGTAATCTGAACTCTCACTGATCTAACATTCTAGTGTATTTAACCGAAACAGACTTTAGGCTAAGTTCAGACTTGCGTTTGGCTGGTCTGCGCATGGCTGCGTACTTCCTGCCTAAGCTCCGCCTACTTCCGCATGCGTCCTGCGTACCTATCTTTAACATTGGGTACACAGGGAGATGCATCCGCATGCGGCGTTTTGACTTGCCTGCCAACCGCACGAGAACGCAACTTTTTGCATTCCCGTAGGGTCAGCGGACACGTCACAACGCCGCATGCGGACGCATCCACATACAACGCATGTCCCTGCATACCTAATGTTAAAGATAGGTACACAGGATGACGCAGGACGCATGCGGAAGTAGGCGGTGCATAGGGAGGAAGTACGCAGCCATATGCAGGCCAGCCAAACGCAAGTGTAAAACCGACCTTACAGACTGACTAATGAGATCAGAAAGTAGATTGGAGGAAAAGTAACTCATAAGTGGAGAAAGAATCTTATTTTTATTACAAGATGTATGACATTGTTTCTTATATTTGCTTGTGCTGTGAATTTTTACAAACTTTATTAAAACAACGCTGATCGTTTATCAACTGAAGCTGATAATTTATATTGGTGGAGGAGCAACAGTTTATTTAATGGATCATTCATGTTCTCTTTCTAAATACAGTATTTTGCATTAAGTGCATTTGAACTGTTTTCACAAAAAATGGAACTAAATTTCTTTAATAGGCAAAAGTATAAGGTGATGTAGAGTTTCTCATAAAGGCAGGGGTGCATTCTGACAAACACTCCAGCAGTGTCTGGCTTTTAACAAAGGCATGCTTATTTTTTTTTTTCTCTCTTCAGAATAATCCCGCCAAGTCAAGTAAAAGCTACTTTTTAATGCCTAGTACTCCTGAGGCTTTATTCTATCTTCTTCTGTCAAATCAGGTTTGTTACTGATGCCAATCCTGCTGTAAGTGAATCACCACTAAGTGAACCAGCAGATGTCGAAAAACCCGAGAAGGGACAGATAACGATAAGAAAGCATGGCTTATTCCATCATGCAGAATTCATTGGCTCCTGGTTAAATTGGTCAAAGGCTTCTATTAGGCTAAAGTGGAAAGAATCCAGATTCCTTCATTAGACAAACTGTATACTATCCTATAACATTAGAAACATAGTCCTGGCGCTTTGTGCAGCAGAACTGCTACTTCAGTCCCTATGCTATGGCTTTATTAATGAATTGGCCCCATATGTCCTTGTTATGTGAAAAGTTGGTGATGTGATTGTTGCGACCCCCAGGATGCACATCAACAAATATGACTTGTTCTTGAGTATGTAATTGTGATTGAGCCCCATTTAGGTAAAAGGGTCTGAGTTCAGTGGATTTGAAAATGTTTCTCCATATTGATTACCACTCTTAAACCATTAAGGACCTCACAATTTTTTGTTTTTGCCCTTTAATTTTTCCCTCCCCTTCCAAGAGCTGTAACTTTTTTACAAGGGCTTGTTTTTTGTGGGACTAGTAGTACTTCTGAATGTCACCATCCATTATATCATGCAAGTTTATTTCAAAATAAGAAAAAAATTCAAATGAAGTGAAATTGTTAAAAAATGCAATTTCCCAACTGGGCTCTTTCTGATGTTCTGACCGGAAAACAGTCTTTCTACTTCAGCTTGGACCCTCCCAGTTTGGGCTAGTCCCAACCATTATCTCTAACTTTCACTACTGTTGAACAACACACATCATTAATGCCATTAAGAGATAGCACAATTCACATTACACATTAGGATAACACACTTGTTCTTCAAATGGGAAATGCAGGCAATATGTCCATCTCCTCATAGGATAAGACTAGTAATGAGCGAGTATACTCGTTGCTGGGGTTTTCCTGAGCATGTTCAGGTGGTCTCAGAGTATTTGTTAGTGCTCGGAGATTTAGTTTTCGCATGATTTATGGCTGGTAGACAGGCTGTATACATGTGAGGAATGCCTGTTTGTTTGGAAATTCCCACAGGTATTCAGGCTGTCCAGCAGCTGTAAATCATGCAGCTGAGGCAACAAAAACGAAATCTCCGAGCACTAAGGAATACTCGGAGATCACCCGAGTGTGTTCCATAAAACCCGAGCAACGAGTATGCTCGCTCATCAATAGATAGGACCTAACCTGATTGTGGTGTACTACTTTCCGTGCTCAAGCAGATTGAAATGAGGAATAGTGGTCTCAGTCTGTGAATAATAATCCAAAGATTCAAGACATACAGTATATAGGGAAGTGCTGTAGCTGTATACTGTAGTCACTCGGTGTCACTGAATTGATTGATTTGTGATTTACTGCAGTAACAGCACCCTAATAACAATTTTCTTTTTATCCTTCACTACAAACAAGGAGGGTACTATTAAACCCCTCAGTGGTATTTTTGCAACTAAAACAAATTCCTGACTCTAAGGAAATGTCAAAGAAGCATACATCCTGCATTGTAAGACAGGAGAGGTATTTTAATTTTACATCCTAAACAAAGTTCTCCATTATTCTAAAATTAGATTTTTTCCCATATTCCGTATCTTTCAGATCCACCTTTTGCTTTCCATCAATTTTTAGTCCCATGCACCATCAATACCCTAGGCTTGTACAGGTTGCTATGACATTGGCACCATGGTGGCGATGCTTACAGAGACAGATTGATGCTCTTCATCCTGTCTTGGTTTTATGCAATGTCTGTAACTCTAGTTGTTGTTAGTTGCTGATATATGGTTTTCTTGGTGATGACATCTTCAGTCATAGACCCTTCATGACAACCGAGCATCTAGGGGGAATTCTAAAGAAGCAGGTTGACCATCTCTCTCCATCCAGCATCCAGGCTCTAAAATATACATATTCCAGTATGTCACCAACTTTTTCATTCTATAACCTAAAAAACTTGGTGCTGCCCTCACTGCAGAGTTTGCTGCACTGACTACCACTCCCCTGAAATTAAAAAAGGTCACATATACAGTATGTAGACATTTGTTTCCTGAATAAGAAATCCGCCACACTGCGCCTTTGAAAACAGACATGCACTCACCATTAAAGGGGCTGTCCGGTCTAGAATGTCAAGTCTGCAGTCACTATGTGACTGTAGTCTTGTGAACCCTCCTAGCACACACTGAGCTCTGCGAGGATTTTCTGGAACAGTGGTCAGGTATGCAATATACATACTCCCATCCCGATCCCGTCTAGTGGGCAGGGCCTCAGTCAAGGGCAGACACACTGCATGTGCAGCATATGTGGCTGCATCGGGGCCCGGAGGTGGAAGGGGCCCCTGCAGGGCGGCTAACACTGAGTGCAGTCTGGCCTGAGAGGTCCCTGGTGGTGCTAAGGGCAATGGTAGGGGAGGAAGCAATGCTGAAGGTGGTGGAAATGGCAATGATGGGGTGGTGGGGGAGGAAGCAATGATGAAGGTTGTGGAAAGGGCAAAGATGGGGGTGGTGGGGAAGAAAGCAATGATGTACTGTATACTGCCCCTCCTGTATACTTCACCTGGAGTGCTCGCTAGGGCTGTGGGGTACTCAGTACCTGGCCGGTTCTTGAAGGGGATGTGTCACGGCAGCAGTGACCCAGTCCGTGGCCCTGGGTGTTCAATAAAAGGAATGAGGGGGGGATTGTTCATGACGCCACCTGTGGTATTGGCTATAGATGGCCCGACGCTGCTTAAAGGGACCGCTGGGGCCGATGGTGATGCAGCTGGGATGGTTCTGCTCTCCACAGGTGAAGCAGGACCCCAGGGCTACCACAACAGTCTATGAGGGGTTGTGGACATTGGGGTGCAGGAATATTTGGAGGATGCAGGGATTGTAGTTTCTTTACCTTTAATTGTAGGTGCAGTCAGGAGCACAGGTACAGGGGGTATTGGAGATCCGGCAGCCTGGAAGCAGTTCAGAATCTCCCTAGCCAGGTGGGGTTGGAAGCCTCCCTACTGGGCTGTTTTTTAGGTTCTTGATGCCTTAAGCTCTCTTCAAGTCCTTCTCTCAGTCTGTCCTTTAAGTGGAACACTACCCGCATGGAAGGCAGTTCGAGCCTTTTCCTGATGCCACTCCCTCGTGGTGGCTCTGTTGTTTGCTGCTGTGCCTTTGGGTGTCAGATGTGGCCAGGAGACCTGCAATCTCCTGTTCTCCGGATTCAGTTGCAGGGCATACAGTTCCCACACAACCACGGACTCCGGTGTCCGGTCTACTGCCCTCAGTCGTGGGGTGAGCTCAATCTCAGCTCTTATCCCCAGCTTCTCCTCACTTGTTTCCTCTTCCTTCACTAGCTCTGACTAACTGATTAACCCCTCCTCCAGACCAGAACTTATCAGGGAAGCTCCCCTGAAACTGGGTTTAGAGCTCCCCCTTCTGATCTGGAGTCAGGAAAGGTGCTCTATGCCAGTGTTCTCTGTCAAGGGGATCCCTTCTTGCTTTCAGGCATGGTATTACCCCCTGTGAGGGAGGCATTGCCACTGTGGCATCTGGACTCCTGGGGTGCCACACACCTACTTAGTAACATAGTAACATAGTAACATAGTTAGTGAGGCCGAAAAAAGACATTTGTCCATCCAGTTCAGCCTATATTCCATCATAATAAATCCCCAGATTTACGTCCTTCTACAGAACCTAATAATTGTATGATACAATATTGTTCTGCTCCAGGAAGACATCCAGGCCTCTCTTGAACCCCTCGACTGAGTTCGCCATCACCACCTCCTCAGGCAAGCAATTCCAGATTCTCACTGCCCTAACAGTAAAGAATCCTCTTCTATGTTGGTGGAAAAACCTTCTCTCCTCCAGACGTAAAGAATGCCCCCTTGTGCCCGTCACCTTCCTTGGTATAAACAGATCCTCAGCGAGATATTTGTATTGTCCCCTTATATACTTATACATGGTTATTAGATCGCCCCTCAGTCGTCTTTTTTCTAGACTAAATAATCCTAATTTCGCTAATCTATCTGGGTATTGTAGTTCTCCCATCCCCTTTATTCATTTTGTTGCCCTCCTGTAAACTGCCACTCCTGTATACTGCCCCTCCTGTATACTGCCCCTCCTATATACTGCTCCTCCTGCATACTGCTCCTCCTGTATACTTCTCCTGTATACTGCTCCAGTATACTGCCCCTCCTGTATACTGCTCCTGTATACTGCCCCTTCTGTATACTGCTCCTGTATACTGCCCCTCCTGTATACTTCTCCTGTATACTGCCCCTCCTGTATACTGCTCCTGTTTACTGCACCTCCTGTATACTGCTCCAGTATACTGCCCCTCCTGTATACTGCTCCTGTATACTGCCCCTTCTGTATACTGCTCCTGTATACTGCCCCTCCTGTATACTTCTCCTGTATACTGCCCCTCCTGTATACTGCTCCTGTTTACTGCACCTCCTGTATACTGCTCCTGTATACTGCCCCTCCTGTATATTGCTCCTGTATACTGCCGCTCTGGTATACTTCTCCTGTATACTGCTCTTCCTGTATACTGCTCCTGTTTACTGCCCCTCCTGTATACTGCTTCTGTATACTGCCCCTCCTGTATACTGCTCCTGTATACTGCACCTCCTGTATACTGCATCTCCCCGTCCTGTATACTACCTCTCCTGTATACTGCCCCTCCTGTATACTGCTCCTGTGAGGAATGGCAATATACATAATAAAGCATTCAATGTAATACATATACACATCGCACATCTCCTGTCAATTTAGTTCTATATCTACATTGCACTGCTGCTGCGAACCCTACAGGGTAAACATAAGAAACGTGAAACTGCTTTAAAAAAGATGATATCTACACCTCCCCAAATAAATTGAGGGTCCATTCCACCGATTGATAATTTAAAATAACCAGTATTTATTTCCAAAATTAAAACAATAATAAAAATTCAAGCAAGACTAACGAAAGTGACAAGTGCAAGTCTATACATAACATGAAATCAATCCAAGTGGATATAAGCTCATAGGTATAATAATTATATTTCAAGTATATCATCAATAGTCCATTATATATATATATATATATATATATATATATATATATATAAATGTAAAGTGCATGTGCCAAACAATCACAGGGTTTTATGTTCCTAAAACTATGCTGAAACAGAGAAATTGCTCTCAAATAATGGGGCAATGGTGAAAATAAGGTGCTTTTGAAATACTTAGGCTATGGTCACATTGCGTTAGTGCAACCCGTTTAACGCTAGCGCTAGCGGGTTGCGCTAACGCAATGTTTTTAATGTGGCCGCGTCCCGGGGTCGCGGTAACGTCCCCGCTCTCGCAGATCCCCGATCTGCGAGAGCGGGGAACGGACCGCGGGCGCGCCTCGGACGCTGCAAGCAGCGTCCGCGGCACGCCAGGAAACACCGGCGCGTCGCTAGCGCGTGCCGAACATGGCACGCGCTAGTGCTGCGCGTTCCCATTGCCGTGAATGGGCGCGCTAACAGATGCGTTGCACGGCGTTAATTTCGCCGTGCAACGCTGTCCGTTAGCGCGTTCCCATTAACGCAATGGGAACCAAGCCTTACCGTATTTTCTGGCGTATAAGATGACTTTTTGACCCCTAAAAATTGTCCCAAAAGTCGGGGGTCGTCTTATACGCCGGGTACGGTGTGTGCAGGGAGCGATCCTGGATGTCGGCGTGTGGTTCCCAGGGTCTGGAGGAGAGGAGACTCTCCTTCAGGCCTTGGAATCCATATTCATGTAGAAAATAAAGAATAAATTAATGAATTTTTACATGAATATGGATCCCAGGGCCTGAAGGAGAGTCTCCTCTCCTCCAGACCCTGGGAACCACACGCCGTATAAGATGACTGGGCGTATAAGATGACCCCCGTCTTATACGGCGGGCATATCCCAAATTCCATATTTTATGGAACTCAACGCTTGAGTTTCTAGTCTGCTACATGCCCTGGATGCCGGTTAGGCACAGATTCAGTAGCGTCAGGACTGGGGTAACTAGTCTTTTTCAAATGTGTTGATTAGTTCTATTCCTTCCATTCTATAGATGTAATTTTCTTTAGAGAGAAGGAGATCTTGGGAGGGGATGTCTATTACTGGACAGGGATGTCTACTACTGGACAACCCCTTCTTAAATGCTAAAGTATCCCATGTAAAATTTTTAAAAAATTTACTCGTCTCCCAAACCATCCCCAACACAGTTATATCAATGTTTTGTTATGTCAACACTGCAGCCTATCACTGGTCACTGCCTCTGCAGGGTTGTACCATGCGTAACTCCATCAGATAGAAGTGTGAAGGCTGCAGACCATCAATGGCCGCAGATAGGCAGCACTACTCACGTGACATAATAATATCACGTGATGACCGGCAGACACAGCACCGACACCCGGAAGCTGAGTGATTCTTTTTATTGTATATGGGGTACTTTAGCATTTAAGAAGGGGTTATCCACTAAACTAGAAATGGTCATTGCCTTATTTCACTCTTACCCAAAGGTGTCCCATTGCACACTAATAGAAATTTAATATGTTAATCTGACATGGTAACAAAACCATCTACAGGATGTAACAGACTGGAGAAACAGACACACATAGCATAAACATCTCCCAATAATGTGTCTCAAAATTCTGTTTTTTCTTCAAAACTGAAAATCCAGGGCAAATCAACACAGGATATGTGGAAACAAGATGAAATGTAAGGAAGGACACAATAATGGGAGTGATGGAGAAAGCAATGATGGAAGTGATGGAGAGTAGAAATATAAGCCAGCTCACCCGTGATGCATAAACCAAAACTTGTCATGATTAAGGGAGCTTAGTCTCCAGAAACACATTGAGATTCTTACCTATATGGTTCATGCTGAAGTCTGTAGCCTCTATGTTCAAAGTTTGTGAATAAAGAAAACTCTTTTTTACGGATTTGGTGAAGCTGGACATTCTCTTTTTTTTAGTGATGGAGAGGGCAATGATGGAGGTGGGGTAGAGGTCAATGATGGGATGCAGGGAGGACAATGAGGGGTGTGGGCTTGGGATGGGAGGAATGGGGACTTATAATGGACTTAAGAACAGAGGGAGGGGAGGAGGACGTTAGATATGGATGTAAAATGAATTGGGTGGTGGAGGGTGCTTCGCCCCTGTTAGCATCCTCCCCCATCTCACAATTCATTGTGATGCTATCGGGGACTTAAAATTTATTGGGGATTGAGATAGGAGGTGATAAGGTGCATAGGACACTTAATAATGAATTTAAAGGTGGGAGAAGATGCTGTCAGGGACTTGTAGTGAAATGGGAGGTGGCGGAGGATGCTCAGTATCTGATAGCTTCTCCCACTTCCAAATCCACTATGATGCTATCAAGTACTTATAGTGAATGATGGGGACCCAGAACAGGGACTAAGGCTATGTGCACGTTTAGGATTTGCTTGAGAAAATTCTGCTTGTGTTGGCTGGAAGAAAAAGGCGGGAAAATACATTTATTTTTTTTCCACATTTTTGCCATGCCTTTGTTACATATTTTTCCCCATTAGTACGGGTGAAATACGCTGCAAGAATTGACATTATGCAGATTTTAATCTGCTGCAAATCTGCAAGTTAAAAATAAGCAGCGTGTGCATGAGACTTCAGGGATCTCATTCAGTTTGCATGTGCTATAAAACTTTGCATATATTCTGTGTGTACATAGCCTTACAGTTAGTTGGGGAGAGTCACAGACTGAATCATTTATATTTATTGGGTGACAGAGATTATAGTTAATGGGGGCAGAGTGCTGCTTATCGCTTTTTAATTTTAATGGTTGGGTACATATCTGTATTTGGGGGGGAGACACATGTACAGGTCCTTCTCAAAAAATTAGCATATAGTGTTAAATTTCATTATTTACCATAATGTAATGATTACAATTAAACTTTCATATATTATAGATTCATTATCCACCAACTGAAATTTGTCAGGTCTTTTATTGTTTTAATACTGATGATTTTGGCATACAACTCCTGATAATCCAAAAAACCTGTCTCAATAAATTAGCATATTTCACCCATCCAATCAAATAAAAGTGTTTTTTAATAACAAACAAAAAAACCATCAAATAATAATGTTCAGTTATGCACTCAATACTTGGTCGGGAATCCTTTGGCAGAAATGACTGCTTCAATGCGGCGTGGCATGGAGGCAATCAGCCTGTGACACTGCTGAGATGTTATGGAGGCCCAGGATGCTTCAATAGCGGCCTTAAGCTCATCCAGAGTGTTGGGTCTTGCGTCTCTCAACTTTCTCTTCACAATATCCCACAGATTCTCTATGGGGTTCAGGTCAGGAGAGTTGGCAGGCCAATTGAGCACAGTAATACCATGGTCAGTAAACCATTTACCAGTGGTTTTGGCACTGTGAGCAGGTGCCAGGTCGTGCTGAAAAATGAAATCTTCATCTCCATAAAGCATTTCAGCTGATGGAAGCATGAAGTGCTCCAAAATCTCCTGATAGCTAGCTGCATTGACCCTGCCCTTGATGAAACACAGTGGACCAACACCAGCAGCTGACATGGCACCCCACACCATCACTGACTGTGGGTACTTGACACTGGACTTCAGGCATTTTGGCATTTCCTTCTCCCCAGTCTTCCTCCAGACTCTGGCACCTTGATTTCCGAATGACATGCAAAATTTGCTTTCATCAGAAAAAAGTACTTGGGACCACTTAGCAACAGTCCAGTGCTGCTTCTCTGTAGCCCAGGTCAGGCGCCTCTGCCGCTGTTTATGGTTCAAAAGTGGCTTTACCTGGGGAATGCGGCACCTGTAGCCCATTTCCTGCACACGCCTGTGCACGGTGGCTCTGGATGTTTCCACACCAGACTCAGTCCACTGCTTCCTCAGGTTCCCCAAGGTCTGGAATCGGTCCTTCTCCACAATCTTCCTCAGGGTCCGGTCTCCTCTTCTCGTTGTACAGCGTTTTCTGCCACATTGTTTCCTTCCAACAGACTTACCATTGAGGTGCCTTGATACAGCACTCTGGGAACAGCCTATTTGTTGAGAAATTTCTTTCTGGGTCTTACCCTCTTGCTTGAGGGTGTCAATGATGGCCTTCTTGACATCTGTTAGGTCGCTAGTCTTACCCATGATGGGGGTTTTGAGTAATGAACCAGGCAGGGAGTTTATAAAAGCCTCAGGTATCTTTTGCATGTGTTTAGAGTTAATTAGTTGATTCAGAAGATTAGGGTAATAGGTCGTTTAGAGAACCTTTTCTTGATATGCTAATTTATTGAGACAGGTTTTTTGGGTTATCAGGAGTTGTATGCCAAAATCATCAGTATTAAAACAATAAAAGACCTGACAAATTTCAGTTGGTGGATAATGAATCTATAATATATGAAAGTTTAATTGTAATCATTACATTATGGTAAATAATGAAATTTAACACTATATGCTAATTTTTTGAGAAGGACCTGTATGTATACAATGTATGTGACCTTGTTATTTTCAGGTCTGCAACAATCATCATGGTAAGATGCATCCCTTATTGCATACCATCATCTCTAGTTATATATGGTGCCGTCCCTCATTATATAGCTTCCTCTGCTGTTATGTACATTGCTGTCTCTTACATAGTGTATTCTTGCCATTATTTTTTTATTTGCAGCGCCCTCTTTTTTTATTTGCAGCGCCATCTAAATCTGCGAACTCGGCTTCAGGAAAATGGCCGCCGCGATCTCCATCTGGGCACGGGCAGCCTCCCGCAGCCATTTTCCTGAAGCCCCAGGAAGCAGAGCACTCCATCTGCGCACGCGCAGCCTCAGGAAGATGGCCACCACCACTGATAAAGCCATGATTCACCCAGCTCTGCTGCTTACCTTGGATACTGGGCCGCTGTGTCACCTAACCTTTGGAAGGGACCCTGCTCACGCCATACTGCTAACTGTGCCTCATCATCCCTGCACCTCTGCCACCACCACAGCACTGCTGCAACCCTCCCATGGACACCAGGCCGTGGCATCGCCCACCTAAACAGGAAGGGACCCTGCTCAGGTGCACGCCATATTGCCCACCGCATCACCGCACCTCTGCCAACACCATGCCTCCTGTGACTCTGCTCTGCCACCACCAGCCCTCAGGTAAGATACTGTAAATTTGGACAATAAGATGGACCCCCATCTTATAAAAAATCTTTTTTCTGCAATTTTCACTCTACATTTGGGGTGCGTCTTATGGTCCGGTGCGTCTTATAGTCTGAAAAATACGGTAATTCATTTATTTACTGTGTAAGTGGTTTACAATAAAGGGTATAAGGCAATTATTTTTTATCTTTTTAACTCATTCGGATGTGTATGTGCATCATGGAAAGCCTTGTCTAAAGGTACCGTTACACTAAACGACTTACCAACGATCACGACCAGCGATACGACCTGGCCGTGATCATTGGTAAGTCGTTGTGTGGTCGCTGGGGAGCTGTCACACAGACAGCTTTCTCCAGCGACCAATGATCAGGGGAAAGACTTCGGCATCGTTGAAACTGTCTTCAACGATGCCGAAGTCCCCGGGTAACCAGGGTAAACATCGGGTTACTAAGCGCAGGGCCATGCTTAGTAACCCGATATTTACCCTGGTTACCATTGTAAAAGTAAAAAAACAAACAAACAGTACATACTCACATTCCGATGTCTGTCATGTCCCCGCTGTCAGCTTCCCGCACTGACTGTGTCAGCGCCGATCGTAAAGCAGAGCACAGCGGTGATGTCACCGCTGTGCTCTGCTTTACGGCCGACGCTGACAGTCAGTGCAGGGAAGCTGACGGCGGGGGACGTGACAGACATCGGAATGTGAGTATGTACTGTTTGTTTGTTTTTTTACTTTTACAATGGTAACCAGGGTAAATATTGGGATACTAAGCGCGGCCCTGCACTTAGTAACCCGATATTTACCCTGGTTGCAAGTGAACACATCGCTGGATCGGCGTCACACACGCCGATCCAGCGATGACAGCGGGTGATCAGCAACCAAAAAATGGTCCTGATCATTCCCCAGCGACCAACGATCTCCCAGCAGGGGCCTGATCGTTGGTCGCTGTCACACATAACGAGATGGTTAGCAGGATTGTTGCTACGTCACAAAAAGCGTGACGTTGCAATGATATCTTTAACGAAATCGTTATGTGTGAAGGTACCTTAAGAGTGCTATGCCGGAAATGGCACAGAAGCAGTACCTATATGATCAGATACTGGCAACTAGCCACCTAACCCTTAAATGCTGCTGTCAATAGATATCACAGAATCTAAGGTGCATTGCATACATTTTTTTTAAAAAACTTAGCATTTGACAAAGATAACATGATTTCGTAGTAGATGTTTTTTCTTTCAAAATTTAACAAAGAAAATTACCCCTTACCATAAAACCACAACCAGAAAAATAAAAAAAATGTGCACTCTCTGATCGCTGCAACACAAAAATTACGTGTTTCACCTCGAATTTCTCCACCAGAACCATTTTCCATTTAAGACGGGGACTGATGAGCCATGGTCATGGGGTTACAGAGTCTCGCTCTTAAAATTGTTGTGGGTCCGACCATTGGATAGAGAATAACGTGCTTTTTTGGCAATAAGCCTTATTATATTGCCTTTTAGCTTCATCAAGAGCTAAATAGTACATGTTGTCCTGGCAAATTAGTGCTTCCCAGTTTTTTGTTCCCTGAGTTCTGCAAATATTTTTACAAAAGTAATGCTTTTTTATTTTAATAACCAAAAATGGATGTACTTAATATAATGTCCTCTTTTGTTCCTTAGATTTAACTTTTAAACCTCCAACTAATGTGTAAAAGGGTTTTTCTCGAGTTGAATTGATTAGTATTGCTCCACTCCTCCTCCTCTTCCTCCTCCCGGATTTGTGCTTTGCTTGGGGTGGTGCACTCCTGAAGATTGACAGCTCAGACCAGCGGCATAGTTGTGCTGCTGCCAAAATTGTGCTCTCTCCTGGCTACTAGCAGAGCCAGCTTTGCCTCTGCAGCATGAAGAAGTTAGGCTAGGGTCACATTGCGTTATGTGACCGCGTTTAACGGATTATGTTACACCGCGGCATAATGCGGTGTAACGTAGTATGTTAACGCCGCCATTGCCTGTAATGGCGAACGCATCGCTAGCGCACGCCCACATTGGGCGTGCACTAGCGATGTGTCGTCATTTGAGTGACGGACCGCGAACGCTGCTTGCAGCGTTCGCGGTCAGTTCCTCACTAGCGCAGATCGGGGTCCTGCGCTAGTGGGATCGCCTAACGCGATCCCTTTTGGGACATTGCGTTAGCGCAGTCCGTAGCGCTATGCACCAAACGGACTGCCCTAACACAATGTGACCCTTGTCATGATCCCAATGGCAGGGGATCACAAAAGGAAACTGCGCGGTCAGCGAAAAACCCTTCAAAAAACCATCCTGAAATTACCTGAACTCATGTGCCAACTCATGGAACATGAGGAGTAATTTCAGCCCACTAGAGCAACCAGCAGCAAGGAATCACATATCTGCAAGCTGGACTAAGACAAAAATAAAGCAAAACGTGGAACAGGAAAATCAAAACTTAGCTTGTCCTGAAGATAACAGACACAGGGAGCAGAGGTAAAAAGACACGCTGATTACATTGATAGCCGGCGAGGAAATGACAAAAAAGCCAGGTTAAATAGGAAACTCCCATAACCTGATGGAACAGGTGGACACCAGAGACCGCAGAGAACACAAGTCACCCAGTACCATCAGTAACCACCAGAGGGAGCCCAAAAACAGAACTCACAACAGTACCCCCCCCTTGAGGAGGGGTCACCGAACCCTCACGAGAACCACCAGGGCGACCAGGATGAGCCCTATGAAAAGCACGGACCAAATCGGCAGCATGAACATCAGAGGCAATCACCCAAGAATTATCCTCCTGACCATAACCCTTCCACTTGACCAAATACTGGAGTTTCCGTCTGGAAACACGAGAATCCAAGATCTTCTCCACAACATACTCCAATTCACCCTCCACCTGCACCGGAGCAGGAGGCTCAAGCGAAGGAACAACAGGTACCTCATACTTCCGCAACAACGACCGATGGAACACATTATGAATAGCAAACGATGCCGGGAGATCCAAACGAAACGACACAGGGTTAAGAATTTCCAAGATCCTATGGGGACCGATGAACCGAGGCTTGAACTTAGGAGAAGAGACCTTCATAGGAACAAAACGAGAAGACAACCACACCAAGTCCCCAACAAGAAGTCGAAGACCCACGCGGCGACGGCGATTAGCAAACTGCTGAGCCCTCTCCTGGGACAACTTCAAATTGTCCACCACATGACTCCAAATCTGATGCAACCTATCCACCACCATGTCCACTCCAGGACAATCAGAAGGCTCCACCTGACCAGAGGAAAAACGAGGATGAAACCCCGAATTACAAAAGAAAGGAGAAACCAAGGTAGCAGAACTAGCCCGATTATTAAGGGCAAACTCGGCAAGCGGCAAAAAGGAAACCCAGTCATCTTGATCAGCAGAAACAAAACACCTTAAATAAGTTTCTAAAGTCTGATTAGTTCGTTCCGTCTGGCCATTCGTCTGAGGATGGAATGCAGACGAAAAGGACAAATCAATGCCCATCTTAGCACAGAACGTCCACCAAAATCTAGACACAAACTGGGATCCCTTGTCAGAAACGATGTTCTCCGGAATGCCATGCAAACGGACCACGTTTTGAAAAAACAGAGGGACCAACTCAGAGGAGGAAGGTAACTTAGGCAAGGGTACCAGATGAACCATCTTAGAAAAGCGGTCACACTCAACCCATATAACGGACATTTTTTGAGAGACAGGGAGATCCGAAATAAAGTCCATGGAAATGTGCGTCCAAGGCCTCTTCGGGATAGGCAAAGGTGACAACAATCCACTGGCCCGAGAACAGCAAGGCTTAGCCCGAGCGCAAACTCCACAAGACTGCACGAAAGAATGCACATCCCTCGACAAGGAAGGCCACCAAAAAGACCTGGCCACCAAGTCTCTAGTACCAAATATTCCAGGATGACCTGCCAACACAGAAGAATGGACCTCGGAGATGACTCTACTGGTCCAATTATCCGGAACAAACAGTCTTTCCGGCGGACAACGATCAGGTTTATCCGCCTGAAACTCCTGGAAAGCACGTCGCAAGTCTGGGGAGACAGCAGACAAAATCACCTCATCCCTAAGGATACCAGTGGGCTCAGAATTTCCAGGGGAGTCAGGCACAAAACTCCTAGAAAGAGCATCCGCCTTCACATTCTTTGAACCTGGCAGGTATGAAACCACAAAATTGAAACGGGAGAAAAACAGTGACCAACGAGCCTGTCTAGGATTCAGACGCTTGGCAGACTCAAGGTACATCAGATTTTTGTGATCAGTCAAGACCACCACACGATGTCTAGCACCCTCAAGCCAATGACGCCACTCCTCAAATGCCCACTTCATGGCCAAAAGCTCCCGATTACCAACATCATAATTCCGTTCAGCGGGCGAAAATTTTCTAGAAAAGAACGCAAATGGCTTCATCACTGAGCCATCGGAGCTTCTCTGTGACAAAACCGCCCCCGCTCCGATCTCGGAAGCATCAACCTCAACCTGAAAAGGAAGCGACGTATCTGGCTGACGCAACACAGGAGCAGAAGAAAACCGGCGCTTAAGTTCCTGAAAGGCCTCCACAGCCGCAGGAGACCAATCAGTAACATCAGCACCCTTCTTAGTCAAATCCGTCAAAGGCTTAACAACACTAGAAAAATTAGTTATGAAGCGACGATAAAAATTAGCAAAGCCCAAGAACTTCTGTAGACTCTTAAGAGATGTAGGCTGCGTCCAGTCACAAATAGCCTGAACCTTGACGGGATCCATCTCAATAGTAGAAGGGGAAAAAATATACCCCAAAAAAGAAATCTTCTGGACTCCAAAGAGACATTTAGAACCCTTTACAAACAAAGAATTGGCCCGCAGGACCTGAAACACCTTCCTGACCTACTGAACATGAGACTCATAGTCATCAGAAAAAAACAAAACATCATCCAAATACACGATAATAAATTTATCCAGATATTCACGGAAAATATCGTGCATAAAAGACTGGAAGACAGAAGGAGCATTAGAAAGTCCAAAAGGCATCACCAAATACTCGAAATGGCCCTCAGGCGTATTAAATGCGGTTTTCCACTCATCACCCTGCCTTATCCGCACAAGATTATACGCACCGCGAAGATCAATCTTAGTGAACCATTTAGCCCCCTTAATGCGAGCGAACAAATCAGTCAACAATGGCAAAGGATACTGATATTTGACTGTAATCTTATTCAAAAGACGATAATCTATGCAAGGCCTCAAGGAACCATCTTTTTTGGCCACGAAAAAAAAAACCTGCTCCCATAGAGGACGAAGATGGACGGATATGTCCCTTTTCCAAAGACTCCTTAACATAATTCCGCATAGCAGCATGCTCTGGCACTGACAGATTGAACAAACGACCTTTAGGGAATTTACTGCCAGGAATCAAATCTATAGCACAATCGCAATCCCTGTGAGGAGGAAGCGAACTGAGCTTAGGCTCCTCAAAAACCTCCCGATAATCAGACAGAAATACCGGAACCTCAGAAGGAGTAGATGAAGCGATAGAAATCGGAGATGCATCATCATGAACCCCCTGACATCCCCAGCTTAACACAGACATTGTTTTCTAGTCCAGGACTGGATTATGAGTTTGTAACCATGGCAGACCAAGCACTAAGACATCATGCAAATTATACAGTACCAGGAAGCGAATCACCTCCTGATGAACGGGAGTCATACGCATGGTCACTTGTGTCCAGTACTGAGGTTTATTCATAGCCAAAGGTGTAGAGTCAATTCCTTTCAAAGGAATAGGAACTTCCAGAGGTTCCAGACTAAACCCACAGCGATTGGCAAATGACCAATCCATAAGACTCAGGGCAGCGCCTGAATCCACATAGGCATCGACGGAAATGGATGATAATGAACAAATCAGAGTCACAGACAGAATGAACTTAGACTGTAAAGTACCAATGGCAACAGACTTATCAACCTTTTTTGTGCGTTTAGAGCATGCTGATATAACATGAGCTGAATTACCACAATAAAAACACAATCCATTTTTCCGCCTATAATTTTGCCGTTCACTTCTGGACTGAATTCTATCACATTGCATTATCTCAGGTGCCTGTTCAGAAGACACCGCCAAATGGTGCACAGGTTTGCGCTCCCGTAAACGCCGATCAATCTGAATAGCCATAGTCATGGACTCATTCAGACCTGTAGGCGCCGGGAACCCCACCATAACATCTTTAATGGCCTCAGAAAGGCCATCTCTGAATTTTGCAGCCAGAGCGCACTCATTCCACTGAGTAAGCACCGACCATTTCCGAAATTTCTGACAATATATTTCTGCTTCATCTTGCCCCTGAGAGAGAGCCAATAAAGCTTTTTCAGCCTGAATCTCTAGGTTAGGTTCCTCATAGAGCAAACCCAATGCCAGAAAAAACGCATCCACATTGAGCAACGCAGGATCCCCTGGTGCCAATGCAAATGCCCAATTCTGAGGGTCACCCCGCAGGAAAGATATAACAATCTTGACCTGCTGAGCAGGGTCTCCAGAGGAGCGAGATTTCAAGGAAAGAAACAACTTACAATTGTTCCTAAAATTCAGAAAACTAGATCTATCTCCAGAAAAAAACTCTGGGATAGGAATTCTAGGTTCAGACATAGGCGTATGTACAACAAAATCTTGTATATTTTGAACCTTAGCAGCAAGATTATTCAGGCTGGAAGCCAAACTCTGGACGTCCATGATAAACAGCTGAGGTCAGAGCCATTCAAGGATTAAGAGGAGGAAAGAAGCAGCCAAGCTGCAATTAAGGCTAGGCAGCAAACACTGAGGAGGGGAAAAAAAAAAAAAAAACTTCCTCAGACTACTTTTCCTCCTACTTCAGCCAAAACGATGACCAATTTTTTCTGGCCGGCTATACTGTCATGATCCCAATGGCAGGGGATCACAAAAGGAAACTGCGCGGTCAGCGAAAAACCCTTCAAAAAACCATCCTGAAATTACTTGAACTCATGTGCCAACTCATGGAACATGAGGAGTAAATTCAGCCCACTAGAGCAACCAGCAGCAAGGAATCACATATCTGCAAGCTGGACTAAGACAAAAATAAAGCAAAACGTGGAACAGGAAAATCAAAGCTTAGCTTGTCCTGAAGATAACAGACGCAGGGAGCAGAGGTAAAAAGACACGCTGATTACATTGATAGCCGGCGAGGAAATGACAAAAAAGCCAGGTTAAATAGGAAACTTCCATAACCTGATGGAACAGGTGGACACCAGAGACCGCAGAGAACACAAGTCACCCAGTACCATCAGTAACCACCAGAGGGAGCCCAAAAACAGAACTCACAACAGACCCTAGCCTAAAAGGTAAATGAAGCGTCAGAGTGGCAAAAATAAGCTGTGAAGCATAGAACCTGCTCATCATGCACACTCCTTATCTACGTAACTGGTCAGGCAATAAGTTGTACATAATAAAATGAAAAATGTCCTCCCTTCCTGGAAATGGAGACATTTGTTTTAAGAAGGTGTGAATTGCAAAGTTGCTTGTTTCCAACATTTGCTTTTGCAATTTTTTTAATTTATGAACTCGAAATTACCTTAAATCAATGATGGTGACACATGCCAAGTGATAGAGTGATTTCTACTACTGATCAGGCTAACAAAAAAGAATCAGTACACCAGAAGCTGCGGAATTTTTTTTCTCTCCGCCACTGAACGCAATAGGTGAGTATGTAATGAAAAGAATACTGAGAATACTTAAAGCAACTACAATATTTACATACAGAAACATTTCTTTCAATTGATTCCGACTGAAAAAAAATGTTATGTTTTTGATCATCAAACAGAAAAATATGATATTCTGTAGTGGGCAAATCCTTATTATAATTCCTAAATAGTACAATAACCAATCAGATTGCTAAGAGCCTAATATGTAGCTGGATAATGTGGTGCTGATGTGTTCTATGACACGGAGATAAAACTTAACTGATGCTTCAACTGAAACACACAAGATTGAAAAGGTTTCTGCCAGAGAAGTAAAGCCAACCTTACATCTGCATACTAGCAAAGAAACTATTGAACTGTGTGGAAAGCAGAAAATGTCCTAAAGGGATTAAATGTCTCTTTGAATTAAAACATATCCAGTTTAATTTTCGCTTGCAGTCTTACTTTTTACATGTCTACTAACAGGGGCATAATGATCGAGGTTTCAGAGGGTGTGACTGGGACCAGAATTGTGCTGAAGGGGGTCCGCTGACACTGGCGCCTATTTCAGCTGGATCTGAGGACGCACATTCAGCTGAAATACATTGTGGCGCAGAGATCCGCCCTGTCCCTGCTCAGCAATGCAAGCTGACTGCCAATCAGAGGCCACCAGCTGATTTTGGCGTGCTCGTGACTGGTTGCGCATGGCAGTTACTGCCGGCTACAGAAGAGGACACTGCCCGGTATTGGAGCTGGAGCAAGGTGAGTTGAATTGTTTATTTTATTTAAAGTAGAAGAACGGGGGGGCCACATAAACTAGAATGGGCCCAGGATGCAAGACATATATCAGGATGGGGCATACATTAAGATTGGGGACATATAGACCAGGATGGAGGACATATACACCAGGAAGGGAGGCATTACTAGTACTACATAATGGACAGTGGCGTACCACCAATGGCGGCAGATCACACCACCACTATGGGGCTCATGAGTCGGGGAGCCCATCAGTTGATGCTCGCTCTCCCATCACCCCCTGCACTCTTTGACATCTCAGCGCAGGGGATGCAATTGCGTATTTACAGCGCACACTCTGTGCCGAACAGTGCAGAGGGACAGAAGACATGCAGCAGAGACTGGAGCAGTGGGAAACAAGGAGAAGTGAGTATTTATTTATTTATTTTTAATGTAGGGCCCAATGTAGGGCCCATAGTACTATATGGAGGACTACACGGGACCCATAATAATGTATGGAAGACTACATGGAACCCATAATAATGTATAGATGACTATATGAGGCCCATAATACTATATGGAGGACTGTATGAGGCCCATAATACTGTATGGAGGACTAAATGGAGCCCAAAATACTGTGTAGATGACTATAAGAGGCCCTTAATACTGTATTGAAGACTTTAGGGGACCCATAATACTGTATGGAGGACTATATGGGGCCCATAATACTGCATGGAGGACTAAATGGGGTCCATAATACTAAGTGGATGACTATATGAGGCCCATAATACTGTATGGAGGGCTAAATGGGGCACAAAATACTGTAAGCAGGACTATATGGGGCCCATAATACTGTATGGAAGAGTTTATGGGGCCTATAATACTGTATGGAGGACTATATGGGGCCTATAATATTGTATGGAGGATTATATGGGACCCATAATACTGTGTGGAGGAGTTAATTTGGCCCATAATACTGTATGGCGGACTATGTGGGGTCCATTATACGGTATGGAGGAATATGTGAGGCCTTAATACTGAATGGAGGAATAAGTGGGGCTCATTATCCTGCACTGCTATGAGGGGAGCATTATACTATTTGGAAAGCTATGTGGGAGCCATTATACTATATGGAGGGCTGTTTGGGCCATTATTCTATTTTGAGGGCTATGTGGGGGATATTATACTATTTGGAGGGTTATGTGGGGCTATTATTCTATTTTTAGGGCTATGTGGAGCCCATTATACTTGTTGCATGATTATGTGGGGGCCATTATACTGTTTTCAGGTCTATGTGGGAAGATCGTTATATTGTTTGCAGGTCTATGTAGGGGGCATTATACTGCAGGTATAAGTCGTAGGCATGATATTGATTGCAGGTATATGTGGGGGACCATTATACTGTTTGCAGGACTATATGGGGGCCATTATACAGTTTGCAACACTATATGAAGGCCTTAATACTGTTTACGGGACTATTCAGGGGCCATTGTACTGTTTGGAGGGCCATGTGGGGACTAATATAATATGTGCAAGAAATTATACAGTATGAAGGGTTTTGTGAGGTTCATAATACTGTGTAGAGGGCTGTGCAGGGGGCAGTATGCTGTTTGGAGGGCTGGGTGGGGGACATTATACAGTTTGCAAGACTATATGGAAGCATTTATACCGTTTGTGGAACTACTGTATGTGGGGGCCATGATACTGTTTGCAGGATTATGTAGGGGGCTATTATAGTGCTTGCAGGTCTATGTGGATTAGCCATTATACTTTTTGTAGTTCTATGTGGAGGGGGATTATATTGTTTACAGAACTATGTGGGGGCCATTATACTGTGTTTAGGAAATGTGGGGACTCTGTGACCATTATGCGTTTGGAGGGATATGTTGTGGCCATTATACTGTTTGGAGGGCCATGGGGGGCTATTGTACTGTATGCAAGAAATTATACAGTATGAAGGTTTTTGTCATAATACTGTGTAGAGGGCTTTGTAGGGACCATTATGCTGTTTGGAGGGCTGGGTGGGAGACGTTATGCTGTTTTGAGGGCTACTTTGCCAGGGGAGAGTTGAAGGGGAGGGGATACAGTAGGGTCATCATACCGTGTGTGGAGTGTGCTGTAAAATGATTCACTGTGGGGGTATCATACTGTGTTTCGGGGGACACTATTGTTGGCATCACATTTTCTGGGTGCAATGAAAGGGCAATCTAAGGGCTTCAATATGAGGAAAAATACATTGCAAAGCTGCAAAGTTCTGAGATATGCTCTTGTGTGACTCTGCCGAATATTGTTTGTTTGTTTTTAAGGGGGGCCCAATTAGAACTTCTGCTGTGGGTCTCCATAATTTCTATGTACACCCCTAATAATGGATTAGGAAGGAGGCAACAATGTCCTTATATGATTGAGAATGGTACAAGAGCACATACATCTGATCAACATGTGCATGGGTCCCAGGTCCAAATTTTCCAGCGGGGCCTATCAGACTCTAGTTATGCCACTGTCTAAGAAAGTAAATCAAGTATATATTTGATTCTGAATTTTTTTTATCAATTATAAGAGCCTTCCATTAGACTTTAACCGAATCCATTTGCCACATCGGTAATCTGTGGCCTCATGATGGGAGCCATGAGAGCCGTCTCCTACCTCCTGGCATGTACTGCTTTTCCTTTGATTAGCCACTTTGGCTCAACATTATTGTTGTGGCGTAGCACTCATGTTACGTAGCACCATCAAAGGAGTAGTTGAAGACGTCGTCAGGTATAAAGTCATTCATAGGCTATGCGCACACAGTGCATTTTTGGTGCATTTTTTCAACTCGGAAATGGGCCTCAAAGGCTATGGAATCCTTATGACAGCTAATTCAATGAGAATTCTGAAGTGCTGTGCACATGATCAGTAATTTTTCTTGAGTATTTGCAGTACTTTTTTATGTAGCATCTCAATTCTTTGTGCAGAGTTTTAGCGTTTTTCACCTATTGACTTCAATTGAGTCAGTCAAATCTGCAGCAAAAACGCAGGTTTAAAAATATTTGAGGATTTGCTGTGGATCTACTGAGTTTTTGTTTGCATTTTTACCTGCGTCCTAGGGTGTTTCCCATTCTGTCATCTGTGTGACAGTGTGAAAAACACCGGTGGTCCTGATCAGTGGTAACTTTACCGCTGTTAGATCGTCGGTCAGAGTACTGCGGGGTCACGCTGTCAGATATCAGTGTGACCCCGCAGAGATACTGTGACCCACGGTAAAAGTTTATAGTAGGTCAGCAGGCATGGGCTGATGAGAGACTACTCCTCCCTTCAGGCTACATCAGCTGTCACTGATAACAATGATAGCAGGAGCCTCTGATGGGAGAAGTAGTCTCTCACAGTCGGCGCCTGTTCTCAAACTTAAAAAAACACAACATGTAAAATAATTAAATACTTATACAAATACAAATAAAGTAACACATTATACTCACCTAAAACAAAATCCTGGATGCCCTTGTCTCCTATAAAAAATAAAAAAAATATATACTCACCTTAACCCCCAAACCCACATGCCTTTATCTCCTGTAAACAATCAAAAATAATAAACCACAATATACTCTCCTGTCTGCCTTAGTCCACATAATTCAGAGTGTCCCACGCCGAACTCACATGTAGAACAGTCACAGTCATGTGAGTGCGCTAACCGGCCACCAGCGATACAATGACAGAAGCGTCATCACTCCCGCAGTGTATAGCACTGAGCTGCTGTGAGAGAGTTCATCAGCTGATGAGCCCTGGTGATCTCACTTGTGACACCACCACCGAGTTAGAATTTTCTCATGCAGCAGTGGTGCAGTAAGGGAGATCACCAGAGCTGATCAGCTAATTAACTCTGGTGAACTCTCACCGCAGCTCAGTGCTAAACACTGCAGGAGTGATTACCTCCTGTGTCAGTGTGTAGCCAGCTGTCCTTGAGAGCAGTCACATTAGTGATTGCTCTCAAAGTCATCACCATCATCGTGGGACATTATGGATTATCTTTTCTGCAGAGGGGTGGGGAATATTGTGGTTTACTATTTTATTTTTATTGCAAGAGACGTTGGCTTCAGTGAATTAGGCGTTCAGTGAGTATGGTTTAATTTAGATTCAATAAAGGAGGCTGTTTCATTGTTTCAAATAAAGGACTTAATTTTGTGTGTGTTTATTTATAATATCACTATGGAGTTAGTAAAGGCCTCTCCATTACTAACCTGTGCGCTTGATGTCACCTGACAATACAAAGGTAACATCAACACCCCCAACCGCTACAGGGCAAGTGGGAAGAGTGAGACTAAGCACTAGATTTAGTGCATTGTATAGATGCAACTTTTCTGGGGCAGCTGAAAGCTGATGTTTTTAGTCTGGGAGGGGGCCAATGTCCATGGCCCCTTCCTAGGCTATTAAAATCAGCCCACAGCTGTCTGCTTAGCCTTTGCTGGTAAAATTTTATAGGGGGACCCTATGTCAATTTTTTTTCTGGGATCCCCCTGTAAACTAGCCATTAAATGCTAAGTAAACAGCTGTGAGCTGTTATTAACCTTTATGGCTATTGGCTACTTCCCAGAATATTAACATCAGCCCTCAGCCATCGGCTTTACCTTTGCTGGTTATGAAAATTACGAGGGAGCCCATGCAATATTAGTCTTAATTTTTTTTTGTAAAAAATAGTGGTTGCAGTTTGGTTACAGCCTATATAGGTTCATTCTCTTAATGCTCCTGAATAGGCTGGTTACACTGTGTGTGTGTCTACTTATCGCCCCTTAGTAATGAGGGTGTCGGGCTGACACCTTTTCATTACCAAACCCAGGGCTTGGTGTCAAACTCCAAGCCCTAATCCCATTACCCTGATGATACTGCATCACAATGAAAAAAGTGGTGTTGAATCAAGAAATTACAACACAAAACGTTTTTTAAATATCTTTATTTAGCTCAAAAAAGCTTTCATTGCTGTACAAAAGCGCATGCAAAAAGGCATACAAAACTGGGGCAAACACGCATCAAAAATTGTGACAAAACGCACATTTTTGCCGCACCATTTTTGCTGCCAAAAGATGCCGAAACCTTGCAGAAATTTCTGCACACAAATACTCAACGTATGCACATACACTAAGAGTTACGGTGCAGTGGCACATGTTACTGTTTTGGCAAGTGGATTGCGAACTAAAAATTGATTCACACCAACTCTACTGATCAGTGATACTGATTCTCTAAGGCCGGAGTCACAATTAACGTGTGAGAAATCGGTCTGATTTTCTCGGCCGAGAGTCGCATGAGTGTTCTCCGCATGGCCATCCGTGTGTAATCCGTTTGCAATGTGATGATGCGATTTTCTCGCACCTATGTATCCGTATGGCATCCCTATGACATCCATATGACATGCATATGGCTTTACATTTCTCACTGCTTTTCCTCATTTAATTTAATGGCTCAATGGGCTGAAATGAGAAAAATGTGTGCTTATTTCTCGCAAGTCACACGAATGGTCCGTGTGGTGTCCGATTTTTTCTCTCACCCATAGACTTGCATTGGCGAGACTCGAGCGATATACGCGTACAATCGCAGTATGCTGTGATTTCACTTGCACGCTGAATGTGCCTGAGAAAAAAAACAGTGATGGGAGCTGCCCCATAAATTAACAGTGGTCCGAGTGTTATGCAATGCTTTCTCGCATAGCACTCGTCCGTATTCAACACTAGTGTGACTCCGGCCTAATACTACTAATGTGGGTTGTCACAACTTAGCAAAACATAATTTATACACAGAATAAATGATAACTTGCCAGGTGCTGAGGTTACTTCCAGTGGGACCACCACTGGTGAACAAGGCTCTAAAGTGCTCCATTGGAATAAAGTTGATAGCCACACATAGGTACTAGGGATGAGCGAATAGCTTTGGATAAGTCCTTAGCTGAGTAGCTGTAGTGCTTACCGAATAGCTGCATCGGGAACCCGGATACCTTGAGCCCTTTCGATAATCAGCTGTTCGGCAATGCAGCTGCATGTGTCGCAGCTGTGTGACAACAACAGGCTCCCCATGCATGTGTTGTGAATTTCACACAGCCACAAAACACATGCAGCTATGGCGTCGAATAGCTGATTATCAGGAGCGCTCCAGGTATTCAGGTTCCTGATGCTAAGCACTATAGCTATTCGGATAAGGACTTATCCAAAGCTATTTGCTCATTCCTAATAAGTACCAATGCGCATTGGGATGTACAGTTGTGCTTAAAAGTTTACATACCACAGGAGAATTTTTGCTTTCTTGGCCTTTTTTCAGAGAATATGAATGATAACACCAAAACATTTTCTCCACTTATGGTTAGTGGTTGGGTGAAGCCATTTATTTTCAAACTACTGTCGTTTCTCTTTTTAAATCATAATGAGTAAGGCTACGTTCACATTTGCGTTGTGCGCCGCTGCGTTGGCGATGCAACGCACAACGCAAATAAAAACGCAACAAAACGCACGCAAAAACGCTGCGTTTTGCGACGCATGCGTCGTTTCTTGCCGAAATTTGGACGCAAGAAAAATGCAACTTGTTGCGTTTTCTTGGCCCGACGCTTGCAGCAAAAAAAAAAATGCATGCATCGCACAACGCAGCACAAAAAGACGCATGCGTCCCCCATGTTAAATATAGGGGCGCATGACGCATGCGTCGCCCCTGCGTCGCCCGACGCAAACCCGACGCAAACACGCATAACGCTAATGTGAACGTAGCCTTATCAAAACATCCAAATGACCCTGACAAAAGTTCGCATACCCCATTTCTTAATATTGTGTATTGCCCCCTCTAACATCAATGACAGCTTGAAGTCTTTTGTGGTAGTTGTGGATGAGGTTCTTTACTTTCTCAGATGGTAAAACTGTCCACTCTTCTTTTCAAAAAGCCTCCAGTTCCTGTAAATTCCTGGGCTTTCTAGCATGAACTGTGTGCTTGAGATCTCCCCAGAGCGGCTCAATGATATTGAGGTCAAGAAAGTGAGATAGCCACTCCAGAACCTTCACTTTGTTCAGCTGTAGCCAATGACAGGTCGATCTGGCTTTGTGTTTTGGATCACTGTCATGTACGTCCCATGCGCAGCTTCCGAGCTGATGATTGCAAATTTGCCTCCAGTATTTGCTGATAACGTGCTGTATTCGTCTTTTCTTCAAGGTTTACCTAGTTTCCTGTGCCTTTGTAGCTCACACATTCCCAAAACATCAGCGATCCACCTCCGTGCTTTACAGTAGGAATGGTATTCCTTTCATCATAGGCCTTGTTGACCTCTCTCCAAATGTATCGTTTATGGTGGTGGGCAAAAAGTTCAATTTTGGTCTCATTACTCAAAATTACCTTGTTCCAGAAATTTTGAGGCTTGTCTCTGTGCTGTTTTGCGTATTGTAGGCAAGATACTTTGTGGCATTTGCGCAGTAATGGCGTTCTGGCGACTCGACCATGCAGCCCATTTTTCTTCAAGTGCCTTCCTATTGTGTATCTTGAAACAGCCACACAGCTAGTTTTCAGGGAGTCCTGTATTTCAGCTGATGTTATTTGTGGGTTTTTCTTTGCATTCCGAACAATTTTCCTGGCAGTTGTGGACAACATTTTTGTTGGTCCCCCTGATTGTGGTTTTGTTTTTACAGAGTCCCTGATTTTCCATTTGTTAATCCCAGTTTGAGCACTGCTGACTGGCATTATCAATTTCTTGAATATCTTTTTGTATCCCTTTCCTGTTTTATACAGTTCAACTACCTTTTCCTGAAGATCCGTTGACAATTCTTTTGCTTTGCCCATGACTCACAATCCAGAAATGTCAGTGGCTGGATGAAAGATGCAAGAGTCTGTCTGGATCCCAGGAACTCACTCAGCTTTTATGCACACACAATGATTACAAGCAAAAAGGTCACAGGTGAAGATGTTATCTTTAGTAGCCATTCAAACCCATTTGTGTCAAAGTCTGTGCATGTTATCTGGCCAAAATCATCAGGGTATATGAACTTTTGATCAGAGTCATTTGGATGTCTTGGGTTGTCATTATGATTTAATAAGAGAAAAATACAGTAGTTTGACAATAAATGGCTTCACCCAACCAGTAACCATGAGTGGAGAAAAAGTTTTGGTGTTATCATTCATATTCTCTGAAAAAAGGCCAAGAAGTCACAAATTCTGCAGGGGTATGTAACTTTTGAGCACAACTGTATGTATAAAAAGCCAAGCTGTGTACTATAAGGCTATATTCACAAGTAGTGTTTTATTGAATTTTTTTTTGATGCAGCCAAAACCTGCTGTTTTGCCAGTAAAAACAATGCATTCCAAACGTCCTTTTTGCAGCATTTTTGCTGATTTTTTTGTGGTGTTCTGGACACTTTTTTGCAGTATTTTTAGGTGAAACTTATATGTGTGTATTGTCTACAGCATATGTTTAATATAGTTTTATTCACCAAAAATTCTTAAAAATACTGCAAAAACGTGTTGCAGTATTTTTTTCATGGCTTTCTGTGGATGATATCACTGCCAAATTGTTGGAAGAATTGACATAGCCTGTAGTTCTCAAACTCAGTCAGGAATGAAAAAATAAGTGTGGGCATGAGACTTCTGAAATCTCATTGCGTTTGCTGGTACTATAAAAAGCGCCTCTCAATTTGATGCAAAAAATCTCTGCAATAACACTGCATGTGAACATAGCCTAAGTGTGAACTCTTTCAGACTGACAGCTATTCCTCCTTTCTTCCCATACATGTGTGGCACCCCAGGAGTTTGGGTACCACAGTAGTGCTGCCTTCTCATGCACAACACCTTCTGAATCCAGGCCAGGAGGGGGATCTCAAAACCCGGTTTCAGGTCGGCTTCCCTGAATAAAGATCCTGGTCTGGAGGAGGAGTTAAGTCACTAGAGTTCAGTTGAGTCTGGAGCAGACAGAAAAGGAGTGGAGGAGAGATTGAGGGCTCAAGGAGGTGACGATTAGGCCCCTAAGAGCCAGAGCGCAGAAACCAGGTACCAGGAGCCCGAGGTTGTGGATAGCTGTAAGGTCCACAGCAGAGCCGGAGGGCATAGGACTATAAGTATACTGCCCATACCATACCTGAGGCAAAGCAGCAGATATAGAGCCTGGAGTCACCGTGTCAGAGACCCCCACAGAGTACAGCTCAAGCAGCCTGCCATGCAGGTTCTGTCCCAGGACAGGAGAGAGAAAGGAGTGCTTTGCCAGCAAACCACAGCAAACTACAGGTAGCAAGGTACTAGAAACCCAGCACAGGAAGGCTCCCAACCTGACCTGCCAAGGGGACTTCTTCTTGTTTCTGGGCTGCCTGGACTCTTTCTGTACCTGTTGCCGGTACCCTGGACTGAGGCCTACTACAACTCCAGTAAACCAGGTAAAAACTGCAATCCTGTGTCTTCTATTATTTACCGACAACCCACCATCCCTGCCATACACCTTGGGAGCCCTGGGGACCAAGCTTCACCTGTGGGAAGCGTCACCATCTTGCTGCAACAACAGCACCCCAGAGGACCCCTTTAAGCAGCGTCAGTCCCCTGTTGCAGCCACCGTGACATCCCCTTTAAGAGTGACCTGACCCGGTACTGAGTATCCCCATTGCCCTGGTGGGCGACTGAACTTTGGCGTCACGAACAGGATTTCGTTCCCTGGCCTCCCCAGGTACTGTGTGCCAGAGACTGACAATTTGCTTGTAAACCGCCATTGCCGTGCCACATGGAGCATTAGGGGAAGAAGGAGGCTTACCTTCGTGGGCGGAGCCAGCCAAAAGGATCGCGATGAAGAAAAACGGGTGCTGCTCTGTGAGAGGAACGCCGCAAGTGAGGACACCTTGCAGCAGAGGCGAAAGTGAAGACGCTGTACAGGTGCCCTGGACGGAGGACCGGGAAAAGTGCCCGACCGCACGAGAGGAACTGCTGCAGGCTGCGCACCGGAGGAACCACTAAAGACACCGAGAGACACCGGCCTCTACCAGGTTAGCACGAGGGAGAAGCTATGTCTGACTCGGGAGGAGAATTGGCGGCGGTCACAGCCGCAGGCCCCATGATGCCCCCAGACCCCGCAGTGGACGCAGCCGCAGGCACTATACTACTACCAGGCCCTGCAGCTCCTACAAGCCAGCCGGACCCTGCCACAGCTACAGCGCCCATAATGCCGCTGTCCATGCCATATATTCCTGGAGCGGCCTGGCTTCCACAGTATTCCGGGGAGTCCCATATATTAAGTGACTTTAAGGAAAGGCTCTGCATCCTATTTGAGGTATATCCCCTGACCGAGCATCAAAAGGTCAGCATCTTAACTGGCCAACTGATTGGCGCGGCCTTAAGAGAGGTAAAATCCTGGCCAGATGTGGAAAAAGGAACTGTGCAGCAGATATTTACCAAATTTAAAATAACTTTTGACACCCGCACCGCTGCAGAAATCAAAATGAAGTTTTTCGGGTGCAAGCAAAGAACACAGGAAAGCATACAGGACTATGCCCTTAATCTGCAAGAGGCACTGCAGGCCATCAAACAGAAAAAACACCAAAAAACAGGCAAAGATGCTTACCTGTCTAAATAGGCCTCAATACAAATGCACAAGCAGGGTGCAGCGGACCCAAACAAAATAGCAAGTGCACAGGTGCAATACCTAATGAAACAGCCAGCCTTCAATAAGGGTTTGGCCGTGTGGTACACCAATGCACTAAGATAAAATACTCTGTATGTGGCGTGTTCACACAAGGAATACAAAGCGTCTGGCTACAGCCTATTAATGACGCCATATGGCGGGCTGCCCAGTGCTAAAAATGCATCCCGTGCGAACAGAGGCCACAGTGTACAGAACAATTTGGGCCCAGCTGCACCCTGCAAAAAATATACGTGCAAAAAAAAACCATATAAATATATGTAAGGTATTAGTTGATATTAGGGCCATAATATGGAAGCTGGCAACCCACGCCAAGGGTCCTTACGTATTGCCAGTCCTACTCTAACATGAAAAACACCAAAAAAGGACACATTCAAGAAAAAACACCAAAAAACAGGCAAAGATGCTTACCTGTCTAAATAGGCCTCAATACAAATGCACAAGCAGGGTGCAGCGGACCCAAACAAAATAGCAAGTGCACAGGTGCAATACCTAATGAAACAGCCAGCCTTCAATAAGGCCCTAATATCAACTAATACCTTACATATATTTATATGGTTTTTTTTTTGCACGTATATTTTTTGCAGGGTGCAGCTGGGCCCAAATTGTTCTGTACACTGTGGCCTCTATTCGCACGGGATGCATTTTTAGCACTGGGCAGCCCGCCATATGGCGTCATTAATAGGCTGTAGCCAGACGCTTTGTATTCCTTGTGTGAACACGCCACATACAGAGTATTTTATCTTAGTGCATTGGTGTACCACACGGCCAAACCCTTATTGAAGGCTGGCTGTTTCATTAGGTATTGCACCTGTGCACTTGCTATTTTGTTTGGGTCCGCTGCACCCTGCTTGTGCATTTGTATTGAGGCCTATTTAGACAGGTAAGCATCTTTGCCTGTTTTTTGGTGTTTTTTCTTGAATGTGTCCTTTTTTGGTGTTTTTCATGTTAGAGTAGGACTGGCAATACGTAAGGACCCTTGGCGTGGGTTGCCAGCTTCCATATTATGGCCCTAATATCAACTAATACCTTACATATATTTATATGGTTTTTTTTGCACGTATATTTTTTGCAGGGTGCAGCTGGGCCCAAATTGTTCTGTACACTGTGGCCTCTGTTCGCACGGGATGCATTTTTAGCACTGGGCAGCCCGCCATATGGCGTCATTAATAGGCTGTAGCCAGACGCTTTGTATTCCTTGTGTGAACACGCCACATACAGAGTATTTTATCTTAGTGCATTGGTGTACCACACGGCCAAACCCTTATTGAAGGCTGGCTGTTTCATTAGGTATTGCACCTGTGCACTTGCTATTTTGTTTGGGTCCGCTGCACCCTGCTTGTGCATTTGTATTGAGGCCTATTTAGACAGGTAAGCATCTTTGCCTGTTTTTTGGTGTTTTTTCTTGAATGTGTCCTTTTTTGGTGTTTTTCATGTTAGAGTAGGACTGGCAATACGTAAGGACCCTTGGCGTGGGTTGCCAGCTTCCATATTATGGCCCTAATATCAACTAATACCTTACATATATTTATATGGTTTTTTTTGCACGTATATTTTTTGCAGGGTGCAGCTGGGCCCAAATTGTTCTGTACACTGTGGCCTCTGTTCGCACGGGATGCATTTTTAGCACTGGGCAGCCCGCCATATGGCGTCATTAATAGGCTGTAGCCAGACGCTTTGTATTCCTTGTGTGAACACGCCACATACAGAGTATTTTATCTTAGTGCATTGGTGTACCACACGGCCAAACCCTTATTGAAGGCTGGCTGTTTCATTAGGTATTGCACCTGTGCACTTGCTATTTTGTTTGGGTCCGCTGCACCCTGCTTGTGCATTTGTATTGAGGCCTATTTAGACAGGTAAGCATCTTTGCCTGTTTTTTGGTGTTTTTTCTTGAATGTGTCCTTTTTTGAGGCCATCAAACAGGTTGATCCTAACAGCATACAGGATGGGGATAAGTTCTTAAAGGAACTGTTCATTGAGGGACTCCTGTCCAGCACCCACAGGACACAGCTGCGAATCCTGACATTACAAAACCCTGACCTGGACTTTGCACAATTTAAAGACAGGGCCATCCGGGTGCTGCATGAACCTCATCCCAGCCGCACAGTGCCCTCTAGGCATCCAGCCCTCATGTACCAGCAGGAGGTGGCATCATAACCTCAGGTCCCCGTTGAGGCCAACGCACAGATGCTGGATGATGACCCCTCCACAGGACTGCACCTCCAGGTCCAGGAACTGACTAAAAATATAGCTGCACTAGCCCAGACTGTGCAGTCTCTACAAGAATCCCCAAAGGAGAAGATCAAGACCGGAGGATGTCCCCTGGCGACGACAGAAGAGGATCCCGCCGACCAGAGGAAGAGACAACTGCTATCATCCGGATGGATGACCCATCTGGCGCCGCTGCAACCAGGCAGGACATATTGCAAGGTACTGTCACTTAAATGAGCGACCCTTGGGGCAGAGGGCCAACCCCCAGGAATAGGACAACCATGCCCACAAAACTGGCAAGCCAAGTACGTCGGAGGATGACTAGTCCTTCCTATTGTGATCGACGGCATCCCAATGAACGCTTTGTTGGAAACGGGTCCTCAGTGAGGACTATGCCTTACATTCTCTATAAACATTATTGGCCTGACTCAGACATTAACCATGGCCCAGATAGTGATTTAACAATAGTTGCCAGTAATGGTCAGTCTTTGGCACAGGTGGGGTACAAGGAGGTCACCATTAAAGTGGGGCGGGTAGATTTGAAGGCCCAAGGAGTGGTGATTGTTGATATTGACCAACGCGATAGTAACCCCATGATGACCATTGGTACTAATGTCATAGAAAATTGTCTTGCCGAGGTTATTGCCTTGCTACAACAGGTGGCCGCAATTGCTGATTCCAGTGAGCAGAGAGTCCTGCAAAAAGAAATCAGAACCCTGGTGCAGAGACAACAGTAGAACTGTCTGGTGGAGAAATTGGACGCGTCACAGTGAGTGATCCGATCCCCTTTGCAATACCCCCCAGGAGTGAAATGTTAATTTGGTGTCGGGCAGCAATAGGCATCAGAGGTAAAGACTACCAGGCCCTGGTAGAACCTGTGTATTCAGAGAGTAGGCTCACAATCCTAACAGCCAGAGGGGTGGTTGAAGTCCGCAAGGGGAGGGTACCACTACGTGTTCTTAACTGTGGAGAGAAAGAGGTCCACCTAACCAGATATGCCACACTTGCCAAACTGTTTACTGTTAATATAATGCAATGCAGGCAACAGAACCCTTGGTCCTGTCCAACCAGGCAGAAGACAATAGCTCTGCAGGACAAATGGATGATTGGTATCAGAAATTACACGTGAAGGGAGATTTTAGCGTGCACTCAGTCTGCTAGAGGCGAGGTGCTGGTGTAATGGACCAAAGGGTCCTAAATAATAGTAAATTTTATAATTCACCGCACACTCTAATTAGATTCTATACAATGGATTCATGCAGATAAAAGTGTGGATTTATTTATATATTTGGGAGCATAACAGAATAAAGCAGCTCATGTGATCTGACACAACGTTTCGGCTCCACCGGAGCCTTTTTCACGTGATCGCTGTGAAATAAAGCAAATATATATCCAATAACTAAAACAACAAAATAAAGAGAGAGAATAAAAAGCCAAGAAGAAACATATACAAACGAAAAACGTTACAACATCCTAGTGTACGTATGATAAAAACACTTTAGTGTAATCTCTGGGTCAATGTAGGAGGCCTATGGGCTGTCCCAGGGAACAAGACAGGAATCACTATGGTACAAACGAGGCGACTGGGAAGGGAATCCCGAGATAGGCACCATCCACTAAGTAGCATGGATATAGAGGATAATATAAACCATGGGATACACAGTAATAAAGCATATGTCCAAAATATAAATGCAAGTTTCAGAAAAAAAGGGTATTACCTTATTCCAGTGTGAAAGGAACATACGGAGGAGGGAAAGAGATCCCAATGGTGACACTTACACTGTAAGGAACAGTGAGATGCAATTAGTATATAGTCAAAAGGAGAAGTATACGTGCCCAAAGGTACAGATGAAGAGGGTACCTAATGAAGATGCAATGGCCTATGTGTGGCTGCTGGCCAGATGAGGGTATTCTGTAAAGAGAATAATGTGTGGGTACAACTGTGTACATCAATGGTGGTCAGTGGTAAAGGTTTCAAGGAAAACCTGACCCTGTGCGGTTACCTGTCTGAGACGCTGTGCTGAGCGGCGCTCCCTGCTTGTGCTGGCGTGTGCTGTACATGTTAAGGGTCTGGCTTAAATGTAGTTCCGCACCGCTGTACCGGAAGTACGCGGTGCGGACCGGAAGTGACGTATCGCTAGTGATAGCTGTGAAGTGCGCATGCGCTGCCGGCGCCATGGCAACCTATTCACTGATACATCTGACCGCCATAGTAGCCTGTGTAGTGCGCAAGCACATTATAGCGCTAGGTAGTGCAAAGGCACTGGAGTATCTGTATGGGTGTGCGGTGCAGATGAGATGTATGGCGGTTTCATAATGTAATAACTATGTTATGGCCACCATATAAACGCATTTGAGGCGCAGGTGCTTACAGCAGTAGGATGTACAGAGGCACTATCTGGTCTGCATATTAAATTGGGCAATGAACATAAGTGATCTGGTAATTACATTAGGGGATGGGGTAGCCTACAGAGAAAAGGAAAACATATGGAAAAACCTGGAAAAACATCAGAAAAACATCTGAAGAATATGAAAAAAATGAAAAAAAAAATTGAAAAAAAATGAAAAAAATATATGAAAAAAATATATATGAAAAAAATGAAAAAATATGAAAAATGAAAAAAATATGAAAATTATGAAAAACAAGGGTACCAGTGAGGGGTAGGGCAAACTCACCTAGTGCCATAGTACCTTAGCGGGTCTGTAGGGTAAAAGAGGAGAAAATAGTTAATAATATGCTCATGATAGCCAGTCTATTTCCCTATTAAGTCCTTTAGGAGTAAGGGTATCCAATTTATGAATCCAGAAAGTTTCCCGTGATTTAAGTAGTTTTATATGGTCCCTCCCTCTTCTGGGGCGGGGGACACGCTCAATGACCTGGAACCTGAGTTGGGCCACTGTGTGATTGTACCTTGAGAAGTGATCCGGCAGGGGAAGCCATGTTTTGCCACATCTGATTGTGGACTTATGGCTGGCGATGCGGTCTTTTATATGTTGTGTGGTCTCCCCCACGTAGAGGAGACCACATGGGCACTTGACTAAGTAGATAACAAAGTTGGAGTTGCATGTATGGAAACCACGTATTGGATAGGTTTTGCCAGTCCTGGGATGGGTTATATTGTCTGCCTTAATGACATTGGAACAGGCTGCGCAGTTTAAACAAGGGAAGGTACCGTTGCGTCGGGTTGTAAGGAACCTTTGCATAGTGTTGGGATGTGCACTGCCGATATCCGCTCTAACCAGTCTGTCCTTGATATTGGAAGGTCTTTTTGTACACATCAGGGCCGGTTCCCCAAAGGGGGCAATTTTAGGATAGGCCTTTGTAAGAAGTGGCCAGTGTTTCTTGATAATGGAATATACTTTTGGCATGAGTGGGTGGAATGTGTGTACAAAGGGGATCCTTTCTTTTGATCTCGTCCGAGGGGAAGGAGATGGAGGTGTTAGAGTACGTATTTTTTCCTGATTGAGGAGTTTAGGAGGATAGCATCTTGACTGAAATTTTTTTGCCATCGTATCCAATCTATCATTCAAGATAGTGAAATCTGAGACAATGCGTGCCACCCTATTGAATTGGGACCTTGGCAAACTATTTTTCATGGTTCGTGGATGGCAACTGGTATAATGTAGGAGACTATTACAGTCTGTGGGTTTGCAGTAGATATCGGTAGAGAGGTGCCCCTCACTGTCTTTCAGAACCATGGTGTCCAAGAACGGTACAGATTCAGTGCTATGATGCATGGTGAACTGGAGTTCAGGAAAAATGGAATTGAGAAAAACATGGAAGGATTTAAGACAGTCTAGAGTGCCTGTCCAAACCAAAAAAGATATCATCAATGTAACGGTGATATCCTATGACATACTGTAGAAACAAGTTGTTGTTAAATACGTGGGTGGTTTCAAAGTGGTTCATGAAGGCATTTGCATAGGCTGGCGCAACATTTGAGCCCATTGCCGTGCCGCATTTCTGAATGTAGAAAGTGTCTTCAAATAGGAAGTAATTCTCATAGAGTACCAAATGGAGCAGGTCAAGGCAAAATTGAATGGCTTCTCCTGACAGGGAAGATTGGTGTAACAGGTACCTGGTGGCCTCGATACCCTTTGTATGTTGGATTGAGGTGTACAAACTATTGACATCCATAGTGACAAGGGTACTATCTGGTGGTATTGTGCCTAGTTGGTTTATTACTTTAAGAAAATGTCCAGTGTCAAGGAGGAAAGAACGGGTTACTTTAATCAATGGTGTCATGATTTTCTCTAGGAATAGAGAGAGTGGAGACAGGATTGAGTCCGTAGAGGCGACTATAGGCCTACCGGTGGGATTTTGTAGTGATTTGTGAATCTTGGGCAAAACATAAAAAACCGGTGTGACCGGATGAGGATTTATTAAGTAAGTTGCCGTTTTCTGATCGATGACATGACGTATAAGATATGTATCGATTACTCTATGAATTTTGTTACTAATTGTGGCAACCGGGTCTCTTGGTATAATACCATAGGTGGTAGTATCAGATAATTGGCGGGTTATTTCATGCATGTATTGAACACGGTTCATCACTACAATGGCTCCCCCTTTGTCTGCAGGTTTTAAGATGATAGATTTATTGGAGTGCAGAGATGAAAGAGCATGTTTCTCAGTGAGAGAGAGGTTGGAGTGCATAGGGAATAGACCAAGCTGTTGTTGATGAGAAAGAGAATTTACCTCCTGGTCCACTAGAGAGATGAAAGTTTCCGCAGCGTGGTATGTGCGAGGAGGACAGAAGTTGCTACGGTTGTGAAGGCCGAGATTAGTGATAGATAGCTCAGGCATATGATCAGGTCCCTGTGAAGATGTGGAACCCTGAATAGTGCCGGTATTGAGTCCAAAATGAGCCTTGAGTCTGACTGTCCGATAGAAGCGCTCCAGATCCTTTTTCAGTTGAAAAGAGTCCCAAGTTGGTGTAGGGCAAAAGGATAATCCCTTTTGTAGGACCATAAGTTCCGCAGGGGAGAGTAGATGGTCCGAGATATTGATCACTAGGTTCGTATTCTCACCTGTGATCGCGTGGTCATTCTTTCGCCGGCTTCGCCTTGTTGGTCTCCTTGGTGTTGTCCCCCTCTGCGGTTCTTGGATAAAAAACGTTGACGACCAGACTGTGTTGATGAGTCGCTTTCCGAACTGTAGGATCCATTTCTGCATTGGTATCTTGGTCGACGCCAGGTGGTGGTAGAGGAGTCGGTCCATTTGTACACCCGATTGTTGATGTAGTCGTCAGAGTCTCTCTGGAATTTTTGTCGTTTTCGGTCTTGTAGTACTTTCTGATGTTCTGCAAGGGCTTTATCCGTCTTGGTTTTTAAGGTAGTCCACTCGGCCGAGGATAGAGTAGTTGACAATTGTGTCTCTATGGACTGAATATTCTGCTTGGTCTCAATTATAGCTTTCTGGAGGTATTCTATGGTGAGTATTATAATATCAAGCGAGCACTTATTCAGAATTTTCATATATTTCTCGCAATATTCCGGATTATCGGAAAAAAGGGTAGGCTGGAGGTTGCACCTAAGCCCCCTGGGAATCTTGTTCTGTCTGTGATATTCGGCTAAGGTCGTACAATGGAGATCGTAGGAAATTAATCTACGTTTCTCCTTCTCGAAATCCCTGGTCCTCAGTTCCTGTACTGGGGTCCTAAGGAAATCATTGGAACCTGTCACTTGGGACAGTATATTAGAGCTAGTGGCCAAATCGTACACAAAAGTGTCGGTAGACATGAGTCTTTTGCACTCAAGAGGAGATGACCGGTGCTGACGCCAACGTAGGACAATGTAAAGGGAGATTTTAGCGTGCACTCAGTCTGCTAGAGGCGAGGTGCTGGTGTAATGGACCAAAGGGTCCTAAATAATAGTAAATTTTATAATTCACCGCACACTCTAATTAGATTCTATACAATGGATTCATGCAGATAAAAGTGTGGATTTATTTATATATTTGGGAGCATAACAGAATAAAGCAGCTCATGTGATCTGACACAACGTTTCGGCTCCACCGGAGCCTTTTTCACGTGATCGCTGTGAAATAAAGCAAATATATATCCAATAACTAAAACAACAAAATAAAGAGAGAGAATAAAAAGCCAAGAAGAAACATATACAAACGAAAAACGTTACAACATCCTAGTGTACGTATGATAAAAACACTTTAGTGTAATCTCTGGGTCAATGTAGGAGGCCTATGGGCTGTCCCAGGGAACAAGACAGGAATCACTATGGTACAAACGAGGCGACTGGGAAGGGAATCCCGAGATAGGCAGCATCCACTAAGTAGCATGGATATAGAGGATAATATAAACCATGGGATACACAGTAATAAAGCATATGTCCAAAGTATAAATGCAAGTTTCAGAAAAAAAGGGTATTACCTTATTCCAGTGTGAAAGGAACATACGGAGGAGGGAAAGAGATCCCAATGGTGACACTTACACTGTAAGGAACAGTGAGATGCAATTAGTATATGGTCAAAAGGAGAAGTATACATGCCCAAAGGTACAGATGAAGAGGGTACCTAATGAAGATGCAATGGCCTATGTGTGGCTGCTGGCCAGATGAGGGTATTCTGTAAAGAGAATAATGTGTGGGTACAACTGTGTACATCAATGGTGGTCAGTGGTAAAGGTTTCAAGGAAAACCTGACCCTGTGCGGTTACCTGTCTGAGACGCTGTGCTGAGCGGCGCTCTATAATTGAGACCAAGCAGAATATTCAGTCCATAGAGACACAATTGTCAACTACTCTATCCTCGGCCGAGTGGACTACCTTAAAAACCAAGATGGATAAAGCCCTTGCAGAACATCAGAAAGTACTACAAGACCGAAAACGACAAAAATTCCAGAGAACCATGAAAAATAGTTTGCCAAGGTCCCAATTCAATAGGGTGGCACGCATTGTCTCAGATTTCACTATCTTGAATGATAGATTGGATACGATGGCAAAAAAATTTCAGTCAAGATGCTATCCTCCTAAACTCCTCAATCAGGAAAAAATACGTACTCTAAAGGTACTGTCACACTAGACGATATCGCTAGCGATCCGTGACGTTGCAGCGTCCTCGCTAGCGATATCGTCCAGTGTGACAGGCAGCAGCGATCAGGCCCCTGCTGTGCTGTCGCTGGTCGGGGAAGAAAGTCCAGAACTTTATTTCGTCGCTGGACTCCCCGCAGACATCGCTGAATCGGTGTGTGTGACACCGATTCAGCGATGTCTTCACTGGTAACCAGGGTAAACATCGGGTAACTAAGCGCAGGGCCGCGCTTAGTAACCCGATGTTTACCCTGGTTACCATCGTAAAAAAAACAAACAGTACATACTTACATTCAGCTGTCTGTCCCTTGCCGTCTATTTCCTGCACTGACTGCTGGCCGCAAAGTGAAAGTGAAAGCACAGCACAGCGGTGAGTCACACAGCGGTGACTCACCGCTGTGGCTGTGCTCTGCTTTCACTTTGCGGCCAGCAGTCAGTGCAGCAAACAGACGGCAAGGGACAGACAGCTGAATGTAAGTATGTACTGTTTGTTTTTTTACGATGGTAACCAGGGTAAACATCGGGTTACTAAGCGCGGCCCTGCGCTTAGTTACCCGATGTTTACCCTGGTTACCGGGGACCTCGGGATCGTTGGTCGCTGGAGAGCGGTCTGTGTGACAGCTCTCCAGCGACCAAACAGCGACGCTGCAGCGATCCGGATCGTTGTCGGTATCGCTGCAGCGTCGCTAAGTGTGACGGTACCTTAACACCTCCATCTCCTTCCCCTCGGACGAGATCAAAAGAAAGGATCCCCCTTTGTACACACATTCCACCCACTCATGCCAAAAGTATATTCCATTATCAAGAAACACTGGCCACTTCTTACAAAGGCCTATCCTAAAATTGCCCCCTTTGGGGAACCGGCCCTGATGTGTACAAAAAGACCTTCCAATATCAAGGACAGACTGGTCAGAGCGGATATCGGCAGTGCACATCCCAACACTATGCAAAGGTTCCTTACAACCCGACGCAATGGTACCTTCCCTTGTTTAAACTGCGCAGCCTGTTCCAATGTCATTAAGGCAGACAATATAACCCATCCCAGGACTGGCAAAACCTATCCAATACGTGGTTTCCATACATGCAACTCCAACTTTGTTATCTACTTAGTCAAGTGCCCATGTGGTCTCCTCTACGTGGGGGAGACCACACAACATATAAAAGACCGCATCGCCAGCCATAAGTCCACAATCAGATGTGGCAAAACATGGCTTCCCCTGCCGGATCACTTCTCAAGGTACAATCACACAGTGGCCCAACTCAGGTTCCAGGTCATTGAGCGTGTCCCCCACCCCAGAAGAGGGGGGGACCATATAAAACTACTTAAATCACGGGAAACTTTCTGGATTCATAAATTGGATACCCTTGCTCCTAAAGGACTTAATAGGGAAATAGACTGGCTATCATGAGCATATTATTAACTATTTTCTCCTCTTTTACCCTACAGACCCGCTAAGGTACTATGGCACTAGGTGAGTTTGCCCTACCCCTCACTGGTACCCTTGTTTTTCATAATTTTCATATTTTATTCATTTTTCATATTTTTTCATTTTTTTCATATATATTTTTTTCATTTTTTTTCACATTTTTTTTCATTTTTTTCATATTTTTCAGATGTTTTTCTGATGTTTTGCCAGGTTTTTCCATATGTTTTCCTTTTCTCTGTAGGCTACCCCATCCCCTAATGTAATTACCAGATCACTTATGTTCATTGCCCAATTTAATATGCAGACCAGATAGTGCCTCTGTACATCCTACTGCT
This sequence comes from Ranitomeya imitator, assembly GCF_032444005.1. Lineage (NCBI taxonomy): Eukaryota > Metazoa > Chordata > Amphibia > Anura > Dendrobatidae > Ranitomeya > Ranitomeya imitator. The sequence goes on from NC_091283.1 coordinate 786,880,491, forward strand.
GTAAGCACCTGCGCCTCAAATGCGTTTATATGGTGGCCATAACATAGGTATTACTTTATGAAACCGCCATACATCTCATCTGCACCGCACACCCATACAGATACTCCAGTGCCTTTGCACTACCTAGCGCTATAATGCGCTTGCGCACTACACAGGCTACTATGGCGGTCAGATGTATCAGTGAATAGGTTGCCATGGCGCCGGCAGCGCATGCGCACTTCACAGCTATCACTAGCGATACGTCACTTCCGGTCCGCACCGCGTACTTCCGGTACAGCGGTGCGGAACTACATTTAAGCCAGACCCTTAACATGTACAGCACACGCCAGCACAAGCAGGGCGCGGGAGCGCCGCTCAGCACAGCGTCTCAGACAGGTAACCGCACAGGGTCAGGTTTTCCTTGAAACCTTTACCACTGACCACCATTGATGTACACAGTTGTACCCACACATTATTCTCTTTACAGAATACCCTCATCTGGCCAGCAGCCACACATAGGCCATTGCATCTTCATTAGGTACCCTCTTCATCTGTACCTTTGGGCACGTATACTTCTCCTTTTGACTATATACTAATTGCATCTCACTGTTCCTTACAGTGTAAGTGTCACCATTGGGATCTCTTTCCCTCCTCCGTATGTTCCTTTCACACTGGAATAAGGTAATACCCTTTTTTTCTGAAACTTGCATTTATATTTTGGACATATGCTTTATTACTGTGTATCCCATGGTTTATATTATCCTCTATATCCATGCTACTTAGTGGATGGTGCCTATCTCGGGATTCCCTTCCCAGTCGCCTCGTTTGTACCATAGTGATTCCTGTCTTGTTCCCTGGGACAGCCCATAGGCCTCCTACATTGACCCAGAGATTACACTAAAGTGTTTTTATCATACGTACACTAGGATGTTGTAACGTTTTTCGTTTGTATATGTTTCTTCTTGGCTTTTTATTCTCTCTCTTTATTTTGTTGTTTTAGTTATTGGATATATATTTGCTTTATTTCACAGCGATCACGTGAAAAAGGCTCCGGTGGAGCCGAAACGTTGTGTCAGATCGCATGAGCTGCTTTATTCTGTTATGCTCCCAAATATATAAATAAATCCACACTTTTATCTGCATGAATCCATTGTATAGAATCTAATTAGAGTGTGCGGTGAATTATAAAATTTACTAGAAATTACACGTGGGCAGTGATTCTACCCCATCACACCAAAAACAAGGGGCTTACCGGGTGGTCCATGAGTATGAGCGGGTATTCAGCAAGCACCCACTAGATTTTGGGCAGCTAAAAGGGGTTCAACATTATATCCCCACGGGAAGTCATCCACCCATTAAAGAGAGGTACCGGCCAGTACCACCAGCTCACTACAGTGTGCCAAAAGTATGCTACGAGAGATGAAGGAGGCTGAGGTAATCAGAGAGAGTTGTAGTCCCTGGGCAGCTCTGTTGTGAATTCTGTGGTCAAGCTCCCTCCTGTGGTCATGAGTGGTACTTCGGCTGGTTCTGTCTATGAGCTTCCTCTGGTGGATGTGAGTGGGGCTGCGGCTTCTGAGTGTCCTTCCTCAGGTGACGAGGTTAAGTCGTTAGGTGCTGCTCTATTTAACTCCACCTAGTTCTTTGTTCCTGGCCTCCAGTCAATGTTCCAGTATTGGTCTTGCTCTCTCCTGGATCGTTCTTGTGGCCTGTCTGCCCTGCATAAGCTAAGTTTTGCTTGTGTTACTTTTGTTTGCTATATTTTCTGTCCAGCTTGCTATATTGGTTTTTCTTGCTTGCTGGAAGCTCTGAGACGCAGAGGGAGCACCTCTGTACTGTTAGTCGGTGCGGAGGGTCTTTTTGCCCCCTCTGCGTGGTTGTTTGTAGGTATTTGTGCTGACCGCAAAGCTATCTTTCCTATCCTCGGTCTATTCAGTAAGTCGGGCCTCACTTTGCTAAAATCTATTTCATCTCTGTGTTTGTATTTTCATCTTAACTCACAGTCATTATATGTGGGGGGCTGTCTTTTCCTTTGGGGAATTTCTCTGAGGCAAGGTAGGCTTATTTTTCTATCTTCAGGGCTATCTAGTTTCTCAGGCTGTGCCGAGTTGCATAGGGAGCGTTAGGAGCAATCCACGGCTACCTCTAGTGTGGTATGATAGGATTAGGGATTGCGGTCAGCAGAGTTCCCACATCTCAGAGCTCGTCCTATGTTAGTAACTATCAGGTCACTTTGTGTGCTCTTAACCACTAGGTCCATTGTGGTTCTGAATCAGCTGTTCATAACACAGCTCCATTAGTCCTCGTCAGGAAAAAAGATGGTACAATGAGGATGTGTGTTGATTATAGGCAGATAAACCACATTACACATAAGGATGCATACCCGTTGCCCAGAATCGAAGAGTCATTGGCTGCTTTAAAATCTGCTAACTACTTTTCCACCTTGGATCTCACCAGTGTGTACTGGCAGGTTCCTGTGGCAGAGGCAGATAAGGAAAAGATGGCCTTCACAACACCAATGGGTCTCTCTGAATTCAACTACATGCCATTTGAACTGTGCAATGCACCAGGAACATTTGAGAGGATGATGGAGTGCTGACTCAGGCACAAGAATTTCAAAACTGTCTTGTTGTACCTGGACGATGTCATCGTCTTCTCTAAGACATATGAAGACCACCTGAAGTACCTGGCCTAGGTGTACGAAGCTCTGTCCAACTTTGGCCAGAAGGTAAAACCATTCAAATGCCATCTGTTAAAGCCCAAAGTGTAGTACCTGGGCCATGTGGTAAGTGCCGAAGGAGTGGCACCAGACCCTGACAAGGTCACTGATCAGGGACTGGCCGAAGCGCAACAACATCCACAAAATCCGTCAGTTCCTCAGGTTGGTAGGCTACTATCAAGGGTTTATCAAAGACTTCACCAAAGATAGCCAGACCACTGCAAGACCTGTTAGGCTACGTTCACACTAGCGTTTCCCGTTTTGCATCGTGTTTGCGTCGGGCGACGCAGCTGCGACGCATGCGTCATGCGCCCCTATACTTAACATAGGGGACGCATGCGTCTTTTTGTGCTGCGTTGTGCGACGCATGCGTCTTTTTTGCCGCAAGCGTCGGACCAAGAAAACGCAACAAGTTGCATTTTTCTTGCGTCCAAATTTCGGCAAAAAACGACGCATGCGTCGCAAAACGCAGCGTTTTTGCGTGCGTTTTGCCGCGTTTTTGCGTGCGTTGTGCGTTGCGTCGCCGACGCAGCGGCGCACAACGCTAGTGTGAACGTAGCCTTAGTGGGCCAATCCAAGAAAACCAAGGGTAAGAATACCCCGTTTGACTGGAACGACAGGCTGGAGGGATCCTTCACTCAGTTGAAGATGGCTGTCACAGGAGATGAGGTACTGGCCTATCCTGAATATGACCAACCATTTGTGCTGTACATGGACGCCAGCAACGTGAGACTGGGAGAAGTGTTGCCCCAGGTGTAGAAAGGCAAAGAAAGAGTAATCGCCTACGCCAGCAGAATGCTTCGTCCCACTGAAAGGAACACCAAAAACTACAGTTCCTTCAAGCTGGAGTTCCTCGCCATAGTCTGGGCGGTAACAAAGCGCTTCAAACACTACTTGGCCTCAGCAAGATTCACAGTTTTCACGGATAACAACCCACTGACACACCTGGAGACGGCAAAACTAGCTGCCTTGGAGCAATGATGGATGGCCCGATTGTCCATATATGAATTCACCATCAAGTACCGTGCAAGGCACAAGAATGCAAATGCCGATGCGCTGTCCAGAATGCCCAACTTACCAGAGATGGAAGAAGATCCAGAAGCATTTGAAGAGATAGAGTTACCAGCTTTCCCTCGCCCCGGGGCAACTCAGTATTCCCATTATGTGAGGAACAAGCGCAATAACAAGCAAGAAGCCACGCTGAACCCATTACCCCACCATGGCTGGGCAGAGACGCAGGATAGTGACCCCGCAGTCCCTATGGTAAAAGAGCTGCTGACGCAAGCAGATTCACACCCTGGTCCAGATGCTCCACAAGAGACTCAACAGCTGTGGAAGAAGGGAAAATTGTTTATCTACGACGGTAAGCTGTGCTGGAGGAATATCAACCCACGCACTCACAAGTTGGTCTGGCAGATAGTGGTCCCAAGACAAGATGCGCCAATGGCTCTGGAAGCGTACCATAATGGAACAGGACACTTCGGATGGAAGAAGTTACAGATCCTACTCCGTGGAAGGTTTTACTGGATTGGCATGAGAAAAGCCATTGAAAAGTGGTGCCGAGAGTGTGGCCCATGCAACCCATGCAGAAAGGACCATGACAGCCAGAGGGATGCTTACAGCCCATAGTCACCAAACAGCCACTTGAACTGGTGGCCTTAGACCACGTGAAGCTAACTCCAAGCCGGTCAGGCTATGTCTATGCTCTCACCATTGTGGACCATTACTCCAGATTCCTGGTAGTAGTACCTGTCAATGACCAGACAGCGAAGACGGCAGCTACAGCCTTCCAACAACACTTTTGTCAACTACACGGATACCCTGAGAATGTACTAACCGACCAAGGCCCAGCCTTTGAAGCAGAAGTGTTTCAAGAGTTCTGCAACCTGTACGGATGCAAGAAGATAAGGACAACCCCGTATCACCCACAAACCAATGGTATGTGTGAAAAGAAGAATCAAATAGTAATTGACTTACTAAAGACTTTGCCTTCGCATGAAAAAAACTTATGCCCAGAGAAGTTGCCAGACTCGGTAGATCTGTACAATCTCATCCCAGTGAATTCCACTAACTGTACTCCAGCCTACCTGATGAGAGGAACATCTAGCAAATTACCTGTTGATCTTGAAATGGGAGTCCTCACACCATAAACAACTTCACCAGATGCAGATTGGGATAATGAGCGACAAAAGAAATACCACCAAGAACAAGAGTGTGTAGAAAGAAGCTTGTCCCATGCAAGACAAAAACAAGAGAAACTACAATCAACGTGCCCCTGCAATTCCCTTGTCACCAGGTGAACAAGTACTAAAGCGTAAAAAGAGAATGCACAAACTCGATGACCAGTGGGAAGCAGAACCATATACCATCTTACCATCAAACTTTGACAATACTAAAGTCTGTCAAATAAGCAAAGATGGAGGAGAAACTTCAATTGCGGTATCCAGAGATCACCTTAAAGTATGCCCCGGTGAACTGAGAGACAAGAAAAAAGACCCCAGTACTTCTCAACCTACAGAAGAAGAAGAAAAGAAAATCCATACTGTTCTTGGAGATTTTCCCCAGTCTTGGACTCAAGTACATCAGATCATAGTGATACCTGTCATGACTTTTCCCCAGTTGGAAATACCAGAAGACGTGACTCAGAACCATCCTGAAACACAAGAGACTTTACACCAGCGGGCTCAAGCAGCAAACGTCACCTCAGCAGTGGAACCAGAGAATCCACCCTCTGCTATCGGTGAATCTGTCAGGCCCATGGTGAATCTACGAAGTCGCAGACAATTACCCAGTTTCCCTACACAATGCAGGCCTAGAAGTAGTACAGACACTAATTGGTACACAACAAGAGCAAACATGTTAGTTAGACCAGGAACTATGTAGGTCTACTCGTAGCACCAAGGGTCAAATCCCAGCCCGTTACAGGGACTAAAAATGTCAATAATTGGTGTTACTTGTTTGAAGTGTTTGCATATATTTGTTACAGATTTAAAATGGACAATGGGGTAATGGACAGAGGATTACCCAAAAACTGTTTTTGTACATAGTTGGCACCCTCAAGGTGCATCCTCGTTCTACCCACTTTGCCGGCGTGGGTAGGGCCTTGTTTCTTCAGACTTGAAGCTAAAACCATCTGGTGCGGCCGAACCCTGGGTCTGGATGCGTCTTGTAGCTCACCCAAGCCTACATTGGTGGTGTATGACGGGTCCCTCGCTTTGGTACTGTTTTATATGAACAAAATGTTTATTTGCAACGTTCAAGCCAAAAGTGCCTGCCGTAAGCGAAGAAAATGTTATTAACCTGTTCATATGTATTTCAAAATGTTTTTGCACCTTTGTAACCTGTTGTTTATGTTTCCTTTTCCCAGTACAGGAGTACTGGATTTAACGGTGGGGAGGGGGGGGGGGAGGAATGTGGCACTCCAGGAGTTCGGGTACCACAGTAGTGCTGCCTTCCTCTCATGAGGGTATTGCTATGCCTGGAGACAAGAGAGATCCCTTTGGTAGGTAATCTCACACACAACACCTTCTGAATCCAGCTCAGGAGCGGAGCTCAAAACCCGGTTTCAGGGCAGCTTCCCTGAATAAAGATCCTGGTCTGGAGGAGGAGTTAAGTCACTAGAGTTCAGTTGAGTCTGGAGCAGACAGGAAAGGAGCAGAGGAGAGATTGAGTGCTCAAGGAGCGAGGATTAGGCCCCTAAGAGCCAGAGAGCAGAAACCAGGCACCGGGAGCCCGAGGTTGTGGATAGCTGTAAGGTCCACAGCAGAGCCGGAGGGCATAGGACTATAAGTATACTGCCCATACCATACCTGAGGCAAAGCAGCAGATATAGAGCCTGGAGTCATCATGTCAGAGACCCCCCAGAGTACAGCACAAGCTGCCTGCCGTGCAGGTTCTGTCCCAGGACTGGAAAGAGAAAGGAGTGCTTTGCCAGCAAACCACAGGTAGCAAGATACTAGAAACCCAGCGCAAAGCGGAAGCCTCCCAACCTGAACTGCCAAGGGGACTTCTTTTTGTTTCTGGGCTGCCTGGACTCCTTCTGTATCTGTTGCCAGTACCCTGGACTGAGGCCTACTACAACTCCAGTAAACCAGGTAAAGACTGCAACCCTGTGTCTTATATTATTTACCGGCAACCCACCATCCCTGCCATACACCTTGGGAGCCCTGGGGACCCCGCTTCACCTGTGGGAAGCGTCACCATCTTGCTGCAACAACAGCACCCCAGAGGACCACTTTAAGCACCGTCGGTCCCCTGTGACTGAAAGCCACAGGTGGAGTCACGAATAGACTTTATTAAACCCTTTAAAGACTTTCCCCTTTTTGTTGAGCCCCAGGGCCACGGATCGGGTCGCATCCACTCTGACATCCCCTTTAACCCCTTAATCCCATTTGACATACTATCCCGTGACCTGGGACTTAATTCCCAGGGATGGTATAGTACATCATAGCGATCGGTCGCGCTCACAGGGGGAGCGCGGCCGATCGCGGCCGGGTGTCAGCTGACTATCGCAGCTGACATCCGGCACTATGTGCCAGGAGCAGTCACGGACCGCCCCCAGCACATTAACCCCCAGCACACTGCGATCAAACATGATCACAGTGTTCAGGCAGTATAGGGAAGCATCGCGCAGGGAGGGGGCTCCCTGCGTGCTTCCCTGAGACCCTTGGAGCAACGCGATGTGATCGTGTTGCTCCGAGTGTCTCCTACCTTCTTCTCCCTGCAGGCCCTGGATCCAAAATGGCCACGGGGCTGCATCCGGGTCCTGCAGGGAGGTGGCTTACCAAGCGCCTGCTCAGAGCAGGCACTGGTAAGCCAGGAGCAGTGCACGTCAGATCGCTGATCTGACACAGTGCTCTGCAAAGTGTCAGATCAGCGATCTGACCTTATAACATGATGCCCCCCCCGGGGCAATGTTATAAAGTAAAAAAATATATATTTAGTTGTGTAAAAAAAAAAATCCTAAAAAAGAAAAAAAAATATTATTCCCATAAATACATTTCTTTATCTAAATAAAAAAAAACCAATAAAAGTACACATATCTAGCATCGCCACATCCGTAACGACCTGACCTAAAAAAACTGTCCCACTAGTTAACCCCTTCAGTGAACACCGTAAAAAAAAAGAAAAAGAAAACGAGGCAAAAGCCAACACTTTATTATCATACCGCCGAACGAAAAGTGGAATAGCATGCGATCAAAAAGACGAATATAAATAACCATGGTACCGCTGAAAATGTCATCTTGTCCCGCAAAAAACTAGCCGCCATACAGCATCATCAGCAAAAAAATTTAAAAGTTATAGTCTTCAGAATAAAGCGATGCAAAAATAATTATTTTTTCTGTAAAATAGTTTTTATCGTATAAAAGCGCCAAAACATAAAAAAATGATATAAATGAGGTATTGCTGTAATCGTTCTGACCCGAAGAATAAAACTGCTTCATCCATTTTACCAAACGCGGAACGGTTAAATGCCCCTCCAAAAGAAATTCATGAATAGCTGGTTTTTGGGCATACTGCCTTACAAAAATCGGAATAAAAAGCGATCAAAAAATGTCACGTGTCCGAAAATGTTACCAACGTCAACTCGTCCCGCAAAAAACAAGACCTCACATGACTCTGTGGACTAAAATATGGAAAAATTATAGCTCTCAAAATGTGGTAATGCATAAAAATATTTTTTTGCAATAAAAAACATTTTATAGTGTTTTACGGCTGCCAGTCATAAAAATCCGCAAAAAACCCCACTATAAAAGTAAATCAAACCCCCTTTGATCACCCTCTTAGTTACGGAAAAATAAAAAGTTAAAAAAATGTATTTATTTCCATTTTCCCATTAGGGTTAGGGCTAGGGTTAGGGCTAGGGTTTGGGCTAGTGTTAGGGTTAGGGTTGGGGCTAGGGTTAGGGTTTGGATTACATTTACAGTTGGGATTAGGGTTAGGGGTGTGTCAGGGTTAGGGGTGTGGTTAGGGTTATGGTTGGGATTAGTGTTAGGGGTGTGTTGGATTTGGGGTTAGGGGTGTGGTTGGGATTAGGGTTAAGGGTGTGTTTGGGTTAGGGTTTCAGTAAGAATTGGGGGTTTGCACTGTTTAGGCACATCAGGGCTCTCCAAACGCAATATGGCGTCCGATCTCAATTCCAGCCAATCCTGCATTGAAAATGTAAAACAGTGCTCCTTCCCTTCTGAGCTCTCCCGTGCGCCCAAACAGGGGTTTACCCCAACATATGGGGTATCAGCGTACTCAGGACAAATTGTACAACAACTTCTGGGGTCCAATTTCTCTTGTTACTCTTGGGAAAATAAAAATTTGGGGGCTACAAAACCATTTTTGTAGGAAAAAAAAGATTTTTTATTTTCGCGGCTCTGCGTTATAAACTGTAGTGAAATACTTGGGACTTCAAAGTTCCCACAACACATCTAGATAAGATACTTGGGGGTCTAGTTTCCAATATGGGGTCACTTGTGGGGGGTTTCTACTGTTTAGGTACATTGGGGGCTCTGCAAATGCAACATGACGCCTGCAGACCAATCCATCTAAGTCTGCATTCCAAATGGCGCTCCTTCCCTTCCGAGCTCTGCCATGCGCCCAAACGTTGGTTTACCCCCACATATGGGTATCGGGGTACTCAGGACAAATTGTACAACAACTTTTGGGGTCCATTTTTCCTGTTACCCTTGGGAAAATACAAAACTGGGTGTTAAAGATAATTTTTGTTGAAAAAAAAAATGATTTTTTATTTTCACGGCTCTGCATTATAAACTGTAGTGAAATACTTGGGGGTTCAAAGTTCTCACAACACATCTAGATAAGTTACTTGGGGGTCTAGTTTCCAATATGGGGTCATTTGTGGGGGGTTTCTACTGTTTAGGTACATTAGGGGCTCTGCAAACGCAATGTGATGCCTGCAGACCATTCCATCTAAGTCTGCATTCCAAATGGCGCTCCTTCCTTTCCCAGAATTGCCATGCGCCCAAACGTTGGTTTACCCCCACATATGGGTATCGGGGTACTCAGGACAAATTGTACAACAACTTTTGGGGTCCATTTTCTCCTATTACCCTTGGTAAAATAAAACAAATTGGAGCTGAAGTAAATTTTTTGTGAAAAAAATTAAATGTTCATTTTTTTTTAAACATTCCAAAAATTCTTGTGAAGCACCAGAAGGGTTAATAAACTTCTTGAATGTGGTTTTGAGCACCTTGAGGGGTGTAGTTTTTAGAATGATGTCACACTTGGTTATTTTCTATCATATAGACCCCTCAAAATGACTTCGAATGTGATGTGGTCCCTAAAAAAATGGTGTTGTAAAAATGGTTAGGGCTAGGGTTAGGGCTATGGTTAGGGCTAGGGTTATGGTTAGGGCTAGGGTTAGGGCTAGGGATAGGGTTAGGGCTAGGGTTAGGGTTAGGGCTAGGGTTAGGGCTAGGGTTAGGGTTGGGGCTAGGGTTAGGGTTTGGATTACATATACGGTTGGGATTAGGGTTAGGGGTGTGTCAAGGTTAGGGGTGTGGTTAGGGTTATGGTTGGGATTAGGGTTAGGGGTGTGTTGGAGTTGGGGATAGGGGTGTGGTTGGGATTAGGGTTAGGGGTGTGTTTGGGTTAGGGTTTCAGTAAGAATTGGGGGTTTCCACTGTTTAGGCACATCAGGGCACTCCAAACGCAATATGGCGTCCGATCTCAATTCCAGCCAATTTTGCGTTGAAAAAGTAAAACAGTGCTCCTTCCCTTCCGAGCTCTCCTGTGCGCCCAAACAGGGGTTTAACCCCAACATATGGGGTATCAGCGTACTCAGGACAAATTGGACAACAACTTCTGGGGTTTCCAATATGGGGTCACTTGTGGGGGGGTTTCTACTGTTTAGGTACATTAGGGGCTCTGCAAATGCAATGTGACGCCTGCAGACCAATCCATCTAAGTCTGCATTCCAAATTGCGCTCCTTCCCTTCCAATCTCTGCCATGCGCCCAAACGGTGGTCCCCCCCGCATATGGGGTATCAGCGTACTCATAACAAATTAGACAAAAACTTCTGGAGTCCAATTTCTCTTGTTACCCTTGGGAAAATAAAAATTTGGGGGCTACAAAACCATTTTTGTAGGAAAAAAATGATTTTTTTATTTTCACGGCCCTGCGTTATAAACTGTAATGAAATACTTGGGGGTTCAAAGTCCTCACAACACATCTAGATAAGTTTCTTGGGGGGTGTAGTTTTCAATATGGGGTCACTTGTGGGGGGTCTACTTTCCAAAATGGTGTCACTTGTGGGAGGTTTCAATGTTTAGGCACATTAGTGGCTCTCCAAACGCAACATGGAGCCAATTTTGCATTGAAAAGTCAAATTGTGCTCCTTCCCTTCCGAGCTCTGCCATGCGCCCAAGCAGTGGTTTACCCCCACATATGGGGTATCGGGGTACTCAGGACAAATTGTACAAAAACTTTTGGGGTCCATTTTCTCCTGTTACCCTTGGTAAAATAAAACAAATTGGAGCTGAAATAAATTTTTTGTGGAAAAAAGATTAAATGTTCATTTTTTTAAACATTCCAAAAATTCCTGTGAAGCACCAGAAGGGTTAATAAACTTCTTGAATGTGGTTTTGAGCACCTTGAGGGGTGTAGTTTTCAGAATGGTGTCACACTTGGTTATTTTCTATCATATAGACCCCTCAAAATGACTTCAAATGTGATGTGGTCCCTAAAAGAAATTGGTGTTGTAAAAATGAGAAATTTTAACCCTTATAACTCCCTAATAAAAAAAAATTTGTTTCCAAAATTGTGCTGATGTAAAGTAGACATGTTGGAAATGTTACTTATTAAGTATTTTGTGTGACATATCTCTGTGATTTAAGGACATAAAAACTCGAAGTTGGAAAATTGCTAAATTTTCAGAATTTTTGCCAAATTTCCATTTTTTTCACAAATAAATGCAGGTAATATCAATGAAATTTTACAACTATCATGAAGTGCAATATGTCTCGAGAAAACAATGTCAGAATCACCGGGATCCGTTGAAGCGTTCCAGAGTTATAACCTCATAAAGGGACAGTGGTCAGAATTGTAAAAATTGGCCCGGTCATTAACGTGCAAACCACTCTCGGGGCTTAAGGGTTTAAGAGCGACCGGACCTGGTACGAAGTATCCCCATTGCCCTGGTGGGCGACTCACATGCTCATCTATTTATGTGTTGGTGAGAAAGTCTTCAAGTCCTCCAGGAGGGCAGATCATTCAGTCTGTATGGTATCGGAGTGCAAACAGGTAGAAAGAAGGTGGTCTAAAATAGAGGGATGGAGTCACATAAATGGTGTATGAGCCCTGAAAGACGCATAAAAAAATGCACTAATTGCCAATAGACCACAGCAGACCATAAAACTACCAAATGTATTATACATTTATCCATTTTGAGCTGCTATACATTTCTTTGTCTCCATTGATGCCCCAAAAATATTTTCCTACCAATATAGGTTTTTTGCAGGACCCCTGTATTAAAAAAAAAATTGGCTTGTCAGTTGAAAAGGTAAACATTCTAATCATACTGTAAAAAATGCAGTAAAATATGTGGTTATAGAGAGAACAGATATACAGGTCCTTCTCAAAAAATTAGCATATAGTGTTAAATTTCATTATTTACCATAATGTAATGATTACAATTAAACTTTCATATATTATAGATTCATTATCCACCAACTGAAATTTGTCAGGTCTTTTATTGTTTCAGTACTGATGATTTTGGCATACAACTCCTGATAACCCAAAAAACCTGTCTCAATAAATTAGCATATCAAGAAAAGGTTCTCTAAACGACCTATTACCCTAATCTTCTGAATCAACTAATTAACTCTAAACACATGCAAAAGATACCTGAGGCTTTTATAAACTCCCTGCCTGGTTCATTACTCAAAACCCCCATCATGGGTAAAGGTACTGTCACACTAGACGATATCGCTAGCGATCCGTGACGTTGCAGCGTCCTCGCTAGCGATATCGTCCAGTGTGACAGGCAGCAGCGATCAGGCCCCTGCTGGGAGATCGCTGGTCGGGGAAGAAAGTCCAGAACTTTATTTCGTCGCTGGACTCCCCGTAGACATCGCTGAATCGGCGTGTGTGACACCGATTCAGCGATGTCTTCGCTGGTAACCAGGGTAAACATCAGGTAACTAAGCGCAGGGCCGCGCTTAGTAACCCGATGTTTACCCTGGTTACCATCCTAAAAGTAAAAAAACAAACACTACATACTTACCTACAGCCGTCTGTCCTCCAGCGCTGTGCTCTGCTCTCCTCCTGCTCTGGCTGTGAGCGTCGGTCAGCCGGAAAGCAGAGCGGTGACGTCACCGCTCTGCTTTCTGGCTGCCCGGCGCTCACAGCCAGACCAGAGAAGCAGAGCGCCGAGGACAGACAGCGGAAGGTAAGTATGTAGCGTTTGTTTTTTTACTTTTTAGGATGGTAACCAGGGTAAACATCGGGTTACTAAGCGCGGCCCTGCGCTTAGTTACCCGATGTTTACCCTGGTTACCGGGGACCTCGGGATCGTTGGTCGCTGGAGAGCTGTCTGTGTGACAGCTCTCCAGCGACCAAACAGCGACGCTGCAGCGATCCAGATCGTTGTCGGTATCGCTGCAGCGTCGCTATGTGTGACGGTACCTTAAGACTAGCGACCTGACAGATGTCAAGAAGGCCATCATTGACACCCTCAAGCAAGAGGGTAAGACCCAGAAAGAAATTTCTCAACAAATAGGCTGTTCCCAGAGTGCTGTATCAAGGCACCTCAATGGTAAGTCTGTTGGAAGGAAACAATGTGGCAGAAAACGCTGTACAACGAGAAGAGGAGACCGGACCCTGAGGAAGATTGTGGAGAAGGACCGATTCCAGACCTTGGGGAACCTGAGGAAGCAGTGGACTGAGTCTGGTGTGGAAACATCCAGAGCCACCGTGCACAGGCGTGTGCAGGAAATGGGCTACAGGTGCCGCATTCCCCAGGTAAAGCCACTTTTGAACCATAAACAGCGGCAGAGGCGCCTGACCTGGGCTACAGAGAAGCAGCACTGGACTGTTGCTAAGTGGTCCCAAGTACTTTTTTCTGATGAAAGCAAATTTTGCATGTCATTCGGAAATCAAGGTGCCAGAGTCTGGAGGAAGACTGGGGAGAAGGAAATGCCAAAATGCCTGAAGTCCAGTGTCAAGTACCCACAGTCAGTGATGGTGTGGGGTGCCATGTCAGCTGCTGGTGTTGGTACACTGTGTTTCATCAAGGGCAGGGTCAATGCAGCTAGCTATCAGGAGATTTTGGAGCACTTCATGCTTCCATCGGCTGAAATGCTTTATGGAGATGAAGATTTCATTTTTCAGCACGACCTGGCACCTGCTCACAGTGCCAAAACCACTGGTAAATGGTTTACTGACCATGGTATTACTGTGCTCAATTGGCCTGCCAACTCTCCTGACCTGAACCCCATAGAGAATCTGTGGGATATTGTGAAGAGAAAGTTGAGAGACGCAAGACCCAACACTCTGGATGAGCTTAAGGCCGCTATTGAAGCATCCTGGGCCTCCATAACATCTCAGCAGTGTCACAGGCTGATTGCCTCCATGCCACGCCGCATTGAAGCAGTCATTTCTGCCAAAGGATTCCCGACCAAGTATTGAGTGCATAACTGAACATTATTATTTGATGGTTTTTTTGTTTGTTATTAAAAAACACTTTTATTTGATTGGATGGGTGAAATATGCTAATTTATTGAGACAGGTTTTTTGGGTTATCAGGAGTTGTATGCCAAAATCATCAGTATTAAAACAATAAAAGACCTGACAAATTTCAGTTGGTGGATAATGAATCTATAATATATGAAAGTTTTATTGTAATCATTACATTATGGTAAATAATGAAATTTAACACTATATGCTAATTTTTTGAGAAGGACCTGTATATCACACTGAGTTATTGAGGTTCGGCTTTGTATTACAAGAATTACAAGCTATTATTAGATAGACAAGAATATATTGATTAAAGTCAACTTTCTGAAACTCACAACTCATGTCTGCTTAATTATTGATCTGAAAATGACAAAGCTTAAGTAAGCGTACACCTATTCACGCACCATTTGATTTCCAAATTTCCTTTGTCCTGTAATTGTGTTCACATGTCAGTGTATAATACAGCTTCTTGTCACATTCTGGATGGAAGGGTATGCACAGATTGAATGAGGAATGACTGTACGGTCATGAAATATGCCTGTGAGCGCTGCATTACTGAAGAACTGGTTGAAATGTCAGAACGGTATAAAAGGTAGCAGATTAGTTATCACACAAAACAAATGTGACATTTTCCTACTATGAATGAATACAGATTAATGTGGAAAGCCCACGTCTTACAATAACGGATCTACAAATGTCTGTAAAGTGATCTAGGTTTATTGCAATAATTAGGCATAAAATAATTAAATGTCTCGTCAGGTGAATATTATGTAGCTGCACATTTAACATCATGTAGATGAGAGAAATTATGGCAGTGGTCAGTGGTAGAGATAAGCGCATCCCTGAAACTCAATTTCAAGGGAAAGAGAGAGAAAGAGAGAGTACCACCTGACCATAAGAGTGTAGTCTACTGGAGAAAAAGGAGGACCTTGCTGACCCTAAGATCTTGCAGTCTACTGAAGAGAAAGAGGACCTTGCTGACCTTAAGAGTTAACATTCAACATAAAAGAGATAACCTCTCTGAAAAGAGAGGACCCCGCTGACTATAAGAACTTACTCTTTATAGTAGGCAGCGAGAAGAGCTTGCTGACCATGAGAGCTTACATTCAGGAGAGAGAGGGAGAACCGCTCTGACCATAAAAGCTTACACTCTAAGCAAGAGATGGACTTACCCAGTGTCTCTGGAGGTGGAAAACAACTGCCGCACAAACTGTGCTCCACTGGGAACCGCTGATCTGTGATGATCCAGGTACTGACCACCACAGTACAAGGTGTGATATTCAGTAAGATGTCAAAGCTGCAGGGCATTATGAGGAGGACCACATGGCAATGCAACTTGACATTAGCACACTCTTTGTGCTTTCGGAGTGTGAAAAATGGTTGAAACTGTTTGAATTCGCGAGGAACTATGAATTCCAGGAAGTTTGACTCGAATTTGATCCTCTGCGGATCGATCTGTTTATCGCTAGCCAGTGAACATAGCAGTTGATATGGGAACTTGCACCTATTGGGTCAATCCCTACTTAGACTTAAAGGAAATCTGTCACCTCAATTTGGTGGGCTATGTAAATGCCCTGTGTCCGGTCCGATGGGTAGTGTTTCATCTTCTTTCCTCCACCCCATCCTTCCCCGCTGTTCGGAATATTTTCAGGAATTTGAGTAGGTGCCCTCCATAGTTCACACGTGCGCAAGGCAATCTTGCCTCCTGCATGCACAGTATGCTTTGCCCAACTGTGGGCAAAGCCGAAAAACATTACTGCGCATGCGCTGGTGCACTAAGTCCCGGAACACAGCAAAATACTTCCGGGACATAGCGCGCCGGCGCATGCGCAGAAATGATTTTCGGCTTTGCCCGCAGCTGGGCAAAGCATACTGAACATGCGCGAAGCAAGATTGCATTGCGTACGCGCCAACTATGGAGGACACCTACTCAAATTCCCGAAAATATTTCAGACAGCGGGCAAGGATGGGGTGGAGAAAAGAAGTCGAAACACCGCCCATCGGATCGGACAAAGGGCATTTACATAGCCCGCCAATTTGAGGTGACAGATTCCCTTTAAGGCAAAGTTTAGAAATAATTATGGGTTATTAATAACAGAAAGGAAAGCAATAGAAATTACAGAAAATAGTAAAGGCCCCTTCACATTAAGCGACGCTGCAGCGATACCGACAACGATCCGGATCGCTGCAGCGTCGCTGTTTGGTCGCTGGAGAGCTGTCACACAGACCGCTCCCCAGCGACCAACGATGCCGGTAACCAGGGTAAACATCGGGTAACTAAGCGCAGGGCCGCGCTTAGTAACCCGATGTTTACCCTGGTTACCATGCTAAAAGTAAAAAAAAACAAACACTACATACTTACCTACAGCCGTCTGTCCTCCAGCGCTGCGCTCTGCTTCTCTGCTCTCCTCCTGTACTGTCTGTGAGCCGGAAAGCAGAGCGGTGACGTCACAGACAGTACAGGAGGAGAGCAGAGCACAGCGCTGGAGGACAGACAGCGGTAGGTAAGTATGTAGTGTTTGTTTTTTTTTACTTTTAGCATGGTAACCAGGGTAAACATCGGGTTACTAAGCGCGGCCCTGCGCTTAGTTACCCGATGTTTACCCTAGTTACCAGTGAAAACATCGCTGGATCGGTGTCACACACGCCGATCCAGCGATGTCAGCAGGAGTCCAGCGACGAAATAAAGTTCTGGACTTTATTCAGCGACCAACGATCTCCCAGCAGGGGCCTGATCGTTGGTCGCTGTCACACATAGCGATTTCATTAACGATATCGTTGCTACGTCACAAATAGCAACGATATCGTTAACAATATCGTTATGTGTGAAGGTACCTTTAGGACAGATACGACAGGGTAAACCAAAATCATGAGCTGGTGTGATGGATTGATCTCGCTATCTAAGGTTTGTTATGGGTCTCATTGGCACTTGTTAAATGTTATTTACATAAAGGTAATGGGGCCCATAATTTCCATTTTTAAACTATTGGTTGATCCCAAACTATTTGTCTCTAATATTGTATGCCTGAATCTATTTGTATAGCTTCTCATTGCACATTAAAATGAAAGGATCATAAAACCTGGGCTGAGCCTACAGCATGTTTTCTATGGGCTTAAATGGGCTATTTAATCTTCATAAATGGGTAAAATTGCAAACTTTAAAAAAAAAAAACAAGCCACTTTGTAAGTCACTTGTTATTAAAAGCCCTCTGTGATCACAAGAACAGAATAATTTTTAATTATATTCTTTATTACTTGTTTTCTGCAGTCTATCTGCAGTGTTCAGTCTCTTAGGTAAGGAGCTCAGTGCTTACTAGCTCTTTTCTATACAGCTTGCAAGTGCTGATCTGAAATGGACCACATCACTAGATCCAGCCAGCTTCAGTTATCCTTCACTACAAATCCTTTGCTACAAACGCAAAGCCGTCTCTGTTTGCAGCATCAGAGTGTGAAGTTGGAGGCACTGGCTTAAAGGGAACCTGTCACCATTATTTTTATCAGCTAAAAATATCATCTTACGCAGTGTTTGGTATGCATTCCCTAAATATTTATGTAACCCCCTGACTACACTTGTATAGCCCTGAAAAACAATTTTTATTTCTCCCGTGCTGTATTCTAATCGAGTCTGTCTGGTCTGATGTGCGTCGCTTCGGGCCACTCCATCTGCTGCTGCTCGCCATCCTGCACATGAATGACGCCTGCTGCGTCATCCTCATCACCATGAGAAATTTTACACCTGTGTAGACAAATAGTGTCTCATGCTTGCGCAGTATGCTTTGCAAAGCCGAAAAGCATAAGTGAGCATGCGCCGGCAAACGTATTTACAGTACATGGAAGTAGTTCCAATACATAAGCCGTAATGAAGTAATAACCCCTCCGCTGTGACCTCAATGTGGTATCTATTCCTGTTCTCTTATGGAGCAACAGCTAGGACCGTGGGGTACTCGGTACCAAGCCGGTTCTGTTCTTAAAGGGATGGTCACGGTGACAGTGACCCGGTCCATGACCCTGGGCGTCCAATAAAAGGGGAAGAATGGAAATGGAAAATAGAGTCTAATGTATTGTTTGTGACGCCACCTGTGGTACTTGGCCAGTGATGGCTGATGTTGCTTAAAAGGGTCTTCTGGGGATGATGGTATTGCAGCGGAGATGATATAGTTCCCCACAGGTAGAGCTTAGTTGCCAGGGCTCCCGATGTAGTTGGTACAGATGAAAGATGGTGAAGTGAAGGAAAGAATTGGAGGACACAAGGTTGCAGTCTCTTTACCCTTTACTGGTGGAGTTCAGGTACATAAATTACAGGTGGTCTTTGGAATCTGGGCAGCCTGGAAGTGATTCGGAATCCCCCTAGCCAGGTGGGGTTAGAAGCCTTCCTTACTGCGCTGTGTTTTATGTTCCTTGTTGTCTGAGACCTCACACAAGGTCTTCACTGCGCTGTGTTTTAAGTTTCTTGCTGTCTGAGACTTCACATAAGGTCCTCTCTTTCTTTCTGTCCATTTTAGGTGGACACTACCCTTATGGCAGGCAACTCAAGCCTTTTTACAGGTGCCCCTTCTTGTGGTGACTCCGGGCTCTATCAGCTGCTGTGCCTTCAGGTGTAATGGAGGCCAGGAGACTTGGAATCTCCTGCCCGCCAGTTTCTGCTGTGGGGCATACAGTTACCCCCACAACCTTGGAATTACGGCCTCCAGTTTCTATGCTTGATTCTGGAGTGAGCTCAATCACAGCTCCACTCCAGTTTCTCTCTATCCTCCTTTGCTTCTTCTCCCCTCACAGTCTCCTACAGACTGCTCTGTCAGGAGCTGCATACCAGACGTCTGCTCAGCTCCTGCTCTCCTCTTGACTGACTGGTTAACTCCTCCTCCAGCCAGAATATATCTAGGGAAGCTACCCTGAAACCGGGTTCAGAGCTCCCCCTTCTGGTCTGGAGTCAGAACAGTGTTGTATGTACATGTTACCTGTCAAAGGGATCCTCATCGCTTCCAGGCATGGCATCCCCCTCCCTGTGAGGAAGGCAATACCACTATAACAACCGGCTTCCTGGGGTGTTACACTTGTATCACTGTAGAAACCATCCCCATGCTGTGGCAACTATTACTTTATTGTAACATCATTTTAGTAGCCATCCCTTTGCTGGGACATCACTGTGGAAACTCTCCCTATGCTGTGACATCCCTTTGGTAACTATCCCTGTAATGTGAAATTACTGTGATAACAATCCCTGTGCTGCAACATCACTGTGGTAACCCTCCCTGTGCCATGACATCACTGTGGTAACCCGCCCTGTGCTATGACATCACTGTGGTAACCCTCTGTAACATTCCTGCATTCATCACTGCATGGCTTCCCATCTCCCATCTTACTCACTACTCCGGGCCATAATGTGAGTTCTGTCTTCTGCCGGCTCCTTCCTCTGGGCCTCATGTCATTGCTTGCTGCATACTTCCTGGCTGTATGCTTAGGGCAGCGGCCCTGGCACTTCCTGATTCTTATAGAGACTGTGTGCACCTTCCTAAGGTGTCCCCAGCCAATTGCCAAGAGGCATCAGGTACTTAAGGCATCTCCTCCCCTAGGGGGATGCCTGAGCAACAATATCTCTCTCAGTCAGTGCCTTGCTGCTGAGTTGCCAGGTCCTGTCTTGCTGTATCTCTTGTTTCCGCCTCCCAGGGGGCTGCATACCTTGGTCTGTACTTGTATCCTGTGTCTCTCGTTTCTGCCTCCCAGGGGGCTGCATATGTGACACCCCAGGAATCCTGTTGTCACAGTGGTATTGCCTGCCTCTCGGGGAAGGTAATGCCATGCCTTGGAGCGAGGAGTCCCCTTAGCAGGTAACACTAGCATACAACACTTTCCTGACTCCAGGCAAAAAGGGGGAGCTCTAAACCCGGTTTCAGGGTAGCTTCCCTATAAGCTCTGGTCTGGAGGAGGCGTTAGAAGTCAGTCTGTGTGAGACAGTGAAGGGAGAGGAAGCATGTGAGGAGAGGGAAACTGGGAGTGGAGCTGCGATTGAGCTCACTCCCAGGATTGAACGCAAGAAGCCGGACACCGGGGTCTGAGGTTGTGTGGGAACTGTATGCCCCACAGCCAAAACTGGAGGGCAGGAAATTGCAGGTCTTCTAGCCACAATTGACATCTGAAGGCACAGCAGCAGATTAGAGCCCAGACTCACCACGAGAAATGGACACCTGTGAAAAGGCTTGAGTTGCCTGCCATGCGGGTAGAGTTCGACCTAAAGGACAGATTGAGAGAAGGACTTGAGGAAAGCTAATGCATCAAGAACCCAGAATTCAGCCCAGAAAGGAAGGCTTCCAACCCCACCTGGCTAGGGGGATTCTGAACCGCTTCCAGGCTGCCCAGATTCCAAAGATCACCTGTAACCTGTGCCCTGGACTGCAATTTCATCAGTAAAAGGTAAAGAGACTGCAAATCCTGTGCCCTCCAATTCTTTCCTGCACTCCACCATCTTTCATCCTTCATAGACTGTCCTGGTAGCCCAGGGGCCTCCGCTTCACCTGTGGGGAGCAACACCATCTAAGCTGCACTATTATTGGCCCCAGCAGATCCCTTTAACCCCTTTCTGACATCGGACGTACTATCCCGTCCATGTGGGGTGGGCACCTTTGACCATGGACGGGATAGTACGTCCAGCGCAATCGGCGGCGCTCACAGGGGGAGCGCCGCCGATCGCGGCCGGGTGTCAGCTGCCTATCGCAGCTGACATCCGGCACTATGTGCCAGGAGCGGTCACGGACCGCCCCCGGCACATTAACCCCTGGCACACCGCGATCAAAGATGATCGCGATGTGCCAGAGGTGCAGGGAAGCACCGCGCAGGGAGGGGGCTCCCTGCGGGCTTCCCTGAGCCCCCCGCAGCAACGCGATGTGATCGCGTTGCTGCGAGGGTCTTACCTCCCTCCCTCCCTGCTCGAGCCCCGGATCCAAGATGGCCGCGGATCCGGGTCCTGCAGGGAGGGAGGTGGCTTCACAGAGCCTGCTCAGAGTAGGCACTGTGAAGGCTGCAGCGCTGCATGTCAGATCAGTGATCTGACAGAATGCTGTGCACACTGTCAGATCACTGATCTGTGATGTCCCCCCCTGGGACAAAGTAAAAAAGTAAAAAAAAAATAAAAAAAAATATTCCAAAATAATGAAAAAAAAAAAAAAATATTATTCCCATAAATACATTTCTTTATCTAAATAATAAAAAAAAAACAATAAAAGTACACATATTTAGTATCGCCGCGTCCGTAACGGCCCGACCTATAAAACTGGCCCACTAGTTAACCCCTTCAGTAAACACCGTAAGAAAAAAAAAAAACGAGGCAAAAAACAACGCTTTATTATCATACCGCCGAACAAAAAGTGGAATAACATGCGATGAAAAAGACAAATATAAATAACCATGGTACCGCTGAAAACATCATCTTGTCCCGCAAAAAACGAGCTGCCATACAGCATAATCAGCAAAAAAATTAAAAAGTTATAGTCCTGAGAATAAAGCGATGCCAAAATAATTATTTTTTCTATAAAATAGTTTTTATCGTATAAAAGCGCCAAAACATAAAAAAATGATATAAATGAGGTGTCGCTGTAATCATATTGACCCGAAGAATAAAACTGCTTTATCAATTTTACCAAACGCGGAACGGTATAAACGCCTCCCCCAAAAGAAATTCATGAATAGCTGGTTTTTGGTCATTCTGCCTCACAAAAATCGGAATAAAAAGCGATCAAAAAATGTCACGTGCCCGAAAATGTTACCAATAAAAACGTCAACTCGTCCCGCAAAAAACAAGACCTCACATGACTCTGTGGACCAAAATATAGAAAAATTATAGCTCTCAAAATGTGGTAACGCAAAAAATATTTTTTGCAATAAAAAGCGTCTTTCAGTGTGTGACGGCTGCCAATCATAAAAATCCGCTAAAAAACCCGCTATAAAAGTAAATCAAACCCCCCTTCATCACCCCCTTAGTTAGGGAAAAATTAAAAAAATGTATTTATTTCCATTTTCCCATTAGGGCTAGGGTTAGAGTTAGGGCTAGGGTTAGGGCTAGGGTTAGGGCTAGGGTTAGGGCTAGGGCTAGGGTTAGGGCTAGGGTTAGGGTTAGGGCTAGGGTTAGGGTTAGGTCTAGGGCTAGGGTTAAGGCTAGGGTTAGGGCTAGGATTAGGGCTAGGGTTAGGATTAGGGTTAGGGCTAGGGTTAGGGCTAGGGCTACAGTTTGGGTTGGGGCTAAAGTTACAGTTAGGGTTTAGATTACATTTACGGTTGGGAATAGGGTTGGGATTAGGGTTAGGGGTGTGTCTGGGTTAGAGGTGTGGTTAGGGTTACTGTTGGGATTAGGGTTAGGGGTGTGTTTGGATTAGGGTTTCAGATATAATTGGGGGGTTTCCACTGTTTAGGCACATCAGGGGCTCTCCAAACGCGACATGGCGTCCGATCTCAATTCCAGCCAATTCTGCGTTGAAAAAGTAAAACAGTGCTTCTTCCCTTCCGAGCTCTCCCGTGTGCCCAAACAGGGGTTTACCCCAACATATGGGGTATCAGCGTACTCAGGACAAATAGGACAACAACTTTTGGGGTCCAATTTCTCCTGTTACCCTTGGGAAAATACAAAACTCGGGGCTAAAACATATTTTTTGTGGGAAAAAAAAAGATTTTTTATTTTCACGGCTCTGCGTTATAAACTGTAGTGAAACACTTGGGGGTTCAAAGTTCTCACAACACATCTAGATTAGTTCCCTGGGGGGTCTAGTTTCCAATATGGGGTCACTTGTGGGGGGTTTCTACTGTTTAGGTACATTAGGGGTTCTGCAAACGCAATGTGACGTCTGCAGACCATTCCATCTAAGTCTGCATTCCAAATGGCGCTCCTTCCCTTCCGAGCTCTGCCATGCGCTCAAACGGTGGTTTCCCCCAACATACGGGGTATCAGCGTACTCAGGACAAATTGGACAACAACTTTTGGGGTCGAATTTCTCCTCTTACCCTCGGGAAAATACAAAACTGGGGGCTAAAAAATAATTTTGGGGGGAAAGATTTTTTTTTTTAATTTTCACGGCTCTGCGTTACAAACTGTAGTGAAACACTTGGGGGTTCAAAGCTATCACAACACATCTAGATGAGTTCCTTAGGGGGTCTAGTTTCCAAAATGGTGTCACTTGTGGGAGGTTTCTACTGTTTAGGTACATTAGGGGCTCTGCAAATGCAATGTGACACCTACAGACCATTCCATCTAAGTCCTCATTCCAAATGGAGCTCCTTCCCTTCCGAGCCCTCCCATGCGCCCAAACAGTGGTTCCCCCCCACATATGGGGTATCAGCGCACTCAGGACAAATTGGACAACAAATTGTGGGGTCGAATTTCTCCTGTTACCCTCGGGAAAATACAAAACTGGGGGCTAAAAAATAATTTTTGTGGGAAAAAATTTTTGTTTTATTTTTACGGCTCTCCATTATAAACTTCTGTGAAGCCCTTGGTGGGTCAAAGCGCTCAGCACACATCTAGATAAGTTCCTAAGGGGGTCTACTTTCCAAAATGGTGTCACTTGTGGGGGGTTTCTACTGTTTAGGTACATTAGGGGCTCTGCAAACGCAATGTGACACCTGCAGACCATTCCATCTAAGTCTGCATTCAAATGGCACTCCTTCACTTCTGAGCCCTCCCATGTGCCCAAACAGTGGTTCCCCCCACATATGGTGTATCATCGCACTCAGGACAAATTGGGCAACAAATTTTGGGGTCCAATTTCTCCTGTTACCCTCAGGAAAATACAAAACTGGGGCTAAAAAAATAATTTTTGTGGGAAAAAATTTTGTTTTATTTTTACGGCTCTGCATTATAAACTTCTGTGAAGCACTTGGTGGGTCAAAGTGCTCACCACACCTCTAGATAAGTTCCTTAGGGGGTCTACTTTCCAAAATGGTGTCACTTGTGGGGGGTTTCAATGTTTAGGCACATCAGTGGCTCTTCAAATGCAACATGGCGTCCCATCTCAATTCCTGTCAATTTTGCATTGAAAAGTCAAACGGCGCTCCTTCCTTTCCAAGCTCTCCCATCCGCCCAAACAGTGGTTTACCCCCACATATGGGCTATCAACGTACTCAGGACAAATTGTACAACAACTTTTGGGGTCCAATTTCTTCTCTTACCCTTGGGAAAATAAAAAATTGGGGGCGAAAAGATAATTTTTGTGAAAAAATATGATTTTTTATTTTTACGGTTCTACATTATAAAGTTCTGTGAAGCACTTGGTGGGTCAAAGTGCTCACCACACCTCTAGATAAGTTCCTTAGGGGGTCTACTTTCCAAAATGGTGTCACTTGTGGGGGTTTCAATGTTTAGCCACATCATGGGCTCTCCAAACGAAACATGGCGTCCCATCTCAATTCCAGTCAATTTTGCATTGAAAAGTCAAATGGCACTCCTTCGCTTCCGAGCTCTGCCATGCGCCCAAACAGTGGTTTACCCCCACATGTGGGCTATTGGCATACTCAGGACAAATTGTACAACAATGTTTGGGGTCCATTTTCTCCTGTTACCCTTGGTAAAATAAAACAAATTGGAGCTGAATTAAATTTTTTGTGAAAAAAAGTTAAATGTTCATTTTTATTTAAACATTCAAAAAATTCCTGTGAAGCACCAGAAGGGTTAATAAACTTCTTGAATATGGTTTTAAGCACCTTGAGGGGTGTAGTTTTTAGAATGGTGTCACACTTGGGTATTTTCTATCATATAGACCCCTCAAAATGACTTCAAATGAGATGTGGTCCCTAAAATAAAATGGTGTTGTAGAAATGAGAAATTGCTGGTCAACTTTTAACCCTTATAACTCCCTAACAAAAAAAAATTTTGGTTCCAAAATTGTGCTGATGTAAAGTAGACATGTGGGAAATGTTACTTATTAAGTATTTTGTGCGACATATCTCTGTGATTTAATTGCATAAAAATTCAAAGTTGGAAAATTGCGAAATTTTCATAATTTTCGCCAAATTTCCATTTTTTTCACAAATAAACGCAGGTACTATCAAAGAATTTTTACCATTGTCATGAAGTACAATATGTCACGAGAAAACAATGTCAGAATCACCAGGATCCATTGAAGCGTTCCAGAGTTATAACCTCATAAAGGGACAGTGGTCAGAATTGTAAAAATTGGCCCGGTCATTAACGTGCAAACCACCCTTGGGGGTAAAGGGGTTAAGCAGGGTTGGCCATCCTTGGCCGAGTACCACAGGTGGCGTCACGAACACTTATCCCATAAACTCTATTCCCCATTTTCATATTTTATTGGATGCCCAGGACCACGGACCGGGTCATTGCTGCTGTGACACATCCCCTTTAAGTACCGAGTACCCCACAGTCCTAGCGGGTGCTCCACATACCCTGGTCTGAATCCTTGTTCCCTTACCTTATCCCATACCTGACCCTGTCTGAACTAAGTCCTATTCCTGTGTCCGTTTGTATCCCTGTCTGCAGCATTCCCTATCCTGCTGTGTATTTCCTTGTGTTCACTCCTTCTGCTCTGCTCTACTCCCGTCTCGCCTCCTGCGGCTCTGCACTGCTCTCCGTATCCTGCAACTTTGCTCCGCTCACACTCCGCGCCCTGTGTGTCCTTGTCCTTCTTGTCTGAACTGGTTCCTTACAGTTCTTGTCCCTCCAGCCTGAACTGGTTCCTATCTGTTCCCTACTCTTACTTGCTTGCGTTCCTGCTTTACCCCTTACCATCCCGATTCCGCCAGCGTGTTACGTGCCCGCCTGCCTGCCAGAGTGCCAGCTATGCCTGCCTGCCTGCCAGAGTGCCAGCCAGAGTACCAGTCGTGATTGTCCGTACTTGCTCGCACCTGTCACTAGTGTTTCGTCCTGGTACCTGGCAGCTACCTGCTGCACAATCCTGACCTCACCATCAGAGGCTCCAGTGAACACCAAGGTAGCTGCTTAGTCATGCCCCTTCAAGGGTAGTTTGGTTTGTGGCGCAGTGGGGCCATAATCCTCAATCAGGGCACAAGCGTGACACCCTCCCTGTGCTATGACATCACTGTGGTAACCCTCCCTGTGCTTTGACATCACTGTGGTAACACTCTCTGTGCTATGACATCACTGTGGTAACCCTCCCTATGCTTATTACATCACTGGGGTAACTATTCACTTACTGTGGCTTCAGCGTGGCAACTATCCTTCCGCTGTGATATCATTATGTACTATCTTTATCCACTGTGGTATGATTTATATACTGTGATATCATTGAGTAAAAGGGAGCATCTCATACAGTCAGATTCTTTCTAGAAGAGGAATAGTAGTTGTATT
This sequence comes from Ranitomeya imitator, assembly GCF_032444005.1. NCBI lineage: Eukaryota > Metazoa > Chordata > Amphibia > Anura > Dendrobatidae > Ranitomeya > Ranitomeya imitator. The sequence goes on from NC_091283.1 coordinate 786,907,179, forward strand.
ATGGTATGTTGGCCAGTTGGCCATTCACATTATTACTATGCACAAGAGCATGCCTCTCCTGGCCGCAGCTTCTCCTGTATGCGGTCACGTGGGGCCGCTCATTTACAGTACTGAATATGCAGCTCCACCCCTTTGGGAGGTGGAGCTGCATATTCATGATTGTAATCGGCGGCACCACGTGACCGCATACAGGAGAAGCTGCGGCCAGGAGAGGACGCTGCGGCGAGGGATCCGGAAGCTAGGTGAGTATTTTAATCACAGCGGGGATGGGGGCGCAGAGGGGGTGGGAGGGGGGGGTCACCTGGTTCTGCATTTTAAACACTATTATTCATATCTTCCCTACAGCAAACGCTGCTGCAGGGAACATATGAATCGCGGCTTCAGCACTAGTGGGGGGGACAGCGCTTAATGTAGCGCTGTCTCCTGCACGGCACACGGACTGCACACGGACAACGTCCGTGTGCGGTTCGTGTTTTACACGGACCCATTGACTTTAATGGGTCCGTGTAATCCATGCGCTCCCACGAACACTGACATGTCTCCGTGTTTGGCACACGGAGACACGGTCCGCAAAAATTCAATGACATCTGAAAAGATGCATTGATTTTTATGTGTCTACGTGTGTCAGTGGCTCCGGTACGTGAGGAAACTGACACCTCACGTACCGGAGCCACTGACGTGTGAAACCAGCCTTAAGTGGACTGAAGTGACCTAAATGAGGGGATGTAATTTTTTTGGTTTTGCCTTTATACAGTATACTAAGAAGAGTAAACTGAAATGATATTGTCTCACTGCTGCAGGGTGTAATAATAATAATATGCCCATGCTCTACCAGCATTGCTATGTTAGGAATGGAAAGTGCCGCATATACAAAGGAAATTTACCGTAAGTTGGTTCCTCCTGGAACACATATGTAACTCTAAGAAATCTGTTTTGAAAAGAGATCATATGACACAAAGGAATGTATATCAGCGTGTTAATGCAGAGCAACACAGCAGTCACTTCTTATGGCATGCCAGAAATACACGTACAGAATGAGAGAAAAAACAATATAAATATCCTGCTGAGTGGTAACTAAACGCAATAAATCAAGACGGAATGCGAATATTGTCTGTACGACATTATGACCAGTTGTATCGGGTATCACAAATCTACATCTCTTGTTACATATTTTTCGTCCTAGTTTGGATTTATTCTTTTTATGTCCTTTTATGTAGTGTTGTGCAAGAATAAACATCCCATTAAAATTATTTCATAACAACACCCAACAAACCAAAAATTATTATAGATAGCAAATGTACATTTTATTAAAATAAAAATATTGCAAACTAGTAAAAATGTGCATGTCAACTATTGAACAACATTTTTTGCAATCTATACGGATAAGAAATTCCATGTTTTTTTATTTGATGCAAAGTGCTAAATCCCTGACATACATACAATTTTAGTTATTAAAGAAGTTGTCCACTACAATAAATTTTTTTTTTTTCATAAATCTTGCTATTATGTGCAACTGAAAACATCCACTGTGTTTATTTTAGCAATATTACCTTTTATCATGCTGTAGCAGCACATCTTCAATGCTGGATCCAGCTCTCATGGAGTTAATCGACAACTTTCTTTCTCCTGAGTTATTGTGCTTTAATTCTACAAGTTCCATGATGCATTGCACTGGCCGCTAAGCCCGAACGTAGCACACCCACTCCAAAACACACCCAAATCCCTCCCTCCTATATCTTCAAAAAGATTTGTGATGTTTAGAGTTGAGCGAAACAGATCGGCACTTTTCAAAAGTCGACGACTTTTAGCAAAGTCGGGTTTCGTGAAACCCGACCCGATCCCACTCTGGGATTGGGTCGGCGGTCGGCGATCAGTACTCTAAAGGATTAATAATGGATAGGTGTCAGAATTGACGCCTCTCCATTATTAATCTGGCTTAATGTCACCTTACAATAGCAAGGTGACATTAACCCTTCATTACCCCATATTCCACCGCTACACGGGAAGCCCACGCAATTTTCTCCGCCAGAGTAGTAAAGCCAGTGACTGAGGGCAGATATTAATAGCCTAGAGAGGGTCCACGGTTTTTGGCCCCCCCTGGCTAAAAACATCTACCCCCAGCCACCCCAGAAAAGGCACATCTGTAAGATGCGCCTATTCTGGCACTTTGCCACTCTCTTCCCATTCCCGTGTAGCGGTGGGATATGGGGTAATGAAGGGTTAATGTCACCTTGCTATTGTAAGGTGACATTAAGCCAGATTAATAATGGAGAGGCGTCAATTCTGACACCTATCCATTATTAATCCAATTGCATTAAATGGTTAAAAAAACACACACACATTATTAAAAAGTATTTTAATGAAATAAACACACAGGTCGTTTTAATATTTTATTGTACTCTCAATCCACCTGAAGACCCTCGCTCTGTAACAAATTAAAAATAATAAACCAACAATATACATACCTTCCGATGATCTGTCACGTCCCACGTTGTAAATCCATCTGAAGGGGTTAAAATATTTTACAGCCAGGAACTCTGCTAATGCAGCTGTGCTTGTCGCTGTAAACCCAGCGAATGAAGGTAATGTAGGTCAATGACCTGTAGTTACCTTCATTCGCGGTGATGCGCCCCCTGCTGGATGTCCTCATATGACCTCGAGCCTGGGAACTTTTCGCGCATCACCGCGAATGAAGGTAACTACAGGTCATTGACCAACATTACCTTCATTCGCTGGGGTTTACAGCCACGAGCACAGCTCTATTAGCAGAGCTCCTGGCTGTAAAATATTTTAACCCCTTCAGATGGATTTACAATGTGGGACATGACAGATCATCGGAAGGTATGTATATTGTTGGTTTATTATTTTTAATTTGTTACAGAACGAGGGTCTTCAGGTGGATTGAGCGAGCAATAAAATATTAAAACAAACTGTGTGTTTATTTCATTAAAATACTTTTTAATAATGTGTGTGTGTTTTTTAACCCTTTCATACAATTGGATTAATAATGGATAGGTGTCAGAATTGACGCCTCTCCATTATTAATCTGGCTTAATGTCACCTTACAATAGCAAGGTGGCATTAACCCTTCATTACCCCATATCCCACCGCTACACGGGAATGGGAAGAGAGTGGCCAAGTGCCAGAATAGGCGCATCTTACAGATGTGCCTTTTCTGGGGTGGCTGGGGGCAGATGTTCTTAGCCAGGGGGGGCCAATAACCATGGACCCTCTCTAGGCTATTAATATCTGCCCTCAGTCACTGGCTTTACTACTCTGGCAGAGAAAATTGCGCAGGAGCCCACGCCAAATTTTTCCGCGATTTAACCCTTAAATTTAATAGCTAGAGCGCCGAAATTTTGCACATACACACTACTAACATTAGTAGTGTGGAATATGCAAAAAAAGGGGGATATGACATGGTTTACTGTATGTAAACCATGTCTCATATCATGTCGGGTTTAGGCAGGAGAAATGAAAAGCCGGCAATTGAATTACCGGCTTTTCTGATATATCGCGGTGAAGCAAATATAAAAAAAGGAAATTTCTCATTGACTTAGCATTGGGTTTCGTGTTTCGGATGATCCCCGACCCCGACTTTTCAATAAGATCGGCCGATATCACTCGACCTGACTTTTGAGAAAGTCGAGTTTCGTGAAACCCGACTCAATCTCAAAAAATGAAAAGTCGCTCAACCCTAGTGATGTTATTTCTGTCCAACCTCCTCTTTTACATTTGTCCAACCCACACTCCATTACACACAGATAGATAGATAGATATGTATCTATATAGCTATGTCTATTTACATAGATATGTCCATATCCATGTTTCTAAACCCCTTCACCCCTGGAGCTTTTTTCATTTATCGCTCTCCTTCTTTCCAGAGCCATAATTTTTCTGTCAATATGGCCATGTGAGGGCTTATCCTTTGCGGAACAAGTTCTACTTTTGAACGACACCATTGGTTTTACCATGTTGTGTAACAGAAAATGTGAAAAAAAATTCAAAGTGCGATGAAATTGCAAAAAAAGTGCAAATCCCACATTTGTTTTTTGCTTGGCTTTTTTGCTAGGTTCACTAAATGCTAAGGCTGTGTGCACACGTTGCGGATTTGATTCCAGATCTGCAGGGTTTTTTGCTGAACAGAATTGCATCAAATCCGCATTGTAGTGCACAACGAATGTAAGTCTATGGGAGCCGCAGACTTGTTGTGCACATGCTGCGGAAAAAGCCGCACCGAAACGCAGCTTTTTTTTTCCGCAGCATGTCACTTCTTTTGTGCCGAACTGTAGCGTTTCTGCACCCTTAGACTTTCACTGAGTCGGGCACATCCGCAGCAAAACCCCAGATGTAAAAAAGATCTGCAGTTTTGTTGCGGATGTGGGTCTGATAAACGCTGCAGTTTGGGAGGAGGGAAGTGTGTGGGCGGTGACTGTGCATGTATGTTTGTGCGGGCAGGGTCTGCAAGCTGTTCGGATGTGTGCGGGTGTGTGCGGGACTGTTCGGATGTGTTCGGGTGTGTGCGGGGCTGTTCAGGTGTGTGCAGGACTGGTTGGGTGTGTGCGGGAGTGTTCGGGTGTGTGCAGGGCTGTGCGGGGGGTCTTTTGGGGTGTGTGCAGGCATCATCCAATGGGACTACAAGTACGCAGCATCCTCTGCAGCTAATTCGGATGTAATCCAGACAGTGGACACGCACCCTACACTAGCCATACATCTATCAATAGATATATCTGTCCAGATATATCTATAGATAGATATATGAATAGATAGATGCATGCATCTTAGATGTATGCATCTATAGATCTATCTATATGTAGATCTGTCTATCCATTTCATCTATTATCTATCTGTCTATCTGTGTGTAATTGAGTGTGGGTTGGACAAATGTAATAGAGGAGGTTGGACAATAATGACATCACAATTTTTTTTTGTTCAATAATATATCTCTGTTTAGCTTTCAAAAATGCATACAAAAACGCACAAAAACTGCACAAAAACCACACCAAAATTTTTTTAAAAATGCATCGAAATCATGCAAACAACGAACCAAAAACTGCACCAAAAAGGCATCAAAATCGCACCAAAAACTGCATCAAAACCGCACCAAAAACTGCATCAAAACCGCACCAAATACTGCATCAAAACCGCACCAAATACTGCTTCAAAACCGCACCAAAAACTGCATCAAAACTGCACCAAGAACTGCATCAAAACTGCACCAAAAACTGCATCAAAACTGCACCAAAAACTGCATCAAAACTTCACCAAAAACTGCATAAAAAAGCATCAAAAACCTGAATCAAAACCACGCAAAAAACCACACCAAATACTGCAGCAAAAACTGAATCAAAACCGCGCAAAAACCGCACCAAAAACCGCACCAAGAACTGTATCAAAACTGCACAAAAACCCGCATCAAAACCGTGCAAAAACCGTGAAAAAAATGTATAAAAAACGCAGCTGTGTTTTCTGCAAGGAGATGCAGATTTTGTGCAGAAAATTCTGCACCCAAATCTGCAATGTGTGCACACAGCATAAAACAGACCTACCATTATGATTCTCCAGGTGATTATGAGTTCATAGACACCAAACACGTCTAGGTTATTTTTTTTATCTAAGTGGTGAAAAAAAATTCCCAACTTTGCTAAAAGAAAAATAAAATAATTGCGCCATTTTCTGATACCCGTAGCGTCTATATTTTCTGAGATATCAAGTTGGGTGAGGGCTAACTTTTTGCGTGCCGAGCTGACGTTTTTAATGATACCACTTCTGTGCAGATAAGTTCTTTTGATCGCCCGTTATTGCATTTTAATGCAATGTCGTGGCGACCAAAAAAAACATAATTTGGGCTTTTGATTTTTTTTCTCGCTACGCCGTTTAGCGATCATGTAAATTTTTTTGTTGCATTGAAAGCAGCTGACATGTTGCGGCTTTGAAGTGGGCTCACCGCCGAAGCCCACCTCAAAGCAGGGGATACTGCCAGCTGACGTAGTAGTCCATCAGCTGGCAGAAAGGGGTTAATGAGCAAATTTTCAGTTAAAGAAAACGAAAAATAAATTAGTGGGCTCCCGCGCAATTTTCTGCACCAGAGGGTGAAAGCCGACGGTCGGGGGCCAATATTTGTAGCCTGGGAAGGGGGTAATACCCATGGCCCCTCCGAAGCTATGAATATCAGCCCGCAGCTGTCTGCGTAGCCTTTACTGGCTATTAAAATAGGGGGACTCCCCCGAAAAAATGATGTGGGGTCCCACTATATTTTATAGCCAGAAAGGCTACGCAGACAGCTGCGGGCTGATATTCATAGCCTAGAGAGGGGCCATGGATATTGGCCCCCCTGGCTACAAATACCAGTCCGCAGCCGCCCCAGAAATGACGCATCTGTGAGATACGCCAATTCCGGCACTTAGCCCCTCTCTTCCCACTCCCGAGTAGTGGTGGGATATGGGGTAATAAGGGGTTAATGTCACCTCGCTATTGTAAGGTGACATTAAGCCGGGTTAATAATGGAGAGGTGTCAATATGATGCCTATCCATTATTAATCCTATAGTAGGGAAAGAGTTAAAAAAAATAAGACACAGCCAGAAAAAAGTATTTTAATATTCTTAATTTAACCATACTTACCAAACTTCAGCGCCTGCAAAAAAATGTAAAATAATAAACCGTATAATACCTGTCCGCCGTAGTCCAATTAATAAAGAGTGTCCCACGACGATCTCCCCTATAGAACAGTGACATCGGGTGATGTCACTGCTCTATAGGACCTCCAGTGACACACTGACAGGAGACAATGGCTCCTGCAGTGCATCACTGAGAGGTTACCTTAGTTCACTGGTCTCACTTTATGGCAATTGCTGGGTGGGAACTTTCTCACACAGCAATGCCAAAAGTGAGACTAGGGACTATTTCCTCACAGGGGCGTAGGAACACATTGTGAGGAATACATTGAGGAAGGATACCTTCCATCATTGTATTCCTGGAGCCCCTGGAGAGCGGTCACATCAGCTGATGCTGCTGCTCTCCATGGAAGATTGTCGTGGGACACTCGTTTTAATTGGATTTCTGCAGATCAGTGAGTATAGTGTTTATTTGTTATTTTAATATTTTTACAGGTGACACTGGCTTCGGGGAACAAAGTGACAAGTGATGGTGAGTATGTACTCTGTTATATGTACTGTATGTCTATATGTATGTTGTATGTATGTACTGAGTGTATGTACTGTATGTGGCATGCTGCATGTCGTATGTCACATGTCGCATGTTGCGTGTCGTAACAAGTCGCATGGTGCATTTCGTCGGTGTATGTCGCATGTTGTCACATGTTGCATGTTGTCACATGTCACATGTTGCATGTTGTCGCATGTAGTCCCATGTCGCATGGTGCATGTCGCTTGTCATCGCATGGTGCATGTTGTCGCATGTTGTCACATGTCGCATGCTGCATGTTGTCACATGCGGCATGTTGTTGCATGCGGCATGTCGTTGCATGTTGTCACATGTCGCATGCTGCATGTCACATGTCATCTCATGTCACATGCTGCATGTCGCATGATGTCGCATGTCACATGTTGTAACATGTCGCATGTTGTCACGTGTCGCATGTTCCATGTCACATGGTGCATGTCGTCGCATGTCGTCACATGGTGCATGTCGCATGTCATCGCATGTTGCATGCTGCATGTCATCACATGTTGTCAAATGTCGCATGCTGCATGTCGCATGATGTCACATGTTGCATGATGTCGCATGTTACATGTCACATGTTGCATGTCACATGGTGTATGTTGTATGTCTGTATGTTCTGTGTATGTGTGTGTGTGTTTTTTTATTTTACATTCAACACATTAGCCGGATGATGGGACTACTACTGTCCCATCATTGGCTAATGTGTCACTCACTGTCACTGTAGCAGGCAGAGCCCGATGGGACTTGTAGTCCCATCGGACGATGCCTGCACACAGAGACACACACACCAATGACCACCCCCTCCCCCGCAGCAGACCCCAGCACGGTCAGCAGACCCACCGCACACATCCGCAAACCCCAGCACCGCCTGCACATCCCGGCGCCGGCACTCAGACCCCCAGCGCCAGCACATCCCAGCACCGTCATGCAGACCCCCGATGCCGGCATGCAGACCACCGGCGCCTGCACATCCTGGCGCCAGCAAACAGACCCCTGGCGCCCGCACATCCCGGCGCCGGCACGCAGACCCCCGGGGCCCGCACGTCCCTGCCTAGTCCCACCCGCCGGGTTTTTTTTTTCCTCTTATGGTGTTTTCTAGTCCCGCCTGCCCCCAGCACAGCCCTGCAGCCCCCCAGCGCCACCCACAGCCCAGTCACTCTTGATGAGTGACCGCTGTCTGTGGAGGCTGGGTCACGCCTGCTGCTGACGTCATGCCAATTTCCAGAGTCTGGAAATTGACGTAACGTCGGCAGAAATTAGTGGCAGCTGCAGCATGGGGGTCACGTGACCCAGACTCAGCTGCCAGCATAGCGCCGCTCACAGGTGAAAACGGCAACGGAAGGTATTTACACAATTCATTAGGGGCCCCGGCGGGATACATTGGGGGTTAACTGAAAGTAGTGGACAACCCATTTAAGTGTCACACTGTGACGGTCTTTGGTAAGGATGGGAGTCCTCAAACTGTCCTTGGAACTGGGAACCTAACTATCCCTGTCCTGGGGGTACTCTTGAACATACAGATTCCCAAGTCTCCAACCATACTATACTCCTGTTAAACCCTGATCTGTCCCCTCCTCAACACTATGAGGCATGGGACAGAAATATAAGTTAAATAAGACACAAAGACAAAACGGGATAACAGAAAACCTCTATCATACAAAAGCACTAACCAACAATAGGGAGGAGGATAGGAACAGGGAGGAATAAACTAAATGGGAACAGGGGTGAGGAGATAAACACACACGTACAACTGCAAACCACAGAACACTACTAAAACAACTCTACTCCAACCACTTAGCTTTAGCACACAGTACAGGAAGATGAATCTTTCACCGGTAGGAACAAGAAGATCTGATCAGTTCTTACAGGAAGAGGTAATGACCAGATCTGAAGCAGCTGAAATGGTGCCGCATGTTTCTGACTAGTATAGAAAGGGTTAGTAACCTCTTCGGTACCAGAGGAAACTGAATCCATTAAATACGAGACACAAATCATACCAACTCTAAAGAAGATCTGCGATTCCTTACCCCACGTAACTGTCTAACTCCAGGTCTTCCAGGGGGATGTGACACCCTCACGACATTAAAAAACGCTTTTGCAGGCAGGTGCCAACTGTGGCCCCTGCTCTGCAGCATAATCGAATGTGTACTGTGCACTTATTCCCTTTTGCAGATTTGCTGGAGCGAAGTAAAAAAGTCATTTTGAAAATGGCACCCGCCGCGCCTGCGCTGTATCAGCTATCTGCTTGTATAGGGATTCGATAGCTGCTGTTGAACAGGAGCCGGTGTCCTCCACCAAGATGGCGCTGCCCACGCCTGCACAGTAGCAGCTCTAGGAGATTGCCGACAGCTGCCATTGCGCATGCACGGGCGGCACCCTCTTGGCAGAGGACATTTTTTTCTTCCCCAGCAACAACAGCAGCTATCGGATCTCTATACAAACAGATAGCTGCTACTGTGCAGGCGCGGCGGGCACCATTTTCAAAATGACTTTTTTTACCTTGCTCAAGTAAATCTGCAAAAGGGAATAAGTGCACAGTACACATGCTGCAGAGCAGGGGCCACTGCTGGCACCTGCCTGCAGAAGCATTTTTTTTAAAATCAGTATGCGATGGTATTCATTATGCAAACTAGTGGGCAGGTCACTGAGGGGTCAGTGACCTGTCAGCAGACTGCATTATGAATATCTAATCAGAGCGCCATATACATGAATCCTGCCTTAAAACACGAGCCTATCATTAACACAAAACTAAACATAAAGATTAAGAAACAACCATAAGATGTATTTCATCAATCAAGGTATCATTTTATTCAGTATAATGGCGCTGACCTGACACTGTCTCCAGGTTACTATGCACAATCCTGCTGACAGGTTCCCTTTAAGGGAGGATAAGAGCAGGGTTGGGTTAGGCCAGGTTCAGAAGAGTGTCCGAAAAATTGTCCGGGTTTCATACATATTATCATCCATATGCCATTCGTGTGTCCATATTTTACATCTATGCGACACTGTTTTAATACACCAACATTTAAAAAAGTACATGATCAAATACAGTTTCTGAGGTTAAAAATGGCAATGAGTCTGTACAAATCAGAAGCATTGCAAGTCACAGGTTTAAAGAGTAAGCTTCGTTATAATTTTTATTTCATGAATCAGTAGTACAAATCTTCTCAAAGAAATCTACTTCTATTTCCACCATGACTGGTCTTTCATTCTCAAAATTCTCAGTTTCTGGGTAAAATCTGTATTCAGTGAAGACAGGCTTTCCTGTTCCTGAGCTAGGAGATGAGAGCTGCTATGGTTACAGTTCTATATAGAGGAAGAAGGAGAAGCTAAATGCTCGTCCCTCCTCCTATTACCTTTTACATAGATTATTATCGGTAGCAACTATCTTCTATCTCAGTAATATAATAATCTGTCTTTGCTGAATACAGATTTTACCCAGAAATTGGAAAATGAAAAATCAGTCCTGGAGGAAAAATAAGCATATCTCTCTGATAAGACATATTACAACAATGCCTATTTTCATGTGTACTATTGACTTAAAGAATAAAATTACCGTATTTTTCGGACTATAAGATGCACCGGACCATAAGACGCACCCCAAATTTTGGGGTGGAAAATAGCAAAAAAAAGATTATTCTAATATGGGGGTCCATCTCCGAATTTAAGATATCTTACTTGAGGGCCGACGCAGGGTCACAGGAGGCATGGTCCCGTCCTCAGGAAACCAGCGTAAGAAGTGGGGCAATACTGCAGTCACAGGGTATCCCAGTGGTGCGATATTGCGGGTCCGGTGTCGGTGGTGAGGTAGAGTGCGTTGCATGTCCCTTCCTCAGGATCTGGCGGCAGAAATGAGGCGATCCTGCAGTCCAGTGTCCATGGTGAGCAGAGCCGAGTATATCATTGGTTTCTCGGTGGCCATTTTCCTGAGGCCGAGGGCCACTGTGATCTCAATCTGCGCACGCGTGGCCTCCTGCGGCCATTTTCATGAAACCAAGGGCTGCCAAGATCTTAATCTGCGCAAGCGTGGCCTCCGGTGGCCATTTTCCTGAAGCCTACAGCCTCAGGAAAATGGAGCGTGAGAGGCCCAGCCGAGATCTCAATCCGCGCACGTGCCGCCTCTGGAAGCCCACGGCTTCAGGAAGATGGTCGCAGGGAAACCAATCATGCACTCCGCACTGCTCACAGCCGACACCAAGCTTCAGCATCGCCACACTTCTGCTGCCACTGGTTCTCTGAGGAAGGGATGCTGCTGCACCTCTGCCGCAACCCCCCCAGCAAGTCTGCATTTGGACCATAAGACGCACCCCCATTTTTCCTCCAAAATTTTTTTGGGAAAAAGTGCGTCTTATAATCCGAAAAATACGGTAAAGTGACAGTTGCTGTTTAAAAACATAAGACTGAAATAGGATCATTTGTACCAGTTAGCTAATGAGATTTACACTAGAATTTAACATATTTTGTTATACCCTATAAACCTAGGCCACCAGCTATTGTGAAGACACACTGAGAACAATCACCATCTGCATGTGTAACGTCAGAACCTAAAATAATTGAATTGACAGTAATTTAATTCTGGATAGAATTACGCCATAAGAAAAGCTATACACACAATAATTGCTTTTGAGGATAAGTTTAGAACATAATTTTCTTGTTAATTTTAGCTTCGCTGTTGGAGGTAGACAAGTAGCCATAAACACGTAGTACAGCGACACTTGCCACACAGCGCCATCTACTGGAACATTTGAAGATTAAATCACTTTTTTCTTGGGATGTGAAATAAAGAAAGATGTGCTAATAGAAATTGCAATTTTACATTGCTGTGATTCTGAACTATTACATTACGTTCCCACTATTAGCTTTTGATGTTGCAGATTTTCTGCATTTCTGCACCTATTAAGTAAATTAGATTACTGGCGTATTTTTTACATTGCGTTTTTAACTTTGATTTTGTTTTACTTCTGTTGTTGTCAAGTTTTAAACAAAGTTGCTTTATTTTTTATACTTCCTTGTATTTGGCATTGACAAAGCTTTGTTGATACAGTCATGTGCGGCTTACATTCTTTTTTGATGCGTTTCCGCAGATGAAACACATTAGAAACATTTATGCATTTTTTTACCTGTGGATTTTCTGCAATTCTATTGGGAAAAGCTGCACACAATACGTAATGTAATGGAAACTGACTTGGTCCAGATCTGAAACACGAACCGCCGGGCAGTTTACGCTTAATACGCAGTGGACAGGAGATTTCTAAATCCCACCCACTCTGCTTTTACTGTAAAATGTTGTGTTTTTGATGCAGCGAATATACAAAAAATCAAAAACTCCCCATGGGCAGCCTCAAAGTTTGATCACACATGGCATTTTTGATGTTTTTACAGCAAGAAAAATGCAACGTTTTATAGTACTATCAAAGTGAATGAAATCTCACGCTGCTTATCTTTTTCTTGCAGATGTGACCCATCAAAGCATCTTTTCAGTTCTGTAACATGGCAATTCTTCCAGCATTTTTCAACCATTCGAAAATATGGAAAAAAGAAACTCAACCAAACATGCATCAAAATTGCATATTATGATGTAGCAAAAATATTGCAAAAATTCACTATCCTAGGCCTCTTTTACACTTCTGTGTCTCCAGGATGTGTGGAGACAGTTTTCACACAGACCGTAGACACCTACACATGTAGATCCATTCAAATAAATGTGTCTGTGCACATATCAGTGTGTTTCCATGTCCATGGTCAAAACATGCAGACTTATCCGTTTTTTACTGCCAGCACGGCCGCCAAACGTGCCACACACGTGCAGTTGGATGTCACATGGACATGCACTGGCACCAGGAAGAAGCACTACGGTAAGCGCTTTTCCCCTGCACCAGATGCTAGAGGCTCTCATCATCATTCTCCCTTGCTCTGCCGGTGATCAGAGCGAGCAGGAGAGAATGATGAGAGTTATATTCAAGTGATGACAATGGCAGTAGGTGACAGCTGATGGGACTACTACTTCCATTAGCATACACCTGCTGCCACTAATAACAGTGACAGCAGGAGCAGCTGATGGGAGTATTCATCAACCGGCTCCTGCGTTGAGGGGAGTAAGGGTATGTGCACACGTAGAAAGCTCCTGTGCAGATTTTTCTGCAGCGGATTTGATAAACCGCTGCGGTTTTTCCTGCGGATTTATCGTGTTTTCTATTGCGGATTCCGTTGCGGTTTTACATTTGCAGTTTTCTATTGGAGCAGGTGTAAAAACGCTGCAGATTCTGCACAAAGAATTGACATGCTGAGGAAAATAAAACGCTGCATTTCCGCGCGTTTTTTTCCGCAGCATGTGCACTGCGGATTTCGTTTCCCATAGGTTTACATTGTACTGTAAACTCATGGGAAACTGCTGCGGATCCACAGCTGCGGAAGCGCTGCGGATCCGTAGCAAAATCCGCATCGTGTGCACATACCCTAACAGTTCTATCAGCCGCCGCCTGCTGTCATTGTTATCACTTGAACATTACTCTTATCATTCTCCCCTGCTCATGCTGATCGCCGGCAGAGCAGGGAAGAATGATGAGAGCCGTCTTCAGCACCCGGCACCAGGGATAAGAGCTAACTGTAGCACTTTTACCCTGGCGCCCGTCCGTGTGGTACTGATGCTGCACATGGTTATAACACGTGTATTACATGGTTATAACACGCAAGTATTACACACATGGACACTGTCATCTACATTACCATTTTTTCTCGGTACTAGAAAAAAACAGAAGCGTGAAACCACCCTTAGGGTATGTGCACACGTTGCGGATTCTCTGCGGATCCGCAGCGTTTTTTGAGGTGCAGAAATTCTGCAGATCCACAATTGATTTACAGTACAATGTAAATCAATGAGTAAAAAAAATGCTGTGCACACTTTGCGGAAAATCCGCTGCGGAAACGCTGCAGTTTAAAAGAAGTAGCATGTCACTACTTTTTTGTGAATCTGCAGCCATTCCATCCATTGTACCCATTCCATTATAGAAAACCGCAGGGGTAAGAACCGCAGCAAATCCGCAAGAAAACCGCAGCAAAAACGCACAAAAAACGCTGCGGAACCGCAGGTGGGTTTTCTGCCAGGAGAGGCAGAATCTGCCCCAGAAATTCCTAAGCCTAATCCGCAACGTGTGCACAAAGCCTTACAGTATTTTTCTTGTCAATACTGTGGTTCTTTCAGAGGAAAACTCTGCTGCAAATACTCAATGCGGGCACATGCTCTTAGGAGCTTTTAATGTATGAAAAACACAGGGTCTTGGCAGGAAAAATGCTGTTTATATTTTGATGAGTTTTTCATGCTGTTTTTATGTATTTTTGAAGCATTCAATTGAATAAGCAAAAATTGCAGCAGCAATGCTGAAAAAATTGACATACTGCTGTTTTAAAAAAACAAATGAAAGCTCAAGCATTGCAAGTAAAATTATATGCACCGTGTGAACGAGATTTTAGAAATCTAGTTCATTTTGCTGCTACTGTAAAACCCTGTTTTTTCAAAGGGGTTGTTCAGTCTAAAATGATAAGTCTGCAGTCACTCTGTGTGACTGCAGACTTATGAATCCCCACAGCGCACCCACTGTGCGCTGCAAGGATTCGCTGGTTTCTGAGCTGGGAATGGTGGTGATGTATGCAATATGCATACTCCTGGACAGAAGCCGTTAATCTATGGGGTAGCTCCCATAAGGTACGGACTGGGGATGAAATTCAGTCCTGGCATTTGAAATCACACAGGCCCATGCTGTCCCCGTCCCAAGAACCAGATGGGATATATTACTAATATTACCCTGGATGGAGGAAATCAAGATTTATTACAAGACCAATATTTCTAATGATACCGGTGGCCTGCTGGGGTAAGTTATGGAGTCAGCGACTTTGTGCTCCGTCACAACTCTTAACAGTATGGGTGACTTGAGAACACAGATTTAGTTAACAATGTATCAGACAAGGCAGCCCATGATCAGTCAGGCCCTTCTGGCATTTGCCAGAATTGCCAGATGGCCAGTCCGGCCCTGGCTCCCATCATGAGTTTTTTTCTCGGCCGTATTATACGTGCGAGTAAAATCGCAGCATGCTGAGATGTGCACTGTTTATCGGCCGAGACTCGCCAATGAAAGTCTATGGGTGCGAGAAAAACTCGCACACCACACGAACCATCAGTGTCACTTGCGAGGAATACGCACCGGTGTATTTTAGAAAAGCCGGCAATTCAGTGTGGTGTAATGTAAAATCAAACTGACAGGTTAAAATAGAATAGATAAAATAAATGTCTACACATTATAGGTAGATATATATACACTGCTCAAAAAAATAAAGAGAACACTAAAATCCCTCATCCTAGATATCACTGAATGAAATATTCCAGTTGTAAATCTTTATTCATTCCATAGTGGAATGTGCTGAGAACAATTAAACCTAAAATTATCAACATAAATCACAACTAATATCCCATGGAGGTCTGGAGTTTGAATGATGCTCAAAATCAAAGTGGAAAATTAAGTTACAGGCGGATCCAAAGTCAGTGGAAATGCCTCAGGACAAGGAAATGATGCTCAGTAGTGTGTGTGGTTCCACGTGCCTGTATGACCTCCCTACAATGCCTGGGCATGCTCCTGATGAGGTGGCGGATGGTCTCCTGAGGGATCTCCTCCAAGACCTGGACTAAAGCATCTGCCAACTCCTGGACAGTCTGTGGTGCAATGTGACTTTGGTGGATGGTGCGAGACATGATGTCCCAGATGTGTTCAATCGGATTCAGGTCTGGGGAACGGGAGGGCCAGTCCATAGCTTCAATGCCTTCATCTTGCAGGAACTGCTAGCACACTCCAGCCACTCCAGCCACATGAGGTCTGGCATTGTCCTGCATTAAGAGGAACCAAGGGGTCTGAGGATCTCATCTCGGTACCTAATGGCAGTCAGGCTACCTCTGGCGAGCACATGGAGGGCTGTGCGGCCCTCCAAAGAAATACCACCCCACACCATTACTGACCCACTGCCAAATCAGTCATGCTGAAGGATGTTGCAGGCAGCAGATCGCTCTCCATGGCGTCTCCAAACTCTGTCACATCTGTCACATGTGCTCAGTGTGAACCTGCTTTCATCTGTGAAGAGCATAGGGCACCAGTGGAGAATTTGCCAATCCTGGTGTTCTGTGGCAAATGCCAATCGTCCTGCATGGTGTTGGGCTGTGAGCATAACCTCCATCTGTGGATGTCGGACACTCAGACCATCCTCATGGTGTCAGTTTCTAACCGCTTGTGCAGACACATGCACATTTGTGGCCTGCTGGAGGTCATTTTGCAGGGCTCTGGCAGTGCTTCTCCTGTTCCTCATTGCACAAAGGCTGAGATAGCGGTCCTGCTGCTGGGTTGTTGCCCTCCTACGGCCCCCTCCACGTCTTCTAGTGTACTGGCCTGTCTCCTGGTAGCGCTTCCAGCCTCTGGACACTACGCTGACAAACACAGCAAACCTTCTTGCCACAGTTCGCATTGATGTGTAATCCTGGATGAGCTGCACTACCTGAGCCACTTGTGTGGGTTGTAGAGTCTGTCTCATGCTATAATAATAAATAATAATAATAGCCATACTTACGATATTGGCCAAAGATACCAAATGTAAATTTTTGATGAAGAATCAACAACAAGTGGAACACAATTGTGAAGGTGAACGAAATTTATTTGTTATTTTAAATTTTTGTGTAAATTGAAAAACTGAAAAGTGGGGCGTGCAATATTATTCGGCCCCTTTAACTTTATATTTTGTTGCACCACCTTTTGCTTCGATTACAGCTGCAAGTCGCTTAGGGTATGTCTCTATCAGTTTTGTACATCGAGAGACTGAAATTCTTGCCCATTCTTCCTTGGTTAACAGCTCGAGCTCAGTGAGGTTTGATGGAGATCGTTTGTGAACAGCAGTTTTCAGCTCTTTCCACAGATTCTCGATTGGATTGAGGTCTGGACTCTGACTTGGCCATTCTAACACCTGGACACGTTTATTTGTGAACCATTCCATTGTAGATTTTGCTTTATGTTTGGGATCATTGTCTTGTTGGAAGACAAATCTCCGCCCCAGTCTCAGGTCTTTTGCAGACTCCAACAGGTTTTCTTCAAGAATGGTCCTGTATTTGCCTCCATCCATCTTCCCATCAATTTTAACCATCTTCCCTGTCCCTGCTGAAGAAAAGCAGGCCCAAACCATGATGCTGCCACCACCATGTTTGACAGTGGGGATGGTGTGTTCAGGGTTATCAGCTGTGTTGCCTTTACGCCAAACATGTCGTTTGGGATTATTGCCAAAAAGTTCGATTTTGGTTTCATCTGACCAGAGCACCTTCTTCCACTTGGTTGGTGTGTCTCCCAGGTGGCTTGTCGCAAACTTTAAACAACACTTTTTACGGATATCTTTGAGAAATGGCTTTCTTCTTGCCACTCTTCCATAAAGGCCAGATTTGTGCAGTGTACGACTGATTGTTGTCCTATGGACAGACTGTCCCACCTCAGCTGTAGATCTCTGCAGTTCATCCAGAGTGATCATGGGCCTCTTGGCTGCATCTCTGATCAGTCTTCTCCTTGTTTGAGATGAAAGTTTAGAGGGACGGCCGGGTCTTGGTAGATTTCCAGTGGTATGATACTCCTTCCATTTCAGTATAATCGCTTGCACAGTGCTCCTTGGGATGTTTTGGAAATCATTTTGTATCCAAATCCGGCTTTAAACTTCTCCACAATAGTATCACGGACCTGCCTGTTGTGTTCCTTGGTCTTCATGATGATCTCTGTGCTTCAAACAGAACCCTGAGACTATCACAGAGCAGGTGCATTTATACAGAGACTTGATTACACACAGGTGGATTATATTTATCATCATTAGGCATTTAGGACAACATTGGATCATTCAGAGATCCACAATGAACTTCTGGAGTGAGTTTGCTGCACTGAAAGTAAAGGGGCCGAATAATATTGCACGCCCCACTTTTCAGTTTTTGAATTTCCACAAAAATTTAAAATAACCAATAAATTTCCTTCAACTTCACAATTGTGTTCCACTTGTTGTTGATTCTTCACCAAAAATTTACATTTGGTATCTTTATGTTTGAAGCATGATATGTGGGAAAAGGTTGACAAGTTCCAGGGGGCCAAATACTTTCGCAAGGCTCTGTATGAATATTTCCTTTGAAAATGATGTGTCTTTTACAGACAGAATTGCTCTATGTAAAAGCTGAGGTTAAAATCGCATTGCAACTGGATAGCAATCACACTGCATTCAGATGTAAATCGGATGCCTGGTGTGAAAAATCGGATTGTACTCGCATTAAACTCGTCCAACTCTCCTGCATCCAAATCGGACTGATTTTAAAATCGCTAGTTTGACTCCAGCCTTAATGGTAATATAGGATGTGGCTCCAAGAAAACATATTTGGATAACTCCCCGTTGTTCCATTTCTCGGCACACTACTTAGATGTAACATCATTCCAGCATGCTTCTTCATGCTTCTTCTCAGTGTGAGCTCTCCTTATAGCTTCTCTGCAGTCCAGCATTCTCTTCCAATCTTTGCATAGGGAATGTTTAGGTTTGCTTTTTTCTGCAGATATTGGCAGCCTTCCTAGCATAACGTAACAGAGATCTATGTAACAGTAAATTCTCTTTGCTAGAATTTAGTATAAAACCACAGAAATAAGAAAGTCATTTCTTACAAAAATGAAATTCATTTGGATTATATAAAGGAGCATTTTCACCCTGCACAGTACTGAATGATAATATATGTGATTTTTTATCTGACTACTTTTGCGTTATTTATCACACACTTTTACAGATTTTATTTCAGGCTGAAATGTTAGAGGAAATTTGTAACAAAATTTTTGCTATCCCATCTGAAAGCAACATGATGTAGGGGCAGAGACCCTGATTCTAGCAATGTGTTACTTACTGGGCCACTTGCTCCAGTTTTGATAAAATCCCAGTTTTATCTGCTACAGATCTACCAGTTCTTTGAATGCTGAACTCTGTAAAAACCCCACCTACACCACTGATTGGCAGCTACCTGTGTACACTGTGTATAGACAGAAAGCTGCCAATCAATGCTGGGGGTGTGGGTTATACAGAGTAGAGTTATACCTGGCAGCATGTTTATTAGTCCTCTGCTGATGAAATCTGTTTTTATCAGAAGATTATCAAAATGGAATGACGCTAACAGCCCATTAAGTGACACATCGCTGGAATCAGGGTCTCTGTCTCTACATTATTGTGCTCTAAGATTAGGCGGCAAAAACTGGTGACAACTTCCCTTTTATGGGGTTGAATAAATAGTAATTGCTAGAAATCAATCTCTCCATAGACTTTAATGGGAGCATCAGACACAGAATCATTCTGCTGTCCCCAACCTTCTACCTCCTACACACCATCAAGTCAGTGTAAAGGAACTGAGCATGCTCGTAATTCCTTCCAGCTGAGATAGAGGACTAAGTCCCCATTGTGTGGAAGTCTCGCTACGTACATTAGTTTCATAACTTATTTGATCGACATGTTATAAGAATGAAAGACTATTGACAGACTATTCTTTGTTTAAATGCAGTATCACAGATGAAAGCTTATAGCAAAGATTGCAACAAAAGGTTGTACAAAAACTACTAAAGCGATATGGACATGCTGTCATCAGGGACCAGGTTCTGGGATTTGGGATTCCTGATATTGTCAGCTACAGTAAATTTGCAGAACGTGGAGACAGTTAATGGTACCAACATGATGAGGGTTTATAGATAATACCAAAATATTTAGAATTGAGAGTCTTCAGTACCAGTGAATTAACAGAGAACAAAGTAGCTGTGCTACTGACAAACAGTGTCATCTGCTGCCATCTAGGGTAAATATATGATATGACATCACTAGAAACTGATTTATCACTACTAACTAAATAATTGTAGTTGAAACGAAGAGTGCTAAACTATTTATCCCAGGACCTTAAAGGGAACCTGTCACCCCCAAAATTGAAGGTGAGCTAAGCCCACCAGCATCAGGGGCTTATCTACAGCATTCTGGAATGCTGTAGATAAGCACCCGATGTATCCTAAAAGATGAGAAAAAGGGGTTAGATTATACTCACCCAGGGGCGGTCCGATCCGATGGGCGTTGCGTTCAGGTCCGGGGCCTCCCATCTTCTTACGATGACGTTCTCTTCTTGTTTTCACGCTGCCGCTCCGATGCAGGCGTACTTTGTCCGTCCTGTTGAGGGCAGAGCAAAGTACTGCAGTGCGCAGGCGCTGGGCCTCTCTGACCTTTCCCGGCCACTGCAGTACTTTGCTCTACCCTCAACAGGACAGACAAAGTACGCCTGCGCCGGAGCCACAGCAGGAAAACAAGAAGAGGACGTCATCGTAAGAAGATGGGAGGCCCCGGACCGGACCGCGACACCCATCGTACCGGAACCGCCCCTGGGTGAGTATAATCTAACCTCTTTTTCTCATCTTTCAGGATACATCGGGGGCTTATCTACAGCATTACAGAAATAGCAGAAATAGCAGAAATAGCAGTTTCCCTAGATCCTTCTGTTTCCTGGAATACCAATAATAAAAAGATACTCAGGAGCTTTGTGTTACCAGCTCTGTGCAACAAAGACTATTTTATATCACTTTATTAACTACAAGAGACTCATAGACTCATACTCACAGTGGCTTCCTTGGTAGGTTACAATAATCATTACCTTTTGGAGAGAGTCGGAGAGGCATCGCCTTCAGGAATGAATTTTTCATGCCATAAAATTAACAAAGTGCATTTTAGGAATTTCTTGTTTTGCTAGATTCAAAATGTGTTTTATTAGCATGGGACATGATAACTAGTATACATACTGGAGAACTTTAAATTCTGTGCCATTGATTATGCTAAGTATTTATAATTAATAATAATAAAAAAAAGATACTGGAACTTATTTTTTTTTTGCTGATTTTCTTTTCTCATTTCAGATTTTTTTTCATTTATTATCATTATGGGTCAGCCATCTTGATAGAACTACTGTTACCTCATTTAGGTTATGTTTTCAGCAGCTACATGGATTAAAGATGGTAATAGCCTACAGATGACATACTGACTTGTATAGGAGAGTTTTCTAGGTACATGATCTGTACAGAGGTCATTATGTAGAGGACTAGATCATGGCCCGATTCTAACGGATCGGGTATTCTAGAATATGTATGTAGTTTATTTATGAAGATTTAAGAATAATGCAATGAATACACAGGATATTCCGGGTAAAATATATACATTATCATTAAATTTTATTGCTCATAGGACTTAATACAACTGAACGAAATTATTAAAGAGATCATCAAAATATATAAACCATTACATGAATATCTAACTGTATTTAAATAAATCATCGGATCGTATTTTCGCTTACGACCCATTGGAAGACAGGAAGCGTAAATCGTGATAGCGTACAGTAAAGAAGTATCTGTTTAGCACGCTGTGACTGACAGAACGTGACTGAACTATGTCGCACTGTGACTGACAGAATTTGTCCAGTAAACGTGACTGAACTACATCACACTGTGACTGACAGAACTTCTTCAGTAAACGTGAGTGAACTACGTCGCGCTGTGAGTGGGAGTTAAATTCCATGCTAATGTTGCTGATTGGTCGCGGCCGGCAGGGCACGACCAATCTGCGAAGTGGGGTTTAAATTGTGCACCAATATCGCTGATTGGTTGCGGCCGGCCGGGCGCGACTAATCAGCGAAGCAGTGTTAAAATCCCGCACCAATATTGCTGATTGGTCGTGGCCGGCCGGGCGCGACCAATCAGTGAAGCAGTGTTTAAATCCCGAGCCAATTACGTTGATTGGCCACTGCCAGTCGGGCACGACCAATCAGCGAAGCGGTGTTTAAATCCCGTGCCAATATCGCTGATTGGTCGCGGCCAGCTGGGCGCGACCAATCAGCGAAGCGTGGTTCAAATCCCGTGCCAATATCGCTGATTGGTCGCGGCAGGCCAGGCACGATCAAACAGCGAAGAGTGGTTCAAATCCCATGCAAATTCACGGTCGGACTGCGCCTGTCGCTGATTAGTCGCTGTCAGCCGGCGCGATCAAGCAGCGAAGCGTGGTTCAAATCCCATGCCAATTTGTGGATGGACTGCGCCTGTCACTGATTGGTTGCGGCCGGCCGGGCGCGACCAATCAGTGAAGCGGTGTTTAAATCCCACGCCAATATCGCTGATTGGTCGCGGCTGGCCGGGCGCGACCAATCAGCGAAGCGTGGTTCAAATTCCGTGCTAATTTGCGGTCGGACTGCGCCTGTCATTGATTGGTCGCGGGCGGCTGGCGCGACCAATCAGCGGCGCAGGATTTCCGTCACAGACAAACAGACAGAATTAGATGATTATATACTGTATAAAGATGGAAGATGTAACCAATATCAGTTGTGGTGGTGGATCTTTTATATAGGTGTTACCATGGGGGGTCACACAGATACCACTGCTGCCCCCAGTTTGTCAGTGATGAAACCAGACGGCTCACATAGATCCCACCACCGTCACCACTCCGCTACACAATTATACACTGTGAGCATATGGTATATACACCTCCGATTCCAACTCATGGAATATACCTATACCCCCAGTATGGTTGCTGCCATCTCCACAATAACAAAAATAGTTTATATAGGCCAATTGGACACCCATTACAGGTAGCATATGGCTTCAGGGGCACAGATTCCAGAGCAAGAGGAACAGAGCTATTAAATTTTATATATTTATTCCGGAAAGGTAGGCAGTGTTTATGAAAAATATATATGGATGATACAAAATGGGGCAAAACAATACGGTATATCAAAAAGAATAACAAAAAAAGAAATACTAAATCTGATGCTGCAGGAGTGGCTCTTATCTTTATGGAAGGAAGTGTTGTGTTCAGGAAAATGGAACACTCTCACAGTGAACTATGTCTTCCAGAATGAACAATGACTGACACCCATAGTCTCCTTTTTAGTTGATCAAGGTTAGACCCACATACCTCCCTTTGGTGAGTTCACATGGGGGTTGGTTGTGGGATGTGCTAGGTCTGTTAGAATTTTATGAGATCCCGAACTTTCAGGATATCTTCGCCAATGGAGGTCCTAGGTGGTAGATATTGTAGTCATGTTTCCTATTATGATTTTATCTTTCTATAGAAATGAAACATGACATGGATAGCATCATCCATCCACAAAATGTAAAGTTGGAGGGGTTGATATGGCCTTACGATGATGTGAGTGAATGCGTTATGTTCGTCCCTTCGATACAATGCCAAAAATATATCTTCCAAAAATATCGTATCTATGCACACCCAATTTTTCATCAGCAACCCCTCGCTCCAAAACGTCTCACAACAGTGCTTTGATCAGAAGAATCTATTTACTTGGAAGTGGACTTTCCCACCTCTGCATAAACGAATCTCCATCCTGGTGGCTGGTTCCCAGAGCTGATCTCCTGTGGTAGCTCCCTGGTACTGCAGGAGTTCCATACTTCAATGGAGGTTGAAGTGTCAGCTCCCTCTCACTTCCCCAGTTATAATTAGTTACTATAATTAATCCCATATGTTCAGTGTGAAGTCCTACTTCAATGGAGGTTGAAGCGTCAGTCCTTTCTAACTTCTCCAATTATAATTAGTCCCATATGTTCAATGTGAGGGTCATATGTCCCCTCTCTGGAGATGTTTGTATGGATTTTAATTTTTCTTTATGACACCGGTTATTGCTATCCTGCCTGTGATGATAATGTGATTACTACTGATAAGTGATATCTACAGCAGTGAAGCTTAACAGCCTCCATACACAAGAGATAAAAGTCATACAAACCTGCCAAATTCGTCAAAATTCAACTAATGTACAGTGTATGCGGGATGATGTTAACGGAGAGAAAATCCGACCTATTAAATTTCAACAACTGATTCTTTTGTTTTGCAGGGAGATAGGTCACTGACTAGAGGTAGGTGAATTTACTCAGTAGAATTGAATAGTGTTGAGCCCCCTCGAACACCGTCGAACCCCATTGAAACCAATGGCAGGCAAACACATAGAAAACACATAGAAAACACCTTAAAAGGAGTCCAAAAGCTGACAAACTGCTCAGAAGACACAACAAACACATGGAAATGTCACAACTACATATAGTCATGCGAAAAGAAAAGAGGTGGAGGAGAAAAAGGAGGAGGAGACACAGATATAGGCATGTCATGCCCTTCTAAAATCAAGAAATGCTGGAGTAAAAATCTAAACTCACTCTACCAACACCCAGACGTCTTGACAAAAAAAAAAAAAAAAATCTTTAGGTAGAATGGCGGATCCATTCAGAACACTTTCCTTAGAAGACGTAGTGGTATCCCTGTTGGGAGTCGTGCCAAAAAAGGAACCCAATACATTCAGACTAATCCACCATTTGTCATATCCAAGGGGCAGGTCAGTAAACGACAACATCGACGCGGAACCAAGTACAGTACTATATACTGTACCTCTTTTGACGAGGCAATCAGGCTGGTCAAGAAGTTGGGAAGGGGCACCTTAATGGCCAAAACAGACATTGAGGGGGTGTTCCGGTTACTACCTGTGCCTCCGAAAGTGTGCGCCTATTGGACTGCTTATGTGAAGGAGCATACTACATAGATCGCTGTTTGCCCATGGGGTGCTCCATATCCTGCTCACTATGACTATTTGAGGCGTTTAGTTGCTTCCTCGAATGTGTCGTCTTGGACGTTTCTAAGGGGGCACATATTATCCTTTACCTCGACGATTTCTTATGCCTGGGCCCAAAAGATTCGCCACAGTGTGAATACACGCGGTAGTCCACCTGTGAGAAGGGTGAGCTGGAGGGAGAGCGGACACCCCAGAGCCGTGGGGTTAGATTGAGAAAGGAAGAAGGCAGTGTAACTTGCTTCATGGGTGGGGTACTCTGCTGAGTAGCAGAAACTGCTACTAGGCCCAAAGTATTGCCTGGGCTAGATGCAGTTAAAAATTAGTGCTTAGATAAACAGGCAGTGTAGCTTGCTTCATGGGTAGGGTACTCTGCTGAGTGGCACAAAATGCAACTAGGCCCAAAAGGATTTCCTGGGCTAGATGCAGTTAAAAATTATTAATTAGATAAACAGGAGGTGTAGCTTGCTTCATGGGTGAGCTACTCTGCTGACTAGTAGACACTGAAGCTTTGGAGCAGACCTCTAAATCCCAGGCCATAGTATGAGTAAACAGCTCTGCAGACTCAACCATCTGTGTTGCCACAAGCCATAATGTATGTAGTTTCTAAAGGTTAAAAGGAGGGGGGGAGCGACCCCACCCACCTGGAATTGACGATGCCAACGTCATGTAAAACACAGCAAGGGGACTCCAAAAAGAGTCTCTATTTTTTCCAGAAATTGGGCCACAGACACCACTTAAGTGGCATCAATTTCGCCAGAGTTTCCTAAAATGGTTGGTGAGGTGATTTTCAAAAATCATCAAGCTTTTAGTCTCCCCAGGATGACACAGGGGTAGAAAAGTCCTTGCGGATCCAGGATTTGTTCATCTTGATGAACGTTAGTCTGTCTACATTGTCACTGGACAGCCGCGTGCGCTTATCTGTCAGCACACCACCAGCAGCGCTGAACACACGTTCAGAGAGAATGCTGGCTGCGGGGCACAACAAGATCTCCAAGGCGTGAGTGGCGAGCTAAGGCCATTTTCCCAGATTGGAAGCCCAAAATGAGCAAGGGTCCAGTTCCACAGTCATGGCATCGATGTTAACTTGGAGATACTCCTGTACCATCCTCTCTAGGCATTGGTTATGCGTCAGACTTCTTGTCTCCTTTGGCCTTGCAAAGGATGGTCTAAAAAATTCTTGAAACGGTTGGAAAAAATTGCTGTTACCACCAGATACGATGTTACTGTTACGGTTTGAGTGATGACTCGACAGTCCCACGGTTGGCAAGTTAGAACTCAGAGATTCACTACGTGCACCACTGGTGTTTTGTGGAAAAGCAGATGTTAGATTCTGTAACAGTCTCTGCTGATACTCCTGCATGCATGAATCCCTTTCTATGGCAGGAATTATTTCGTCAAATTTACTTTTGTACCGGGGATCTAAGAGTGTGGCAACCCGGTAGTCGGCATTACGTCTGATTCTGACAATCCGAGGGTCATGTTGCAGGTAGTGCAGCAAGAAGGCACTCACGTGTCTTGCGCATCCAGGAGGACCAAATCCTTGTTGTCTTGGTGGCGGCGAGGTGAGAAACATGTTTCATTCCTTTGCCCTCTCCCCCCAACCTCGCACAACAGAAATTTGATCAAGGTCTCCCTCATCTGATGAGTCTTCCATGCCCAGCGTCAGTTCGTCCTCCACTTCTTCCTCGGCTCCTGCACCTTCCTCAACAGTTTGGCTGCTACCATGCACCCTCGGTAATCCCTCTCCCCCACCCTCCAATGCCAGCCGCCCTGGTGCTGTCGACCGTCTGGACCTTGGAGATATTATCCCTTCCGAATACAACTCCTACTGTTCCTCCTCCTCCTCCTCTTGTCCCACCACTTGACTCCGAATACTGTTTAAGGTGTGCTGCAGCATGTAAATGACCGGAATAGTCATGCTGATAATGGCATCTTCAGCACTAAACATCTTCGTCGCTATTTCAAAACTGTGCAGAAGGGTGCATAGGTCCCTGATCTGAGACCACTCCTGCAGCGTGATTTGCCCTACCTCTGGATCTCGTTGGCCCAGGCTATACGTCATAACGCATTGCACCAGGGCTCGTCGGTGCTGCTACAGTCGCTGCAACATGTGCAGAGTTGAATTCCAACATGTGGGCACATCGCATTTCAGCCGGTGAACTGGCAGGCCCAACGACTTCTGTAGAGATGTAAATTGTTGAGCTGCGGGATGCGAATAGCGGAAGTGAGTACACAGTGACCGTGCCCTCTGCAGAAGCCCATCTAGTCCGGGATAGTGGGATAAAAGTTGCTGGACAACCAGGTTCAAAATATGAGCCATACAAGCAGTGGCGTAGGAAGGGGGGTGCGGGGGGGGCGGTCCGCCCCGGGCGGCACAATGCTGGGGGCGGCCGGCGCTGCAGGAGAAGAAGATTAAAAAAAAAAAAAAAAAGACGCCCCTTTAAATCTTCGGGCGGCGCCGTCCGCCGCCACGACCAGGGCCAGCTCCCCCCACCCCCGGGTCCCGCCCCCGCCCCCGCCCCCCGCTCTATACTCACCTCTCCTGGTTCCTGCGGCGCCGGCAGCTGCAGCGTCCTCTGACTCTGCGACGTCTCAGAGCAGAGGGCGCGATGACGTCACTACTGTGCGCGCCGCTCTGCCTCTCTGTCCTGAGCGTCGCAGAGCCGGAGAGACGCTGACTGCACCGGACCTGCGCTGGGAACGGGAGAGGTGAGGATTTTACTTTTTTTTTTTTTTTCTTTATGTCTGACTGTCTGGGGCTGGGGCAATGCTGGACACACTGGGGCAATACTGGAGACCATGGGGCAGATTGCTGGACACACTGGGGCAGTACTGGAGACCATGGGGCAGAATGCTGGACACACTGGGGCAATACAGGAGACCATGGGGCAGATTGCTGGACACACTGGGGCAATACAGGAGACTATGGGGCAGATTGCTGGACACACTGGGGCAATACAGGAGACCATGGGGCAGATTGCTGGACACACTGGGGCAATACAGGAGACCATGGGGCAGATTGCTGGACACACTGGGGCAATACAGGAGACTATGGGGCAGATTGCTGGTCACACTGGGGCAATACTGGAGACCATGGGGCAGAATGCTGGACACACTGGGGCAATACTGGAGACCATGGGGCAGAATGCTGGACACACTGGGGCAATACTGGAGACCATGGGGCAGAATGCTGGACACACTGGGCAATACTGGAGACCATGGGGCAGAATGCTGGACACACTGGGGCAATACTGGAGACCATGGGGCAGAATGCTGGACACACTGGGGCAATACTGGAGACCATGGGGCAGAATGCTGGACACACTGGGGCAATACTGGAGACCATGGGGCAGAATGCTGGACACACTGGGCAATACTGGAGACCATGGGGCAGAATGCTGGACATACTGGGGCAATACTGGAGACCATGGGGCAGATTGCTGGACACACCGGGGCAATACTGGAGACCATGGGGCAGAATGCTGGACACACTGGGGCAATACAGGAGACCATGGGGCAGATTGCTGGACACACTGGGGCAATACTGGAGACCATGGGGCAGAATGCTGGACACACTGGGGCAGTACAGGAGACTATGGGGCAGAATGCTGGACACACTGAATACTGGAGACCATGGGGCAGATTTCAGGACACATTGAGGCAATGCTGGAGACCCTGGGGCAGACTTCTGGACATACTGGGGCAATACTGGAGACCATGGGGCAGATTGCTGGACACACCGGGGCAATACTGGAGACCATGGGGCAGAATGCTGGACACACTGGGGCAATACAGGAGACCATGGGGCAGATTGCTGGACACACTGGGGCAATACTGGAGACCCTGGGGCAGATTGCTGGACACACTGGGGCAATACTGGAGACCCTGGGGCAGATTTCTGGACATACTGGGGCAATACTGGAGACCATGGGGCAGATTGCTGGACACACCGGGGCAATACTGGAGACCATGGGGCAGAATGCTGGACACACTGGGGCAATACAGGAGACCATGGGGCAGATTGCTGGACACACTGGGGCAATACTGGAGACCCTGGGGCAGATTGCTGGACACACTGGGGCAATACTGGAGACCCTGGGGCAGATTTCTGGACACATTGAGGCAATGCTGGAGACCCTGGGGCAGACTTCTGGACACACTGGGGCAATGCTGGACACTGGGGGTAATATGCTGGACACACTGGGGCAATGCTGGACACTGGGGGTAATATGCTGGACACACTGGGGCAGACTGCTGGACACACTGGGGAAAGGCTGGACACTGGGGCAGATTGCTGGACACACTGAGGGCAGATTGCTGGACACACTGGGGGTAATATGCTGGACATACTGGGGCAGATTGCTGGACACACTGGGGGTAATATGCTGGACACACTGGGGCAGATTGCTGGACAACATGGGGGTAATATGCTGGACACACTGGGGCAGATTGCTGGACAACATGGGGGTAATATGCTGGACACACTGGGGGCAGGACTTGAGGCATGGGCAGAATGTAGATACGGGGCATGATTGGAGACACGGGGCAGGATTGGATCATGGGGCAGGACGGATACGATGGAGGCTGGTGGGGCAGGATGGGGAGATCATATGGGGTAGAATGGATACTCATGAGGGCAGGATACGACAACATATGGCTGGAGCCAGGAATGAGATAAACGGGGCCAGGGTGGGGAATATTATTACCATAGGGGATAATTAAGGGATATTATTACTGCAGTGATGTATTTATTTTATTTTTTGAGTATACTGTTTTAAATGGGGGGGCGGTCCTGTTACTGTGCAGAGTGACACTATATCACCTTTTTTTCTTCATGTGGTGTAATGTAGAAGTTGTGAAAAATTAAGTAATGTGTTCTGCAAGCGGAGCTCGAGATAACTGTGTTATTTCCTGCAGAAACGAGTCCTGGCTGGAAGGAATGATGGCGGTCTGTGCTGGATGAAAGATGAAGGACTTCACCTAGAGACGTCACTGGTGAGTCAGTGTTACCTATACACTGACACTATACACTGTATACTATATAGAGGTCCTGTGTATAATGTCACCAGTGATCTCTGTATTACCTCTACACAGACACTGCATACTAAGTACAGATCTCCTGTGAATACTGGCACTTATGGTGATAGTATTGTGGTTTTTTTTTTATTACTGATCAGTATTGTAGTATTCAGTCACTATGTGGTGGTAATATGTGGTCTGGAAATGGTGCGGTGGTATTTGTCCCTTGTATGTAGTATTATTCGGTCACTATGTGGCCTGGTCATGGTGTGGTGGTATTAAGTCACAGGTGTGGCATGTGGGGGTGACACCATTAGGCCCAGTTTAAGTTCTACAAAACAGGAAAACCATTTTTGGTAACCTTTGTGTGTATTGAGCTGGGGGGGGGGGCGCCAAACTCGGGATCAGCCCCGGGCGGCAAAAGCTCTAGCTACGCCTCTGCATACAAGGCACGTGTGTGACATTGCCCTGGCGAACGGCCGCACCCAGGTTTGCAGCATTGTCGCACATGGCCTTCCCTGGCTGCAGAGGATCGATACAGAGGATCGATGCGCAACTCGTGGGGACGGCAAGACTTGGACAGCAGCCCCTTCTCCTGATGTCACCATAGTTACTCAGTGCCCAGTCACTGACATGTAACGCCCCTGTCCATGTCTACTCGTCCAAGTGTCTGTGGTAAAATGCACCCTGTCATACACAGAGTTTCTGAAGGAAGCGGTGATGTTGTGTGCGACATGCAGGCACAGCTTACTTTGAGAAGTAGTGGCGACTGGGCATCTGGTACTGGGGCACTGCGACGGACATAAGGTCTTGAATATTCTCTGTGTCCACCAGGCGGAAAGGCAGCATTTCTGTAGCCAACAGCTTGCAGATGATGAAATTCAACCTCTTAGCTTTGTCATGGCTAGGAGCAAATGGTCTTTTACTTGTCCACATCTGAGGGACTGAGGGCTTGCTGCCGTGCTTAGATGGGGTTGAGTAAGGTGTCCCCGGCAAACTGCTGGTCTGTGAGGAAAGTGCAGGCGGAGACATTATATTGCCTTGATCAAAATGTGGTTGTCTCGATGTCGGAGAGCGCTCAACACCAGCAGGTGATTCCACTTGCAAATGTCCTGAGGACCTGCCAATCACACTGGCTGCTGCGGTTAAAGAGGTGGAAGGTCTGTGTCCAAAACCATGTGCGACTGCTGTCCCCACAGTCACAGATGACGAAGAGGCTGCAGATGCACTTGATGGGGCAAACGGTGTTTGGCACGGCCCACTAGGCTGCATTGTAGCACAGTAAGCTTCCCACTGCAACTTATGCCTCATATCCATGTGACAGTTCATGCATGAAGTACTCAAACTATTCATTTTTTGGCCTCTACTGAGATTTTGGTGGCAAATCTTACAGACAACGTGAGTTGGGTCATCCTTTGCAATCTCAAAAAGTGCCCAGGCTATGCAAGGCTTAGAGCCCATGCGACCTGAAGAGCCACCATGACTTCTGCTCAGAGGCACAGGTGGGGTTGAGGATGCATTTGTTGACGTGCTTCCAGTACTCCATCTCTGTCCAGGAAGGTGCAACCTAACCTCATCGTCAGACTCGTCACTAGCATCCTCCTTCACCTCCTCTGCTGACCTCATGGACTGGCGGACTGTGGGTTGACAGTAAGTGGGGTCTCCAACCTCATCATCATCACCCTGTGCATTCTCACACCCTTCATCCTCAGAGCCAACCTCTTCCTGCCCTGACCGAAAAGTCAAGTTTTTGTTCCAATCAGGTATCTCAGTCTCATCATCATCTACCTCATTGTCTCCACCAACAGGAGTTACGGTTTGGGAATGAGGTTCTACATTATGCTCAGAACCTTCTTCATCTGGGCCTGGATCTGACTCACAAAGATTCTGGGCATCAGTGCAGATCATTTCCTCGTCTGGATTCACAGAAGCTCTGGAGCAGACCTCTGATTCCCAGGCTATAGTATGAGTAAACAGCTCTGTAGACTCAACCATCTCTGTTACCCCATACTCAGACGGGCGGGTGGAGTCTAAGGGAGCTGTGAGGAAGTAAGTGCGATGCGATTGGGGTGACAGCTCTGAGGACTGGAGTATTTGTGATGTTGAAGTTGAGGTGGAGGAGAGCCCACTTGAACGAGCACTTGACATCTGTTCAAGCACCTGCTGTTTTTGTGCCTCATCTGGAATTTGTAGCAATGCTCGTAGCGATGGTCGTAAGAAAGGGATCATATCAGATTGTCCACAAAAAGTAGACATCTTACTTTGGCTGGAAGATGGTCTTTCTTCTGCAGATGTTACTGTTGCTTTACCACCTACCCCACGGACACAACCTTTTTTTCCCTTTCCAACACGCCTATTCCCCTTTCCACCAGCAGCAAGCCTTTTGCCACTCATTTTGGTGCTTTACTAATTGGCAACTCTGTAGCTGTTGGCACAAAAAACGATGGATGGAAACCGAGCAGAGCTGAGTGGCCAAACTGTGGTACTAGGCCCAAAACAATTTACTGGGTTAGATGCAGTAAAAATTTAGATACACAGGCGGTGTAGCTTCACAAGCGGGCTACTCCGCTGACGTGCAGACACTGCTCCTAGGCCCAAAACGATTTACTGGATTAGATGCAGTAAAAATTTAGATACACAGACGGTGTAGCTAGCTTCAAAGGCATGCTACTCCGCTGACGTGCAGACACTGCTCCTAGTCCCAAAACAATTTACTGGGTTAGATGCAGTAAAAATTTAGATACACAGGTGGTGTAGCTTCTCAGGCGGGCTACTTTGCTGATGTGCAGACACTGCTACTAAGCCCAAAACGATTTACTGGTTTAGATGCAGTAAAAATTTAGATACGCAGGCGGTGTAGCTAGCCTCACAGGCGGGCTACTCCACTGACGTGCAGACACTGCTCCTAGGCCCAAAACGATTTACTGGGTTAGATGCAGTAAAAATTTAGATACACAGGCGGTGTAGCTAGCCTCACAGGTGGGCTACTCCGCTGACGTGCAGACACTGCTCCTAGGCCCAAAACGATTTACAGGGTTAGATGCTGTAAAAATTTAGATACACAGGCGGTGTAGCTAGCCTCACAGGCGGGCTACTCCGCTGACGTGCAGACAGTGCTCTTAGGCCCATAACAATTTACTGGGTTAGATGCAGTAAAAATTAAGATACACAGGCGGTGTAACTTCACAGGCGGGCTTCTCCGCTGACGTACAGACACTGCTACTAAGCCCAAAACGATTTACTAGGTTAGATGCAGTAAAAATTTAGATACACAGGCGGTGTAGCTAGTTTCACAGGCGGGCTACTCCGCTGACGTGCAGACACTGCTCCTAGGCCCAAAATGATTTACTGGGTTAGATGCAGTAAAAATTTAGATACACAGGCGGTGTAGCTAGCTTCACAGGCGGGCTACTCAGATGACTACCAGACAATGCTACTAGCCCAAAAGGATTGGCTGAGCTAGATTACACCAAATGCTGTGACAAACACTTGCACAGCACTGGCACAGACCTGCCTGGCAAAAAGTGGTATGAACTGCTGTAACCTACCCTGAAAAGGGCTGATATTACAACAAGTCCCGACTCCCTAAACCTATCTCTCAGAAAATTTGCTCTCAAAAAAGGCTCTTAGACTGTATAGCACTCACAGCAGCAGCGGTGCCGTCTAACACTAAGCTGCAGCAGTGAGGAAATGGTGGCGACAGGGAAAATGACTAGTTCTTATAGGGCAAGGACATGTGACATACACAGCCAATGACACATGCCCTTGCTTTTGTGCATCACATGCACATTGCTGTGTGTGTGCGCACTGCTGATAGGCTGAGAGACTGCACCGCCCCACTGTAAATGCGAGAAAAAAAAATGGAGATCGGCATTATTTCAGCACAGATCTATCCCCCCCCCCCCGCCCACTATACACTGAAACAGTCTATTAACAATGATAAAGAGTCTTAATGTGAAAATCAAGTTAGGCTTTTGGTGAACGAACAGCAGAAACTCGAACAGCCGAATTTTAAGCAAATTGTTAGGGTTCGTTGAACGACTCGAACACCGCCCAAAACAGCTCAAATTTGAAATTGGCGAACAGTTCGACTCGAACACCGCCCAAAACAGCTCAAATTTGAAATTGGCGAACAGTTCGACTCGAACACCGCTCAGCTCTAAAATTGAATTCTAGTCTAAGTTTACAAAAATCCCCTCTCTCATAGAGAACACAGAAGCACTCAGCTGAGCTAAAGATTCCTGACTATGTGGGAGTTGTGAGAAATAGATGTCAGGCTTCAGAATAAGGCCTGCAGCTGTTTAATGATTATGGCAAGCCTAAATAATAAGTGAGAAAACTGTAAGATTTAAGGAATCTTTTTGTTGGGATAATGATGTGAAAAATAACAAAAAGTATAGAAAAAAAATTAACTTAAAACCTTGATTTGAACAAGATGTCATATTCTGACAATACATTCTTTTAAAGTTTTGTTAGAAGAAAGCTGGAATAAAATCCTAAGAGACAAGGGTTACACAGTAACCATGGTACAAGTGTAGGCTACGTTCACACTAGCGTTCGGCTAGTGTGCGTCGCGCTAGCGTCGGGCGACGCAGCGGCGACGCACGCGTCATGCGCCCCTATGTTTAACATGGGGGACGCATGCGTTTTTGCTTGTTGCGTTTTCCGACACGTGCGTCTTTTTTTACGCTAGCGTCGGACCAAGAAAACGCAACAAGTTGCATTTTTCTTGCGTCCGATTTTCGTCAAAAAACGACGCACGCGTCGAAAAACGCAGCGTTTTTGCGTGCGTTTGCACGCGTTTTTCGGTGCGTTGTGCGTCGCGTCGCCGACGCAGCGGCGCACAACGCTAGTGTGAACGTAGTGAACGTAGAACGTAGTGAACGTACAGTTGTGGGAGCTGATGGATTCTCCTTGACACTCAAGTGTTAAATGTATTTGATGTCCATGTATGTAATCAAGGTACATTACCCACTGCTGGAAGACCAGCAGCCCGATGGCTTGATACTATCAAGATAACGGTGGAAAAGACCCTGGTGGACGTTTCTAGGCTTCCACAAGATCGATCTTCCTACAAAGCGTTCATCATTATGTCGCCATGGTCGAGATTGAGATGAAGGCCATTAAAAACAAACAAAAAAACCTGCTGCCATGTAGTCCTCCATATCCATGAATTCTGTATAATCCTGTCCTCCACCACTGATTTGGCAGCCTTCTCTCTATGTGCAAAGCTGTCAATCACTGCTTTGGGCAGATAAAATAGTGATTTTAACAAAACTGCATTAAGCAGCCCAGTAAATGACACATTGCTGTAATCAGGGTATCTGCCTCTACATCATGATGCTCGCAAATGGTGTAGCAAAAACCTTGAAACAGATATAAGATGATGGACATGCTGTCCACGTTCCCCTTTGAAGAACAAGTGTATTATTGTATTGTATAATGTGAACTGTGATATGCATTAATTGAGTTGACGTTGTGTTTTCACCTCATTGTAGGGAAAGTTAGAGTTAATGTTTGGACTAGCCCAGAGTGTGAGGAGCTAAGGTGAAGTGACAGATACAGTTTTCTGTCAGACCCTGAGATATGGCTTAGTGTGCATCTAAGCCAGGACCTTCACAGTCATGTAATGTGCCAGGGCTTAAGAAACGAGTATATCGACCACATTACATGAAAGTGGTCCTGTCTGAGTGTGTGGACTTATGCGATGGGTGCGCTACACCCTTGCAGGCCACATGTTACCGATGACTTTGGCTGGCCAGGACCAGATGTTGAACTGTTCAATGAGGGAGACCACCAGCCAAAAATAAACTGTTTACTGAACGACAATTTGGTGGGACTCTTTATCTCACATTCTTTGTCCCATCTTGGCCCTTTACGTCTCTGAGTTAAAAACTCGGGCCTACTACTAGGCACCTTCTCCCTGGACCGGTCTTCGCTTGATCACTCTGTCCTTCTGTTGGTTTTCTTTTTCTCTTTACTCTGGTTCAGGCTAACCACCTTCTCGATCTCTCACTTCAGGACACCCATGTCATGTGGCACTGCTTACTGGCCAGACCTTAGGTCTTCTTCAGATGCACACTGGACCCTATCTCATGATCTGAGAGGAAACTGTCTTTGTTTCTTCTCCATAGCCCCTCCCACTCGGGCGCAGTCCAAAACATTAACTCTAACCTCTCCATACTGTTGGGCAGAACACAATGCATATCACAGTTCACACAAGTATATACAATACAACACTACACTTGATCTTCTAGGGAGAAAGCATGCAGTATGTCCATCTCCTTACACCGATTCTGCTTAAAGGCCCACGATATTTTGGGACACGACTGGAGATTTTGGTTTTGCATCCACAAGTTTTAGCTTATGCCATTGGGTTTACTGTTACCCGTGTATCCTTTATAGTTACGCCCTTGACTGTAGGAACTCTGTACAGTTATCTCTGCAGGCAGCCCTTATTATAGTTACATTATTTGTCTCTATCACAGTTTATTTTAATATGGTGGTGATAGAGATCAACATTTTTGCTTGTAACCAAAGCAACCATTACCTATTATAATTGTGTTATGTGTGCTTAATTATAGAAAGTCAGCTTCACAATTGCTGAATATTTTATCCGCATTTGTGATCTAAAAGAGAAAAAATAAATACATGGCATCTTCAGTTTTTTTTTTTTTGAATTGAGTGTTTTTCTGAGTAATTGGCTTGATTCATTTGGATTTTGTTACTTGCTCAGCATGACAACTTATCCAGGAAATTCAGGAACAATGAATGTAAATGTTCCTTTGATTGATTACCCAGACTGGTTGTCCTAAAGGCCCCTTCACATTTAGCGACGCTGCAGCGATACCGACAACGATCCGGATCGCTGCAGCGTCGCTGTTTGGTCGCTGGAGAGCTGTCACACAGACCGCTCTCCAGCGACCAACGATGCCGGTAACCAGGGTAAACATCGGGTAACTAAGCGCAGGGCCGCGCTTAGTAACCCGATGTTTACCCTGGTTACCATGCTAAAAGTAAAAAAAAACAAACACTAGATACTTACCTACCGCTGTCTGTCCTCCAGCGCTGCGCTCTGCTTCTCTGCTCTCCTCCTGTACTGTCTGGGAGCCGGAAAGCAGAGCGGTGACGTCACCGCTCTGCTTTCCGGCTCACAGCCAGTACAGGAGGAGTGCAGAGCGCAGCGCTGGAGGACAGACAGCGGTAGGTAAGTATCTAGTGTTTGTTTTTTTTTACTTTTAGCATGGTAACCAGGGTAAACATCGGGTTACTAAGCGCGGCCCTGCGCTTAGTTACCCGATGTTTACCCTGGTTACCAGTGAAGACATCGCTGGATCGGTGTCACACACGCCGATCCAGCGATGTCAGCAGGAGATCCAGCGACCAAATAAAGTTCTGGACTTTATTCAGCGACCAACGATCTCCCAGCAGGGGCCTGATCGTTGGTCGCTGTCACACATAACAATTTCATTAACGATATCGTTGCTACGTCACAAATAGCAACGATATCGTTAACAATATCGTTATGTGTGAAGGTACCTTTAGTTCACCATCCACAATTTATCTTTGTGTGAAGATATATTGCCTGAAACCAGTTTTCAGATGTAGCTGACTTACCCTCCTTTCAGCCATTAAAAAAGACAAAAAAAAAACATGTCAAATGAATTCTTTTATGTTCCAAAACAGAACATTTTTCAAGGTTATAGAATTTACATCTTACATAAATTTGTTGTTCCTCCATGAAGCTCTAAAGAAACTTTATTTTTACATGGTGGCACTATTAGTAACAATACTAATGTTTTCTGATACAGAGTAATAAAATTCACTAAAGTGTGTCCCTCATCAATTCAAGAATACATTTTATCCAAATTTTATATTAATGAGATATGTGATCCATTTCATTAGATTAAAAAATAGCTATTTCTTAATGGGAGGATATAGGCCGGTTATGAACTTTTTTCTGGCCCTTTGGCAGATTCCAGGGGTCCGCAATGCTTGGGTTGGCAGCCGTGTTTTCCTGGCCGCCTGCCCTTGAATTCTTTCTGACACAGATAGCACTCGTATGCAGCATTCACTATTGAGTGCATGCATGCATTGAAGGATTATGGCCAGTGCCAGAGTCTAGACATAGTTTGTGGACAAAGTTAGCGTGCAATGCCCTCCCTTCCTACAGATGAAGATAGCAGTAGAAGCCCTCCTGTCTCCTGTGATGCACACACTATGCACCAATGTCTCCTGTGATACATAAGCTCCAGCCCCAATGTCTACTTTGTGATATATATGTTTAGTTCCAATGTCTATGTGATGTACATGCTCCAGCCTCAATGTCTCCTGTGATGTACATACTCCAGCCCCGATGTACATACTCCAGCATCTCCCATGTGATGTATATGCTGCAGCCCCATTGTCTCCTATTGAATAAATTCCAGCCCCAGCATCTCCTATGTGATGTATATGCTGCAGCCCCATTGTCTCCTAATGAATAAATTCCAGCCCCAGCATCTCCTATGTGATGTATATGCTGCAGCCCCATTGTCTCCTATTGAATAAATTCCAGCCCCAGCATCTCCCATGTGATGTACATGCTGCAGCCCCATTTTCTCCTATTGAATAAATTCCAGCCCCAGCATCTCCTATGTGATGTATATGCTGCAGCCCCATTGTCTCCTATTGAATAAATTCCAGCCCCAGCATCTCCTATGTGATGTATATGCTGCAGCCCCATTGTCTCCTATTGAATAAATTCCAGCCCCAGCATCTCCCATGTGATGTACATGCTGCAGCCCCATTGTCTCCTATTGAATAAATTCCAGCCCCAGCATCTCCTATGTGATGTATATGCTGCAGCCTCATTGTCTCCTATTGAATAAATTCCAGCCCCAGCATCTCATATGTGATATAAATACTGCAGCCCACACATCAGACTGTTATAAATGTATTCTCTGGGCAATTAGAGGCTTTTAGTATTGCAATTTTATGGACTAGTACTTTATGCTTAATTT
Source organism: Ranitomeya imitator (assembly GCF_032444005.1). Taxonomy (NCBI): domain Eukaryota; kingdom Metazoa; phylum Chordata; class Amphibia; order Anura; family Dendrobatidae; genus Ranitomeya; species Ranitomeya imitator. Next base: position 786,946,051 of record NC_091283.1, read on the forward strand.
GGCTCAAAATGTTATTGTTACATGGTCCAGATGGTTCTCCTAAAGTACTGCAATTCTTAACAGGTAAAAATAGGTTCCTTTATTAGGGACAATTTCCTCTAACAGCAAGGAGGCATGAAGTCAAAATCAAGTTACAAAGTCCTTTAGTTGTAGTTGGCACAGATCCTAAAATTTTCAGGGGATATGAGTGATGCAGAAAAAGAATCATACTGCTATTCTGGGCCAGATAACTCCCTCCGTATCAGATAGATAAAATACTAGAGAAACTTAAGACAAGCATATGAGTAATCATACTAATAAAAACGCACAATTTAGACAATTAAATATGCAAGGACACTCACATGCATACTTTATTACCTGTAGGCACTTTGCACTTTATTTTTTTAGTATTGGACTACTGTTTCATTTTAAAAATCTGATCTATTTATAGCTTCAAGGAATTGCCATGGGGGCAGTATGTACCTCGGCATATGCCAACTTGTTGTTGGGGTCATGAGAGAGGGAGATCCTTCAATGTAACCCTCTAGACCAAATTGAGTCCATCATTGGATTTGTTATATCGGCAATTTGTGGTTTTTGTGAGATGGCTCCTCTGACCAATTGAACAGATTTACATCAGCATTAAATCAAAATAAATTGAACATTAAACTATTGTTTTCATATGGCCATAAAAGTAATTTTTTAGACATAGATGTCCAAGTTACACCACAAGAGAATATCCAGACTGTTGTCTATCGAAAACCGACAGCTATAAATTCCCTTTTACATGACATTTCATCGCACCATACATCTACTATCGGTGCAATTCCTATTTGCCAACATTTAAGAATTATATGCATATGTTCAACTTATGAAGCATTTAGTCAACAGGCTAAAATCTTTACCAAAGTTTCAGTGAATGGGGCTACAGCCACAGACAAATTCGTAAGGGACACAAGAGAGCATTGAATACTCCTCGTAATGAACTGCCGTATAAAAAATCAGATAATCTTGGAGCAAATTCTGACCAGCAAGTCAGACTGATTACACCATATAATAATGAATGGGGTTAATTTTGGAATATTATATATAAACACTTGAATGTTCAGAAAATGGATCATTTGCTAAAACAAATACTCCCTTTTAGACCACTGATAACGGTGAAATCATCCAGGAACCTCCATTTGGTTCTGTAAGTGGTGCCATTCAGGGCTTTTTTTCCTAGCACCTTTTGCAAAGCCTGCAAGAACTTGGAAAAGAGCAAAGAATTCAGTAACTCTGATGGGATCTGTATCTATAAAATTCTGCATCAATTGAATTGTGCCTATGAAAGCATAATTTATTATGCCTAATGCCCATGCAAAAAAATCTATATAGTTATGACTACTCGTGAAATGAAAATTTGAACTAGGTAACACATCAAAGACATTGAAATAGCAAAAACAACACTAAATGATGGCCAAAACCTTACCAAAACTCTTCAGGCATTTCCACTATTGTGACTCAAGTAAGCTTTGTATTAAAGCCATTGACCAAGTTTCTTTGGGACCCAGGGCTGGTGACTAGTGATGAGCAAGTGTACTCGTTGCTTGGGTTTTCCCGAGCACGCTCGGGTGGTCTCCGAGTATTTGTAACTGCTCCGAGATTACTTTTCGTTGCCTCAGCTGCATGATTTACAGCTGATAGACAGCTTGAATCCATGTGGGGATTCCCTAGCAACCAGGCAACTCCCACATGTATTCAGGCTGGCTAGCAGCCGTAAATCATGCAGCTGTGTTAACAAAAACGAAATCTCCGAGCAGTTACAAATACTCGGGGACCACCCAAGCGTGCTCGGGAAAACCCAGGCAATGAGTACACTCGCTCATCACTGCTAGTGACCTTTTTAACATTTTGGCACAGATGGAAAGCCACTGGATATACAGATTCAATATTGTTGCTCCAGCTGGTTTCAATGACAATTTTGGGCTTGGGTCCTTTATATAATCAGGTATCTCTACTTTTTTAGGGTTTAGGGTAGCTTTTACTATAGAAGTTTACATACACTATACAAAGTAGACACATGTACATTTTTTCTCAATATCTGACGTGAAATCAGAATAAACTTTTCCCATTTTAGGTCACTTAGGATTACCACAATTATTAATATTTGCCAAATGCCAGAATAATGAGAGAGAGAATGTTTTAAGGCATTTTTATTACTTACTGCAAAGTCAAAAGTTTACATACATTTCTTTAGTATTTGGTACCATTGGCCTTAAACTGAATGATTTGGATCAAACATTTAGGATAACCTTCCACCAGTTTCTCACAATAGTTGGTCGGAATTTGGGCCCATTCCTCCAAAAAAAACTGGTATAGCTGATCCAGATGTATAGGTCACCTTGCTCGCACCTGTCTTTTCAGCTATGCCTATACATTTTCAATAGGATGGAGATTAGGGCTTTGTGATAGCCACTCTAAAACATTGACTTTGTTATCCTTAAGCCACTTTGTTACCATTTTGGCAGTATGCTTTGTGTCATTGTCCATTTGGAAGACCTATTTCTGCCCAAGCTTTGACTTACTGGCTGATGTGTTGAGATGTGGCTTCAGTAATGCCACATAATCTTCTTTCTCATGATGCCATCTATTTTGTGAAGTGTAACAGTCCCTCCTGTAGCAAAACAACCCCCCAACATGATGCTGTCAGCCCCATGCTTCACAGTTGGGATGGTGTTCTTAGGCTTCCAAGGTCCTCTCTTTTTCCTCCAAACGTAACGATGGTCATTATGCCCAAAAGGTTTCATTTTAGCTTCATCAGACCACAGGGCATGTCTCCAAATATTAAGATCTTTGAATATTGACACAATCTTACCAGCTTCCGCCATCATCTTCACAAGGTCTTTTGCTTTTGTTCTTGTGTTGATCTGCACATGTCAGATCAAAGCACGGTCATCTCTAGAACACAAAACTCATCTCCTTCCTAAACGGTATGATGGCTGGACATTCCCATCTTGTTTGTACTTGCTTATAATTGTTTGTGCAGATGAACGAGGCACCTTCAAGTATCTTGAAATTGTTCCCAAGGATGAGCCATACTTTTGCAAGTCCTCAATTCTCTTCCTGATATCTTGGCTGATTTCTTGAGACTTTCCCATGATGCTACACAAAGAAACAGTGTGCTTCAGGTGTGCATTAAAATACATCCACAAGTGAGTCTCTATTTAACTCAGATGTTGCCAAAAAACAATCAGAAGCTTAAAAACACATCACATCAGCATAAGGGCAGTTCAGAATTGTTTAAAGGCATAGTAATCTTATAGTATGTAAATTTTGATTTTGCAGTAATTAATAAAAATGCCTTAAACATTCTCTCTCTAATTATTCCTCAGTACATTAATATGTATTTTCCTTTGAACTATGCACTTTAATATGTCACAAGTATTTAAATGCACCTATTTTCTTCCATTACATTACAAATTATATATACCTTTCTACATTTTTTTGCACGATACACTTGTATATATCACATATTACTCACCTCCTTTCCAAATCATACCTCATCATCTGTGCATTTGACCCCATCCCTTCCCACCTGCTCCCCAACCTCACTAACATGTTCATTCCAGCCCTATCCCACCTCTTCAACCTATCGCTGTCTTCTGGTACCGTCCCATCTGCCTTCAAAGATGCCACCATCACACCCATCCTAAAAAAACTAATCTTGACCCAACTGCTATGCCCAGCTATCGCCCCATATCACTTCTCCAGTTTGCTTCAAAACTTCTTGAGCAGCATGTCCATGCTCAACTTCCCTCCCACCTCTCATCTAACTCTCTCCTTGACAACCTCCAATCTGGCTTCTGCCACCACCACTCCACCGAAACTGCCCTGACCAAAATTACTAATGACTTACAGCCAAAGCTAACAGACAGTTCTCCATCCTCCTCTTTCTCGACCTGTCCTCTACTTTCGACACAGCCGACCACTGCCTGCTGCTACAGATTCTTTCTTCCCTTGGCATCAAAGGCATTGCCCTGTCCTGCATTGCCTCATACCTTTCTGACCACACATTTAGCATTTCCCACTCCCACACTACCTCCTCCTCCCGCCCTCTCTCTGTTGGAGTCCCTCAAGGCTCTGTCCTAGGGCCCCTACTTTTCTCCATCTATACCCTTGGCCTAGGACAACTCATAAAGTCCCATGGCTGCCAGTACCATCTGTATGCGGACGACATTCAGATCTACCTCTCTGGCCCAGATGTCACCTCACTGTTGTCCAGAATCCCAGAGTGTCTATCAGCCATATCCTCCTTCTTCACCTCTCGCTTCCTAAAACTCAATGTAGACAAAACAGAACTCATCATCTTTCACCCATCTTATGTATCCCCCTGACCTATCTATTATGGTATACGGCATCACGCTCTCTCCCGCACCTGAAACCTGCTGCCTCTGGGAAACTCTCGGCGCTGCCCTGTCCTTTGAACCACACGTCCAAACTCTTGCCACCTCCTGTCACCTCCAACTCAAAAATATTGCCAAAATCCATCCCTTCATCAGCCCACAATCTACTAAAACTGTTATGCATGCTGCCATCATCTCCAGGCTCGATTACTGCAACACCCTCTGCTGTGGCTTCTCCGCTAACTCTCTTGCACCCCTCCAGTCTGTCCTCAACTGTGCTACCTACCTAATCTACCTCTCTCCTCGCTACTCCTCTGTTTCTCCCCTCTGCAAATCCCTCCACTTGCTCCCAATTCACCAACGAATCCAGTTCAAACTACTAACACTGATCTACAAAGCCACAACCTGTCCCCTCTCTTTATTTCTGAACTAATCTCCCAATATCTTCCCTCACGTAATCTTCAATCCTCACAAGACCTCCTACTCTCCTCCACACTTATTTATTCCTCACAAAACCGCCTCCAAGATTTCTCCCAAATATCCCCCATCCCCTGGAATTCCATGCCTCAACACGTCCACCACGTCACATACCACCACCCTCGGATCCTTCAGACTGAACCTGAAAACTCATGTCTTCAGGAAAGCCTGCAATAACCATTCTGCTGCCTCACCATCACCAGAGCTGCCGCCTCCCCACCACCAGAACTATCGCCTTGTCACCACCACCAGAGTTGCAGCAGCCCTGACCTTCTGTCTCTTCCCCATTATCCTGTAGAATGTAAGTCCGCAAGGACAGGGTCCTCTCCCCTCTGTACCAGTCTGAAATATTAAATTTGTTTTCTGTAAACGATATCTATAACTCTGTACGTAACCCCTTTCTCATGTACAGTACTATGGAATTAATGGTGCTATATAAATAAATAATAATAATAATTTGTTTACAGACATAGACATTTTTACTTTATTCCTTAGACCGACTGTGCACTATATTATAACACATTCATTCAAATATTCACATCTTAACCCCTTTCTGCTGCTGTCAAACTCTGACAGGACAGCGCCATTTAACAAGCGCTGCCGGCCGCGCTGCTGGAAGTGCGCGCACAGCTGACCCCGTCACATAATCGGGGGTCATCGGTGCATTACCATCTCAACCAGAGGTCTCCTCGAGACCTCTATGGTTGTTGATGGCAGATTGCAATGAGCGACACTCTGTGGTCGGCGCTCATAGCAAACCTATAATTCTGCTGCATAGAGGTGATCTGTGCATCACCTCTATGTAGCAGAGGCAATTGAGTAGTGGATGCTTCTAGCCTCCTATGGAGGCTATTGAAGCATGCCAAAATTTTAATAAAATGTGTTTAAAAATATAAAAAAATATATAAAAGTTCAAATCACCCCCCTTTCGTCCCAATCAAAATAAAACAATAAAAAAAAAATCTACACATATTTGGTATCGCCGCTTTCAGAATCTCCCAATCTATCAATAAAAACAAGGATTAACCTGATCGCTAAATGGCGTAGCAAGAAAAAAAAATCAAAACGCCCAAATTACATTTTTTTGGTCGCCGCGACATTGCATTAAAATGCAATAATGAGCGATCAAAAAATCGTATCTGCACAGCATGGTATAATTAAAAATGTCAGCTCAGCATGCAAATAATAAGCCCTCAGACAACCCGAGATCACTAAAAAAAATAGAGATGCTACTGGTATCGGAAAATTGCGCAATGTTTTTTTTCTTTTTAGCAAACTTTGAAATTTTTTTTACCACTTAGATAAAAGAGAACCTAGACATGTTTGGTGTCTATGAACTTGTAATGACCTGAAGAATCATAATGGCAGGTCAGTTTTAGCATTGTTAACCTAGCAAAAAATCCAAACAAAAAACAGGTGTGGGATTTCACTTTTTTGCAATTTTATCGCACTTGGATTTTTTTCCTGTTTTCTGTTACAAGACATGGTAAAACCATTGGTGTCGTTCCAAAATACAACTTGTCCCACAAAAAATAAGCCCTCACATGGCCATATTGCCGGAAAACTAAAAAAGTTATGGCTTTGGAAAAAGGGGAGCAAAAACAATAAGGAAAAAATGAAAAAAAAAAAAAAAATCCGGGGGTTAAGGGGTTAATATCTGTGCTGATTAGTCTTCCCACATAACTTAATCTAGTTATTATTATATGAGACATGCATTCATGCCAGACAAAATAATTAAATTTGTTGCGCCATTTGCTCCAGAGCGATGGCGCGGTCTTTGTTCTCATAGACGCTCAGGCAAGTGGCCAATTCACACGTTCGAGCATTTGCTGTCTGCATGATGGCAGTGGAGCGCTTGCATGTAATGGGGCAGTAAACCGGAACATCCTGTGTATGAGTGATGTCAACTACGCATGCACCATACAGCAGACAAGAAGCGTGATTCATTTGATCACATGATGTGAAATGTGATATGCACACCCCTCCATTGAGCATGTTCATTGGCTGGCTTCTATGGTATAAACCACAGCTAACCCCTCCCCAACACATGCCTCCTGTTGAAGATATATAGCAAAACGTGCGTTGGGGCGGTGGGAACACTACAGCAGATGGTGTGACTTACATTTAAGTGTAACCTTGTATTGTAGCCCTTCTGGTTTCATATGTATTTGGGAAAGATGTCCCCTGTGTTACTGCTATACATGAGGGACTATGCTGTATTATATATAATAACCACCTATATATGCTAGTGTCTTTTTCATTTGTGCCTAACAACCTCTAATTCATTACATATTCTCTATTTGTTTATTTTTTAATCAATAAAATCTATTTTATGAGTATATTTACTCTGTAGGTTATTTTCTTACTCTTTATTGCTTGCTACATAAAATCATTTAGTCTGAAAATTAGGGCAACTCAAGGTAAGTACTAACTTATGTGCTAGTAATTTTTTCGAGTCCAGTAACTATAGCCATTAGGATGATTGTTGTTTGTGAGATGCCTACAATGTCTCCAGTACAAAAGCCACCAGATTGTGTCATTTTTATAGTATCTTCAGATGCACATCATTACTAATACAGTTTATTCCTGTGAGAGTTGATGCATCCTTTTTAGTGTTGCCAGATCTATGAAGAAAGCCTATGACTAACATATTATTTATAAATTGAACACATTTACCCTTTTGTAAATCAAACATTGACTTTACGAGATTGATTAAAATGAAAGCAAAAACATACGTATTATTTCTATAAACATAATTTATCAACTATAGATAACGTGTGCATAAAACAAGTCAGTATTTAAAATAAAAGTTATAAAAAAAGATGATTATTATTTGTAAAGACATCATGTCACTTACAGTGGGCACAGAAAGTATTCAGACCCCTTTAAATTTTTCACTCTTTGTTTCATTTCAGCCATTTGGTAAATTCAAAAAAGTTAATTTTTTTCTCATTAATGTTCACTCTGCACCCCAGAGTGTACTTGGCCGCATTCATGTTTCCTTCAATGGCAACCAGTCTTCCTGTCCCTGCATCTGAAAAACACCCCCATAGCATGTTGCTGCCATCACCATGTTTCATTGTTGGGATTGTGAAACAAACAGCCACAACACATGCAGCTACTTTCACACTAGCGTCATACGATGCACGTCGCAATGCGTCGTTTTGGAGAAAAAACGCATCCTGCAAAGTTGTCGAGTATCGGAAAATTGCGCAATTTTTATTTATTTATTTTTTTTAGCAAAGTTTGGATTTTTTTTTTTACCACATAGATAAAAAAAAACTAAACACCTTTGGTGTCTATAAACTCGTAATGACCTGGAGAATCATAATGGCAGGTCAGTTTTAGCATTTAGTGAACCTAGCAAAAAAGCCAAACAAAAAACAAGTGTGGGATTGGACCTTTTTTGCAATTTCACCACACTTGGAATTTTTTTTCCTGTTTTTAGTACATGACATGCGAAAACCAATGATGTCATTCAAAAGTACAACTTGTCTCGCAAAAAATAAGCCCTCACATGGCCATATTAACGGAAAAATAAAAAAGTCATGGCTCTGGGAAGGAGGGGAGCGATAAACGAAAACGCAAAACTGAAAAAAGCTGGGGACATGAAGGGGTTAAAGATTACCAATAAATTAGAAATGCTAACAATTTGCATCATTCTCTATGATGGTCTTCCAGAAACATGCTTTCTGTTCTGTCTGACATTTTGTCAATAGCTTCCAACCTCCAATAAAAGTTGTCACAGTTCCACCCCTCAGTGTATCTGGGATGCAGTTACTGACAGTTTGGCTATCCAATCCGGTACAGGGGCATGATGAAGCTGTCAGTACTTTGATTGACAGCTTGGTCATCCAGTCTGGTATAGGGGTGTGCTGAACTGTTAATTGACAGATGGACTATCCAGTCTAAGACTGGGAGGCGTCAGATGTTTCCAAGTGTTCATTATCCTGGGTGATTGCCATGCTAGTTAACTGAGCTGTTTCTCCAAGACCTCTGCCAGATGTACATTCAGCTAGTGAGGTTTGTACTCCTTGTACCTTGAGTTCTATATACTTGATCATTTGTTGCCTGAGCTTGGACTTTGTTCTGTCCATCCATCTGTTTAACCCCTTCTACTCTGATCCTTTATCCTCCTGGTATTCTGACCTCGGAACAAGACCTTACCACGCTTTTTTCTCTTCCTTCTATTTATGATGTACCCTTCTGGCTTCTGACCTTGGACTCCTTGACCACTCTGACTCACAACATGGCCATGAGAAGTGACTTGCGACACAGTTGTACTATGTGTCAGAGGGTTATTGTGCAGCCTTTACTAATTGTTAGGGGTTGAGTTCCATTCTCCTAGCATGGAGGTTTTATGACAAATCCACATGCAATGCAAACCTCTCATAGAGTGTAGGCTTGTGAGAAGGTCCCTGACTCTTCTTGGTATGTGTGGAACTACGGTATGTATTAGACAACATTCAGACATTCAATTTTTAAAAGTACAATAATAACAGATCGTGGTTTTTTTTTTTTTTTTTTTTTTTTTTTTTTTTTTTTTGTACCACGCTTTGATCAGACTTTGATCAGAGTGTGGTCTGAATGTCATCAGTTTTTCTTGTATGTGTGGAGAAAAAAGAGTTTCTCCAACTTTTTAATTCCGACAGTCCTTGAAAATTGTAGCGCACTCTGATATGATCCAAGTGCGGTACAATGTTTTTCACAGACACATAGATTTGCATTGCCAATTTTGATCCGACCCTTATATCAAAATCAGATGTGTGTCCTCAATTTCTGTGGACCGCATGGTCCTCGAAAAAAATCACAGACTTGTGAATGGCTCCATAGACTACCACAGTTACAAGTGCTGTTCATGAAAATCACAGATAGTGCTTGCACACAAAAATCGGATGTCTGAATGAGGTCTTACTCTGTAGTGTCTTATTTCTTTTGAACAAGCACCCTCTGAAAGGTAAAGTATTGCAGCATATGTTGGCGCTATAGAAATACAAATTATTATTCATCTACTGTATATTGATTTATGGGCACAATTATTTCCAAATGAGGCATAAAGCTGTGCTCAGATGACTGACTCTGACATTTTGTTACAACTGATCACCCTAAACTTTTTCCACAGTAGCAGATGCTGGGTTCTATCCTCATAGAAGATAGATTAGCTGATTAGCAATTACTTATTGGAAGAAGTACTGGATTTATACGCAGGTAGGAGGAGGTTCACAGGAATCAGGTCCAACACCCATAGACTACCCCCGTGATTGCTGGACTAGGATCTTGCAAATAATTTTGCTTAGCTCTAATGGTTCACTATCCATGAATGTCCTTAGTCAATTGTGCCAGTAGATGCGTTTCGTCATAAAGGGAGTATTAAGTGGAGAGGGTTCTGAGCCTTATGAGACAACACTGCTAATGGGGTATTCCCATTTTGGACATTAAGGACAATTTTTGCACCTCCCATACAAGTTATGCCATGATAATTCCATAAGTATGCAAAAGGGTACAACACTTTTAAGATTAAAAAACTGTAGGTTTTTTCTATCTATGACTTCCACCAGCCTTGATCTGTCATAAAGAGTGGTAATTTAATTGAACAACAGTACTTTCACTATTCTTAAGATTAAAGCTAAAATTGTTTATTAAGAATTCCACCCTCAAGCATAGCAGACCTTCACAAACTATGGATTGGCAAATCTGCTTCATGAAACTGGTCAAGCAGTGTATTGAGCAGACATTGCTGAAAGGGATTTTCCATGCTTTTTACAAGTCATCCATGCTATGGGATGCTAATAAGTCATGCTCACCCTTAAATTCTGCCCTAATCTCCAGTGCTACCATCTCTGTTGGACCAGGAGAGATGACAAATCAACCACCAGTCACCTGATCTCAAAGCCAACTAGTGGCCTTATCGGTCAGGTGATTAGTGGTCCAATACAGATGGATGGAGCCGCAGCATTAGAACGGAGGGCAGAATCAAGGGGTATGCATTACTTCTTTGTTTCCTTTATCAAACCTGCCTTGAGTTTTAAGTGTATGTTCACACTGAGTAGTTTTGAGAAGAATAAATCCAATACAGCTTTCAAGATAACTTTATGGCAAGAATCCTTGTGTTTTTTGATGATATTTTCATATCTGTCATGGACACAGTTTACAAAGCGATTTTTTTTTTTTTTTTTTTTTTTTTTTTTTTTTTTTTTCTTCTCCCCCCCATACAATTTTTTGCAACCTTTCTATTTAAAAGTGTCAAGTTTGAAGACAACTCCATGAAGAAACCTTGAAATGTCGCTTTTTTTTTATTGCGAGGTTTTTAGAACCTCAAAAAGGAAGGGTATTCAAAGAGTATTTTAAGAGTTTTTATATATTTTTTTTTTTTTCTCCAAAATCCTGGTAAAAAAAAATGTGAGATGAGAAAACCCTTTTAAAGATCTGTCTAATCTTCATCAACATGAAATGTCTTTCAACCAATGTGAGACTGGGTATGAGTGACTCATAATATAAAATATTCTGTATGTTTAGTATTAATGTAAACCACATAAATAGACACAATATAACCTTTGAAAAATCCGTCCGCCTATTAAAATCTAATGTAGAAAGTGCCTTAAGCCATTTTTCATGTATTATGACCTTTTTTTGCAAAATTTTCTGAACTCCATCTGACTCTTATATGTTCTGTTAAGAAAGATAAATTTAATTTCAGCAGCTGCTGAGAACGGTTGATTTAAGGCCGAACAGTAATAATAGTGACAATTTCCATGTTTCAGAAAGCCATGTTATCGGGATCCTTCCTAATACCCCACTGTGTCGCTTTCTAAAATGTCAGCCAATTGTTTATCACCAAAACGAAATAAAGGATTGTGCTCTGAAATAAAACATCAAATATTCTGCATTTGATCATGTCTTAACCCGTGCCCGCTTCTCCCCGTGGCCCTCTAACTTGGAATTATTGATGCCCAAGGCATAATTTCAAAGGGCCTTTAGTCAACTAGGATTTTACAGTTAAAGATATCATAAGGAAGCAATTTTTCAAAGAAAGTACAGCTGTGAGTTTCAGGATAGAAAGGTACTTTAGTGTCTTTTCTATATTAAATTTTTCAATGAAAATCAACAAAGGATGCAGAAGATGAATGTGACAATGGTTCCCCCCATTGATTTCAATCAAAATACATCTTTGATAAAGCAAAGAAAAACGGTCGTCTAATTAATCAAACGTTGCCACAGAACGTCGGCTCTGCAGCCCGGTGCAATTTTTAACACAGACACACAAGCTTTTCAATATCCCAAGACTATCTCGAGAATCAGTTGATTGATGTATGAAAGCGTTCGTTTTTTAAATATGTCTGTTTGAGATAGTTTTATAATAATCGAAAAGGCATTCTTTGTAGATTAGAGAATTGTGTCTTAAGTAATGTAGCCTATTGAAACATCATAAAGTGAGTCCCCAACTGTTTTGCCTTTGAATACTTTGAGATTACTTTATTACATTTCTCCCGGCAATGATCTGTGCATGAACTGTCTGGCTCGGCTCAGTCTAATAATTGTTTTTCATAAATATTCATATTTATCACATCCACATTTTTTTTTTTATTATATCTTTGTGGAATATGTGCTGTGCTGTTTTCTTTTTTGTATTCTTCATGCATCAAATACTTACAATGATTTTCTTATTACGGTATGTTATTTTACTGACACATTACCGACACATTTGTAGTCCCTGGATACTCATTGTCATGAAGAAACTAAAATATTAAAAGGTACTTGTCACCCGCACAGTGCTCCTCCATAGATAAGGGTTGACATAATTGGATGCAGGACAACAATTTAGGTCTTAGTACAAATAGTAAGAGGTGTCCATATATGAAGGCGAATGGCACTTTTGTCAAATTTGTATTAGGCTTTCACAGATGTGCAGATCTACTAGAAGGGAATCTGTCACTAGGTATTTGCTAACTCATTTGAGAGCAGCATAATGGAGGAAAAGAGTCGCTGATTCCAATGATGTATCTCTTAGTTTACTGGATGCAGCAGTTGTGACACAATCAGAGTTTTAAGATGTAGCAAGTAGCAGAATTCAGAAAGCTAGTCCCGGCCACACCACAGCATTATGTGTACATTGTCTATTGACAGTGAGGTTCTTATCAGAGAAGGGGGTGTGGTCGGACCACCTGACAGGAGAGAGCAGTGATAATCTCCTGTTGATAAAACATTATGGAATGTATGGAAACAACTGATCTCAGACTAATAAGTGACACATCCCTGAAATCTGTGTCTCAGTCCATGCGATCAAACAAGATCGCAGCGCTCCGGTGGCATAGAGAAGCATCGCGCAGGGAGGGGCTCCTTGCGTGCTTCCCTGAGGCCCTCAGAACAACGCGATGTGATTGTGTTGTTCTGAGCTTCTCCCTGCATGCAGACCCCCAGATCCAAGATGGCTGCTGGGTCAATTCAGGGTCCTGCAGGGAGGTGGCTTAGTTATCAGTGCCTGCCGAGAGCAGGACCTGAGAAGCCTCCTTCACTGCCTGTCAGATTGCAGATCTGATAAACTGCTATGCAAAGTGTCAGATCAGCAATCTGACTTTATACAGTGATGTCCCACCCTGGGACATTGTAAAAAAAAAAAAAATATTATACTGTGTAAAAATATATATTTTTTAAATTCCTAAAGGAAGAAAAAAAATTGTTCCAATAAATACATTTCTTTATGTAAATAAAAAAAAAACAATAAAAGTACACATATATAGTATCGCTGCATTCGTAATGACCCGACCTATAAAACTGACCCACTAGTTAACCTCTTCAGTGAACACCGTAAAAAAAAAATCGAGGCAAAAACAATGCTTTATCATACCGCCGAACAAAAAGTGGAACACGTGATCAAAAAAATGGATAAAAATATAAATAGTACAGCTGAAAACATCATCATGTCCTGCAAACAATGAGGCACCATACAGCGTCATCAGCGAAAAAATTTAAACTTATAGCCCTCAGAATAAAGCAATGCAAAAATAATTATTTTTTCTATAAAATAGTTTTTATCGTATAAAAGCGCCAAAATATAAAAAAAGATATAAATGAGGTATTGCTGTAATCGTACTGACCCAAAGAATAAAACTGCTTTATCAATTTTACCACACGCGGAACAGTATAAACGCCCCACCCAAAAGAAACTCATAAATTGCTGTTCTTTGTTCATTTTGCCTCCCAAAAATCATAATAAAAAGCGATCAAAAAAGGTCATGTGCCCATAAATGGTACCAATAAAAACAGCAACTCATCCTGCAAAAAACAAGACCTCACATGACTCTGTGGGCCAAAATATGGAAAAATTATAGCTTTCAAAATGTGGTGATGCAAAAACTATTTTTTGCAATAAAAAGTGTCTTTTAGTGTGTGACGGCTGCCAAACATAAAAACCTGCTATATAACCAGCTATAAATAGAAAATCAACCCCCTTAGTTAGGGAAAAATAATAAAATAAATAGAATGTATTTATTTCCATTTTCCCATTAGCGTTAGGGCTAAAGTTAGGGTTGGAGCTAAAGTTAGGTTGGGGCTAAAGTTAGGTTGGGGCTAAAGTTAGGGTTAGGGTTGGGGCTAAAGTTAGGGTTAGGGTTGGCGATAGAAATGGGGTTAGAGTTTGGATTACGTTTATGGTTGGGGTTAGGGATAGGATTAGGGTTGGAATAGGGTTAGGGGTGTGTTGGGCTTAGGGGTGTGGTTAGAGTTGGGATTAGGGTTAGGGGCATGTTCGGAGTGTGGTTAGAGTTTTGGATAGGGTTGGGATTAGTGGTGTGTTCAGGTTAGGGTTGGAGTTAGAATTGGGGGGTTTCCACTGTTTAGGCACATCAGGGTCTCTCCAACGCGACATGGCGTCCGATCTCAATTCCTGCCAATTGCATTGAAAAAGTAAAACGGTGCTCCTTCCCTTCTGAGCTCTGCCGTTCTCCCAAACAGTGGTTCACCCCCACATATTGGATATCAGCGTACTCAGGACAAATTGGACAACAACTTTTGTGCTCCTATTTCTCCAATTACCCTTGGAAAAAAAAATTGTGGGCTAAAAATTCATTTTTGTGTAAAAAAAAAAAAGTTTTTATTTTCAGGGCTCTGCGTTATATGCTTCAGTGAAACACTTGGGAATTCAAAGTTCTCACAACAGACCATTCCATTAAAGTTTGCATTCCAAAACACCACTACTTCCCTTCTGAGCCCCAAAGTGTGCCCAAACAGTAGTTTTCTCCCACATATGGGGTATCAGCGTACAGCGTTGTGCAACAAATTGCACAACTTTTGGGGTCCAAGTTCTGCTGTTACTCTTGGGGAAACAAAAAAAAATTGGGGGCAAAAAGATCATTTATGTGAAAAAAATAAGTTTTTTTTATTTTTACTGCTCTACGTTATAAACGTCTGTGAAGCACTTGGGGGTTCAAAGTGCTCACCACACATCTAGATAAGTTCCTCAGGGGGTCTAGTTTCCAAAATGTTGTCACTTGTGGGGGGTTTCCACTGTTTAGGCACATCAGTGGCTCTCCAAATGCAACATGGCGTCATATCTCAATTCCAGCCAATTTTTCATTGAAAAGTCAAATGGCGCTCCTTCGCTTCCAAGCTCTGGCATGCACCCAAACGGTGGTTTACCCCCACATATCGGGTATCGGCGTACTCAGGACAAATTGTGCAACAACTTTTGTGGTCCAATTTCTCCTGTTACCCTTGGTAAAATATAACAAATTGGATCTAAAGTAAATTTTTTGTCAAAGTTAAATGTTCATTTTTTTAAAAACATTCCAAAAATTTCTGTGAAGCACCTGAAGGGTTAATAAACTTCTTGAATGCAATTTTGAGCACCTTGAGGGGTACAGTTTTTATAATGGTGTTACTTTTGGGTATTTTCTATCATATAGACCCCTCAAAGTGACTTCAAATGTGAGGTGGTCCCTAAAAAAAAATGATGCTGTAAAATGAGAAATCACTGGTCAACTTTTAACCCCTATAACTTCCTAACAAAAAATGTTGGTTGCTGATGTAAAGTAGACATGTGGGAAATGTTACTTAAGTATTTTGAGTGACATTTCTCAGTGATTTAAGGACATGAAAATTCAAAGTTGTAAAATTGCAAAATATTTGACAAATTTCCATTTTTTTCACAAATAAACGCAAGTCATATCAAAGAAATATTTCCACTAGCAATGAAGTACAATATGTCACGAGAAAACAATGTCAGAATCACCGGGATCCATGGAAGCATTCCAGAGTTATTACCTCTTAAAAGGACAGTGGTCAGAATTGTAAAAATTGGCCTGGTCATTAACATGCTAACCACCCTTGGAGGTTAAGGGGGTAAATAATGTTTATTTTAACTGTACTAGCAGTTTAATTTAAGTTTTTTTGGGAGTGACAAACTCCCTTTAAAATACCCACACGCAAGTATGATGTACCTACGATCCTTCACACAAAATTATAGCCCACACAGGTATGATCCATAGCAGTTCCCCCATACTGTTTGATGGCCCCTCACACACATAGTGACTAATAACTAAAATAATAAAAATAATACTCACCTATCTTAACTGATTCGCACTGTGCAAAGCTCCCACAACAGCAGGCGTGATCTGGTAACGTTACCATTCTTGCTGTGCAGAGAAACTCAGTGGCACAGGCTGAATTATGGAAAGCGATCCAGTCGCTATACTCCAACCTTGTAGTCTGAGTTCAGAAGACGCAGATCCTGGTGGCGTTGAGACACCGGACAAGGGATGGCCATGCTGTGATGGAGACCACAGTATCCATCTTTTGGCTGTCCTGATCCACGAATAACTGAAGGGTTGCATATTGCCTGTGGGCCGCACTGTGCCTGAGTGTGCAATAGGGCATAGACAACAGTATAAAACTTGACAAATATGTGTCAAAATGCCTAATATTTCCCTAGTTCACCCTGACCCAAAAGGATCTGTCTGTTCCTAACAATATCATTAGGGATATCTTATCATTATAGATTCCTTTAAGTAAAACAGGATTATCTCAATCAAAGCTGTTTTCCTGCCCCCATCTGTCTACTTGTGATTTTGTCCCGATTTTGACTTTACCTTAAAGTGAACCTGTTACCAACAAGATTACTATTTACCTACAGGTACAGTGATAATCTGCAGGTAAATACCATTACAATAATGTTAGACCAGTTTACTATAAGGGTACCATCACACAGTGGCATTTTGATCGCTACGACGGCACGATCCGTGACGCTCCAGCATCGTAACAATATCGCTCCAGTGTCGTAGACTGTTGTCACACTTTGCAATGTACGATGCTGGAGCGATAATTTCATGACGTATGTGCGATGTAGAAGCCGTTGGTTACTATGCGCACATCGTATACAATATCGTGCACACCTTTGTTACACCATGCGATCATGCCGCCACAGCGGGACACTAGACGACGAAAGAAAGTTTCAAACGATCTGCTACGACGTACGATTCTCAGCGGGGTCCCTGATCGCAGGAGCGTGTCAGACACAGCGAGATCGCTGGAACGTCACGGATATATCGCTGGAACGTCACAAATCGTGCCGTCGTAGCGATCAAAATGCCACTGTGTGACGGTACCCTAAGAGCAACTACTGGGAAAGAAACAACTTTTCTCTACATTGACTTCCATAATTAACATTAAACATTCGGAGCATTGTACACATTATTTAAGTTAAAAGTCATATAATTTTGGTTTAACAAAACTTAAATAACAATGTAGAAAAGTTAGTTGTAACACAGATATAACTAGAGAAATATACTTTTTTAATAAGTGTTCTGTAAAGTTAAATAAAACTTGGCTGCACTGCCCTTGATAGATATTGTAGCCCAGGCCAATTAAAATGAACAGAGACAACTCGAAAGGAAATAATAGTGGATGCTTTTTTCTTGTGAAGAAAGCAGTAATGTAATTTAATTGTATAGCATGCCTTTAATCAATGAAATAGCGAGTCCCCCAAAAAATGAAATGGTGCCCCCTATTTCTTTTATGAGATTGTTATCTTGGGTGTAAATATTAATGATAAAGGGGTTCTAAATGGAAGTTGTCATAAATAATATCCCTGGGTTGTATGTAGTAAATCTAGCGCTCAATCTTTTAAAATCATTGTTTATAAACTGTATTGACACAAGTTTTGGCAGGTTTCCATCACTTTTCAGGATAGAAATGCGGTTCAGTTTGTTGCAAGCAGAAGAAAAAGTTGTATAGTATTAAAGATTACTTGCAGAAAAACTTTATCTCAAAAAAGCACAATCAAACTCCACACAAGTAGGGGTCAGAAGGCATGCACAAAACTACTGTATATACTCGAGTATAAGCCGAGTATTTCAGACCATTTTCTCTAGTAACCCCCCACGACAGCACACCTGGAGGATGTTACCCCTTTCCTAATAGGGACAGGAAATGACAAGAGGTTAAATAACCCCTCCCTCATCCTCCCCTCAGTGTTCTTTCCTGTCCCTACTAGGGATGAAGAGGTCATCCCAGGTGCACTGTGCCGGCAGCGGTCACCGGGGGGAATACAGATAATCTGGCCGGGCAGCTGGGATCAGACTTACGTCCATTCCCTGTCGCTGCTCCCGTCTCCTCCGACTCGGGACTCCTTCGCCACCATTCCGCGCCTGCGGGTAAGGTCTGGGGCGTTCTTCGGCTGGAGGCCTCTCTGAGCTCTCCAGCCCTTCTCCTCCTCCGCACCGCGCGCGCGTGTGTGGGTACTTCCGGTCTGAAGCCGGCGGCCGGATGTGACGTCAGACGCCGGCCGGCTTCTCTGAATCAGGAAGTTCCTCGTGCGTTCCAGCCAGGAACGCTAGGAGATAGCATGGAAGACGTCGGCGTTCTCCCCCCACGTACTTCCGGACACCGGAGGAGGAGGTCCTCATCCAGGAGGACAGGTGCTGCGTCCGGTCGCCTATATATTCAGGCCCTGGACAGGAAGACATCGCAGGTAGGACCACTGTGTGGTGAAGACTATGGAGATGTCTGCTTCCTCGCGCTCTGCACCTGCAGAACACAGCACCATCCCGGCCCCAGTGAGTAGTCTGGCCCCGGGTGTCCATTCCCTGATGTGGGTTGTAGTCTTATGATTCCTTCTCCCCTTTCTTTTTAGGGGGACAAGGAACCCACATCAGGAAGCAAAACAAAAACTACCCGCAAATGCGCAGTTTGTATGAAGAAGCTGTCCTCTTCATACAAGAAATCATTGTGCAAAGAATGCACAGACAAAATTATCAGCGAGGAACGGCCATCCCTGATAGAGGAGATTAAAACCTTAATCCAGCAGGAGATTAAAACATCTCTGGCCACTCTTTCTCAGCCTACACCATCTCCTAGTGCCCCTCCTGAGGCTAAGAAAAGGAAACTTAATCCACAGGAGGAAGAGCAGGAGGACTCTCAGGGAGAGACGTCGGACGAACCCCCAGAGGAGGGTGAATTATCCCTGGACTCTGAAACTGTCCAGCAAGAGAGATATTACTTCTCTTCATCTGATATAGAAGAACTCCTTACGGCTGTAAGGAAAACTATGGAGGTTGAGGAAGAGAAGACGGCACAGTCCGTGCAAGAAGAGATGTTTGGAGGACTTCGTTCTAGGAAGCGTCAGGTGTTTCCTATTCACCAAAACATCCGAGATTTAGTTCTGGACGAGTGGGAATCCCCAGAAAAGAAGCTGACTACTCCAGCGGAAATTAAAGACAGATTTCCTGTGGATGCCGAGACAGCGTCATGCTGGTCAGAAGTCCCAAAAGTGGACGTCCAGATTGCCAGAGTAGCCAAAAAGACCACGCTACCATTCGAGGATGCCTCCCAACTGAGAGACCCTCTGGAACGTAAGATGGACGGACTACTAAGGAAGTCGTGGGAAACGTCAGCATCTTTACTGAACATCAATTCAGTATCCACTTGCGTGGCTAGATCGATGCATCGCTGGCTGGGGCAGCTAGAGGAGCACTTGTCCTCAGGTACTCCGAGAGAAGATATTCTGGCCTCCTTGCCTATCTTCCAGAAAGCAACAGGCTTTTTAGCAGATGCTTCTGCAGAATCCGTGAGAGTGACGGCGAGATCATCCGCACTGTCAAACTCGGTAAGGCGTGCACTCTGGCTAAGATCCTGGTCTGGGGATATGACTTCCAAGATGAGGCTGTGTTCTATTCCCTTTAAAGGAAAGTATATGTTTGGACCAGCCTTGGATGACCTTTTGGAGAAGGCTTCAGACAAGAAAAAGACCTTACCAGAACCTAGAAACCCTAGGAAAAGACCCTTCCGCACTCAGCAGGAGCATACTCCTCAATACAGAGGAAAGGGTAAAACAGGTCGCTGGAGCTATCCGAAAGGAGGGAAAGACAGGAATCTTTTTCTTTCACAACCCCAAAACCAGAGAAAGCAATGACGCCGTCATAGTGGGGGGTCGGATTTCGAACTTCCTCCCAGTCTGGCAAGAGATCAGTGTGGATCAGTGGACCTTAAGATTGGTCAAAGAGGGGATGAAAATAGAGTTTACATCATATCCCCAAAAAAGAATGAAAACTACAACGTTATCAACACCAAAGCTACAGTCCACCCTGATAACTGGGATAGAAGATCTCTTAATCAACAAGGTGATCTCCACAGTCCCAAAAGACGAAAGAAACAAGGGCCATTATTCCAGCCTATTTCTGATAAGGAAACCAAACGGAACCCATCGGATGATAATCAATCTGAAACCGCTGAATCAATATGTAACCTACAGAAGATTCAGAATGGAGTCCGTCAGATCGACAGTACCCTTAATAGGGCAAGACTTCGTCATGGCAACCATCGACTTACAGGACGCATATTATCACGTCCCAGTCCATCCAACCTATCGGAAATTTCTAAGGTTTGCAGTCACCAGAGGAGAAGTTATAGACCACTTCCAGTTCAATGTCCTCCCATTCGGACTATCATCAGCTCCAAGGATCTTTACAAAGGTCATGTCCGAGGTGATGGCGTACATCAGAAGTCGACGGATATGCATAATCCCATACCTCGACGACCTCTTGGTAGTGGCTCCCACGGTTCCAATTCTACAGGAACATCTTCAAACAACAGTCCAGATCCTGTCATCTCTGGGTTGGGTGATAAACCCCAAAAAATCGGATATGGTTCCGTCCACAACGAAGATCTTTTTAGGGGTCTTATTAGACTCCCACAGACAAACATCTTTCTTGCCCGAACAAAAACGGTCCCTGCTTACATCAAGGATAAGAACATTGCGGGACAAGAAGAGAGTATCTCTAAGATGGGCCATGTCGGTTCTAGGTACCATGACATCTTGCATCCAGATGGTGGCATGGGCTCAAGCCCACACCAGGATACTTCAGACTCATATTCTGTCAAGCTGGGACGGATCCCCAGGTTCTCTAGACAAAAAGATCCGGATACCACCGCATGTAAAGTCCTCATTAACATGGTGGCTACAAAAAGAGAACTTAATGAGAGGAGTTCCCTGGTTGCAGGTCCCAGCAGTGACCATAACAGTAGATGCCAGTGGAAAAGGTTGGGGAGCTACGGTAGACCAGCACATATTCCAGGGATTCTGGTCAGCCGAAATAACACAACAATCCTCGAATTACAAAGAGCTAAAAGCAGTAGAAGAAGTTCTCAAAGCGGCGGTAACTCTTGTACAAAATTCCCACTTAAAAATATACTCAGACAACATGACAACAGTTGCCCACCTTCGCCACCAGGGAAGTACAAGACACGAAGATCTAAAAAGAATATCAGCAAGAATATTTTCGTGGGCCGAAGAACATGTTCTCTCCATATCCGCCCTACACATAAAAGGGGAGATAAACGTACAAGCCGACTTCCTGAGCAGAACAGAGGTCCATCCAGGAGAATGGAGCCTAAACCCAGAAGTCTTTCAGATACTAGTCAAAAGATGGGGACAGCCAGAAGTGGACTTGTTCGCGAACAGTCAGAACGCAAAGGTAGACCAGTTCTTCTCGCTAGATCCGATGAATCCGGGGTTAGCTGTGGACGCATTGGTCCAGCCATGGACATTCTCGCTAGCATACGCGTTCCCGCCATTGCCGATCCTACCAAAAGTCCTGCAGAAAATAAGGGCAGAAAAACTCAAGGTGATCCTAGTGGCTCCACTTTGGCCCAAAAGAGGTTGGTTTGGGGCCCTCATCAGTCTAAAGATAGATGGGCCAATAGCACTTCCACCGGTCAAAGACCTTCTCTACCAGGGGCCAATACTGCATCCAGATCCCGAGAGGCTACACCTAAATGCCTGGCTTCTGAATTCTCAATTCTGAGAACTAGAGGACTATCAAAGAGAGTAATTGAAACATTACAAAAAAGTCGCAAAACGGTAACTAATTCTATTTACCAAAAGATCTGGAAGACGTTCATCACGTGGTGTGCTCCTGAGCAACCTAACCCAGATAAACCAAACCTAGCCAAGATCCTGGATTTTCTACAAGATGGGCTGGAGAAGGGTCTCAGACCCAGCACCCTCAAGGTACAAGTGGCAGCCTTGAGCTCTTATTTTGACCAGTCTTTAGCCAACCATAGATGGGTAAGAAGATTCATGACGGCGGCATCCCGCATATCTCCAAGACCCATAAATATAGTTCCATCCTGGGACCTGAATATAGTCCTGAAAGGACTTACACTGCCACCATTTGAACCCTTATCTTCCATAACCATGGATAAACTCGCTTGGAAAACCACCTTCCTGGTAGCTATAACAACAGCCAGAAGAGTGGGTGAACTACAAGCCCTATCAATCAACGAGCCCTACATGAAGATTCTTCAGGACAGGCTTATCCTACGATTAGACCCATCCTTTCTCCCAAAGGTCGTCTCCGATTTCCACAAATCGCAGGAGATAATTCTTCCATCATTCTATCAAGAACCAAAGAATGAGGAAGAGGAACATTTCCATACTTTGGATGTTCGAAGAATGGTACTCTATTATCTTCATGCATCAGAAAAGATTAGAAAAGATCAAAATCTGTTTATTCATCTTCTCGGCCAGAATAAGGGGAAGAAGACTTCCAGATCCACAATTGCAAATTGGATCAAAAGAGCAATCCTGGAGGCTTATCAAATTCAAGGCCTTCCACCACCAGGAAAGCTTACAGCCCATTCTACTAGAGCAACAGCTGTCTCCTGGGCCGAGAAAGCCAGTGCTTCCATCGAGCAAATATGCAGAGCGGCCACGTGGTCCTCGGTCCATACGTTCTCCAAACATTACAGGCTTGACCTGATGTCAAAAGAAGACTTAGCCTTCGGAGAAAAAGTCCTTAGTGCTGTAGTCCCTCCCTAAAAATTACTCTTGGGTACTGCTCCAGGTGTGCTGTCGTGGGGGGTTACTAGAGAAAATAGAATTATTCTTACCGTTAATTCGGTTTCTAGTAACCCACCACGACAGCAGGAGTAATCCCTCCCTTTGCTTAATATACGTTCTGAAAAGAATAAATATAATTTGAAGCATTCATTCTCCTGTGGTCCTTTATAATAACACTGAGGGGAGGATGAGGGAGGGGTTATTTAACCTCTTGTCATTTCCTGTCCCTATTAGGAAAGGGGTAACATCCTCCAGGTGTGCTGTCGTGGTGGGTTACTAGAAACCGAATTAACGGTAAGAATAATTCTATTTTTTTTGGCTAAAAGTGCCCCTCTCGGCTTTTGCTCGAGTCATTGTCCCAGGAGGTCAGTAGGAGAAGGGGAGCGGTAGGAGCGGCGGCTGTCACATCATGCTCACCTGCTCCCGGCGCGGTCTCTGCACTTTCCTGCTTCTCCGATGGTCTCCGGAGCTCTTCTTGTGTTCAGCGGTCACATGGTACCCTTCATTAAAGTAATGAATATGGATGCGACTCCAATCCCATAGGCGTGGAGCGCATATTCATTACTTTAATGAGCGGTACCATGTAACCAGCTGCCGGCACCAGAGACCATCAGAGAAGCAGGGACCGCGCCAGGAGGGGGTGAGTTTGACCGGGGAGGGTGAGCCATGCGATATTCACCTGTCCTCATTCCACCGCCGGGCTCTGTCTTTCGCATCCTCTGGCTGTGACATTCAGGCCAGAGGGCGCGATAATGTGATTAGTGCCCGCCCTCTGCCAGAACAGTCACTGCAGAGAGCTGGGAGACACAGCGGCGCACGGCGGTGGAACAGAGACAGGTGAATACCGCAAGTGACGAGGCCTGAGCCAGCAGTGACTCCTGCACTTGGCCCCCATAGCGCGCCAGTGTCCCCGCCTGCTCAGGACACAGGCACCAGACCCCCAGCGATGAGAGGTGAGTATGTAATTTCTTTTTTTTTAAATCACAGCAGCAGCATATGGGGCATATTATTCTTTGGAGCATCTTATGGGGCCATCAACCTTTGTGCAGCATTATATGGGGCATAATATTCTATGGCGCATCTTATGGGGCCATCATTAACCTTTTATGCAGCATTATATGGGGCATATTTTATTATGGAGCATTTTATGGGGCCCATCATGAACTGTATGGAGCATTATATTGGGCTCCTGATTCAATATGGATATTCAAAAACACTTATCCTACTGATGTCAATTTTACTTTTATTGGTATCTATTTTTATTTTTGAAATTTACTTGTAGCTGCTGCATTTCCCACCCTAGGCTTATACTCAAGTCAATAAGTTTTCTCAGTTTTGTGGCAAAATTAGAGGTCTTGGCTTATACTCGGGTCGGCTTATACTGGAGTACATACGGTAAGTACTGTTCCTCAGTCAGCGTGGAGGTAATACATTATTCAATTAGATATTACCAAGGGCAAAAAAGATCCCCTTAACTTAAGACCTAAATTAAAAATTAACTTTTATTCTATCAATTAATATCTCTTACAGGCATCTCCCCATTATATTAAACCACAAGTACAGGAAAGCAATTGATCATTGATTGCATATGTCAGTAGGTTGTGTGGCCGGGACCACCACAGTATATTCTAACTCCTATCTATATATTGAATTGAACCTGCCATCGCCTATGCAATTAAAAGTGAACCATTAACCTCCTCCACATTTTTCACCATACAGGCATCATCAGAAGACTAAGGTTACAATGTGCTTCACATAGGAACAGCGTCCTCAATCATAGCAAAGTAGCATGGTAAACTCCACTGTATTTTATAGAAGCAGCAACCAGACAGAATGAAGTTTAAGTCAGAAAAGTACCGTATTTCACATGTGTGAATTGCCTTATAACAAAAATTGCTACATAAAAATGTTGCATATTAAGCACAGACACAATTAATATACTAGTGTTTGTATACAAATTCCATATTGTTACTTAGTATTACCTAATATTAAATTCAACAGCATGATTTCTCAGCATTATCACCATTTTAGATTCCCATTGGATCATTTTGCAATGCAACCTCGTTCAGATATCTTTTCAAACAAATAAAAACTGTATGGGTGCTGCAACTATTAGACATTGGGCAACAATGCAATTATCATGATTCCTCTATTCAGTAAGTGATTGTTTTGCTGTCCTATGGAAACTGAGTCATGCGGAGTTGTCAGTGTTTTGATTGACAACTTGGCTTTCCGATCTTGTGATAGGCATGCTGAGCTGTCCGTGCTTGGGATGACAGATTTGCTGTACAATCTGAGACTGGGAAGTGTGGGACTTTTTCCAGGTGTTTTCTCTTCTGGAGACTTCCCAAGCTATTTAAATGAGCTGTTTGCCTCTGATAACTGTCACATGCAGTTTGTGCTTCCGGGTGAGTGTTTGCCTGATTCTGCTGTTCTGAGTTCTGATCTTCTGCTGCCTGACCTTAGGACCGTGTTCTGATTATCATTTTGTCTTGTCCATTTGGTTTAATCTGCTGTCAGTTCGTATTTTGACCCCGAAACGTGACCTGACTTACACCTTTGCCTCTTCCCTTGGTTTTCTACGTGTTCTCTTGGTACTGACTCCAGAACATCGGAATTCTCGGCCTCATGGTCTGTTAGTGAGTAGTGACTTGCGTCACAGCTACACCTTTCTAATTGAAAAAAAGCTTAAAGCGTTCCCTCCTTGCTCTATTTTTAAAATGTGTACAACATTTTGATTATGGACAATTACAAAACCTGTTTACGTTTTCATGCCACATGTTGCCATTTCTATGGCTTGCTTTGCTATTAAATATCTAATGTTGAAGATGTGTTAAAGGGGTATTCTCAACCTGTCTCTTGGGCAGCTCACAGCTCTGCAGTCTTTGCTTCTTGGTTTTTGAGGAAGTATGCTATCCGCCTTGGTTGACTGCTAACGTAAGTAGCAGAGCTGTAGCATTAGTAAAACTTGTGCTGAGCTTTACTGTTCGACTGTAGTACATTTAGCTTTCAGTGGTTTGTTCTGAAATGTCCACTGCTATCACTATATTTGCATAAAGGGTACAATGTATTTGAACAAACATCTTGGCAAAGTGCCTGATTGGGAGAACTGCTCTAGAAGCTGCCAATGGTGGAGGATGGTGATTTTGCAAGATTGCAATATTTGCAACAGCAGCATGTAATGAGCTAAGTGAGAGGGAGAGGTAAATGAGCAGATAACAGCTCTATAGAAATCAATGGGCTGGACAGAGCTGACTGGAATGTTAGGAGTTAACTCCTCTTCTAGAATGCAGGTTCTGGTAGATGAGTTCCATAGAAATCAGCTTTACACTATAAAAGATAAAAGCAGATGGAAAAGCAAGTTAATTGAAAACTTGCTTATTGTCATGCTGTCTAGCTAACTAAAGCAATTACGGCTCTGTTAGCCTTAATGTTTCCCTTTTCACCAGGGATACATTATTTTTATTAGTAAGAATACTGGAACCATGATGGCAACCTGATGGACCCCCTTAACAACCGAATATAGTTCTTCAGGATTTTATAAAAGTTTGTCAGAATAGCAAAGATTTTTTAGGAGCATTGGTTATGACAATGTGTACAGACCTTATATTACTTTTTTTGTTTGATGCTTTACAACAAGTAATAATATTTATAAAAGTGTAAACGATGGTGGCGCAAAAGTGTCACCGTTATAAATAATCCAGCAGCACTACGAACAGACTTCCACTTCTAAGTCTGTAAAAGATGCAAAACGTATAAATATGTATATATACGTGAGTAATATATACCGGTAGGCGCTAGGAAAATAACGGAGGATGGTGGAAAAAGAAATAAATAAATAAAATATTCAAAAAATAGAAAGGGAAACCTGGTGCAAAAGGTGTCCCAATCTCAGTCTTTTAACTGGAATAATGGCCGCTGACAGGATGACAATACATTCGTCTAACACAGGCAATAGCAATTCAGAGCACTCAGCAATAGTTCCTACCTGTGTCGTAAGGTAAAGAGTCTTGAGCGCTCTTGTTGCGCGATAAGTCCTTCAGCGGACGCAGAAAGTCTGATCGAGTGGCTGCCCCGGCCGGCGGCAAGCCACAAACAGCTGGTCTCCGGGAGGAGACGAAGATCCTGAAGAGCCGACGCCGCGTGTGTAAGCGGCGGTGCGTGCCGGCTGTGCGCAGGACCTGGGTGACGTAACGAGTCACGTGACCGTAACCCCCGGTGACCAGGCAAGTGAGTACGGAGTGCGAATAGGGCCAAACAACCGACGCGTTTCGGAGACACCTGTCTCCTTCCTCAGGGTTGGTCTCCCCTGAGGAAGGAGACAGGTGTCTCCGAAACGCGTCGGTTGTTTGGCCCTATTCGCACTCCGTACTCACTTGCCTGGTCACCGGGGGTTACGGTCACGTGACTCGTTACGTCACCCAGGTCCTGCGCACAGCCGGCACGCACCGCCGCTTACACACGCGGCGTCGGCTCTTCAGGATCTTCGTCTCCTCCCGGAGACCAGCTGTTTGTGGCTTGCCGCCGGCCGGGGCAGCCACTCGATCAGACTTTCTGCGTCCGCTGAAGGACTTATCGCGCAACAAGAGCGCCCAAGACTCCTTACCTTACGACACAGGTAGGAACTATTGCTGAGTGCTCTGAATTGCTATTGCCTGTGTTAGACGAATGTATTGTCATCCTGTCAGCGGCCATTATTCCAGTTAAAAGACTGAGATTGGGACACCTTTTGCACCAGGTTTCCTTTTCTATTTTTTGAATATTTTATTTATTTATTTCTTTTTCCACCATCCTCCGTTATTTTCCTAGCGCCTACCGGTATATATTACTCACGTATATATACATATTTATAAGTAATAATATTTAGTAAGGCTCGTGCAGGGAACATTTTCCACACTGTAGGTTCCTGTGTACACAAAGAGCTATGCCATTATCATGCGTGAGAAGTTATGAAAAAAACAGATGTGCACCATGCAGTATGCTCGAGTCTATTGCATCATGACTTTCTCAATCAAGGATCAGAACAGGTCACATACTGTAGCAATGTAAATATTGATTTTCCAGTTGTTGTTTATAGTTTAAGCTTATGTTTTTTTTCAGTAGAGCAACCTTCACATGAAGTAGGAAAGACCAACAGATTTTTGAATATTTGAAGAATAAGAGTCAAAGTCTCCATATGAATCCTTTTCATGTTAAGAATGGAGCACAAGTGATACAGAGGAGTCTGTAAGCATTCTAATGAGAAGCCATAGTGTAGGCATGTTCTCTAATAATATGAGTAATATTTATACTGATGCTAAGTAGGTCCAGATGTTAGAAATCCCCCTCCCGGCACAGATGGAAGTGGAAAACTGGATCACCTCAAATTTCACGAGATGACACTAAGCAGAAACCATTAGTGGACACACACATTTGTGGTGGCTAGCGTTTCATTGCAGTGTTATATTTTCATTATGTGAGTTTATTATTTCCAATCACGTTCTGCCTCAGTGGTAGGTTTTACAAATTTTTATTTCTTCCACGGTGGTTAAGTGTTGATTTTGTATCTGTTCACTTGCACACATAGAGCATGAAATATAATTTCTTGTCCTTTGTCCAAACACTAATAAAAAGAGAATTTAAACAAATGTGGAAAATTTTAACAATATGCAGATTTTATTACACTGTTTGTATAGATGTTAATACAACTGACACAAATAAGAAAGTTTATTAGTTTAAGGATAAACATTGAGAAGATCGCTTTTCGATGTAGATGTAGACCAGATTTCTTTGTGACTGATTTCATACATCCTTTTATTTCATGTATATTGACAATCCATAAACTAAAACATTATTTTTCTCCAAAGCATATTAATTGGCAATTGATAACCCACATACTTAGTAGTTAAAATTATGATAAGGTACGAACGCTTTACAATATCAGATAGGCATGATCGTTAAAGTCTTTTGTTGGTTTAGTATAATATCAATGGGCTCTGCAGTTGTTAAGTTCCCTAGTAAATGGGTTGTTCAATTACAATAAATTGATGACCTTTCCAAAGATCATTTGGAACCCCCACCAATCAGCTGGTAATTGTTCTGCCAGGAGATGGATGAAAACACATGGGATGGAGCTGCACTGCACAACGATATTCAATATGTAGCGGCTGTTGCCATTTACATATCCAAGAATCTGAGGCACCAGACTAAAATTCTTAAGTTAGATTCTTATTCCATAATATAAAAAAAATCACAATAATAGGAAGACAAGGCCACATTTCAGCTATTTCTTACCTTGGGCTAGCCTCAAACTACAGCTCTAATAGCTGTATTTTGAGGCTTGAGAAAAGTCAGATATGGCCAAAACATTGCCTTGTCTTCCTATTATTGTGATTTTTCAATACTATAGAATAAAGATCTAACGTTTAAGGATTATCCTCTGGTGCCACTAGATTCTTGAATATTCTACTGTTGTGGGCTTAGTGGGAGGTCCTACTGAGCAAGTCAAGAATTTATCGATATGCATGGGACTTGGACACTGCCTGTTGACAGCTTACTTCAGATTAGCTCCTATTCAAAATAATAAGAACAGATCTGCAGTACCTGGCAGCGGCTGGTACACATTGCATGGAACTGCTGTTTGCCACTCCGTTCCATTTGTTTACATCCAGCAGAGAAAATAACAAGTGATTAGTGATGAGCAGATATTTTGAAATATTAATTTGTCGATTTCGACAAATTTTCCCCCAAAATTTGATTCACTGTGAATACGTTTGTACAAATCTCAATGCTGAAAATCTTGGAATTGCTCAGAAAATACACATGGGGAAAAGAGAGAGAGCCCAGCTGATCATAAGAACTCACACACTACAGGCAAGAGATAAAGAACCCTGCTGACGATAAGATCTTACACTCAACAGGAGAAAGAGAGAGAGAGAAAGGACCCTGCTGACCATAACAGTTAACATTCTACAGGAAGAGAGAGACAGGACCCTGATGATCATAAGAGCTTACACTCCACAGGCGAAAGAGAGAAAGCACCCAGCTGACCATAAGAACTTACACTCTACAGGAGAGAAAGAAAAAGAGAATACCCCACTGATTATTAGAGCTTAGATTCTACAGGAAGAGACCCTGCTGACCATAAGATCTTAAGGTACCTTCACACATAACGATATCGTTAACGATATCGTTGCTTTTTGTGACGTAGCAACGATATCGTTAAGGAAATCGTTCTGTGTGACAGCGACCAACGATCAGGCCCCTGCTGGGAGATCGTTGGTCGCTGAACAAAGTCCAGAACCTTATTTCGTCGCTGGATCTCCCGTGGACATCGCTGGATCGGCGTGTGTGACACCGATCCAGCGATGTCTTCACTGGTAACCAGGGTAAACATCGGGTAACTAAGCGCAGGGCCGCGCTTAGTAACCCGATGTTTACCCTGGTTACCAGCGTAAAAGTAAAAAAAAACAAACACTACATACTTACCTACCGCTGTCTGTCCCCGGCGCTGTGCTCTGCACTCCTCCTGTACTGGCTGTGAGTGTCGGTCAGCCGGAAAGCAGAGCGGTGACGTCACCGCTCTGCTTTCCGGCCGCTGTGCTCACAGCCAGTACAGGAGGAGTGCAGAGCACAGCGCCGGGGACAGACAGCGGTAGGTAAGTATGTAGTGTTTGTTTTTTTTACTTTTACGCTGGTAACCAGGGTAAACATCGGGTTACTAAGCACGGCCCTGCGCTTAGTAACCCGATGTTTACCCTGGTTACCCGGGGACTTTAGGATCGTTGGTCGCTGGAGAGCTGTCTGTGTGACAGCTCTCCAGCGACCAAACAGCGACGCTGCAGCGATCCGGATCGTTGTCGGTATCGCTGCAGCGTCGCTTAATGTGAAGGGGCATTTACACTCTACTTAAGAAAGAGAGAAAAAGGACCCTGCTGACCATAAGAGATTACACTCTACAGGAGAAAGGGAGAGAAGACTCCATTGATCATAAGAGCTTTTATTTTACAAGAAAAGAGAGGACTCTGCTGATCATAAGAGGTTACACTCTACAGGAGAGCAAGAAAGAGAGAAAATCCCACTGAACATAAGAGCTTAGATTCTACAGGAAGAGACAGGAGACCCTGCTGACAATAGGAGCTTACACTCTACAGGAGAGAGCATCCTACTGACCATAGGAGCTTTCACTCAACAGGAGAAAGAGTGGACCCCGTTGACCATAGAAGCTTTCATTTACTTGGACTCCCATGACAGCACGACAGAGAGAGGGGATCCGCCCATTAGGAACAGGAAACCTACAGATACAAAAGGGCGGTACCTCTCCCTTGTCTCAGTTTGGTTTCCTGTTCCTGAGGGGACGGGTTCCTACAGAGAATGGAAGCCCAGGCCGGCCGATTACGGTAGCAGGGGGGTCTCCTACCTCGGCCGGTGCGGAGATCCCTGGAGACGCAACGGTGGTCCTGGATGGATTGCACGCGGTGGCGTTCGCAGCAGGGAGCGGAGTCCGGAGGATTTCCTGCATCCAGGAGAGTCAGCGCAGGTAAGTATTCCCATTGGTGGCGCAGCATGGCTGCGGGTACCGGGCTCGGATGCGTGGTCGAGCTCCGGAGTGCTGCCGGTCCGTCCCCAGTGTCCTGCACCGCTCTCAGCGTGTGCTGGAGCGTTTCCGGGTGCGGTGACGTCTGGGGGCGGAGTTTGGTTGTCGCTTCCGGGTCGCCGGGCGTCTGCGCATGCGCAGGCGTTCCAAGATGGCGGCGCCCATTGCATCTGAATGCCGGTTCACCCAGATAGCCCTCTGCCCTCCTTGCGGTGTCCAGGGCCAATAGGGTTAGCGCTGACCTATCTGCTGACCGGATCCAAGGGGGATATAAGCAGGTCACATGGTCAGTACCTTGCTTTTGGTTGTATTCCGTCATGGAGAGTGGTGGTGAGCAGCAGCAGCAGCAGCAGCTGTCAGACGAGATGCGTCAGAAGCCCAAGAAGGATAGAGGTGACCAACCCAGTCGAAAGAGCTCATCCGAACAAGGATCCAGAGCTTCGACTAGAAAAGAACCCCCTCGGATTTCAGTACTTGATTGGGCGCACGGGTAAGTGATCTACGTGAAAGTTCACTCTGTGACGCGGGGCCCTTATACTTTATCTTTCTAGGGGAAGAAAAGTACGGAGAATTCCAAACATAAGGAGTGTGCCCTCTGTGGAGTCCCCTTACCCGACTCCTGTACTAAAAAGTTATGTGCCCCCTGTATACAACAGACGGTGAGGTCTACAGGAGTGGTTGGGTGGAAGTGACCTTAGGTCAGATAGTGGTTATCACCTATATTGTCCTCCCCCAGGTAGCAGAAGAGTCCGTGAGTACGGCAAATTTAAAAGAAATGATACGGCTGGAAGTAAGGGAGTCGTTACGATCCCTATCCCAAGCGGAAGGCCCGAAACATGGGAACCCTCTGGATGCTAATTCGTCAGAAGAGGAAAGAGAAGAAGATACTTATCTCTCTAGTCCTTTCTCCTCTTCATCAGACGAGGAATCTGGACGATTTTGTCTACCCCTAGATAAGGTTGATAAGGTGGTCAAGTCAGTTAGGGGCACGATGGGTATAGAGGAACCCAAATCACAGCCTTCTAAACAGGAGTTAATGTTTAGTGGGTTAGATCGTAAGAAACATAGATCTTTCCCAGTAAATGAGAAGATCAAAGAGTTGATACTCCGAGAATGGAAAAAGCCTGAAAAAAAGGGGGCCTTACCGCCAGCTTTAAAGCGCAGATATCCCTTTGATGATCCAGTGGTGGAGACATGGGATAAAGCTCCAAGGTTGGACGCGGCTGTAGCAAAGGCGTCAAAGAAAGCCTCATTACCCTTTGAGGATATGGGGACCCTCAAAGATCCCCTAGACAGAAAAGCAGATATCTTTCTAAAAAGTACCTGGGAGATGGCGGCTGGATCCCTCAGACCAGCAGTGGCCACGACATGCACAGCCAGGTCATTAATGGTCTGGCTAGACCAGTTAGAGTCTCAGCTGAAGGATGGGGCATCCAGAGATTCTATTCTCAAAGCGCTTCCGACAATTCAGAACGCTGCAGCCTTCCTATCGGATGCTTCTGTGGACTCTGTCAGGATGGCGGCCAGAGCGGCAGGTCTGTCTAACGCAGCTCGCAGGGCCTTATGGTTAAAATGCTGGTCAGGTGACATCCAGTCCAGAACTAAGCTCTGCACCATTCCATGTGAAGGACAGTATCTCTTTGGTCCAACACTGGACGAGTTGCTGGAAAAGGCAGGCGATGATAAAAAGAAATTTCCCAGCCTGTATTCAGCATCCTACCGCAGACCCTTCAGTCGAAGAAGATTTGGTCGTGGAAAGAAAAGAGGGTCCTCTCCCACGAGAGAGTTTCAGATGGGAAGATAGACGCGGTAGAGGTACGGGATATATGTTTCGTCGTTCCTCAAAGGATCAGAAAAAAACAGATCAATGACTAGCAGTCCCTGTGGGGGGCAGACTGTCAGCATTCTCCGCAGCATGGCTTGACATTTCAAACAGTAGATGGGTCATTGACATTGTTACTAAAGGTCTAAAGTTGGACTTTAATCATTGGCCTCGGGATAAATTCAAATTAACCCCTTATCGTTCCTCCCCCCTGGAGCAAGCAGCCCTAGAGGCTGAAGTCATAAACTTATGCACCAAGAATGTATTGGTGGAGGTTCCCGTTTCAGAAGAAGGAAGGGGATTTTATTCTCCTCTTTTTCTGATCAAAAAACCAGATGGATCGTTTAGAACGATCATTAATCTAAAGTGTCTTAATAAATTCCTGGTTAATGAGTCCTTCAAAATGGAAACAATTAATTCCGCAATAAAGATTTTGTTTGATCACTGCTTTATGGTAGTCGTAGATCTTAAAGATGCATACTATCATGTTCCAATACATGAGGATTTCCAGAAATTCTTGAGAGTAGCAGTGTTAATGGAGGGTAACATTCGCCATTTCCAGTTTAGGGCTCTTCCCTTTGGCTTATCAGCGGCTCCTAGGGTATTCACGAAACTAGTGGCTGAGGTCATGGCACACTTGCGAGAGTCCGACATCCTGATCATTCCTTACTTGGATGACTTCCTTATAGTAGGGAGCTCAGCAGATCATTGCTTGTCCCAGCTAGAGTCGGCCACATCCAGACTGGAGCGTCTGGGGTGGATCATAAATTATGAGAAATCTCGCTTACAGCCTCAAAAGATACAGAGATTCTTAGGTTTGTCATTAAACTCAGAGTTACAACAGTGTTGTCTGCCACCCGACAAAACAGTGCACATCCAGCAACAAGTATCTAAGGCAATTGACAAACCATCCATGACCCTTAGACGGGCTATGTCTCTATTGGGTTCCTTAACTTCTTGCATTCCCGCTGTCCGTTGGGCCCAATTTCACACCAGACCATTACAATCCGAGGTCCTGGTTAATGATAAGAGGTTACAGGGGTCCCTGCAGAGTCAGGTTACTTTAGGTCCAAAAGCGCTCACTTCCCTTAGGTGGTGGCTGGACAGTGAGAATTTATCAGCAGGGGTTCCCTGGGTGTCTCACGTAACACGTGTGGTAACAACTGATGCTAGCCCAGCACGGTGGGGAGCACACATAGATGACATGACGGTTCAGGGGCTGTGGCCCCCTTCCCTAACATCAACCTCCTCCAACCAGAAAGAGTTAATGGCAGAGTTTTCAGTAAATAAATTCCTCTCATATTTGCAGGGTCATCATGTCAAGATCCTATCGGACAACCAGGTGGCGGTCGCATACATAAATCATCAGGGTGGAACTCATTCCGAGTCACTGATGAGAGTGGCAGATCGTCTGTTCCAGACAGCAGAGAGTCACTTTTTATCCCTATCTGCTCTGCACATAAGAGGGAAGGAAAACGCCAAGGCGGACTTTCTAAGCCGCAACACCTTGAGGCAAGGGGAATGGTCCCTAAACAATGGCGTATTCAATCAGATTGTCCGCAAATGGGGACATCCAGAGGTAGATCTATTTGCTACCAGGGACAACCGGAAGACAACAAAATTCTGTTCCCTAAATCCCAGGGAGAATCCTCTGGCAGTAGACGCCCTTCTGATCAATTGGGATTTTCAGCTGGCTTACGCATTCCCTCCACTAGGCCTATTACCCTTAGTAGTCAGGAAAATAAGAGAAGATCGAGCCAGGATTATATTGATCGCCCCATTCTGGCCCAGAAGGGCCTGGTTCACTTGGCTCAGGATCATGTCAGTGGAGGATCCCTGGGTGCTTCCGGAGATTCCGGATTTACTCTACCAGGGGCCGATCAGTCATCCGCAGATAAAGAACCTGCATTTAACGGCATGGAGTGTGAAAGGGCATTACTGAAAGACAAAGGGTTCTCCCCGAGTTTGATTGAAACCCTTATGAAAAGTAGGAAACAAATAACTACAACGATCTACGCTAGGACCTGGCGAAAGTTTCTGGCCTCTTCTGAGTTCAATTTAGAAGAAGGAATTCCTGTAAATCAGATATTAGAATTCCTGCAAAAAGGCTTAGAACTAGGTCTATCTACTAGTACTTTAAAGGTACAGGTCTCGGCCCTAGGGGCTCTATTCTCCTGTAACATCGCCAATAATTATTGGATTTCAAGGTTCATTAAGGCATCCAGTAGATCTAGACCCATTCAGAAAGATAGGTCTATGCCTTGGGATCTCAACTTAGTTCTATCAGCCCTGACTAAAGAACCATTTGAACCTTTACGATCAGCTTCAATTAAGGCCCTTTCTCTTAAAACAGCGTTTCTGGTAGCTATTACATCTGCCCGTAGAGTAGGAGACATACAAGCGCTCTCCAGGGTATCCCCTTATACAGAGTTTCTACCAGACAGAGTAATCCTCAGACCGGACCCAGCCTATTTGCCTAAAGTGTCATCACGGTTTCACAGGTCACAAGAGATAATTTTACCATCCTTCCTCCCTAATCCTGCTAACCCTAAGGAAGAGATACTCCATACATTAGACGTTAGGAGATGCCTGCTAGAATACATCTCTGTTACCGACACATGGAGGAAAGATGATGCATTATTTTTATCCTTCCAAAATCCTAGAAAAGGACTCAGGGTATCTAAATACACACTAGCAAAGTGGATTAGGGAGGCTATCTCTCTGGCTTATACTGCAGGTGGGGGTCCAGCTCCGCAGAATCTGAGGGCGCATTCCACCAGGGCCATGTCTACATCCTGGGCGGAAAAATCTGGAGTATCAATCGACCAGATATGTAAGGTGGCCACATGGTCATCCCCGTCCACCTTCTTTAAGCACTATAGGTTGGATTTGGGAGCTTCCTCTGATCTCACATTCGGGTTAAGGGTGCTACAGGCCATAGTCCCTCCCTAAGGTACCTTACATCTCTGTAATTCTCTCTGTCGTGCTGTCATGGGAGTCCGAGTAAAGCATTAAGCTACTTACTGGTAGCGGCGTTTCTCGGAGGCCCATGACAGCACCCTTAGTTCCCTCCCTATTCACATGGGGGTTGCACTTCCTATAGATATATATATCTCACACATGATACCAGTTCCAAATATATAGTTGGGAATCTGTATATAATCTGTATATAATTTTGTATATAGTGTATATTTTTTGTGCCACTAACCGCGGTAGTCCTCTCAAGACTCTGAAATACAAACTGAGACAAGGGAGAGGTACCGCCCTTTTGTATCTGTAGGTTTCCTGTTCCTAATGGGCGGATCCCCTCTCTCTGTCGTGCTGTCATGGGCCTCCGAGAAACGCCGCTACCAGTAAGTAGCTTAATGCTTTCACAAGACAAGAGAGAGAGGGCTCTACTGATTATGAGAGTTTACACTCCACAGGAGAAAGAGAGAGAGAGGACCCTGCCGACCATTTACACTCTACAGAAGTGAGAGACTTGCTGAGTGACTTTGAAAATGGAAAACAAACTGTGCTTAGCTGGGAACCTGACCACCACTGTACAAGGCAGGCATAATAATCTGTAAAATGTCACAGCTGCAGGGCATTATGGGGAGGCACATGTGACAATGCAAAATGATGTTGGCTCACTCTGATGCTTCAGTTCTGTGAGAAATGATGCTGGGCAAGTTTTTCTTTGTTGCCAACACAAATCAAATCTCAAAATGTTCAAATTCATGTGAAACAGCAAATTTCAGGAAATTTAACTCAAACTTATTCCTCCTCGAATTGAACCATTCTTCCTTACAGCTGAACAGTGGGGGTGCAACTATCTGACAGGTGTTCTTTGATAATTGCCCTTAACTACTGTAGATTTGTTTTGCCATATTTGTTGCTGGTTGACATAGCCCACTGTATGTATGAGTCTGTCTGTGCCACTTAATTGTTGAAAACTACCACTGTCCAGTATCCAATGTATCTTCAAGAAGAAGGGCACTTCAAATATAGCATATTCATTAGCATTACATGCATGTATGTTAAAACAAATGTTCTTAAATTTTTTCTTTGCATCTAAAGTGAAGAAAAAAGCTACTTTTCAAGTCGTCCTACCGTCTTAGCCTATGTTTCCATGGTGAATGACAAACCTGCTATAGCCTAGTCCTGCAAACAAATTGTTATTCATCTGTTCTTTGCAACAACAAAAAATGTATCCTATATAGGTGAATGTAACTTTAAGCAATAATTTCACATAAAACATATGGATGTATTTAAACCAAATATTCAGCATCTTTGCCAAACACACGTGTAAATGATTTATGAGTGTTGTGTTCATTGGTTGGAATTATGCCGCTTATTAGGGTTACGATCTGACGGTCCCATAAGACACATTTCGTATACATTTCTCGGTACATCACATAATAGTGTGAATGTGATGTGGTATTTTTCTAACACCATCCAAGTCTGCAAGCAGAGACCTTGCAGCTGTTTTATAAACTTGGCAGATTGATTTTGGAGCAATTTCACAATGCAAACTTTTTCACCAGGCCGAGTAAGGTAGGTGCTAAGTCTTTACAATGGGGCAGCATTTCTCGGTGCTAAATATTAATTAAAAATCATAATGCTGTAACCTTAACTGCATTACATCACTGTTTTGTACTTTTACAGCAGAACTCTTTCATAGTCTCATTTTAACTGCAAACCTCATAGGCAAATCATATTATTGGCAAATGAATAAAACTTGACAACCAGCAATTTAGAATTTACTGTGAGTCCACAGCACGGCTCATCAACCTCTGTGTACACTTGAATGTGGTAGGAGAGTACAATATAAAAAGTGCTGTAGTTGCAAACTTGCAGAAACATTCACCAAATTAATAAAAAATGGGTTGGATTAGCAACCACATATGTGTTAACTTATTCAATATGAATTTGGTTATGATGAAGATATGCCTTACTGACAGTAAAGGCAGGTGCAGATATCCATATTCACTCCAGGTGTGATCCGACCTCTGCTGTATAATACGTGTATACTACAATATTTTGTATTTCCTTCCAGGTATGAGACTAATTACATACAAATAACAAAAGACTGATCATTGCTTCCAAACAAAAACCAGGCGTGTACAGGTGCAATCTAAGAGTATCCATCACCATATATAACCAACTGACTGAGCACTCCACCCCTCAGCCTCTAGTGTTTTTAATCATAGCAGTATCCCTTCAACCCACATAAATGTAGGCTTCAGCCTAGGAGTGGATTCACATTAGATAGGTTCCCAGCAATGAGAATCATCTTAACGTGGCTGCCGGGTACACATGAATTGGCCAAATTATGTGCTAAGTATTCTCAATATTTCTTATTTTCTAGAGCAGTAAGGCAATTCACATTTCATGTTTTCATGCTAGAGTGCTACAGAGTGCTACTATATTAGTTGGGACTGATTACTTCACCTGAAACATCCAGGACGGTGCCACGTTGGGGAGGTATAGATCCCAGCTTTTCTCCTGCCCTGTACCGATCAGTGTTAGGCTGAAGGAGACAGATCTGTGCCCCCACATAGTTCTCTCATTGATCAGGGGCGATATTGTGTCAGCATTTTTTTTCAATCATAGGAAGATGCCTCTATATTATAAGTCTCATAATTTTGTTTAGCAAGATATTTTTTTACTTAAAGAAAGTCTTATAGCCCCAAAAATGAGGTAGTCGCCTCAAATAACCTAAACTTCTGGCAAAAACTTAATTTGATCCATTTCTTCAGCATGACTGTTTTTATATGACAACCTATGGTAATGTGTTTTCTGCCAGTGGAACTATATTATATCTTTCTATTCCAATTTTCTGGTTTTGCACAAGATCAAGTGTTTTTGATTTTGAAATATGAAGTATTTAGTGGAATAATTTATTTATTAACTCCATTTTTGGATCATAATATGATTGTGCCATCCAGAATGATTTGAGCACAACTGCTCTTCATTATAATAATAGCAGTAATAATAATAAAAAATGTTTCTGTCTTACATGCCTGTATGTTTGATTGTAAGCTGGGTTATTTTTTGCAGAATTATGGCTCAACTGCAGTGCTCTGCTATTTTTTTTTTAAGTTATCCATCTGGAAAGTAAGAAGGAAATTAAGATTTGACAAATTACGTGGATATTACAGGGAAGTTGGATTCACAGGGAAGATATTTCATGCATATTGAATGTTCCTTACTATGTTCTGGGGTCTCTCTAGACCCCAAAGCTTAATAAAGGTAGGATGTAAAAAAAATAAATGAATATACACCTCGCAGTCCCCACTGCCCTCTACACCTTATCTTTTCCCCTTTACCCGTTGCATGCATTCTCTTCGGTTACTTTTTATAACCTGGGACTTCTGGCACTTCTGGGCCAATGATATCACTGCACTTCGTGAGGTCAGTGTGAATAAGGGCCGAGAAGGACCTAGACCCTAATTTGGATACCCAGAAAATGGAAAGCTATGTAAATGTAATGTCCAGCTCACTTTGCATGCATTCCAACTTATACTCCTGTTCATTTTTTTTCGGTTAAGTTTCAGGTTTCTGCACTCAGTACAGGCAAGGGTGCGGCCTCCATTTCTTTGAGCTGGACATTTTTTACGTTTCAAACCTATAAGTAGTATCTTCAGAAGACAAATAGGTGTGCACATATAACCCTTTAAAAGCTAATATTATGATGGGTTTCTTAAAAAAGCACCTAAAACCCCTGTAGTGCACAACAGCAAACAATGAGAAAGTACTCTCAATGGTCTGCAGGTTAGACCAAAGTTGGATTTTTAAAGATAACAAAAGAATAAATTCAATCCATAATACTTCTCCTGGCTCTCCTTTTCTTACAGATATTCAAGGTTTTATCATTGGTACCATTCAAAGAGACAGGAATATTAAATAGATAATGGGCAATATCACATACAGTAAGGCCTATGAATCCCTGAGATGTCCTTATAACTGCTCTGCCTACCAGTGAAGCTTGGCACCCTAGATAAAGAGGATTTTGGCACACCAACTCCACGGTGGCTGATGCCCAATCTTTCTATAAATCCCTGTTATATCAGATGCTCCTAAGGGACCCTATACTAGACATAGACCAACAGTCTAGTGGGGGAAAGGAAAGCTCAAAAATATCAGATAAGGTAAGATATTACTTATCATTTTGATGCTTGTTAGTAGAGATATGCTCCATTCTTCTGCCTCAACGTGTTTTCCCTGACACGGTTCTTCAGGAGGCCAAATTCATATGAGGTATAGATTCTCTGATGGTCATAAGCCCATTGTAGTTTACCTGGGGCATGCATATTGTGCTTCTTAAATATGGCTCCACAGACAGGAAGTAGTCCATCATAGAACTTAATTGATTCAAAACATGGAATCCTGTGACTCTCATTATATGTTGAGTATTTAGAGGGAAAATCTCATTGGACAATCCCTCTATTCCCTCCCCAATCCATGCACACCCACCTCTCAGGGCTCTGCATGTATGTGTCCTGTTTGTTCCTCACCTCTGGAGCGCTTCAAGATGCACTTGCACCATGCCCACAGGCCGGAACAGGAAATGCCTGCATCCCAGGCTGAAGAATAAGTGAGTGTATCGCATATGTACGAGATCTCAAGGTAATTAGAATAAAGAAAGGGCGTGCACTCAGTTAGGAGGAGGCAGGTGCAGGCTGAACCTGGATGTGGTCCAGTTAAGTCATAAAATAAGTAACAAACAGCCGCACTCAAGGTGTAGATTTTCAAATGCAAAAGTTAAATGACATTTTATTGTATTCACCACAGTAGCATAAGGATGTCAACATCCTTATGCTACTGTGGTGAATACAATAAAATGTCATTTAACTTTTGCATTTGAAAATCTACACCTTGAGTGCGGCTGTTTGTTACTTATCTATTCGAGATCTCAAGGTAGGCTGGAACCGGAATTCAATGGCTAGTGGAAATGCCTGCGTTCCACATTGGAACGCATGCAGGCTAGCTGCGCCTGTGTGTGAGAGTGCTTGCCATTATGGCATGCATAATATTGGTGCGGATGCGTCTGATGAATGTTAATAGTGTAGAGCTAGCCCAGTGAAGCATCCTTAAATTTAGATGAGACTCATTATAGTACTTTTAAGGATACAAATGGGATGTAACATATGGGACAACAAGGGGAAGAGGGGGCAACTGATGGAATATATGGAGAGCCCATTATATTTCACTGCAGATCCTGCAAAACTAAAAATGCAGCAATACTTAATGAGGAGACATAAACCAAGGGTGTAAGATGAATATGTCGACACATTAGTGTAGAGAGCAAATGTAGATGAGATAAAGAACTCATAATAGAGAAATCACATATATAGATTCATGCCAGCTTCCTAAGGGATTTTTTCAGAGTGGGGGTCATAGAGTAAGTGGCGTTATAGGAAAAACGTATATAGTATTTGTTCGTTGAGTCCTTTGGTACTTAATGATCAAAGCCTAAAAATCCATTCAGATTCTATGACTTTTGGCCTGATGAGTTTCACCATACAGAATGAGATGTCATACAAGAGACCATTGTGCACACTGTTTGTGTCTGGCTATTGCAGTATCCCATTTGTTTCGCATATCACCCAGGTGTTCACCCATCTGTCTTCTAAGCTCCCTGGTGGTTTTTCCAATATAATCAAGTGGACATGTAGCTTTATAAACCTAGCCTGATGTCTTGCAATTTCCAAAATCTCTAAGATAGAAATTCTTACCCGACGCTGAGCTAGTGAAGGTCTTACAGGGATTCGTCCATTTACATACACATCAGTCACCACATCTGAATGAGCCGCAGATTTTCCAGCCATGTAACTGCCTGCTGTGACCTTGAATATAGACTGTCAGACATTCCCCTATAGACCTTCCCTTGCAGTAGGTGATCTTAGGTGTTAACGGCACAAGCTCATTGAGATTTGGGTCCGCCAACAGGATACCTCAATTTTTTTAGGACACTGTAGACATTCTCAGACTGGCTATCAAAAGTCCTGATGAATCTGATGTTACTGACATCTTTTGTATTGCTGTCTGCTCGGGTCTCCCTCTGATTTGAAAAGAAGGGAACATCTATCTCTGCCAATGGTGTGAGTGTAGGACTGCTCAATGACAGATTGTGGATGACCTCTCTCTTCACATCACTTATGTAGATCTTTTGTGTGAGTCCTGAATTCTCTGGTGAGGGTACAGTTCCTCCTGATGCGGATGACTATCCCACCTCAGTAAGCTATTGGTGGAAGTTGGCTTACGATATGTACGTGTGATCAAATGGCCATTGTCTTCCTTAAGTATGTGGAGATCCAGTAAAGCAATCTCCCTAGCATTATATTCAAACATAAATATTAACCCAATGGTATTAATATTGAGGAGATCAACAAAAGGAAAGAAGTCAGCCTCTGAAGCAGACCAAAATATAAACATATCATCAATGTATCTGGCCCAGAGGCATTACGTTTGTATAGCTTCCCATTTGCTGGGTTTCCGTATTTAGGACCCAGTGTTACTCGGCCCTTATTCGCATTGACGTCACTTTGATAGACTGTAAGGTTATATTAATAGAAGTTAGGATCATCCCAATTTGGGTAAACCTTGACACTGGTGGGAAGGCTTTTTTTTTTTTTTTTTTTTTTTTAATTAAAAACGGTGCTTACTATGTACTCTTTGCTATTTATATGCATTATTACTTTTACTTATTTTCTTGCAGCACAGCATATGTTCATTTTGTTTCTGTCTTAACTTTGTCTGCTTAATGTCTAGTGTGAACATGCTCCTATTTTGCATACATGCCAACTTATACTCCAGCAAGTATGTCAAGCAAAAACATCCAAAATGCTTTCCTTTTGAATAATTTTGTTTTTAATCTCCGGTGGGAGGGGGCTAAACATTGTATTGTTAACTGTGAATGTATCATGCAGAAACTGCTGATATATTGCTTTTGACAACCTTTGCCGTATTTAACAAGTCCTGGTGGATTTGGGGTTTCCAAATTTCCCATCATGCAGCTGACACATTGAAAAGTTTTATTGTTGGTTGTGGAATTACAATTCTGAGAGATTAACACCATTTTATATCAAATATACTGGGTATAACCATGTTTAAAATTATCCTTGGTTTGCAGCCAGGTACAAATTAGTGAGTGTATTTCCAAGGATAAAGTTGGTGATAACAATTTCCATAGAATAAAGGCTTTACAGGCGCACAACACAACCTACACCAGGCCAGTAATGTGATTTTTAAAGATCACTATGAAGTAATTCTAAGGAGAACTGGGTGGGAACAGCAATAGACGACTGTTGTGGTTCATGGTAGTGATCACACTGTGATTTGCAGTAGCCACTTTCAAGGCTAAGTCAAGGAATATAATTAACATGAAATCAAAAGTAGAATTAAAATGGAGGCATATAACATTGCAACTGAGGTCTGACATGTGCTGCGGCATGATCGTCCTTGCCACACCAGCACCATCCCAAAAAAAAAGATTGTAGGAAGCCGGACAAACGAAATGCCAAACTACATTGCAACAGCTTTGAAAAAGAGATTGCATCTCCCAAAAAGTTAAAAGTTTTAGTCAACTATGGGGAAATTTTAGCACCCACTGAAGCTCCAGTCTTCTAGAGAAA
Source organism: Ranitomeya imitator (assembly GCF_032444005.1). Lineage (NCBI taxonomy): Eukaryota > Metazoa > Chordata > Amphibia > Anura > Dendrobatidae > Ranitomeya > Ranitomeya imitator. Next base: position 786,990,239 of record NC_091283.1, read on the forward strand.
AACATTCCCCATTATAAAGAAACAAATATTCTTCAATAGATGTAATTTCAACCAGTTATGTTGTATTCTAAAATCTGCAGAGTTTCAGAGAAAACAAACAATTAAAAGCCGGTTGGGATGACTAGTCCATTAGTGTTCTCCCCATCTCAATCTTCTTGAATGACAGATCTCCCCTCATACACACATGTAGGGACCTGCACAGCCCAACATTTGACGTTACATCTTATGAGTCTGCACCAGTAAAGGAAAAGTCCCCTACAGATTAAATATTAGGGTTTTGAATTCTGATTTCTTATTTAGACTAGATTTAGGGCTACTGATGGAAGAACATTGTTGAGACCAAGAATATTCTATCCTTGTTTTGTTATAACATTTTGATCTTTCTTTTCATTATAATCTTTTTAAAGTACATACCGTCTATTGCTCTTGATTTTCTTGTCTCGATCCATCAAATTCATCTGATCTTTACAAACTGCAACTTAATCACAGAGAGAAATAATATTTTCACATATGTTCATTAGGAGTTTTGGAAGATCTGTCAAGTCTGCAGTGTTCCCCATGATTTTGGAGCCTACTGAAACAAACTAAGGGACGTTTTTAAACGCTTAGGAAGCTTTGGAGGTCTTTTTTGTTTATTATTATTTACTGAGATAATGAATCTTGGGTTTTCATTAGCTGTAAGCCATAATCATCAACATTAACAGAAAAAAACACTTGAAATAGATCACTCTGCTTGTAATGACTCTATATAATATGAGTTTCACTTTTAGTATTGAAGAACTGAAATAAATTGACTTTTTGATGATATTCTAATTTTGTGAGAAGCACCTGTATGTTTGAACCTGTTCCATGAAATCAGCACATTAAGGAAACTTTTTTTTTTTGTATGTATGGGCAGATTTAAATGGTTACTGTTAGAAAAAACTAAGATTATAGTTCATGAATATCAGATTTGTGGGGATCCAACACTCAACAACCCCACAAATCAACTGTCATTACCTTTGGCAACAACAGGATATAAACAGTGGACAGATCTAGAACAGCATGGTTCCGTACAATGTGTAATGGTTGTTACTGAGATGGCCAACTCAGTTCCTATGCTATTCACAAAGTTCCATAGCTTTTTTGTGGCCACAATCTGTTGAGATTCAATTGGAGCGATGATATCTTAACCATGATATGTCTTCTCTTTCTGAAGCTATGCAATGTTTAACATAAATCAGATAAGGACACAGTGATGACATCTGGCAGAGTCGTAGCTGATCTAAACTTAGCAGAAAGGGGAATTTAAGTAGTTTTCTTTTAGTTTTCCACTATAAAAAGAAGTATCAGCTGGAAGTTAAGACACCCAAATTATCATGGCACGTGTTAACTTTTTTTCTCATTCATAACCTATGTATATGTAGTTTACTGTCAGTGTGTTAATACACTCAATTACAGCCATGCTCCAGTATAAAGCGTTGCTCTGGTCCTCTTCTCAGTAATATCACTGCTTTGCAGACTCTCCGGGTCGCGCTGCGCTGTGCGCAATCTAGAAGTGGCTTTTACAATGCAAACTCGGCTTTGGGAAAATGGCCGCCGCGATCTCTTCTGCGCACGCGCGGCATCCCGCGGCCATTTTCCTGAAGCCCCGTGCAGCAGAGCACTCCATCTGCGCACGCACGGCCCCAGGAAGATGGCCGCCCCCACCGATGATGGGGTAACAGCGCAGATCGCGCGCTGCTTCTTCACGTGCGCGCAGTGGATTCGTCACTGCGACATGCGCACACCACTACGCCACCAACGGAAAGCTGGGGAAGAAAAGAGCGATGTCACCACGCCCACCTGACCTGACCAGCCTGATTGACAGGCAAAAACGGCGACTTTGGTAATGTATTTCTCAGCATAGGTGGGGAATCGGGGTACACTACATACACTATAGTAACGCACAGCGCAGGCCCTATTTAACAGTATTTATATCTCAATCTGAAAAAAACGGGGTGACAGGTTCCCTTTAAGGAGTGGAGGAAGTTCAGAGGAGAGCTACCAGGATGGTAAGCGGACTCCAAAGTACTGTATGTCCTATGAGTAACGGTTAAAGGATCTGGAATGTTTAGCTATCAAAAAAAGAAGGCTAAGAGGAGACTTAATAGCTGTCTACAAATATCTGAAGGGCTGTCACATTGTAGAGGGGTCATCTTTATTCTCATTTGCACATGGAAACATGAGAATCAATGGAATGAAACTGAAAGGGAGAAGATACAGATTAGATATTAGAAAAAAAGATGATCAATTATTGAAACTGCGTGCCACGAGAGGTGGTGAGTTCTACTTCAATGGAAGTCTTCAAACGTAGGGTAGACAGACATCTGTCTGAGATGGTTTGGTGAATCCTTCATTGAGCGGGGGGTTGGATACGATTACCCTTGAGGGCCCTTGCAACTCTAACATTCTATGATTCTATGAGGTTGTAGATGCCATGTCACAGTTGATGAGCCCCTGACATGCCAAAACAGCAGAACCCCCCAGAAGTGACCCCCTTTTGGAAACTACACCTCTTGAGGAATTTATCTATGAGAGTAGTGAATATTTTTAATCCTCATGTGATTCACAGAATTATTTAACATTGGGCTGAGTAAATGAAATATTACATTTTTTTTTTTTCCACTAAGATGTTGCTTTGGCTCCAAGTTTGTAATTTTCCAAAGGTGTAATAGGAAAAAACAAACAGTACATTTACTTACACAAGTTCTCCTGAGTACATCAATACCCCATAAGTGGTCGAAAACGACTTTTGAGGGACAGTGCAAAGCTCAGAAGGGAAGGAGCCTCGTATTGCAGTGCAGATTTTGCTGTTATGGTTTGCAGGTGCAATGTCACATTGTCAAAGCCATTGAGGTCCCAGAACAATGGAACCCGCCATAAGTGACCCCATTTTACAAACTGCACCCCACAATGATTTAATCTAAGGGTGCAGTGATCATATTGACATCAAACGTGCGTCACAAAACTATATCATAGGGTGATGATGAAAAATTAACTACATTTTACCACTAAAAAATTGTTAAGCCCCCAGATTTTAAATGGGTAAAAATGGCACCAAAATTTATCACACAATTTCTGCTGAACGTGGCATTACCACATATATGACTGAACAATACTGTTTAGCCACAGGGCGAGGCTCGGGAAGGCAGGATTATTTGACAAATTTGTACAAATTTTGTACAATAGTTTGCATATTCAAGATTTAGAGCCTGTAAGTACCATAAAAGCAGAACCCCCCCCTAAAGAAACCCTATTATGGAATTTGCACCCTTCTGTGAATTCATCTACAGATGTTGTGATGACTTTTACTCCATGTGTGCTTACCAGCATCAAGCAGCAATGGATGTTGCTTAGTGAAAATCGCAAATCTGCCATTGTAGTCGCCAGTATGTTGCAGTGCTCAGTACATTACAGTGCCCATACATTGTGCCCAACTCTTACTTCTGGAGACACTCTCTCTGTAAACTAAGTGGACTGTCATCACTACAGAAATGTCAAACATGTGGATGCCTAATGTGCTTTAGGCATACTGTTGGCCTCAGGAAAGAGAGAGGCATTTGGATTTGGGAGCTCAGAATTTGCTGGATTTGTTTTGGAGGGGGGCATGGAACTTTCCCAGAGCCTTTAAGCTGCCAGTAATGTGGATGCCCCCTATATTTCCATCAAAAAATGAGTGGGGACTTGTTTTTATTTGTGGGAGTTGAAGCTATTCTTGGGAACATTTTACATAACATAACGCGTTGGATACTATTGGTCCTTTCTGCTATCTGCATGTTTACTCTATTTGAACTTCTTTCACTGCATCACGTGACTGGTGATGTCACGGCAGGTCCTGCTCTGTAATCACACACTGTAAGGAGATCGCTATCACCGCGTGCAGCCACTACTACGGGCAGCCGGGACTCTCCAGACAACATAGGACGCTGGACATCTACATCAGCAGGAGCAACGTGGAAGGAATACCTCTCGTCTATCCACTATCAGTGTTCTGCTTAAGGTAACCAGTGGCGTACATGCATCGGATTTCCGACCCGGTTTAATCCAATTGCAGTACACCTCATTACCCTCATTTTTAGTGAAGCTTTGCCACCGGCCGGGGCCGCTTTTTGCATCGTGACTGTTATCACCAATTTTTCATTTTTATAACATACCTTTTTTTTTTTTTTTTTTTTTTTTTTGCCGCATTCCCACAGTGGGGGATTAGTTATCAGCTAAACAAAGTTCATAGAAATACTCCTTTTGTGCTACTACTTTTAAATAAGTGCGTGGCATTCAGTATCTTCGTCCTCTTTCTAGCTGTTACACATTGCTACAGACAGATACAGCGTTACTATAGTCCTTTTATATACAAATAAGGGGCTGCTGACATCAATTCGGTTTAACTTACGGTGTTGTATAATTACCATACAAACTATTGATCTTTTGCTTAGGAGTCTTTACTATAGTTGGAATTTATTCTGGGAAGAGTGCAAGCTTATATTTGTAGATTGTTTGTGTGCAGGTTCATGTATTTATTGTTCTATTAAACTTACGTCCACTTTATTTTTGATCTCGTTGTGCGCGAATTTATATATATATTTTATATTACATTTTTTGACAAATAAGTGGTTATTGTCTAAATTCGCAGCAATACGAGACCTGTATACTCAGCGCTGCAGTAATTTTTTATAATCTTATATAATATTTTTTTATCGTTTTTATTCAGATCATTAAGAAGCAGAATGAATAAAAACCAGCAATTCAGGATTTGTTTTTCTAGTTTTTTCTTAATGGCGTTCACCATGTGGTAAAAGTAGTAAGACAGCTTTAATTTTCTGGTCAGAATGATTACAGTGATTCCACGTTTATATAATTTTTTGATGTTTTGCTGCTTTTACACAATAAAAACTATTTTATAGAAAAAATTATTATTTTTGCATTGCTATATTCTAAGAGGTATAACTTCTTTATTTCTCTGCTGGCGGAGCTGTATGGTGGCTTGTTTTCGGCGGGCTTGTCGACATTTTCAGTGATACTATTTTCATTTACATTTGTCTTTTTGATCACGTTTTATTCCACTTTTTGTTCAGCAGTATGATGAACAAGCATAGTTCTTTGCCTCTTATTGCATTAATATTTTTATGGTGTTCACTGAAGGGGTTAACTAGTGTGACAGTTTTATAGATCGAGTTGTCCCAGATGTGGCGATTTCAAATATGTGTACTTTTTTTTTTTTTTCTTGAGCACATGTTTTTATTTGTTTAATATTTTTTTTTTCTTTTTATTTTGTGATTTTTTTTTTTTTGTTTTAAATAGTTTTAAAACATTTTAACTTTTTTACTTAGTTCCTGCAAGGGACTTCATCTTTTATTTCTCTGATCACTGGTCTCATGCATTGCATTACACATGTATTGCAATGAATGAGACCTGTCAAATTTACACTGGCAGATCTTTCCGCTTCTGACTAGGTCTAACAGGCCACCATAGCTGGCAGACCCGGAGGTCATCATTTGACCTCCGGTTGTCATAACAACCCTTGGTTTCCCCATGATCACATCGTAGTAGTGCTGGAGGGGTGAGAGAAGGACATCAAGAAGATATCAAAGAGTTAACATCATCAGGACATGAGCGAATCACTCTGTACCAGAATCCCAGTGTTTGCTGGACTTAGTGGGTCCTGAGCGCTGCAAGACCATAAACCACAGAGAAACATTGGCGCTGCACAAAGCCCAGCAAGCGCCAACATTAATCTACCTTCGGAGGTTTGGAAGCAGTTAAGTTCCAAAATACTCTTTTAATATCTTACACATAATGTAATAAACATCGGGAAGCAGATTATGTACTGAGCCACTGGTATCAAAATGTTGATTTGCAGTTTATTTTAAGGTCTACACAATTTTTGATCTATCAGCAGTATATCCAGTATGACTCACTATCTCAGTAAGTGTAAATGCCTGTAGTGTTTCTATATTCGGCTCAAATACTTCCTTTATCCATGCCAGCTGTGATGAATTATTTCTGAGTAATTACTGAGTATTTTGAGTAAATACTGGACATTATTTTATTTTGTGCCAGTGTCAAAATATAATAAACTAGATGGTGGCCTGATTCTAACGCATCGGGTATTCTAGAATATGTATGTAGTTTATTTATGAAGTTTTCAGAATAATGCAATTTATACACAGGATTTGGCCGGCTGGCCGCGATCACTTAGCGAAGCATGGTTCAAATTCCATGCCGATTCGCGGGTAGACTGCGACTGTCACTGATTGGTCACGCCAACAATCAGTGAAGCCAGGGCCGGCTCCATGTTTTTGAGGGCCCCGGGCGAAAGAGTCTCAGTGGGCCCCCTCTTTAACACATACCACGATTCATGATGCACAGATACAGCAGAGAAATATAGCACAGCCAAGTAGCATATAACACAGCCCACATAGTATATAGCACAGCCACATAGTATATTGCCCAGCCACGTAGTATATTGCCCAGCCACGTAGTATATAGCACAGCCCATGTAGTATATAGCACAGACACGTAGTATATTGCCCAGCCACGTAGTATATAGCACAGACAAATAATATATAGAACAGACATGTAGTATATTGCCCAGCCACATAGTATATTACACAGCCACATAGTATATTGCACAGCCGCGTAGTATGTAGCACAGAGACTTAGTATATAACACAACACATGCAGTATATAACCCAGGCCACGTAGTATAGAGCACAGCAATGTAGCATATTGCCCAGCCATGTAATATATACCACAGCCACATAGTATATAGCACAGCCCACATAGTATATAGCACAGAGATGTAGTATATGACACAGCCCATGCAGTATCTAACGCAGCCCACGTAGTATATAGCAATGTGGGCACCATATCCATGTTAAAAAAGAATTTTAAAAATTAGTTATATACTTACCTTCCGTCGGCCCCCGGATCCAGCCCAGGCGTTTACCGATGCTCCTCGCAATGCTCCGGTCCCAAGAGTGCATTGCAGTCTCGCGAGACCGCAATGCATGACCCGGCCTGTGACGAGGAGCGGGAAAGCCCTGGGCTGGATTCGGGGGCCGACAGAAGGTGAGTATGTAATGATTTTTTATTTTTTTAATAATTTTTTTACATTAGATCTTTTTACTATTGATGCTGCATAGACAGACAGACAAACAGAGGGAAGTGACCCTTAGACAATTATATAGTAGATGACTGATAACATGAACAAATTTGCTATGTAAATAATGATGTACAATAACAAATTGTATTGTGGTACCGTGTTAACCAGAAAAATCGATGTGAATACTTTTCTGCCCAATGATGACAGAAGTATTCTAGGAGTGATACCTTTATTGGCTAACCAGAAAATAATGTTTGCAAGCTTTCAGAGCACAGAGGCTCCTTCTTAGGTAATCCTGCCTGAAGACGGAGCCACTGTGCTCTGAAAGCTTGCAAACATATTATTTTCTGGTTAGCCAATAAAGGTATCACTCCTAGAATACTTCTGTCATCATTGGGCAGAAAAGTATTCACATCTATGTAAATAGAGCAATTCTATACAAAAAAATCGCTTAATTTGTTTATCTTGGGTGATATGAAAAAGACACAAATGGCAAAAAGTAGATGGAACAGATGCCTTGATGTAAAAAAAAATGTTAGCGCCAGATTTGTATTCAAATAGTACCAGATTTGTTGTTATTATATTGATGCTCATAATGCATGGAAAGCCATTAATAGGATTACATTATTTTAAGGAGCATGTAATGTAACACTACTATTTTCAGGGACACTAATAGGTCTCTACATGAAACAGTGATATTATCAGCGGCAAGGTGTGACACTTATTTTTCAAGAGTAAAAGGGTCAAAAATGTCTCTGAAAAGTAAGCTGCTGCAATGAGTCACGATCAGGAGATGTCATGGTTGTCTAGGTTGAATGGAGGAGAAAAGAAAAAAACTGTAATCATAGACGACATGATCTATGAGTCACCAAAATTTCACAATTTATTCTGCCTATGACTGCATCTAATTGGTACTGGATGAACTTGTGTAATCTGCACCACAATGTGTGTTATCGTTCTTGCTAGTAAAACAATGACTTCCAACATCCCATTGTCAAGGTCATACTTGGAATAGTAGTTTCCCATGCTCCCAAGTTATACCACAGGGGTTACTCTGATTTGGTTAGCTCAACAGATGGATGAATTTATTTTTATTTAAGTGGAATTGATTTGTACGGTACTTGAACATTCTAAAAAATTTTATTCTATTATACATGTCCTCTGATGTGCAACTCCTGATTTTGGCTTACAAATATGGATGTAAAATGCTGAGCAAGTACTAAACATTTGAACATGGCCTAAAAGCATATACAGTGGGTACGAAAAGTATTTAGACCTTTAAATTTTTCACTTTTTGTTTCATTGCATTTGGTAAATTCAAAAAAGTTCATGCTTTTCTCATTAATGTATACTCTGCATCCCATCTTGACTGAAAAAAATCAGAAATGTAGAAATTTTAGCAAATTTAAAAAAGAAAAACTGAAATATCACATTGTCATAAGTATTCAGACCCTTTGCTCAGACACTCATATTTAAGTCTCATGCTGTCCATTTCCTTGTGATCCTCCTTGAGATGGTCTTACTCCTTCATTGGAGTCCAGCTGAGTTTAATTAAACAGATAGGACTTGATTTGGAAAGACACACACCTGTCTTTATAAGACCTCACAGCTCACAGTACATGTCAGACCAAATGAGAATCGTGAGGTCAAAGGAACTGGCCAAGGAGCTCAGACAGAGATTTTGGCAAGGCACAGATCTGGCCAAGATTTAAACAGAATTTCTGCAGTACTCAGTTCCTAAGAGCACAGTGGCCTCCATATTCCTTAACCCTGCTGTTCTGTTGGTCAAAAATGACCGACTTTGAACTTCAATATTCTTTAAAATATTCAAGATGCGGCTCTGAAACCCGTGGCCGACCGACCCATCCTCATTTAAGTCAATCAACCACAAGTTTCAGAACCGCATCTTGAACACCCCAAAAAATACCAAAGTTCAAAATAGGTCTCCCCAGACCGAACAGAACAGCAGGGTTAAATGGAAGAAGTTTCGAACCACCAGAAGTCTTCCTAGACCTGGCCATCCAGCCAAACTGAGCAATCATGGGAGAATAGCCTTGGTGAAAGATGTAAAGAAGAACCCCAACAACACTGTGGCTGAGCTCCAGAGATGCAGTAGGAAGATGGGAGAAAGTTCTACAAAGTCAACTATCACTGCAGCCCTCCACCAGTTGGGCCTTTATGGCAGAGTGGCCCTATGGAAACCTCTCCTCAGTGCAAGACATATGAAAGCCTGCATAGCGTTTGCTAAATTACACATGAAGGACTCCCAGACTATAAGAAATAAGATTCTCTGGTCTGATGAGACCTTTTTGGTGGTAATTCTAAGCTGCATGTGTGCACAAAACCTGGCACTGCACATCACCTGTCCAATACAATCCCAGCAGTGAAACATGGTGGTGGCAGCATCATGCTATGGGGGTGTTTGTCAGTTGCAGGGACAGGATGACTGGTTGCCATTGAAGGAAACATGAATGCGGCCAAGTACAGAGATTGTTGTGAGTTCTGTTTTTGGGCTCCCTCTGGTGGTTACTGATGGTACTGGGTGACTTGTCTTTCCTGGGTTTCTGGGTTCCACCTGTTCCATCAGCATATGGGAGTTTCCTATTTAACCTGGCTTTGCTGGCATTTCCTCGCCGGTGGTCAATGTATCCAGTGTGTCTTGTTACCTCTGCTCCCTGCTCCTAGAACCTTCTGGTCAAGCTAAGTTTGGATTTTCCTGTTTTGGTGTTTTGCTTTATTTGGTTTTTAGTCCAGCCTGCAGATATGTGATTCTTGCTGCTGGTTGCTCTAGTGGGCTGAAATTGCTCCTCATGTACCATGAGTTGGCACATGAGTTCAAGTAATTTCAGGATAGGTTTTTGAAGGGTTTTTCGCTGACCGCGCAGTTCACTTTTGTATCCTCTGCTATCTAGCTTTAGCGGGCCTCATTTTGCTGAAACTGTTTTCATACTGCGTATGTGCTTTCCTCTCATTTCACCGTCATTATATGTGGGGGGCTGCTATTTCTGTGGGGGATTTCTCTGGAGGCAAGAGAGGTCTGTGTTTCTTCTAATAGGGGAAGTTAGATCTTCGGCTGGAGCGAGACGTCTAGGATCATCGTAGGCACGTTCCCCGGCTACTTTTATTTGTGTGTTAGGTTCAGGGTCGCGGTCAGCTTAGGTTCCATCGCCCTAGAGCTTGTTTGTATCTGTGCTTGTCCTTTAGTGATCCCCTGCCATTGGGATCATGACAAGAGATATTCTGGATGAAAACCTCTTTCAGAGTGCTCTGGACCTCAGACTTGGCCAAAGTTTCACCTTACAACAGGACAATGACCCTAAACACACAGCTAAAATAACGAGTGGCTTCAGAACAACTGTGACCATTCTTGAGTGGCCCAGCCAGAGCCCTGACCTAAACCCAATTGAGCATCTCTGGAGAGACCTGAAAATGGCTGTCCACCAACGTTCACCATCCAACCTGACGGAACTGGAGAAGGATGAATGGCAGAGAATCCGCAAATCCAGGTGTGAAAAACTTGTTGCATCATTCCCGAGAAGACTCATGTCTGTACTAGCTCAAAAGGGAGCTTCTACACAATACTGAGCAAAGGGTCTGAATACTTATGACCATGCGATATTCCAGTTTTTCTTTTTTAATACATTTGAAAAAAATTCTACATCGGTTTTTTTTCAGTCAAGATGAGGCGCAGAGTGTACATTAATGAGAAAAAAATGAACTTTTTAGAATTTACCAAATGGCTGTAATGAAACGGTGAAGAATTTAAAGGGGTATGAATACTTTCCGTACCCACTGTACTTACACTGGTCTGCTGCTTTGTGCATTCTTGTTGCTTCATTCTACTGTTCTTTCTGGTTACTGACTATGGACTCTTTTGACTTCCTATCTATCTTGTGATTTTGATTCTCACCCTGTTCTCCTGATATTGGTCCAAGTTCTTCCTGACTAAGGGTACCGTCACACAGTGGCATTTTGATCGCTACGACGGCACGATTTGTGACGTTCCAGCGATATATCCGTGACGTTCCAGCGATCTCGCTGTGTCTGACACGCTCCTGCGATCAGGGACCCCGCTGAGAATCGTACGTCGTAGCAGATCGTTTGAAACTTTCTTTCGTCGTCTAGTGTCCCGCTGTGGCGGCATGATCGCATGGTGTAACAAAGGTGTGCACGATATTGTATACGATGTGCGCATAGTAACCAACGGGTTCTACATCACACATACGTCATGAAATTATCGCTCCAGCGTCGTACATTGCAAAGTGTGACAGCAGTCTACGACGCTGGAGCGATATTATGATGCTGGAGCGTCACGGATCGTGCCGTCGTAGCGATCAAAATGCCACTGTGTGACGGTACCCTAAGTCACTGACTTCAGATTCTGTACTGACTCAGTCCTATCTGCTTCTGATCTGGAATGTCGACTGTCCACTGTAAACTCGCCTCACAGGCCAGCAGCCTCTCCATGGATGTAACTCAAGGGAGGTCTGCACAACTTCATATTCTTGTATAAGCATGAAAGGGTGAAATCAAAGGTTTCCTCTGGTATCTGCCAAACAGACTAGCTTAACCCCTTCAAGACCCAGCCTATTTTGACCTTAAAGACCTTGCCGTTTTTTGCAATTCTGACCAGTGTCCCTTTATGAGGTAATAACTCAGGAACGCTTCAACGGATCCTAGCGGTTCTGAGATTGTTTTTTCGTGACATATTGGGCTTCATGTTAGTGGTAAATTTAGGTCAATAAATTCTGCATTTATTTGTGATAAACACGGAAATTTGGCGAAAATTTTGAAAATTTCGCAATTTTCACATTTTGAATTTTTATTCTGTTAAACCAGAGAGATATGTGACACAAAATAGTTAATAAATAACATTTCCCACATGTTTACTTTACATCAGCACAATTTTGGAAACAAAATTTTTTTTTGTTAGGAAGTTATAAGGGTTAAAATTCGACCAGCGATTTGTCATTTTTACAACGAAATTTACAAAACCATTTTTTTTAGGGACCACCTCACATTTGAAGTCAGTTTGAGGGGTCTATATGGCTGAAAATACCCAAAAGTGACACCATTCTAAAAACTGCACCCCTCAAGGTACTCAAAACCACATTCAAGAAGTTTATTAACCCTTCAGGTGCTTCACAGCAGCAGAAGCAACATGGAAGGAAAAAATGAACATTTAACTTTTTAGTCACAAAAATTATCTTTTAGCAACAATTTTTTTATTTTCCCAATGGTAAAAGGAGAAACTGAACCACGAAAGTTGTTGTCCAATTTGTCCTGAGTACGCTGATACTTCATATGTGGGGGTAAACCACTGTTTTGGCGCACGGCAGGGCTTGGAAGGGAAGGAGCGCCATTTGACTTTTTGAATCAAAAATTGGCTCCACTCTTTAGCGGACACCATGTCACGTTTGGAGAGCCCCCGTGTGCCTAAAAATTGGAGCTCCCCCACAAGTGACCCCATTTTGGAAACTAGACGCCCCAAGGAACTTATCTAGATGCATAGTGAGCACTTTGAACCCCCAGGTGCTTCACAAATTGATCCGTAAAAATGAAAAAGTACTTTTTTTTCACAAAAAAATTCTTTTAGCCTCAATTTTTTCATTTTCACATGGGCAACAGGATAAAATGGATCCTAAAATGTGTTGGGCAATTTCTCCTGAGTACACCAATACCTCACATGTGGAGGTAAACCACTGTTTGGGCACATGGTAAGGCTCGGAAGGGAAGGAGCGCCATTTGACTTTTTGAATGAAAAATTATTTCCATCGTTAGCGGACACCATGTCGCGTTTGGATAGCTCCTGTGTGCCTAAACATTGGCGCTCCCCCACAAGTGACCCCATTTTGGAAACTAGACCCCCCAAGGAACTAATTTAGATGCCTAGTGAGCACTTTAAACCCTCAGGTGCTTCACAAATTGATCTGTAAAAATGAAAAAGTACTTTTTTTTCACAAAAAAATTCTTTTCGCCTCAATTTTTTCATTTTCACATGGGCAGTAGGATAAAATGGATCATAAAATTTGTTGGGCAATTTCTCCTGAGTACGCCGATACCTCATATGTGGGGGTAAACCACTGTTTGGGCACTCGGCAGGGCTCGGAAGAGAAGGCGCGCCATTTGACTTTTTGAATGGAAAATTAGCTCCAATTGTTAGCGGACACCATGTCGCGTTTGGAGAGCCCCTGTGTGCCTAAACATTGGAGCTCCCGCACAAGTGACCCCATTTTGGAAACTAGACCCCCCAAGGAACTTATCTAGATGCATATTGAGCACTTTAAACCCCCAGGTGCTTCACAGAAGTTTATAACGCAGAGCCATGAAAATAAAAAATAATTTTTCTTTCCTCAAAAATGATTTTTTAGCCTGGAATTTCCTATTTTGCCAAGGATAATAGGAGAAATTGGACCCCAAATATTGTTGTCCAGTTTGTCCTGAGTACGCTGATACCCCATATGTGGGGGTAAACCACTGTTTGGGCGCACGGCAGGGCTCGGAAGGGATGGCACGCCATTTGGCTTTTTAAATGGAAAATTAGCTCCAATCATTAGCGGACACCATGTCACGTTTGGAGAGCCCCTGTGTGCCTAAACATTGGAGATCCCCCAGAAATGACACCATTTTAGAAACTAGACCCCCAAAGGAACTAATCTAGATGTGTGGTGAGGACTTTGAACCCCCAAGTGCTTCACAGAAGTTTATAACGCAGAGCCATGAAAAAAAAAAAAAAAATTATTTTCTCAAAAATGATCTTTTAGCCTGCAATTTTTTATTTTCCCAAGGGTAACAGGAGAAATTTGACCCCAAAAGTTGTTGTCCAGTTTCTCCTGAGTACGCTGATACCCCATATGTGGGGGTAAATCACTGTTTGGGCACATGCCGGGGCTCGGAAGTGAAGTAGTGACGTTTTGAAATGCAGACTTTGATGGAATGCTCTGTGGGCGTCACGTTGCGTTTGCAGAGCCCCTGATGTGGCTTAACAGTAGAAACCCCCCACAAGTGACCCCATTTTGGAAACTAGACCCCCAAAGGAACTTATCTAGATGTGTGGTGAGCACTTTGAACCCCCAAGTGCTTCATAGAAGTTTATAATGCAGAGCCGTGAAAATAATAAATACGTTTTCTTTCCTCAAAAATAATTATTTAGCCCAGAGTTTTTTAATTTTCCCAAGGGTAACAGGAGAAATTTGACCCCAATATTTGTTGTCCAGTTTCTCCTGAGTACGGTGATACCCCATATGTGGGGGTAAACTACTGTTTGGGCACATGCCGGGGCTTGGAATTGAAGTAGTGACGTTTTGAAATGCAGACTTTGATGGAATGCTCTGCGGGCGTCACGTTGCGTTTGCAGAGCCCCTGATGTGCCTAAACAGTAGAAACCCCCCACAAGTGACCCCATTTTGGAAACTAGACCCTGAAAGGAACTTATCTAGATGTGTGGTGAGCACTTTGAACCCCCAAGTGCTTCATAGAAGTTTATAATGCAGAGCCGTGAAAATAATAAATACGTTTTCTTTCCTCAAAAATAATTATTTAGCCCAGAATTTTTTATTTTCCCAAGGGTTACAGGAGAAATTGGACCCCAAAAGTTGTTGTCCAGTTTCTCCTGAGTACGCTGATACCCCATATGTGGGGGTAAACCACTGTTTGGGCACACGTCGGGGCTCAGAAGGGAAGTAGTGACTTTTGAAATGCAGACTTTGATGGAATGGTCTGCGGGCGTCACGTTGCGTTTGCAGAGCCCCTGGTGTGCCTAAACAGTAGAAACCCCCCACAAGTGACCCCATTTTGGAAACTAGACCCCCCAAGGAACTTATCTAGATATGTGGTGAGCACTTTGAACCCCCAAGTGCTTCACAGACGTTTACAACACAGAGCCGTGAAAATAAAAAATCATTTTTCTTTCCTCAAAAATTATGTTTTAGCAAGCATTTTTTTAGATTCACAAGGGTAACAGGAGAAATTGGACCCCAGTAATTGTTGCGCAGTTTGTCCTGAGTATGCTGGTACCCCATATGTGGGGGTAAACCACTGTTTGGGCGCACGTCGGGGCTCGGAAGTGAGGGAGCACCATTTGAATTTTTGAATACGAGATTGGCTGGAATCAATGGTGGCGCCATGTTGCGTTTGGAGACCCCTGATGTGCCTAAACAGTGGTAACCCCTCAATTCTAACTCCAACACTAACCCCAACACACCCCTAACCCTAATCCCAACTGTAGCCATAATCCTAATCACAACCCTAACCCCAACACACCCCTAACCACAACACTAATTCCAACCCTAACCCTAAGGCTATGTGCCCACGTTGCGGATTCGTGTGAGATATTTCCGCACCATTTTTGAAAAATCTGCGGGTAAAAGGCACTGTGTTTTACCTGCGGATTTTCCGCGGATTTCCAGTGTTTTTTGTGCGGATTTCACCTGCTGATTCCTATTGAGGAACAGGTGTAAAACGCTGCGGAATCCGCACAAAGAATTCACATGCTGCGGAAAATACAACGCAGCGTTCCCGCGCGGTATTTTCCGCATCACGGGCACAGCGGATTTGGTTTTTCTTATGTTTACATGGTACTGTAAACCTGATGGAACACTGCTGCGAATCCGCAGCCAAATCCGCACCGTGTGCACATAGCCTAATTCTAAAGGTATGTGCACACGCTGCGGAAAACGCTGCGGATCCGCAGCAGTTTCCCATGAGTGTACAGTTCAATGTAAACCTATGGGAAACAAAAATCGCTGTACACATGCTGCGGAAAAACTGCACGGAAATGCAGCGGTTTACATTCCGCAGCATGTCACTTCTTTGTGCGGATTCCGCAGCGGTTTTACAACTGCTCCAATAGAAAATCGCAATTGTAAAACCGCAGTGAAATGCGCAGAAAAAAACGCGGTAAATCCGCCATAAATCCGCAGCGGTTTAGCACTGCGGATTTATCAAATCCGCAGCGGAAAAATCCGCAGAGGACCAGAATACGTGTGCACATTCCTAACCCTAACCCTAACCCTAACCCTAGCCCTAACCCTAACCCTACCCCTAACCCTACCCCTACCCCTAACCCTACCCCTACCCCTAACCCTAACCCTACCCCTAACCCTACCCCTAACCCTACCCCTAACCCTACCCCTAACCCTACCCCTAACCCTAACCCTACCCCTAACCCTACCCCTAACCCTATTCTAACATTAGTGGAAAAAAAAAAATTTCTTTATTTTTTTATTGTCCCTACCTATGGGGGTGACAAAGGGGGGGGGGTCATTTATTATTTTTTTTATTTTGATCACTGAGATAGATTATATCTCAGTGATCAAAATGCACTTTGGAACGAATCTGCCGGCCGGCAGATTCGGCGGGCGCACTGCACATGCGCCCGCCATTTTGGAAGATGGCGGCGCCCGGGAGAAGACGGACGGGACCACGGCTGGATCGGTAAGTATGATAGGGTGGGGGGGGACCACGGGGGGGGGATCGGAGCACGGGGGGGGGAATCGGAGCGCGGGAGGGGTGGAACGGAGCGCGGGGGGCGTGGAACGGAGCACGGGGGGGCTGGAACGGAGCACGGGGGGGTGGAACGGAGCACGGGGGGGGTGGATCGGAGTGCAGGGGGGGTGATTGGAGCACGGGGGGGTGATTGGAGCACGGGGGGAGCGGACACGAGTACGGGGGGGAGCGGAGCACAGGGCGGAGGGGAGCCGGAGCAGTGTACCGGCCAGATCGGGGGGGTGGGGGGGCGATCGGAGGGGTGGGGTGGGGGCACACTAGTATTTCCAGCCATGGCCGATGATATTTCAGCATCGGCCATGGCTGGATTGTAATATTTCACCCGTTATAATGGGTGAAATATTACAAATCGCTCTGATTGGCAGTTTCACTTTCAACAGCCAATCAGAGCGATCGTAGCCACGAGGGGGTGAAGCCACCCCCCCTGGGCTAAACTACCACTCCCCCTGTCCCTGCAGATCGGGTGAAATGGGAGTTAACCCTTTCACCCGATCTGCAGGGACGCGATCTTTCCATGACGCCGCATAGGCGTCATGGGTCGGATTGGCACCGACTTTCATGACGCCTACGTGGCGTCAAAGGTCGGGAAGGGGTTAAGCAAAGCCTGTCAATAAAGGTTCTTTTAAGAACTGTAAGGCTTCCACCTAGAGCTCTAAATTACAATATGGGGCATTTTTAAAAAAAATATATAAATAATATTTAGTTAAAAGTGTTAATCCCCTTTCTGTTTTAAGGATTAACAATCGGTATTAAACTGAAGTAATAAGAAAAGAGGAAAAATAGCAGGATTTTCAACCAGAATATAGTCTCCTTTTTAGGAGTGTAAATTATATTTTTAAGTTCGCACTGTTGGTCAGAAGCAGGGCCGGACTGGCCATTTGGCAATTCTGGCAAATGCCAGAACGGCCTGTCTGGTCATGGGCTGCCTTGTCTGCTACTTTGTTAACAGAATCGGTGTTCTCAAGACACCCATAATGTCAAGAGTTGTGACGGATCACAAAGTTGCTGGCTCTGTCACTTACCCCAGCAGGCCATGGGTATCATTAGAAATATTGGTCTTGTAGTAAATCTTGCTTTCCTCCATCCAGGGTAATATTAGTAATATATCCAATCTGGTGCTTGGGGACTGGGACAACTTGGGCCTGTGTGATTTCAAATGCCAGGGCTGAATTTCATCCCCAGTCCGTACCTGGCCAAGCATAGCCTTTAGACACATTATTATCTTCCTCTCCAAATAAATTAGGGTATAAAATGTGTCCATCAGTTGGAGCTAATAGAACAGAAGTGGAAAAAAATAAGCAAAACTTACATCCTGAAAAAATTATCACCCTAAATACAATGTTCAATACAAAAAGCCCTGTCTAGACCACACTACAGATATCCCCTTTGGTGAAATGTAAACAAGAGCAAAACTCTACATTGTCAACTAAATGATGCCTCATTTAATTTATATTTAGAGTACACAGTGGGGGTTTTATTTATATTCAGGGGAACAACGGTGGCTACAAGTTTTCCAAGCGGCACAGTGTTGGCTTATTCGTGTTGTATATGTTAGGAGTCGAGTTTCCTCTGCTGCACAGGGGGAATCTCGATCCATGTCTGCTGCGGTCTCCCATTCGGTATCGGCCGCAGTGGGTTCTGCTCAGCGGAGACGTCGCTCCCAGCGTCTCGCTGGGGCTGATTCGGTGCATAGGGTCACTACTGCCTTTTCTGGCTTTCCTATGGTACCCTGCACTGATCTGCGGCGAGCGAGCCTCTCTGGGACTAAGTCCTTGTTTATTCACACTGAGCATGCCCAGGGCAGGGTCTCCCATTGGAGGTCGAGGGCCACATGTTCGGTCACATGCTCAGGTGCTGCAGTACATTCCATTGGTCCTTCTGGAAGGTCCTGAAAGGGCAAAACATGCTCAGGTACTGCAGCACTTTCCATTGGTCCTTCTGGAAGGTCCTGAAAGGGCAAAAACTTCAGTAGCAGCTTCCTGTGCTGCAACTATATAAACTCTGCATGACCGCACGGCCATGCGCTAGTATCGTCTTATGCTATATGCTTTGCGCCAATGTGGTCATGTGTTTGAATGTGTTCAGGGACCCGGCTGAAATAAGCCCCTAGAATGCTGGCACCTCCGGCGAGGAGATTGTGTTTAAGTGTGTTCAGGGACCCGGCTGAAATAAGCCCCTAGAATGCTGGCATCTCCGGCGAGGAGTTTTGTATGCATGCATGACCACTCACTGCTCACATCTGGGTAGTTGGCCTGTGCCTCTGTGGAAGTCTAACAGGGCACAGAGCTTTCCTCTCGCGGTTACTCTGTGAAGCTAACAGAGTTGGTATATACCGCCATATAGAGCCGCCATTATTTAGCAGCAGGTGCTTTCCTGCACGGTGGATCCCGGGTTGCGAACGCACCAATTCCATTTAATAAATTATATATTTGGTGCGTTCCGCCAACCCTAACAGTATACTAGCGCCAGGATCTGGCTAAGTAATGGCGGATGAACAGCGATTGCAGGGGTACATCCAGCTGCTGGAGGGCCGGTTGGCGTCTCTTGAGCATGCAACCTCAGCGGTGGATGTTCCCGCAATAGCTGTTCAGGCTGCTAGCGTGGCTGCAGCAGCTTTACCCACTGCCACCTCTGTTCCGACCCTATCTCACCTTCCTTTGCCTGAGAGATACTCTGGGGACAGCAAGTCCTGTAGGGGTTTCGTGAGCCAATGTGGTATACACCTCGAGCTTCTGGCTGCACGTTTCCCTACTGAGCGGGCAAAGGTGGGATTCATAATCTCTCTCCTGTCGGACAGAGCGTTGGAGTGGGCTACGCAGCTGTGGGAGCGCAACGATCATGTGGTGCAGAGTGTTCCTAGGTTTCTGGACACTCTGAAACAGGTCTTTTTAGGACCTCAAGTCACCCATGATACAGCGCTCCAACTGCTGGCTTTGACTCAGGGTTCAACCATGGTCAGCCATTTTGCTGTTCACTTCCGGACGTTAGCGTCTGAGTTGGAATGGCCAGATAAAACCCTCATTCCCGTATTTTGGAGGGGGCTGGCTGACCATGTGAAGGACGCTTTGGCCACTAGGGAGATTCCCGCCACACTGGAGGAGCTCATAGCCGTATCTACTCGAATTGACCTCCGTTTTAACGAGCGGAGGTTGGAGCGAGCCCAGTGTAGGCAGAGGTTTCGGCTGGCTCCCACCTTCACCAAACCTTTGGAATCTCCAGTCCAGGCATCCGAGTCACATGAGGCCTTAGAGGTGACACGAGCGGGATCCAAGTCTCAGTTTGCCCGTGCACATAAGGTCCGTCATGTTTGCCAGCAGTCAGGACACCTTGCCTCCAAGGGTCCTCAGCGGTCGGGGAAACGTCAGCGTCTAGTGGCAGTTGGAGGAGGTACACTAGACACGGCGACGTTTGCCTCAAAGTTGTCCTTCAAGGGGACAATTACCATAGGCCCATCCACTCTTATGGTCGAGCTATGCGTGGATTCTGGGGCAGAGGGTAACTTTATGTCTTCCGCTTTTGCCCAGCATCACGCAATACCCTTGGTGATGCTCGCCAAGCCGGTAACCGTTCGAGTGGTAAATGGGTCAACACTACCTTCACAGATTACCCACCAAACCATTCCTTTCACGCTATCTGTGTCTCCATCACATCAGGAGATAATCTCCCTATTAGTCATTCCTGAGGGAATTGATGAGGTCCTGTTGGGGATACCATGGCTTCGCTACCATTCTCCTCATATTGAGTGGTCCTCTGGGAGAATTTTGGGATGGAGTAAATCTTGCGAGGGTAGATGTCTGAGGGAGTGCGTTCAGGTTGCTACTACACAGGTACCCGCAGATCTTTCCTCTCTCCCCAAGCACTATTGGCCCTATGCAGAGCAGACGTGTTCTCCAAAAGAGCTGCGGAGACCCTTCCGCCTCACCGCCCCTATGACTGTCCTATTGCCCTCTTGCCTGGTGCTGAGCCTCCCCGGGGTCGAGTCTATCCGTTATCTCTCCCGGAGACGGAGGCAATGTCCCAGTACATCCAGGAGAATCTGGCAAGAGGATTCATTAGGAAGTCAGTGTCACCGGCAGGGGCAGGGTTCTTCTTCGTACAGAAGAAGACTGGAGACTTACGTCCATGCATAGACTACAGGGGTCTTAACGCCATCACCGTTAAGAACAAGTACCCATTACCCCTGATATCTGAGCTTTTTGATAGGCTACGGGGAGCAAGGGTATTTACAAAGTTAGATCTGCGGGGTGCTTACAACCTGATTCGCATCCGTGAGGGGGATGAATGGAAGACGGCTTTTAACACCAGGGATGGGCACTATGAATATCTGGTGATGCCCTTCGGGCTCTGTAATGCCCCAGCCATTTTCCAAGACTTTGTGAACGACATCTTCCGGGATATGCTCACCACCTCGGTCGTAGTCTATCTGGATGATATTCTCATCTTCTCTCCAGATATTGACTCGCAAATAGGGTTGAGCGACCTTGACCTTTTTAGAGTCGAGCCGTGTTTCGCGAAACCCGACTATCTTAGAAGTCGAGTCGAGTGGAATCGGCCGATGATCGCGAAAAGTCTGGTATCGCCCGAAACACGAAACCCAATGCAAGTCAATGGGGGAGCATAGTCGGCAGTGAGTGGAGGCCAGGAAAACACCTACACTGCCCATTTTAATGGCAAAAACATCCATTCTTGTTAAAGAAGCTTGTCAATCGTAATTTAGCTTATAATAATTGGAAGGCATTTGAAATTGGGGGTCATTTGGCTAAAGTTGTGGGGGGTAGGGCTGGTTCAAGTAATTAGTGGGCCCAGTAAATCTGGACCACGTCACGGCAGTGGAGCAGGGAGAGGTAAGTATTTAAACTTTGCAAGTGCTGTGATCCTGAGCAAGCAGGGGGGGCCCACTCGTTGGCATTGGCACTGGCACAGGGCCCCTCAAAGTACAGCGGTGTGTTTGCACGGCGGGGGCGCCTCCCACCGGCAGCAACACTTTTGCGTGCTATGAGAGGCCCTGTGCCAGTGACGTCGCCAACTAGTATTCCTCCCCCCACCCGATGAAGGAACCTGCACTTTCATCTGCACCTTCCTCTTTGTCCCCGTGTAAGGTGGTATGGTATGCGGGAAGAGGAACCAGACTTTCAGCAGGGTCACAATCTTGCTGTGTAGCGTGCACGGGGAATTTTGCGTTATGGGTCAATGTACCAGCAGACTCATCTATCACTGGCTGGGCAATGGGCAGGATGAGGAGGAAACACAGATATAGGCCCAAAGAATAAAGTGGGCTAAATGCAGTTCAAAATTGGTAACACAGGACTAACCAGGGGGCATTGCAGTGGAGGACAACTGGAATGAGAGGCTGACACAGAGAGTAGGCCCAAATCAGTAAGTAGTCGACATGCAGTTCAAAATTGGCAACCGTAGTAAACAGGCGGCCCAGCTTTGTTCAGTTGAGGAGAACAGCAAGGAGTGGCAGACACCGATAGTAGGCCCCAAACCAACTAGTACGCCAAATGCAGTTGTTCCATTTAACTACAATTTAATGAGAGCCTGAAGATAGAAGTTCAGGAAAGGCAACCTGGAGAACACCTTGGAGTGGAACACACCATCTCTCTACACCCCATACCCAATTTGTAGGCCTAATGCAGCGTAGTTTCCAACAACTACTAAACGAGAGCATGAAGATCGAACCAATGGCGATGAAACCTGGGGAACACCTTGGAGTGGAACACACCATCTCTCTACACCCCATACCCAATTTGTAGGCCTAATGCAGCGTAGTTTCCAACAACTACTAAACGAGAGCATGAAGATTGAAGCAATGGAGAGGAAACCTGGGGAACACCTTGGGGAGGCAGACACCGTTAGTAGGCCCTACCAAAGTTGTACACCCAATGCAGTTTTAAAATTCCTAGAGGCTGAAAACAAGACTATTGACGCTCAGCTTTTTTCAAAGGCACACAGCTGAATTGAGTGGCGCAGACAGACACAGGTAGTAGGACTCAAACCAAAAATGTGGCTCACTGCAGCAGAAAAAAGTTACAGGGGTACACAAGCTGCAGTGCTCTGGGCAGTGGAGGACAATTTCAATAGTGAACCGCAGACAGACTTTGTACGCCTACTATTAAAAAAAGGATGCTCTATGCAATTATAAATAGGTTCTAGGGGTACACGGGCAGCAGTGGTGTGGTCAGTGGAGGCCTAGTGGAAGGAGTGACCGCAGACAGGCATCGAAGGCCTAAAATAAAAAAATTGGGCTGGCTGTAGGCAATTTTAAATTGGTTCCAGGGGTACACGGGCAGCAGTGGTGTGGTCAGTGGAGGCATATTGTAAGGAGTGACCGCAGACAGGCTTCGAAGGCCTAACATAACAAAAATGTCAATACAATGGTATTGTCAGTGGCAGGCATTGAAGGATGTCAGCGCATAGACTAAACATTGGTGGAGCTGTGAGATAATTTTGCAAGTGGTAGAGCACTGTTTGAGCTTGGGGGGGGGGGGGGAACTGTCTTGTGGCCGGCGGTACAGGCCCAGGGCCCCTCATATTACAACGGTGTGTCTGACGTTGGGTGCGCACCACCACCGCCAGAGACACTTTATTGTACTAGGAGGGACCCAGTGGCAGTGCCGTCGACCAAAAGCGGGCACACCCACCTCTTCAGACAAACAGCACTCTCACGGGTGCTGTCGCCAAGTGTCGATACCACGGCCCCGTGTGGGGAGTTTGGCCATTTAGTGAGGTGTAAACATGTCGTATGCTGGACAATCAGGTGCAGAAAATTACGAGATTGGAAAAGGCATTCAGAATAGTCCACAGGCAAGACCTTTTCATAGGAAAGCTAGGTGTCAGCCGGGCAAGGTGGGGCAAAAGATTTCGAAATCTAGTTGTGGTTCATTTTAATGAAGGTTAGATCATCTACATTTTGGGTAGCCAGACGAGTCCTTTTTTCTGTTAGTATTGAACCTGCAGCACTGAATACTCTTTCTGATAGGACACTAGCTGCCGGGCAAGCAAGCTCCTGCAATGCATATTCTGCCAATTCTGGCCAGGTGTCTAATTTTGATGCCCAGTAATCAAATGGGAATGACGGTTGAGGGAGACAAATGTTGTCTCCTGTTACTTTGAATTGATGCTGCAGTACCTGTCCTGTCTGCGGTCATAGCAAAATCACTCCACAACCTGGTCAGAAAACCCCTCTGGCCAACGCCACTTCTGATTTCTGCCCCTCTAACACCTCTGGTCTGCTGGCCCCTGCAGCTCGTGTGAGAACGATCACGGGCGCTGTGTGCAGGGAATGCCAGAAGCAAACGGTCAACAAGAGTTGATTGGTTGCTAATATTAGTTCCAAGTTCTCATGTGGCATTATATTTTGCAATTTGCCTTTATAGCGAGGATCAAGGAGGCAGGCCAACCAGTTATCGTCATCGTTCATCATTTTAGTTATGCGTGTGTCCCTTTTGAGGATACGTAAGGCATAATCCGCCATGTGGGCCAAAGTTCCAGTTCTCAAATCTGCGGTTGTGCTTGGTTGAGGGGCAGTTTCAGGCAAATCCACGTCACTTGTGTCCCTCCAAAAACCAGAACCCGGCCTTGCCGCGCCACCAATTTCCAGTGGCCCCGGAAAAGCTTCCTCATTAAAAATATAAAAATCCCCATCATCCTCCTCGTCCTCCTCCTCCTCTTCACCCGCTAACTCGTCTTGTACACTGCCCTGGCCAGACAATGGCTGACTGTCATCAAGGCTTTCCTCTTCCTCAGCTGCAGACGCCTGATCCTTTATGTGCATCAAACTTTGCATCAGCAGACGCATTAGGGGGATGCTCATGCTTATTATGGCATTGTCTGCACTAACCAGCCGTGTGCATTCCTCAAAACACTGAAGGACTTGACACGTCTTGAATCTTCGACCACTGCACACCTGACAACTCCATGTCTGCCATCCTACTGCCTGCCCGTGTATGTGTATCCTCCCACAAACATAACAGCCCGCCTCTGTTCACACAGTCTCTGAAGCATGTGCAGTGTTGAGTTCCACCTTGTTGCAACGTCTATGATTAGGCGATGCTGGGGAAGGTTCAAAGAACGCTGATAGGTCTGCATACGGCTGGAGTGTACGGGCGAACGGCGGATATGTGAGCAAAGTCCACGCACTTTGAGGAGCAGGTCGGATAACCCCGGATAACTTTTCAGGAAGCACTGCACCACCAGGTTTAAGGTGTGAGCCAGGCAAGGAATGTGTTTCAGTTGGGAAAGGGAGATGGCAGCCATGAAATTCCTTCCGTTATCACTCACTACCTTGCCTGCCTCAAGATCTACAGTGCCCAGCCACGACTGCGTTTCTTTCTGCAAGAACTCGGACAGAACTTCCGCGGTGTGTCTGTTGTCGCCCAAACACTTCATAGCCAATACAGCCTGCTGACGTTTGCCAGTAGCTGCCCCATAATGGGAGACCTGGTGTGCAACAGTGGCAGCTGCGGATGGAGTGGTTGTGCGACTGCGGTCTGTGGACGAGCTCTCGCTTCTGCAGGAGGACGAAGAGGAGGGGTTGCGAACGGCTACAGCCAACTGTTTCCTAGACCGTGGGCTAGGCAGAACTGTCCCAAACTTGCTGTCCCCTGTGGACCCTGCATCCACAACATTCACCCAGTGTGCCGTGATGGACACGTAACGTCCCTGGCCATGCCTACTGGTCCATGCATCTGTTGTCAGGTGCACCTTTGTGCTCACAGATTGCCTGAGTGCATGGACGATGCGCTCTTTAACATGCTGGTGGAGGGCTGGGATGGCTTTTCTGGAAAAAAAGTGTCGACTGGGTAGCTCGTAGCGTGGTACAGCGTAGTCCATCAGGGCTTTGAAAGCTTCGCTTTCAACTAACCGGTAGGGCATCATCTCTAACGAGATTAGTCTAGCTATGTGGGCGTTCAAACCCTGTGTACGCGGATGCGAGGCTAAGTACTTCCTTTTTCTAACCATAGTCTCATGTAGGGTGAGCTGGACTGGAGAGCTGGAGATCGTGGAACTAGCGGGGGTGCCGGTGGACATGGCAGACTGAGACGGTGGGAGATGGTATTGTTGCCGCCGGTGCCCTAGATGCAGTGTTTCCTACTACGAAACTGGTGATTCCCTGACCCTGACTGCTTTGGCCTGGCAAAGAAACCTGCACAGATACTGCAGGTGGTGCGGAAAATGGTGGCCCTACACTGCCGGAAGGGATGTTGCGTTGCTGACTAGCTTCATTGGCCGAGGGTGCTACAACCTTAAGGGACGTTTGGTAGTTAGTCCAGGCTTGCAAATGCATGGTGGTTAAATGTCTATGCATGCAACTTGTATTGAGACTTTTCAGATTCTGTCCTCTGCTTAAGGTAGTTGAACATTTTTGACAGATGACTTTGCGCTGATCAATTGGATGTTGTTTAAAAAAATGCCAGACTGCACTCTTTCTAGCATCGGATACCTTTTCAGGCATTGCAGACTGAGCTTTAACCGGATGGCCACGCTGTCCTCTAACAGGTTTTGGCTTTGCCACGCGTTTTGGGCAAGATACGGGCCCGGCAGATGGAACCTGTTGCGATGTTGATGCCTGCTGCGGCCCCTCCTCCTCCGCTTCAGAACTGCTGCCGCCTGCACCCTGTTCCCCCAATGGCTGCCAATCGGGGTCAAGAACTGGGTCATCTATTACCTCTTCTTGTAGCTCGTGTGCAACTTCGTCTGTGTCGCCGTGTCGGTCGGTGGTATAGCGTTCGTGATGGGGCAACATAGTCTCATCAGGGTCTGATTCTTGATCATTACCCTGCGAGGGCAATGTTGTGGTCTGAGTCAAAGGACCAGCATAGTAGTCTGGCTGTGGCTGTGCATCAGTGCACTCCATGTCAGATTCAACTTGTAATGGGCATGGACTGTTAACTGCTTCACTTTCTAAGCCAGGGACGGTATGTGTAAAGAGCTCCATGGAGTAACCCGTTGTGTCGCCTGCTGCATTCTTCTCTGTTGTTGTTTTTGCTGAAGAGGACAAGGAAGCGACTTGTCCCTGACCGTGAACATCCACTAACGACGCGCTGCTTTGACATTTACCAGTTTCACGAGAGGAGGCAAAAGAGCTAGAGGCTGAATCAGCAAGATAAGCCAAAACTTGCTCTTGCTGCTCCGGCTTTAAAAGCGGTTTTCCTACTCCCAGAAAAGGGAGCATTCGAGGCCTTGTGTAGCCAGACGACGAACCTGGCTCCACAGCTCCAGACTTAGGTGCAATATTTTTTTTCCCACGACCAGCTGATGCTCCACCACTACCACTACCCTCATTACCAGCTGACAATGAACGCCCCCTGCCACGACCTCTTCCACCAGACTTCCTCATTGTTTTAAAAACGTAAACAAACTAACGGTATTTGTTGCTGTCACACAAATTACACGGTGAGCTATAACTTCAGTATGATTTAGCTACCCCTTTACAGGTGAGTGAGACCACAACGAAAATCAGGCACAATGTTACACACTCTGTTGTTGGTGGCAACAAATGAGAGAGATGCCACACACGCAGGACTGTCACTGAAGCACAAATGTAAATATTAATCTCCCACTGTTTGTTTTTTTTTTGTTTTTCAGGGAGACTTTAGGAAAAAAAAATAATAGAATAAAATGATTTTTTCAGGGAGAATTTAGAAAACAAATAAAACAAAAAAAGGCTTTCTATGGCCCACTGAGTGAGAGATGACGCACACAGGAGTCAGGACTGGCACACAAGCCCAGAGGCCAATATTAATCTCCCACTTTTTTTTTCAGGGAAAATTTATAAACCCAATAAAAAAAATAATAAATAGGCTTTCTATGGCCCACTATCTGAGAGAGAGAGATGGCACGCTTAGGACTGGCACACAAGCCCAAAGGCCAATATTAATCTCCCATTTTTTTTTTCAGGGAGAATTTATAAAACCAAAAAAAAAAAAATAAATAGGCTTTCTATGGCCCACTATTTGTGAGAGAGATGGCACGCTCAGGACTGGCACACAAGCCCAGAGGCCAATATTAACCCCTTCCCGACCCATGACGCCACGTAGGCGTCATGAAAGTCGGTGCCATTCCGACCCATGACGCCTATGCGGCGTCATGGAAAGATCGCGTCCCTGCAGATCGGGTGAAAGGGTTAACTCCCATTTCACCCGATCTGCAGGGACAGGGGAAGTGGTAGTTTAGCCCAGGGGGGGTGGCTTCACCCCCTCGTGGCTACGATCGCTCTGATTGGCTGTTGAAAGTGAAACTGCCAATCAGAGCGATTTGTAATATTTCACCCATTATAACGGGTGAAATATTACAATCCAGCCATGGCCGATGCTGAAATATCATCGGCCATGGCTGGAAATACTAGTGTGCCCCCACCCCACCCCTCCGATCGCCCCCCCCACCCCCCCGATCTGGCCGGTACACTGCTCCGGCTCCCCTCCGTCCTGTGCTCCGCTCCCCCCCGTGCTCGTGTCCGCTCCCCCCGTGCTCCAATCACCCCCCCGTGCTCCAATCACCCCCCCTGCACTCCGATCCACCCCCCCCCGTGCTCCGTTCCACCCCCCCGTGCTCCATTCCAGCCCCCCCGTGCTCCGTTCCACGCCTCCCGCGCTCCGTTCCACCCCTCCCGCGCTCCGATTCCCCCCCCCGTGCTCCGATTCCCCCCCCCCCCCCCCGTGGTCCCCCCCCCACCCTATCATACTTACCGATCCAGCCGTGGTCCCGTCCGTCTTCTCCCGGGCGCCGCCATCTTCCAAAATGGCGGGCGCATGCGCAGTGCGCCCGCCGAATCTGCCGGCCGGCAGATTCGTTCCAAAGTGCATTTTGATCACTGAGATATAATCTATCTCAGTGATCAAAATAAAAAAAATAATAAATGACCCCCCCCCTTTGTCACCACCATAGGTAGGGACAATAAAAAAAATAAAGAAATTTTTTTTTTTTCCACTAATGTTAGAATAGGGTTAGGGGTAGGGGTAGGGTTAGGGTTAGGGGTAGGGGTAGGGTTAGGGGTAGGGTTAGGGTTAGGGTTAAGGTTAGGGGTAGGGTTAGGGCTAGGGTTAGGGGTAGGGTTAGGGCTAGGGTTAGGGCTACGGTTAGAGTTTCGGTATGTGCACACGTATTCTGGTCCTCTGCGGATTTTTCCGCTGCGGATTTGATAAATCCGCAGTGCTAAACCGCTGCGGATTTATGGCGGATTTACCGCGTTTTTTTCTGCGCATTTCACTGCGGTTTTACAATTGCGATTTTCTGTTGGAGCAGTTGTAAAACCGCTGCGGAATCCGCACAAAGAAGTGACATGCTGCGGAATGTAAACCGCTGCGTTTCCGTGCAGTTTTTCCGCAGCATGTGCACAGCGATTTTTGTTTCCCATAGGTTTACATTGAACTGTACACTCATGGGAAACTGCTGCGGATCCGCAGCGTTTTCCGCAGCGTGTGCACATACCTTTAGAATTAGGCCATGTGCACACGGTGCGGATTTGGCTGCGGATTCGCAGCAGTGTTCCATCAGGTTTACAGTACCATGTAAACATATGAAAAACCAAATCCGCTGTGCCCATGGTGCGGAAAATACCGCGCGGAAACGCTGCGTTGTATTTTCCGCAGCATGTCAATTCTTTGTGCGGATTCCGCAGCGTTTTACACCTGTTCCTCAATAGGAATCCGCAGGTGAAATCCGCACAAAAAACACTGGAAATCCGCGGAAAATCCGCAGGTAAAACACAGTGCCTTTTTACCCGCAGATTTTTCAAAAATGGTGCGGAAATATCTCACACGAATCCGCAACGTGGGCACATAGCCTTAGGGTTAGGGTTGGAATTAGGGTTGTGGTTAGGGTTAGGGGTGTGTTGGGGTTAGTGTTGTGGTTAGGGGTGTGTTGCGGTTAGGGTTGTGTTTAGGGTTATGGCTACAGTTGGGATTAGGGTTAGGGGTGTGTTGGGGTTAGTGTTGGGGTTAGTGTTGGAGTTAGAATTGAGGGGTTTCCACTGTTTAGGCACATCAGGGGTCTCCAAACGCAACATGGCGCCACCATTGATTCCAGCCAATCTCGTATTCAAAAAGTCAAATGGTGCTCCCTCACTTCCGAGCCCTGACGTGTGCCCAAACAGTGGTTTACCCCCACATATGGGGTACCAGCATACTCAGGACAAACTGCACAACAATTACTGGGGTCCAATTTCTCCTGTTACCCTTGTGAATCTAAAAAAATGCTTGCTAAAACATAATTTTTGAGGAAAGAAAAATGATTTTTTATTTTCACGGCTCTGCGTTGTAAACGTCTGTGAAGCACTTGGGGGTTCAAAGTGCTCACCACATATCTAGATAAGTTCCTTGGGGGGTCTAGTTTCTAAAATGGGGTCACTTGTGGGGGGTTTCTACTGTTTAGGCACACCAGGGGCTCTGCAAACGCAACGTGACACCCGCAGACCATTCCATCAAAGTCTGCATTTCAAAAGTCACTACTTCCCTTCTGAGCCCCGACGTGTGCCCAAACAGTGGTTTACCCCCACATATGGGGTATCAGCGTACTCAGGAGAAACTGGACAACAACTTTTGGGGTCCAATTTCTCCTGTAACCCTTGGGAAAATAAAAAATTCTGGGCTAAATAATTATTTTTGAGGAAAGAAAACGTATTTATTATTTTCACGGCTCTGCATTATAAACTTCTATGAAGCACTTGGGGGTTCAAAGTCCTCACCACACATCTAGATTAGTTCCTTTGGGGGTCTAGTTTCTAAAATGGGGTCATTTCTGGGGGATCTCCAATGTTTAGGCACACAGGGGCTCTCCAAACGTGACATGGTGTCCGCTAACAATTGGAGCTAATTTTCCATTTAAAAAGCCAAATGGCGTGCCATCCCTTCCGAGCCCTGCCGTGCGCCCAAACAGTGGTTTACCCCCACATATGGGGTATCAGCGTACTCAGGACAAACTGGACAACAATATTTGGGGTCCAATTTCTCCTATTATCCTTGGCAAAATAGGAAATTCCAGGCTAAAAAATCATTTTTGAGGAAAGAAAAATTATTTTTTATTTTCATGGCTCTGCGTTATAAACTTCTGTGAAGCACCTGGGGGTTTAAAGTGCTCAATATGCATCTAGATAAGTTCCTTGGGGGGTCTAGTTTCCAAAATGGGGTCACTTGTGGGGGAGCTCCAATGTTTAGGCACACAGGGGCTCTCCAAACGCGACATGGTGTCCGCTAACAATTGGAGCTAATTTTCCATTCAAAAAGTCAAATGGCGCTCCTTCCCTTCCGAGCCTTACCATGTGCCCAAACAGTGGTTTACCTCCACATGTGAGGTATTGGTGTACTCAGGAGAAATTGCCCAACACATTTTAGGATCCATTTTATCCTGTTGCCCATGTGAAAATGAAAAAATTGAGGCTAAAAGAATTTTTTTGCGAAAAAAAAGTACTTTTTCATTTTTACGGATCAATTTGTGAAGCACCTGGGGGTTCAAAGTGCTCACTATGCATCTAGATAAGTTCCTTGGGGCGTCTAGTTTCCAAAATGGGGTCACTTGTGGGGGAGCTCCAATTTTTAGGCACACGGGGGCTCTCGAAACGTGACATGGTGTCCGCTAAAGAGTGGAGCCAATTTTTGATTCAAAAAGTCAAATGGCGCTCCTTCCCTTCCAAGCCCTGCCGTGCGCCAAAACAGTGGTTTACCCCCACATATGAGGTATCAGCGTACTCAGGACAAATTGGACAACAACTTTCGTGGTTCAGTTTCTCCTTTTACCATTGGGAAAATAAAAAAATTGTTGCTAAAAGATAATTTTTGTGACTAAAAAGTTAAATGTTCATTTTTTCCTTCCATGTTGCTTATGCTTCTGTGAAGCACCTGAAGGGTTAATAAACTTCTGGAATGTGGTTTTGAGTACCTTGAGGGGTGCAGTTTTTAGAATGGTGTCACTTTTGGGTATTTTCAGCCATATAGACCCCTCAAACTGACTTCAAATGTGAGGTGGTCCCTAAAAAAATGGTTTTGTAAATTTCGGTGTAAAAATGACAAATCGCTGGTCGAATTTTAACCCTTATAACTTCCTAACAAAAAAAAATTTTGTTTCCAAAATTGTGCTGATGTAAAGTAAACATGTGGGAAATGTTATTTATTAACTATTTTGTGTCACATATCTCTCTGGTTTAACAGAATAAAAATTCAAAATGTGAAAATTGCGAAATTTTCAAAATTTTCGCCAAATTTCCGTGTTTATCACAAATAAATGCAGAATTTATTGACCTAAATTTACCACTAACATGAAGCCCAATATGTCACGAAAAAACAATCTCAGAACCGCTAGGATCCGTTGAAGCGTTCCTGAGTTATTACCTCATAAAGGGACACTGGTCAGAATTGCAAAAAACGGCAAGGTCTTTAAGGTCAAAATAGGCTGGGTCTTGAAGGGGTTAATCTCCCACTTAAGGAGTGGACTGATGCACAAATTAAATAAAAAGTGTGGACAAACAAAAAAGATAGCTGTGCAGAAAGGAAGGAACAAGAGGATTTGTGCTTTGAAAAAAGCAGTTGGTTTGCACAGCGGCGTACACACAGCAATGCAGCTATCAGGGAGCCTTCTAGGGCAGCCCAATGAGCTACAGCGCTGAGGGGAAAAAAAAAAAAATGTAGCTTCCACTGTCCCTGCACACCGAAGGTGGTGTTGGGCAGTGGAAATCGCTACAGCACAAGCGGTTTGGTGGTTAATGGACCCTGCCTAACGCTATCCCTGCTTCTGACGAAGCGGCAGCAACCTCTCCCTAAGCTCAGATCAGCAGCAGTAACATGGCGGTCGGCGGGAACGCCCCTTTATAGCCCCTGTGACGCCGCAGACAGCAAGCCAATCACTGCAATGCCCTTCTCTAAGATGGTAGGGACCAGGACCTATGTCATCACGCTGCCCACACTCTGCGTTTACCTTCATTGGCTGAGAAATGGCGCTTTTCGCGTCATTGAAACGCGACTTTGGCGCGAAAGTCGCGTACCGCATGGCCGACCCCGCACAGGGGTCGGATCGGGTTTCATGAAACCCGACTTTGTCAAAAGTCGGCGACTTTTGAAAATGAACGACCCGTTTCGCTCAACCCTATTCGCAAAGTCTTCGACCTCTTACGGGCAAACTCCCTCTACGCCAAGTTGGAGAAGTGTGTGTTTGATCAGGAGTCCTTGCCTTTCCTTGGTTATATCATCTCTGCCCAGGGTTTGGCTATGGATCCTGCCAAGCTACAGGCTGTAATGGACTGGCAGGAACCCCATTCTCTTAAAGCGGTGCAGCGCTTTATGGGGTTCATTAATTACTGTCGCCAGTTCATTCCACACTTCTCAACTTTGGTAGCTCCCTTGGGTGCCCTCACCAAGAAGGGAGCAAATCCCAAGTTGTGGTCAGAGGAGGTCTCCAAAGCCTTTCTCTCGATCAAGTCACACTTCGCTAGCGCTCCCAACCTACATCGCCCCGATGTTGATAAGCCATTTATCTTGGAGGTGGATGCCTCATCCGTTGGTGCTGGAGCAGTCCTTTTCCAAAAGGATGCTCAAGGTCGGAAGCATCCTTGCTTCTTCTTCTCCAAGACCTTCACACCAGCGGAGAGGAATTATTCCATCGGGGACAGGGAGTTGCTGGCCATGAAGTTGGCTTTTTCGGAGTGGAGACATCTCTTGGAGGGAGCTCGCTTTCCCTTCCAAGTCTTCACTGACCACAAGAACTTGGTGTATCTGCAAACGGCCCAGCGGCTGAATTCTCGCCAGGCTAGATGGTCCCTGTTCTTCTCCCGGTTCCATTTTACTCTCCATTTCCTCTCTCGGGAGAAGAATGTTCGTGCTGACGCTCTCTCCCGCTCCGTGGTGTCATCGGAGGAGGAGGAGGAGGAGCCTCGGCTTATTGTCCCTTCTGAGAGCCTGAGAACTGTAGCTCCGGTTTCGCTAAAGTCTGTGCCCCCGGGCAAGACTTTCGTACCAGCTAACTTGCGACCGGAGGTTCTCTCTTGGGCTCACTCCTCCAGAGTGGTTCTCGGTCAGAGGGGACTGACGCTGCTTAAAGGGGTCCTCTGGGGTGATGTTACTGCAACAAGATGATAACACTTCCCACACATGAAGCAGGGTCCCCAGGGCTCCCAGTGTAGTGGGCAAGGATGGTGGGATGCCGGTAAATAAACGGAGGACACAGGGTTGCAGTCTTTACCTGGTTTACTGCTGTTGTAGTCAGCCTCAGTCCAGGGTACCGGCAAAAGGTGTATATGGAGTCCAGGCAGCCTGAAAACAGGTGGAAACCCCTTTGAAAGGCCAGTTTGGGAGCCTTCCACTTTGCGCTGACTATTAGTCCCTTGCTGCCTGTAGTGTCCGAACAAGTCCTCGTTCTCTCCTGTCCTGGGACAGTACCTGTACGGTAGGCAACTTGAACCGTTTCTCTGGGGTCTCTTTATACGGTGACTCCGGGCTCTGGAACGCTGCTGTACCTTGGGTTTTATGTGGGCAGGTTACTTTCAGCTCTCTGCCCTCCGGTTCTGCTGCAGAACTTGCAGTTGTCCACAACCTTGGGCTCCTGGTGCCCGGTTTCTGCGCTCAGCTTTGAGGGGCCCTATTGTAGCCTCCTCTAGTTCCTGATCACTCCTCCACTCCTTCCCTGTTTCTTGTCTGCACCAGACTAACTTAACTCCTCCTACAGACCAGGATGTATATAGGGAAGTTCCCCTTAAACCCGGTTTTGAGCTCCCCTTCTGGCCTGGAGTCAGAATGTGTTTAATCTGAGATTACCTGCCAAAGGGATCCCTCCTGTCTCCAGGCATGGCATTACCCTCCCCGAGAGGAAGGCAGCACCACTGTGGTACCTGAACTCCTGGGGTGCCACATAATATATAACGACTGATGCCTCTGTGTGTGATTTGTATTTGTTTATGAAGTTTTGATTTTTAATAGCAGCCACACACTGCAAAATATGCTTGCAATATATAAATTAACATAACAGTCACAGGGATGAAACATATAAACACTGCAAAAACATCTCACAGAGTACCACAAAATAATATTTTCATTTAACACCCCATTCCAGTGTATTTTTTTTATTTCAGGTTTGGAGTGGTGCTGGGAATCTTCATTCCCTGCCCCCTAGCATTATACTTACCCACCATGATCTTCATTTGTGATCGGTGCTATTTCGGTCGGTCTTCTGCAGTTTGTAACCTGTTGGATCGCTTCAGTGTTTGCTGGGCAAGCCGGAAGTACAGAAGAAGGCCAGACCAAGGCTCTTATAGACTTACATTAAGAGTTTGTGACCGTTACATCTGACTACCAGTCAGTCAGAAGCTACGGTCGCAAGATGGTGGTGAGAGACTGGAGAGGCGCCATTAACAGCTGAAGACAATGACTGGCAAGTCTAAAACTAGGGACAGAGAACTTACATTAGTGGCACCACTCCAGTACTGAAATAAAAAAAAACCCTATGTAGTGGTGCTTTAAGCAGGTCATCTTGCACAACTCAAGTATGCCAAGAGAAAAAGTAAGGAAGAACACATCTGTAAATGTATTGACGTACAATTCCATATCTTGGGCCATACCTTGAGGAGAAACAAACATTTTAAAAGATCCCAACAAATGTAGTCAATGAAGGGAAGATGCAGAAGTCTTTAGGTGAGGGTTGCTGTCCTGTCAATAAGAAAGAAAAGCAGCGCTCAGCTGGTCACTTCCACTCTTATGTTTATTGTTAAGTAGGTAGGTGGGTTTCTATAATATGTCAGATATTTTCTACAAGTGCAGTTATTCTTGTACAAGGGCACTTATTCTTTGAACATTTCATCAATCAATTACAAAAAATATTTTCCTAAGTGGAGAACCCTTTTAACATTAAAATGCAAGACCCTCAATCATATATTTTTTTTTTAGAATTCATGCAGTATAGATATAAGAATCAATCCATGTTTCATGGGGGTTAATTTTCCACCAGCAGATCACTTTTAGTAATATAAATGGAATAGTAATTCTCAGACCAGAATAAACACACAATAGAACAGAGTTAATGACAAAGAACATGCTCAGGCTGTGTAATGACCTAAGCAATTCAAATGTGAGAATTGTAAAAGTGCATTAATTAAATGGATAATTTCAGTAAATTAGCCTATTCTTGTAGTTTGTATTGTTGATTCCATCCTCTTTTGTAAAACTGTTTATAGAGGAACAATGTCTGAAATTAAAAGCTCCATTAAGAACAATGAAAGACAATTATTTTTTGGCTGATGTTAACATTAACTTTCTTGCCAATTTTTTTGTCTACGTCCCATGTTGAGTATTTAGTGGTTACCGCTCAACAATATTTGTCTCTGTAAAATACTAGCGCGCTGCAGGGAAACATGGATGTAAGCAACCTGTGATGCTTTTCTGTTTTGTTTTAGATATTTCAATGTTTCATATTCTGAAAAAGAGAAACATTTTTGGATCAAATTCACTCTTGCATTTGTGCATGTTTTTTCTTGAGTTTTAAGCTACATTGTTACATGGATTGAACAATGACTTAGGTCCATCAAGTTCAACCTTTCTCCGACAGATATGTATTCTGTATCGTTAGATTATCTATAACCCCAATGTCATTTGTTTTTGTTTTTTTAAAAAGCATTCCGCACTTCTTTAAAAGCTGATATAGTGTCTGCCATTCCTGCCTCTTACAGTCAAGCATTCCACAGTCTGACAGCTCTAACTGTAAAGAACCCTTTCCTATTTAATTGCCTGAATCGCCTTTCTTCCACCCGTATTGAGTGCCCCCTGGTCCTTAGTATGTTCTTTGGAAGGAATAAGATATGGTCCACTCCTTTGTTCTGACCACACATATTTTTATACATATAAATGAGATCAGAACTGAGACTAAACAAGCCCAACTTTTAATAACCTCTCATTATAGGAGAGGCATTCCATCCAATGTTATAATCTCATTGCCCACCTTTTAAACTTCCCAAAATCCTATTTAAAATATGAAGCCCAAACTGGATCCCATATTCAGAAGGTGGCCTTACAAATGATTTATAGCAGGGTAATATTAGATTTGGATCACAGGATTTTATTTCTCTTTTTATACACCCTAACATATTGTTTGCTTTTGCAGCTGTTTGACATTGAGTACTGCCGCTTAGTTTCCTTGTAAGTAAAATACCTAATACATCCGTTACTCTGTAATTCCTAGTATACTTTCATTTGAAGGGAACCTGTCACCAGTTTTTTGCAATATAACCAATGGACACCACCTTTCAGCCCTATGTGACAGCAATCTATAATGATGTACACATGACTCAAATTTAACCTGCTAGGCAAATAAAAGACCTTTTATTATGCTCACCTACCAGGTGGTCCGGTCCAATGGTTGTCGTTGGTCTGGGTCCGGTGCCTCCTTTCTTTTTGCAATGCAAAGAACTGTAATGTGCTCTTTTGACCTTTTCTTGCGCTTACGTAAAACAATACTTTACTCTACCCTTGGCGGGGCAGAGAGAAGTTCGTCTGTGCAGAAGTGTGAAGGGGAACATTGTGTGAATGACGTTGGATGTGTCATCCACATAAAGCACAGGAGTCATCTCAAGAAGAGAGAAGGCACCGGACCAAGACTAGCGACACCCATTGGATCAGACCACCCCGCCGCTGAGAATAATAAAAGGTTTTTTTTTTCCTTGCAGGTTGAATTGGAGTCATATATGTAGCATTAAAAAAAGCTGTCACATGGGCCTGAAAGGTGGTGGCTGTAGGTTATATCGGGGAAAAAATGGTGACATGTTCCCTTTAATGTATATGCAGCAATATGATTACTCTGGCCGTAGTGCATTACTCTACATTTATAAACATTAAACCTTATGTGCCCTGTGTTTGCTCGTGCATTCATCTTATCCAGATCCTTTTCTAATATTATGCTGCCAAGTTCCATTTTTATTATCCAACATAGGTTTGTGTCTCAGTCCCATCCACAAGGTCTACAATAAAGAATTGGTCCTAGCCAGTAGCGTAGCTACCAGAGGGGCAGAGGGTGCAGTCGCCCCGGGCCCACCACTCACAGGGGCCCACCAGGAGCTACACTACCCTTAACTTTATCAGCGTGCACAGCCCGCCAATATAGTTAAGCACCATGGTAGAGCAGGGAGACACGATCTCCCTGCACTACCACGGTCAGTGGCCAGGGAGAGGAAGAGGAGCATATGTCCCCCCCCAGTCCTGGGACGCTGAGTGCCGACACTTTACTTGTGATGGCTGCCTCCAGTATACAGCAGACACACCCACATTGCACTTAGTGAGTGTCTGTTGCAGAGCAGTCAATACCATGGCCCTGTGTCTTCCGTTCAGAGAGGAGCAGCCAGGAGAGTAACAGGACACAGAGCTGTAAGTAACAGCTCACACTTCTGCTTTTACCCACCGGCAATGTCTGCACTATGTAGGGAGGAGGTGGCAAAATGCTGCTTCCCCCTGATAAGACCCAGCCTCATGCTGTTTGCAGTCTCCATCTGAGGCACAATATATTTATGGCGGCTGCTTGAACTGTTAGGCTGTGTGCCCACGTTGCGTTTTTTATGTGTTTCTACCGTGTTTTTTTCCACAGCGGAAATGCTAAAAAATGCTTAAAAACCACATTCCCATTCAATCTTATGGGATTCCGCAGTTACTGTACCCAACCTGGGGATTTTCCCGCTGCGGAATCGCATAGCGGTAAAATCCACAGTATGTTCATTATTTCTGCAGAATCATGGCAATTCCGGCGCCATAGGATTGTGGCTATGCCCACCAAGCGTAAAGTGAGCGCTTCATGTGTGGATGGTACCCAGGTCTGGTAGACTCTCCTCCAAGCGCTTGGAAACCATATCTCTGTAAAAAAAAGAATTAAAATAAAAAATAGGGATATACTTACCTTCTGAAGGCCCCCAGTGTCCTCCCGCCTCTCAGTGGTGCACGCAGTGGCTTCCATTCCCAGGAATGCATTGTGAGAATCACATGAGGTGACGTGGCCGTGCTTTGTGCAAAGCATCCCTGGGAATGGAACGTACCGGGTGCGCTGCTGAGGAGATCGGGGGCCGTCGG
The DNA here is from genome assembly GCF_032444005.1 of Ranitomeya imitator. Classification (NCBI taxonomy): domain Eukaryota; kingdom Metazoa; phylum Chordata; class Amphibia; order Anura; family Dendrobatidae; genus Ranitomeya; species Ranitomeya imitator. The sequence continues at coordinate 787,028,894 of NC_091283.1, forward strand.
AAGGTGAGAATAACCATATATATATTTTTTTTAATTATTTTTAACATTCTATCTTTTACTATTAATGCTGCATAAGCAGCATTAATAGTAAACAGTTGGTCACACTTGTCAAGTACTATGCTTGACAAGTGTGACCAACCTGTCAATCATTTTTTCAAGCGATGCTTCAAATCGCTTGTAAAAGCGCAAGCTTTCTGCAAGCTAAAAACGCTTGCAAAATGCTTGTTTTGCCAAAAACACATGCGAATTCCGCATGCATTTTACCCGCGGCAGCGAGTTGCAGAAATGCTGCGGACATTTCCGCAGCATTTGTGCAATGTGGGCACATAACCTTACACAGATTGGGTTACTGTCAGTGACAGTCGCCCAAGCATCACTGGATCTGTAAAAAACTTCAGAGCAGCTGCCATAAATCTTATGGTGCCTCAGATAGAGAGACAAGACTGGTCAGTTATGAGCACTGATAGTTGTGACCCTGGCTTTGGCTGCAGAACCCCATAGATGAGGATACATGTCACTTTCCTAAAATATATATAAATATATATATATATATATATATATATATATACACACACATATATACACAGTGGGGCAAAAAAGTATTTAGTCAGTCAGCAATAGTGCAAGTTCCACCACTTAAAAAGATGAGAGGCGTCTGTAATTTACATCATAGGTAGACCTCAACTATGGGAGACAAACTGAGAAAAAAAATCCAGAAAATCACATTGTCTGTTTTTTTAACATTTTATTTGCATATTATGGTGGAAAATAAGTATTTGGTCAGAAACAAAATTTCATCTCAATACTTTGTAATATATCCTTTGTTGGCAATGACAGAGGTCAAACGTTTTCTGTAAGTCTTCACAAGGTTGCCACACACTGTTGTTGGTATGTTGGCCCATTCCTCCATGCAGATCTCCTCTAGAGCAGTGATGTTTTGGGCTTTTCGCTTTGCAACACGGACTTTCAACTCCCTCCAAAGGTTTTCTATAGGGTTGAGATCTGGAGACTGGCTAGGCCACTCCAGGACCTTGAAATGCTTCTTACGAAACCACTCCTTCGTTGTCCTGGCAGTGTTCTTTGGATCATTGTCATGTTGAAAGACCCAGCCACGTTTCATCTTCAATGCCCTTGCTGATGGAAGGAGGTTTGCACTCAAAATCTCACGATACATGGCCCCATTCATTCTTTCATGTACCCGGATCAGTCGTCCTGGCCCCTTTGCAGAGAAACAGCCCCAAAGCATGATGTTTCCACCACCATGCTTTACAGTAGGTATGGTGTTTGATGGATGCAACTCAGTATTCTTTTTCCTCCAAACACGACAAGTTGTGTTTCTACCAAACAGTTCCAGTTTGGTTTCATCAGACCATAGGACATTCTCCCAAAACTCCTCTGGATCATCCAAATGCTCTCTAGCAAACTTCAGACGGGCCCGGACATGTACTGGCTTAAGCAGTGGGACACGTCTGGCACTGCAGGATCTGAGTCCATGGTGGCGTAGTGTGTTACTTATGGTAAGCCTTGTTACATTGGTCCCAGCTCTCTGCAGTTCATTCACTAGGTCCCCCCGCGTGGTTCTGGGATTTTTGCTCACCGTTCTTGTGATCATTCTGACCCCACGGGGTGGGATTTTGCGTGGAGCCCCAGATCGAGGGAGATTATCAGTGGTCTTGTATGTCTTCCATTTTCTAATTATTGCTCCCACTGTTGATTTCTTCATTCCAAGCTGGTTGGCTATTGCAGATTCAGTCTTCCCAGCCTGGTGCAGGGCTACAATTTTGTTTCTAGTGTCCTTTGACAGCTCTTTGGTCTTCACCATAGTGGAGTTTGGAGTCAGACTGTTTGAGGGTGTGCACAGGTGTCTTTTTATACTGATAACAAGTTTAAACAGGTGCCATTACTACAGGTAATGAGTGGAGGAAAGAGGAGACTCTTAAAGAAGAAGTTACAGGTCTGTGAGAGCCAGAAATCTTGATTGTTTGTTTCTGACCAAATACTTATTTTCCACCATAAAATGCAAAAACAATGATAAAAGAACAGACAATGTGATTTTCTGGATTTTTTTTTTCTCAGTTTGTCTCCCATAGTTGAGGTCTACCTATGATGTAAATTACAGACGCCTCTCATCTTTTTAAGTGGTGGAACTTGCACTATTGCTGACTGACTAAATACTTTTTTGCCCCACTATATATATATATATATATATATTTCTAGAATACCCAATGCGTTAGAATCAGGCCACCATCTAGTATAAATAAATAAAATATATATATATGTGTATATGTGTATATGTATATATATATATGTATATATATGTGTGATGCATACCTATAGGTGGAGTCAGTGTCCTATCAGAACAGTGTTTCTATGATCTCATCTCAGTAAATCCAAGATGGTAAACATGTAAACCCCATTAGGAAACCTTTTATTAAAAAAAAGCTGCTGAGGCTGAATATATATGGTAAATAGCCAGACAGAAGAAAATAGAAACAGCCATTATATGCGCATAGAAAGTTACATATGGATGCAAACCCCTGAACATATACTGAGTGTAGACAACAAGACCCCCAAAGGGGAGAAGGGAAAAAGAGGAACAGACGAGCCAGGGGTGTACTTTTTGTATAGATTGGTAATATTCTACCTCCCTCTCTTTCTTCTGGTTCCATCAATTCTCTTTCCCTCTTTGAGGTCTTGTCCATTCAGGGAGCTATACCCATACACTGGCCTCTATACACACACTATATGTTTCTATTTTCTTCTATTTAGCTATTTATCATATATATCAGAGCTGTGCAAATAGAAGCCCACAGAAAGGGACGGACAGAGACCAAAATCTAAGGAGTAGGAGCTATTGTGGGGTCCATTATTCAGTGTGGGAGCTAATGTGGGACTCATTATACAGTGTGGGAGCTAATGTGGGGGTCATTATACAGTGTGGGAGAAAATGCGGGGTAGTCATTATGCAGTGTGGGAGATAATGCAAGGGCCGTGAGGGCACAAAGGAGACATTTTACAATGTAAGGGGCACAGTACTGCATATGATGAGCATTGCTTGTGTTCCACACAGTAGGTGCAGTAATAGGGACTCATACGGCAGCAGCGGCTCAGTATTGGGATATCAGCAGGATGAGGAGTTTGTGGATAAATGGAGAAGGTATTAGAACAGGAGAACATACGAGCTATAGTAGGTAGATGTAGGTACAACAACTAATTTTTATTCAAAATTGCACATAAATAATGTTACACATATATATTACAGCACTATACATATAAAATGATACAAGTACAAAGACTGAAAACTTCAGGGTAACCCCAGACCGCCAAACTAACCCTATCATATGCCTGTATAGGCATATACAGCCAGGAAGGGACGCGAAACGCGCGTCGGGGGGCTTTTTCACTCACCCCACCCCGGTACTTTCCAACTCCCACCATTGGTAAGCCTGTGCTGGTTCAGTACATAGGTTATGTTTATGTGGGACAATAATAGAATGCCAGTATATAGGCTCAGTTGGTGGGTAACCCGGTCTATGCCGGAATACTTTGCACATGCACTTTAGAGGGTCCTATACAGGCATATGATAGGGTTAGTTTGGCGGTCTGGGGTTACCCTGAAGTTTTCAGTCTTTGTACTTGTATCATTTTATATGTATAGTGCTGTAATATATATGTGTAACATTATTTATGTGCAATTTTGAATAAAAATTAGTTGTTGTACCTACATCTACCTACTATAGCTCGTATGTTCTCCTGTTCTAATATGTTGCCTCGAGTGGGTAGTTTTTCTTGCTGGATAGGCTAAATTTAGCCTGCATGGTAGATAAAATATGTCTAAGAGGTTTTTGTGGCTACTAAATGGAGAAGGTGCAGGAAATGTGAGAAGTCAGATATGTCTTTGTTGTATTCTCTGCAGATGAGTCCTGGCTGGAGAAGTTGTGTCTGGGCCAGATGGAAAAGACGGGAAAAGTGAACGATTCCATCAGAAAGAACGTCAGCGGTAAGTCATTATCTGTAACTGTGCTGTAGTCACTTATATGCTTTGTAGAACTGGTATCTACCACTATATGGTCACAATATGGCGGTAATATCAGTGTTGCTCTTTGTGGAGATTTTTTTTAGTTACAGCAGGATCATTTACTGAGATTATTCTTCTATATCCACGATTAGAGAGCGCTACCGAAGTTGTAATCAGGGGTTGAGGGCCCACTCAGATGTTTTGCCTCCCCCCCTGAGCTGAACCACTAGCTATGCCTCTGGTCCTAGCACAGATCTTTGTAGTTCTAACTGCTGACTTGATCCCATTTAGAAAATGTACCATTTATGACTTTTTGTTTCCTGCTCCTTAACCAGTTTTCTTTATACACAGGTGCATATAGCCTTTTTGCCCTGTTGTTTGTGCATATTCATTTTTGAATTTGTGCCTTTTCTGAAATCTATTTTGTATGTGTTCTTTTTTTGGAGAAATTGTTAATGTGAGCATTGTTTAAGGTTTCCACATGTTGCTGCCTGATTCTTCACTTACAAATTTCGGAGAAAAGTCTTATAATTTGTAGAAAATATATTTGAGTCCTCCAGTGATTTTAAGAATGATTGGTAGAGAAAGCTTGGTCCAAATTTTATGTTATTAGGAAAAAATATACTGGAAAGACAAAGAGCGCAATAGGGTCGTATCCGAGTATGAATAGAGAATGTATATACTGTAAGCAAGTGTGCTCACCTGGTGGGGATGTGTTGTTCTTCATCAGGATCAACCTGATGAAGAAGTGTACTATTTTGAAATGTGTTGACAATAAAAAACGCTAATGAGAAAAATGGAGACCATTCAAAGCAGAATTGGAGCAATAAAAGGCAATGAATATCAAAAGACAAAAAAAAGTGTATTCACCATAACAGATAATGGTGAATAGGGGGCTTTGTTTTTTATTTTTCTCTATTTAAACAGGAAGTTATTGTAAAAGTGTTTGGGAACTGTAAATATGTGAAGAAGGAAAACATTTCTCCCAAGGGAACTGAAATAAAATTAGAATAGAGATACACTCCAAAAGACAAACAATAGGAAATGCCCTATCACTATTTTAGACTTCTATTCATAGTGCTAGTTAAAATAGATTTGTGTATAACAGGACGTGATAATGCATCAAATAAAGGGAAGTCTATGAACAAGCAGAAGACATGTGTGCATGGAGTTATATCTTATCCATGGCTAGATGTAAATAAATAGGACCATGTATGTATCTGTGATACCCAGGGTCTGATCGAGCACCAAGTTTCTAGAGGCAATATAAATCAACTAGTGGTTCCTTCATATACTAGTAGAAACATAGTACGTAACTTTTCTAAAAATATTTGTGATGTAGTCAAACTAGAAAACTTAATAAAATGATATACCCACACTCATACATAATCTTTCCTTCTTCGTACTCAACCTCTCTATCAGATCTTTGCATCATAATAAATGAAATCACACTTTCCCGCGTACCACAAGTCTGCGACTTTGGTGTAACCCTCGACTCTGCTTTGTCCTTAATAACATATAGCCATACCCTTAATACCTCTTACTGCCAAGAACTCAAAAATATTTCCAGATTTTGTCCTTTCCTTAACCCTACATCTACTATAACACTAGTGCATGTGCTTATCATCTCCAATCTCGATTGCTGCAATATCATCCTTTGTGGCCTCCCAACTAACACAATTGTACTTCTTCAGTTCATCCTTAAAGGTACCGTCACTGAACGATATCGCTAGCGATCCGTGATGTTGCAGCGTCCTGGCTAGCGATATCGTTCAGTTTGACACACAGCAGCGATCAGAATCCTGCTGTGATGTCGTTGGTCGCTGCAGAAAGTCCAGCGCTTTATTTCGTCGCTGGACTTCGCAGGGCCGCGCTTAGTAACCCGATGTTTACCCTGGTTACCAGCGTAAAGGTAAAAAAAAAAAAAAACAGTACATACTTACATTCTGGTGTCTGTCCCTCGCTGTGCTTCTCTGCCCTGTGTAAGCACAGCGGCCGGAAAGCAGAGCGGTGACGTCACCGCTGTGCTTTCCGGCCGCTGTGCTTACACAGGGCAGAGAAGCAGAGCGCCGAGGGACAGACAGCGGAAGGTAAGTATGTACTGTTTGTTTTTTTTTACTTTTACGCTGGTAACCAGGGTAAACATCGGGTTACTAAGCGCGGCCCTGCGCTTAGTAACCCGATGTTTACCCTGGCTACCGGCATGGTTGGTCGCTGGAGAGCTGTCTGTGTGACAGCTCTCCAGCGACCAAACAGCGACGCTGCAGCGATCCGGATCGTTGTCAGTATCGCTGCAGCGTCGCTTAGTGTGACGGTACCTTAACTCTGCTGCTCGATTAATCCATCTCTCCCCTCATAACCCCTCTGCCCTTCCTCTGTTAGTCCCTTCACTGGTTTCCAATTTCCCTGTAAAACCATTTTAAATGACCAAGAATGACACACAAAGCCATCCATAGTTTGTCTCCTTCAAAATATTCTCCAGATACTATCACTAAACGCAATTTTCAATTCTTACAAAGCCTCTTCCTCTCCTTAGCTCTAGAATTTTGCTCACCCAATTGCCTCTTAGATTTTCCAAGCACATCACCCATCCTCTGGAATTCTGTGCCCCATCACGTCCGAATATCTCCTATATATGGACCTGAAAATTCATCTCTTCAGAGCCTGAAATATTCCCACTGTCACTGCACTACCTGTTCTGAATTCTGTTGTCGAACTCCCTCCTGTGGTCGTGAATGGTACTTCGGCGAGTTCTGTCTATGGGCTCCCTCTGGTGGCTATGAGTGAAGCTGCTGCTTCTGAGGTTCCTTACACAGGTGACGTGGTTTGTCCTTTGGTTGGCTGCTCTATTTAAATCCTCTCAGATCGTTACTCCATGCCAGCTGTCAATGTGTTAGGAGTCGAGTTTCCTCTGCTGCACAGGGGGAATCTCGATCCGTGTCTGCTGCGGTCTCCCATTCGGTATCGGCCGCAGTGGGCTCTGCTCAGCGGAGACGTCGCTCCCAGCGTCTCACTGGGGCTGATTCGGTGCATAGGGTCACTACTGCCTTTTCTGGCTTTCCTATGGTACCCTGCACTGATCTGCGGCGAGCGAGCCTCTCTGGGACTAAGTCCTTGTTTACTCACACTGAGCATGTCCAGGGCAGGGTCTCCCATTGGAGGTCGAGGGCCACATGTTCGGTCACATGCTCAGGTGCTGCAGTACATTCCATTGGTCCTTCTGGAAGGTCCTGAAAGGGCAAAACATGCTCAGGTACTGCAGCACTTTCCATTGGTCCTTCTGGAAGGTCCTGAAAGGGCAAAAACTTCAGTAGCAGCTTCCTGTGCTGCAACTATATAAACTGCGCATGACCGCACGGCCATGCGCTAGTATTGTCTTATATATGTGTGTGTGTGTTGTGAGTAGTGTTGAGCATTCCGATACCGCAAGTATCGGGTATCGGCCGATACTTGCGGTATCGGAATTCCGATACCGAGATCCGATATTTTTGTGATATCGGGTATCGGTATCGGAAGTGTAAAATAAAGAATTAAAATAAAAAATATTGTTATATTCACCTCTCCGGCGGCCCCTGGACATCAGCGGGAGGATCCGGTGTCCGGCACGGCTTCTTTCTTCAAAATGCGCGCCTTCAGGACCTGTGGTATGACGTCCCGGCTTCTGATTGGTCGCGTGCCGCCCATGTGACCGCCACGCGACCAATCAGAAGCCGCGACGTCATTCCTCAGTTAGTCCTAGAATGAGCGCCTTTTAGGACCTGAGGAATGACGTCGCGGCTTCTGATTGGTCGCGTGGCGGTCACATGGGCGGCACGCGACCAATCAGAAGCCGGGACGTCATTCCACAGGTCCTGAAGGTGCGCATTTTGAAGAAAGAAGCCGTGCCGGACGCCAGATCCTCCCGCTGATGTCCAGGGGCCGCCGGAGAGGTGAATATAACAATATTTTTTATTTTAATTCTTTATTTTACACTTTAATATGGATCCCAGGGCCTGAAGGAGAGTTTCCTCTCCTTCAGACCCTGGGATCCATGAGGATACATTCCGATACTTGATGTCCCATTGACTTGTATTGGTATCGGATATCGGTATCGGCGATATCCGATATTTTTCGGGTATCGGCCGATACTATCCGATACCGATACTTTCAAGTATCGGACGGTATCGCTCAACACTAGTTGTGAGTGAAAGTCGCTCTTTAAATAACCCTCCCTATTGAATGTCTGTTCGCGGAAGGTGTATGTTTGCTATCTAGCGCCCGACTTATCCAACAGCACGTAACACACATCTCAGCGTCCAGTTGCTGTGTCCGCCAGTACGGCGCCGTGCGCTTCCTCTGCGCTTTCCTTACCCAAGCCTGGGTGGTTAGTGGCGTCTGTCAGTGCGGCACCGCACGCACTCTCGTGCCTTATTTACTATTTCAATAGTTTCCTTACACACCCAGTTGCGGTGTTGTGCCAGCAGTGGTCTAATCGGACTTCAATCCTAGTTGGGGTTGTGTTCGCTGACTTATTGCTCGCGCTCTATGTGCGGTACCGCGGTCCTGTGACGCAACAGGATCGCTTCCTTCACGCAGGGTGAAGTTAACCCTTGTATGTATACTTATAGTACCACCATATAGTCCGTCTTACTTAGCAGCAGGTACTTTTCTGCACGGTGGATCCCGGGTTGCGAACGCACCAATTCCATCTAATAAACTATATATTTGGTGCGTTCCGCCAACCCTAACACAATGTTTTTGCATTTGTTCAGTTCGCTCCTGGATCTCTCTGGTGACCTGCCTTCTCCTGCAGAAGCTAAGTTCCTGATAGTCTTTATTTGTTCACTAATTTCTTGTCCAGCTGGTTATCATGATTTTGTCTTGCTAGCTGGAAGCTCTGGGATGCGGAGTGGCCCCTCCGCACCGTTAGTCGGTGCGGAGGTCCTTTTTGCACACTCTGCGTGGTCTTTTGTAGGTTTTTGTGTTGATCGCAAAGTTACCTTTCCTATCCTCTGTCTATTTAGTAAGTCTGGCCTCCCTTTGCTGAAACCTGTTTCATTTCTGCATTTGTGACTTTCATCTTTACTCACAGTCAATATATGTGGGGGCTCTGGTGAGGGTTCGGTGACCCCTCCTCAAGGGGGGGGTACTGTTGTGAATTCTGTTGTCGAACTCCCTCCTGTGGTCGTGAATGGTACTTCGGCGAGTTCTGTCTATGGGCTCCCTCTGGTGGCTATGAGTGAAGCTGCTGCTTCTGAGGTTCCTTACACAGGTGACGTGGTTTGTCCTTTGGTTGGCTGCTCTATTTAAATCCTCTCAGATCGTTACTCCATGCCAGCTGTCAATGTTTTTGCATTTGTTCAGTTCGCTCCTGGATCTCTCTGGTGACCTGCCTTCTCCTGCAGAAGCTAAGTTCCTGATAGTCTTTATTTGTTCACTGTTTTCTTGTCCAGCTGGTTATCATGATTTTGTCTTGCTAGCTGGAAGCTCTGGGATGCGGAGTGGCCCCTCCGCACCGTTAGTCGGTGCGGAGGTCCTTTTTGTACACTCTGCGTGGTCTTTTGTAGGTTTTTGTGTTGATCGCAAAGTTACCTTTCCTATCCTCTGTCTATTTAGTAAGTCTGGCCTCCCTTTGCTGAAACCTGTTTCATTTCTGCGTTTGTGACTTTCATCTTTACTCACAGTCAATATATGTGGGGGGCTTCCTTTACCTTTGGGGAATTTCTCTGAGGCAATGTAGGCTTTATTTTCTATCTCTAGGGCTAGATAGTTCTTAGGCTGTGACGAGGCGCCTAGGTCTGGTCAGGAGCGCTCCACGGCTATTTCTAGTGTGTGTGATAGGATTAGGGCTTGCGATCAGCAGAGCTCCCACACCCCAGAGCTCGTCCTGTATGAGGTTTAACTATCAGGTCATTCCGGGTGCTCCTAACCACCAGGTCATAACAACTACCACCATAGCTGCTACAACCCCCAGTCTCCTTAACTGTCAAAGATTTTGCAGCCCAGGAAGGTCACGCAGAACAGGCACCCACTGCAGTCTTTGTGTCAAACAGCTCTCCTCTCCCCCAATAGTCCAGACTCCAGACAATTACATGATTAATGGAGGAGGCCGCAGGCTGTCACCACTAATAGGCCAGTTACAGGGAAACTAACAGTGAGCATATGTAATATACACCTTCGATACCAATGCATGGAATATATTCCTACCACCCATACGATCACAGCTAACGCCCCGATAACCCCAGACTACTCGCTGCCAACACCAGTTGATTTTTTTTCTATTATATACAGGCTGACCAAAGGCCTGGTAGGTAGCAAATGGCTTTGAGGTGAAGGTTTACAGAACAAAAGGAACATAACTATGAAATTTTATATTTAATCCAAAGGGAGGCAGTGTTTATAAAAATTATACAAAAGATTTTAAAAAAGGGCCAAAACAATACAGCATATACAGTTACAGAAAACAAAAGGGATTGACACAAGTACCCCTTCTCTACGGAATCATAGAGATTTTAATATTTTCTAGGGCATCATCATTACCCTGTAGATTGTATGCCTGTTAGGGAAGGTTCCCCTCCTCTCTATACCAGTCTCTCAGTCTCATATTTATTTTATATATGTAATATGTATGTAACTCTTTTCAAATGTACAGCATCATGGAATTAATAGTGCTTTATAAATAAATAGTAATAACACCCTACACAGCAGCTGCCAAAGTACAAGATTAACAGTGACTCATGAGAAACAAAAGGGGGGGCTTGTTTTACTTTCCTCTAGATAAACATTAATGAACAATAGGTTGAACTTTATGGACTAATGCCATCTGTCCACCATACTATCTTGTAAGGCTATGTGCACTCATGGAGTATTTGCTTGCAGAAATCTCTGCAAGGTTTCTACAGCTCTTGGCAGCAAAAACGCTGTGGAAAAATCCACATTTTTGGTGCAATTTTTTTCCTGTGCATTCAATCCGTAAAAAAAAAAAAGCATAAAAAATGCACCGTGTGCACACAGCCTTACAGTTAAAATATAGGCAATGCACAGGAGTCCAAAGCACCTGAGATGTATAACATTTTAATCCATTTCTGATGCCTTGGACCTCATTGACATTGTTTCTTCAGCTAGGTTGAAGATCAAGCCAAGTTTGCACAGAGCTCTCCTTGTGGTGCATGAGACAGTTTTTTTTATAATTTGGAGTTAAGAAACACCTCCAAAGAATTTTTATGACCAGGACTTAAAAATATATTATCTGAATATACTTTACAGAATGTCTGCTTTTATTACTTTATGGCAGAGGTAAGAAACAATTTGCTGACAAGGGCCATTTGGATATTGATACTATCCTTCGGGAGCCGCATGAAGTGCATGCTAACTCCACCCATAAAGTATGTCCTGACACTGGCATCAGGATATAATTTTTTTATTGCATGCACTTCAGTGTTCAATTGTGAATGCTACATGTACTTGCTCACAAAGCAAGAAGAAATTAAAGTGCTGGCTGGTTGCTGTCAAAACACAGCCGCCAGTCCGAGCATTGCGATCCCCAGGAATCTGCTTGAGGACTGGAGAGAAGGTAATTGCGGTCTGTAAACGGTCTGCGTGTCTGACTCTCCCCACCCCTGAAATTTGCTAGTTTATCTCAATAAAAGAGACAGAAATACCTAAATGTAATTCTTATGTTTTTTATTTTTTTTTTCAAATTTACATCCAGAGTGTACTTCAGGTTCCCCCATACTGCCAGCTTCCCAATGGGTATCAATTTCAATAAGATGGCTTTATTTAACTTTTGGTTGCCATTTACATCTTCTCTTCATACTTTAGTGTTCCATTAAATGTCTCTTGAACAGAGTACATGTGGAATGTACAAGCATGCTCCATATTTCCACTAGCATCACTAGAATGTTCCTGGAGCTCAATAGGTACACAACAGAAGAATATACTCATTTATAATAAAGCATTCAAAGTTCTTCAGATAGAGATTCATCAAGTGTAATAGCTGCACTGGCTTCCAAACTTTTTGTTTCAGAAACAAGACTTGTGGCTGGCATTTCTGGATCATCAACAGACTCACATGGACAGCATCCTTCTACCATCTGCCCTTTTGCTTCCCGGTTTTCCAAAGAACTATGAAAGTCTACCAATATTACCACAAGTCGATATAGCTGTAGTAACACAATAAGACTGTTTTTTGCAGCAAAAAACACCAACATTTGGTTAGTTACATTGAAACAAGCCATAAGAATAATCCGACTTATAAGAAATGGACCATCTTGAATGAGTAGACTTATTCCAATGTTCCAAAGATCAGCACTGTATCTACAGAAGAGCAAACAAAGGTTCCTCTTGGTTGACGATCCTTGCTGACATCCAATATTTTGCACTATAAAACAAAAAAATAACAAACAAAATAATTAAAAACGTATGTGGCATTGGATTTTGCTAAAGCTCTGCCACTTTTTTAAGCAGGTTTCCAATTTTCAGGGGACATAATCACAATATCTCTTTCATTCACTCATTGTTTGCGTTGCTGACCAGTGTGCCTACACTTCTCAATGTTTCCCATTATTTGGTGCTACTTCATAAGAGCTTGGATAGCACATTTTGAAATCCCAGTTTACTTTGAAATCTTGGAGAGATTTTCTGTTGCAGTATAACCATATTACAGTATGTCTTGTTGCTGTGCTCATTCTTTTCATGGTGTATGATCTGTGTCATGAAATAGTCTCCCACAAGCGCACCTTTGTAGAAGAGTTTGGCTATTCTTCTCCCCAGTCAAAATACAGTAATTTGCACTCTAATTGTAGAATTTATTTTAATCGACTTTCAGAAAAGACACGGTATATCATATTTTCAACATAATCCCCTACTTTTGAATATAATTTGTTGTTGTTGTTGTTGTTGTTGTTGTTGTTGTAGGCAAGCTGTTTTTTATCATCCCCCCCCAAAAAAAAAAAAAATTTTTTAGCATGAGCTGTGAGTCACAATTGCCCCACTGTCTTCAATTCTTCATGCGGAAATTTTTTGACTCTCTCTTTTATTTTTCAAGTCTGAATTAAATATAAATCGATTGGTGGACATTAATTTTGATAAATGTGCAACTGAATGGAATGACATATAACACAGAGCACTGACAACAGTTGTGGATCTGTGAATCCTGACATAACCCTTGAAATTAATGGTATAATTGTTATGTTATTTTCAATGGTAGAGAGTATTTTAGGCTGGGCTGTTCTTTTTGTCAAAAAACTAGAAGATCCAATAATAGCCCCACAGCTCAAGTGTGATCAGAGCCTCACTTGTCCTCTTTTTTTAAGAGTAACACGTACCAGCCAAGTCAAGTGGAAACTGCAACATACTCCATGTCCATACTCCAAGGATAGCACAGACTAATGTAGGGTTTTCTCTGCAAAAAAAAAAGGAAATATATGATTTAATTCTTGATAAATTACATATTTGCTGTATAAAAATAGCAGGAAAGTTTAACTTAACCCCTTAATGGCCAATGACAGACATAAGCAGCACGGAAAAAGGTGCGAGGACCCATGCCATCGGTCCCCACACTCAGATGGCTGAACCTCTTGCCTGATCACAGCAGTAGCTCAGCGCTGTTAGTGGCCGAGCTCCTGCATCAACAGCCAAGGACAAATGGCTAAATATGTGAACGAGACTGATTACAACATTTAGGAGGCAAGGACAGGGAGGGAGCTCCCTCTGTCATCAAATCAGCTCCCTTGTGATGTCATCGTGGGGGCCCAATCGTTACCATGGTGGCCTGGGGTTGGCATGACGACACCTCATCAGTAGTCTATAGAAAGCTGATTAGTCCATGCTCAAAGCATGGTCTAAGAAGCTTTCTATACAGGTATAATGCTTTGCAAAGTGAAAAAAGTAAAAGTCCCACAGAGGCAATAAGTAAAAAAAAGTTTAAAAAGTTAAAAAAAATGGTAAAAATACATTAAAAATGATAAAAAAAAATTATATATTATACCAACAAATACACAAAAGCTGAAATACAGTTCCATCAGCAGAAAAATTTAAGTTATAGATTTCAGAATACAGTGATTCAAAAATAATAATTTTTTCTATAAATGTTTTTGTGTAAAAGCTTCAAAACATTAAAAAATTATGTAAATGAGGTATCGCTGCAATCGCACTGACCCGAAGAATAAAGCTGCCTTATCAATTTTACCACATGCAAAATGGCTTTTAAAATTCCCCCCCAAAAAAATTCCTGAATTGCTGGTTTTTGTTCATTCTGTCTCCCAAACACCCGGACTAGAAAGTGATCAAAAAATGTCATGTGCCCCAAAATAGTGCCAATAGAAAGTCAACTCGTCCCACAAAAAAAAGCCTTACATGACTCTGTCGGCAGAAATATGGAAAAGTTATAGCTCTCAAAATATGGGGCTGCAAGTTTTTGCAAACAAAAGCATCTTTTAGTCAAACAGAAAAAATCAATACCAATATCAATACCAATATCAAACCAGGGATTCAAGCTTCAGGAGGCTAATTTGCATATTCCAGGTGCCTTCTGGGAGAAGCGAAGTCTCCCTAAGCTAGAAGATCGTTGGGTACAGCCGGGACCAGCTGCTTCGAAAGCATCACCAAACCAGGGATTCAAGCTTCAGGAGGCTAATTTGCATATTCCAGGTGCCTTCTGGGAGAAGCGAAGTCTCCCTAAGCTAGAAGATCGTTGGGTACAGCCGGGACCAGCTGCTTCGAAAGCATCACCAAACCAGGGATTCAAGCTTCAGGAGGCTAATTTGCATATTCCAGGTGCCTTCTGGGAGAAGCGAAGTCTCCCTAAGCTAGAAGATCGTTGGGTACAGCCGGGACCAGCTGCTTCGAAAGCATCACCAAACCAGGGATTCAAGCTTCAGGAGGCTAATTTGCATATTCCAGGTGCCTTCTGGGAGAAGCGAAGTCTCCCTAAGCTAGAAGATCGTTGGGTACAGCCGGGACCAGCTGCTTCGAAAGCATCACCAAACCAGGGATTCAAGCTTCAGGAGGCTAATTTGCATATTCCAGGTGCCTTCTGGGAGAAGCGAAGTCTCCCTAAGCTAGAAGATCGTTGGGTACAGCCGGGACCAGCTGCTTCGAAAGCATCACCAAACCAGGGATTCAAGCTTCAGGAGGCTAATTTGCATATTCCAGGTGCCTTCTGGGAGAAGCGAAGTCTCCCTAAGCTAGAAGATCGTTGGGTACAGCCGGGACCAGCTGCTTCGAAAGCATCACCAAACCAGGGATTCAAGCTTCAGGAGGCTAATTTGCATATTCCAGGTGCCTTCTGGGAGAAGCGAAGTCTCCCTAAGCTAGAAGATCGTTGGGTACAGCCGGGACCAGCTGCTTCGAAAGCATCACCAAACCGCGCGCCTTAAGGCGCGCGAATTTTTGCCTGTAGGACATTATTGCAAGAGAGCTTGGCTGAGTAGATTACACAAGAAGGAAAACACACAGCAAGTCAGCAGGATCTAGGAGCAACATGGCAGATGTGACAACCTACATGGTGAGCTGCAGCATGTGCTACATGTTCACAGATCGACCAGAAGAAGAATCCAATTTCACCTGTCAGAAGTGTAGACTAGTGGCCCTTTTAGAAGAAAAGGTGCGGGGTCTGGAAGAAAGAATAGCAACTTTGAAACTCATCAAAGAGAATGAAGACTTTCTAGACAGAACAGAAGCATCTCTACTGGTCACAGAAGGTGAAAAAAGTGTCAGAGAACCTCCAAAAGCAGATGAGTGGAAGCATGTGACCAAAAGAAGCAAGAAGACCATGTAGAAATCACCAACCACACAACTGAAGAACCGATATCAAATCTTTGTAGAGGATGAAGATGGCACACCTAAGAATGAAGCAATACCAGCAAGCAAAAAAGAAAAGGGCACACAGCAACAAGTGACAGCAAAAAGTACAGCCAAGAAGCAACGAAGAGTGGTGGTGGTGGGAGACTCACTACTGAGAGGCACAGAAGCAACCATCTGCAGACCGGACATAACTGCAAGAGAAGTATGCTGCCTTCCAGGTGCGATGATCAAGGATGTGACCGATAGGATACCAAAGCTCTTCAGCTCCAAGGACGTCCACCCGTTTCTTCTGATACATGTTGGCACCAATGACACGGCAAGGAAGGACCTACCGACAATCTGCAAGGACTTTGAAGAGTTGGGGAAGAAAGTAAAGGAACTGGATGCACAGGTAGTTTTTTCTTCTATCCTTCCAGTAGACGGGCATGGCACCAGGAGATGGAACAGGATCCTTGATGCAAACAACTGGCTAAGACGATGGTGCAGACAACAAGGATTTGGATTCCTGGACCACGGTGTGAATTACTGGTACGATGGACTCCTCGCCAGAGACGGACTACACCTCAACAAACCTGGGAAACACACATTCGCCAGAAGACTCGCTACACTCATCAGGAGGGCGTTAAACTAGAAGAAGAGGGGACGGGAAGAAAAACATTAAACTCGAACAAAGACGACCCAGGAAAACATATTCAGAAGGGAGGTAAGCACATTTCTAAAACAATCCACAATGAGGAGATTGGAACAAAACAAAATCCTCTAAACTGCATGCTCGCAAACGCCAGAAGCCTGACAAACAAGATGGAAGAACTAGAAGCAGAAATATCTACAGGTAACTTTGACATAGTGGGAATAACCGAGACATGGTTAGATGAAAGCTATGACTGGGCAGTTAACTTACAGGGTTACAGTCTGTTTAGAAAGGATCGTAAAAATCGTAGAGGAGGAGGGGTTTGTCTCTATGTAAAGTCTTGTCTAAAGTCCACTTTAAGGGAGGATATTAGCGAAGGGAATGAGGATGTCGAGTCCATATGGGTTGAAATTCATGGAGGGAAAAATGGTAACAAAATTCTCATTGGGGTCTGTTACAAACCCCCAAATATAACAGAAAGCATGGAAAGTCTACTTCTAAAGCAGATAGATGAAGCTGCAACCCATAATGAGGTCCTGGTTATGGGGGACTTTAACTACCCGGATATTAACTGGGAAACAGAAACCTGTGAAACCCATAAAGGCAACAGGTTTCTGCTAATAACCAAGAAAAATTATCTTTCACAATTGGTGCAGAATCCAACCAGAGGATCAGCACTTTTAGACCTAATACTATCTAATAGACCTGACAGAATAACAAATCTGCAGGT
This sequence comes from Ranitomeya imitator, assembly GCF_032444005.1. Taxonomy (NCBI): domain Eukaryota; kingdom Metazoa; phylum Chordata; class Amphibia; order Anura; family Dendrobatidae; genus Ranitomeya; species Ranitomeya imitator. Next base: position 787,046,057 of record NC_091283.1, read on the forward strand.
GGTTGGGCATTTAGGAAATAGCGACCACAATATTGTGCAGTTTCACCTGTCTTTCACTAGGGGGACTTGTCAGGGAGTCACAAAAACATTGAACTTTAGGAAGGCAAAGTTTGACCAGCTTAGAGATGCCCTTAATCTGGTAGACTGGGACAATATCCTCAGAAATGAGAATACAGATAATAAATGGGAAATGTTTAAGAACATCCTAAATAGGCAGTGTAAGCGGTTTATACCTTGTGGGAATAAAAGGACTAGAAATAGGAAAAACCCAATGTGGCTAAACAAAGAAGTAAGACAGGCAATTAACAGTAAAAAGAAAGCATTTGCACTACTAAAGCAGGATGGCACCATTGAAGCTCTAAAAAACTATAGGGAGAAAAATACTTTATCTAAAGAACTAATTAAAGCTGCCAAAAAGAAAACAGAGAAGCACATTGCTAAGGAGAGTAAAACTAATCCCAAACTGTTCTTCAACTATATCAATAGTAAAAGAATAAAAACTGAAAATGTAGGCCCCTTAAAAAATAGTGAGGAAAGAATGGTTGTAGATGACGAGGAAAAAGCTAACATATTAAACACCTTCTTCTCCACGGTATTCACGGTGGAAAATGAAATGCTAGGTGAAATCCCAAGAAACAATGAAAACCCTATATTAAGGGTCACCAATCTAACCCAAGAAGAGGTGCGAAACCGGCTAAATAAGATTAAAATAGATAAATCTCCGGGTCCGGATGGCATACACCCACGAGTACTAAGAGAACTAAGTAATGTAATAGATAAACCATTATTTCTTATTTTTAGTGACTCTATAGCGACAGGGTCTGTTCCGCAGGACTGGCGCATAGCAAATGTGGTGCCAATATTCAAAAAGGGCTCTAAAAGTGAACCTGGAAATTATAGGCCAGTAAGTCTAACCTCTATTGTTGGTAAAATATTTGAAGGGTTTCTGAGGGATGTTATTCTGGATTATCTCAATGAGAATAACTGTTTAACTCCATATCAGCATGGGTTTCTGAGAAATCGCTCCTGTCAAACCAATCTAATCAGTTTTTATGAAGAGGTAAGCTATAGGCTGGACCACGGTGAGTCATTGGACGTGGTATATCTCGATTTTTCCAAAGCGTTTGATACCGTGCCGCACAAGAGGTTGGTACACAAAATGAGAATGCTTGGTCTGGGGGAAAATGTGTGTAAATGGGTTAGTAACTGGCTTAGTGATAGAAAGCAGAGGGTGGTTATAAATGGTATAGTCTCTAACTGGGTCGCTGTGACCAGTGGGGTACCGCAGGGGTCAGTATTGGGACCTGTTCTCTTCAACATATTCATTAATGATCTGGTAGAAGGTTTACACAGTAAAATATCGATATTTGCAGATGATACAAAACTATGTAAAGCAGTTAATACAAGAGAAGATAGTATTCTGCTACAGATGGATCTGGATAAGTTGGAAACTTGGGCTGAAAGGTGGCAGATGAGGTTTAACAATGATAAATGTAAGGTTATACACATGGGAAGAGGGAATCAATATCACCATTACACACTGAACGGGAAACCACTGGGTAAATCTGACAGGGAGAAGGACTTGGGGATCCTAGTTAATGATAAACTTACCTGGAGCAGCCAGTGCCAGGCAGCAGCTGCCAAGGCAAACAGGATCATGGGGTGCATTAAAAGAGGTCTGGATACACATGATGAGAGCATTATACTGCCTCTGTACAAATCCCTAGTTAGACCGCACATGGAGTACTGTGTCCAGTTTTGGGCACCGGTGCTCAGGAAGGATATAATGGAACTAGAGAGAGTACAAAGGAGGGCAACAAAATTAATAAAGGGGATGGGAGAACTACAATACCCAGATAGATTAGCGAAATTAGGATTATTTAGTCTAGAAAAAAGACGACTGAGGGGCGATCTAATAACCATGTATAAGTATATAAGGGGACAATACAAATATCTCTCTGAGGATCTGTTTATACCAAGGAAGGTGACGGGAACAAGGGGGCATTCTTTGCGTCTGGAGGAGAGAAGGTTTTTCCACCAACACAGAAGAGGATTCTTTACTGTTAGGGCAGTGAGAATCTGGAATTGCTTGCCTGAGGAGGTGGTGATGGCGAACTCAGTCGAGGGGTTCAAGAGAGGCCTGGATGTCTTCCTGGAGCAGAACAATATTGTATCATACAATTATTAGGTTCTGTAGAAGGACGTAGATCTGGGTATTTATTATGATGGAATATAGGCTGAACTGGATGGACAAATGTCTTTTTTCGGCCTTACTAACTATGTTACTATGTAATAGAAATCTGGCATTGCTGCAATTGCACTGACCAGAAGAATAAAGTTGTCAAGTGAAGTATACCACACGAGGAATGGCATGAAAAATAAACAAAACAAATTATTCACCTGCTGTTGATTTTTTTTCATTCTGTGTCACAAACATCGCAGTAAGGCTCAGCCCACATTTGTCCTGTGATTTGCGCTGAGCACTTACATCGGGGCTTTGGTGTAAATCTCTAAAGTACAGAATTCATATGTAAACCCGACGGAAGATTCCCTACAGTGAGGCTCTGTGGACGACGTCTGGCCTATGATCCAGTGGTGAACAGACAAGACGGGGTCCAGAGTAACTCTGCTGCCTCATTACAAAGAATGGATCTCTTGGGGGTTTCATCTGAATCAATTCAAATGTTGATTTAGATGGAAACTCCAATGTAAGTGCTAAGCATAGAGCGCCAGATAAATGTTATTCGAAATGTTAGGTAAAATGTTCCCAACAAAAGCTTCAACTCAATCCACAAAAAAAGCAAGTCCTCACTCAGGTCTGATATCTGTAAATAGAAATAAAGGGGGCTTCTATGTTACTGGTGGTACAAATGCTCTTGAAAAACGCTATGGTTCCTCCCAAAAAATTCAGCAAATTCTGCACTGCCAAATCCAAATGTCCCCCACCCTTCTGAGCACCACAGTGTGCATAAACCACATTTAGCATCCACATGTTTTGTAAGGGTATCATTTTTTAAAATGGCATCACAAGAAGAGGGTTTTCTGCTCTTCTAACACTTAGATGCTATGTTTATGGAGTCTGCAAACTATTCTAGGAAAAGCTGAGCTCCAGGAGGCAAATAGCACCCCGTTCCTTCGGAGTTTTGCTATATGGCTAAGCAGTACTTCGGTGACAATCCATGTGGTGTCAATATGATCACTGCACCCCCTAGATGAATTCACTTAGAAGTGTAGTTTGTAAAATGGGATCACTGCTTTTCTGGCACCTCAGTGTCTCTCCCAGTGGGTCATGGCACCCGCAAACCACAACAGTAAAATCTGCTGTATAATATGGCATTCCTTCCCTCCTGAGCTTTGGACTGTGCCTGAAAAGTAGTTCCTTATTACATGTAGGGTATTGGTGCAATCAGGGGAAATTGCTCAACAAACTGAGGGGTCCATAATTTCCAATTAGCCCTTATAAAATGGAATCTAACCAGCCCTTTATAATGTAATTCAGTTAAATAAATGCTTTAAAAAAACATTTATAATGTCCCCTTTTCCTATGATAATGAGGGTCGTGACTAGTCGATGTGGCGTTAGCTGCCCCAGACTAGTCAGCCCTCTGGGCATGATAATATAATTTGCACAAGCTGACATCGACAGCTCATGCAAATCTAGCGTATACGCGCCTCTCGTTTCAGCAGCGTTAATGGGTCTCTGAATGTGGGTTTACGCTTCTCGGCTTCAGAAGCGCACATGACCAGAAACCATCTTCAGAACTTCCGGTCATGCGCAGTGCATCTCTGAAGCCAGAAGTGTACACCCAGCTCTTGGTCTGCAAATGGCCAATATATTGTCCTTGCACAACAGCACAGGGGCCCTTTCCGTCCTTTTTAGTTAGAATAGGACATGTGCACAATATCTGCTGACCATGCACGATATCTGGCAAGCATCAGTAGGGTCTCTCAACTCTGACGCAGAACCCTATTGACAATATCATGTCCTTGCGCATGCTATAAATCAAATTTAAGGAACTGCTCCGGCAGGCAATTGTAAACATATAACAATATGCCAATATTAAAATAAAATCTATGTATAAAATAAATTAAAAAAAATATTAAAATATTAGAAAATTTATAAAACTATATACATTCCCTGTAAACTACAACCGCCACTTTATTCATTGCTTTTTTCTTGGCAACTTGTTTCTAGCGCAGTTATCACACATTTTTTTTTTTTTAGCAGATATCATCTAGATGGTTTCTAGCAAGTACAGCTTTCATGCCTAACTATAATAAGGCAATGACTTGATAACTGGTGTTAGAAAATGCTTTCAGGACTTTTATCTTAAATGCATTGTGCCGGCACTTTGCCAAATTTCAAAATGATCAAGTTTTCTCAGTCTGCAGGTTTCTGTATTGATTCTGTCTGAAGAACAAAATCCACTCGTATATAAAGCCTTTAGCACATGATGAAAAACAGATTGTTAATTCCACATCAAACACCCGGGGCCAAAAATCCTCTTGCACAGAAATCATTTGTTCGTAATTTTTATTAATAGAAGTGTTAAAATAAATATGACGGGTTCTCCATCTTTAGATGGATTTAATCAGCGACTACATTGATGATTTACAGGTCGACTATATCTGGATCACATTCCTTACTGTCTGTCATGGTTTGTTGCTGTGTGAAGTATAAACTGTGGCAAGGTCTCGGTCTACTCTATGTGAATGTTGTGTTTTTGGCTTCTCCCCAGGCTATCGTCACTTTAATATCAACTTCAAAGTACAAAGATGAGATGAAAACAAACTGCATGAACAGATTAGTCATTTTATCGTTAAATGGCCTCGTCTCGCAGCAAGTAATAGATAAACAAGTTAAACACATATAATCCTTGTTAGCTTCACTGAATCACACTGAATTTATTTACATCAGTTATAAGCAATTTTCCTTTGAATGTCATTTTAAGAAAAGTTTGAACTTTGTATTCTCTTTGCCCATCAGTAATAAAAGCCGATATAAACTTATTTTTTACGGTAAGATGGTAAAAACACAAACTAGTAAGGAAAGACTCTTACGTATCAATTTTTCTGGATCTATTTCTTTGTCAACTAAGATAAAGGTACCTTCACACACAACGATTTAGTTAACGATATCGTTGTAACGTCACGCTTTTTGTGACGTAGCAACGATCCCGCTAACGATCTCGTTGTGTGTGACAGCGACCAACGATCAGGCCCCTGCTGGGAGATCGTTGGTCGCTGGGGAATGATCAGGACCTTTTTTTGGTCGCTGATCACCCGCTGTCATCGCTGGATCGGCGTGTGTGATGCCGATCCAGCGATGTGTTCACTTGTAACCAGGGTAAACATCCGGTTACTAAGCGCAGGGCTGCGCTTAATAACCCGATATTTACCCTGGTTACCATTGTAAAAAAAAAAAAAACAGTACATACTCACATTCCGATGTCTGTCACGTCCCCCGGCATCAGCTTCCCTGCACTGACTGTCAGCGCTGGCCGTAAAGCAGAGCACAGCGGTGACGTCACCTCTGTGCTCTGCTTTACGGCCGGCGCTGATACAGTCAGTGCGGGAAGCTGACAGCGGGGGACGTGACAGACACCGGAATGTGAGTATGTACTGTTTTTTTTTTTTTTTTGTTTTTTTTTACTTTTACAATGGTAACCAGGGTAAATATCGGGTTACTAAGCGCGGCCCTGCGCTTAGTAACCCGATATTTACCCTGGTTACCCGGGGACTTCGGCATCATTGAAGACAGTTTCAACGATGCCGAAGTCTTTCCCCTGATCGTTGGTCGCTGGAGAGAGCTGTCTGTGTGACAGCTCCCCAGCAACCACACAACGACTTGCCAACGATCACGGCAAGGTCGTATCGCTGGACGTGATCGTTGGTAAGTCGTTTAGTGTAACGGTACCTTAAGACTGAGATTTAACTAGAACTTTACTGAAAATGTGGTGTGATAGCAGGTCCTACTTTTGTCACACTCACAAGGGTCCATGAGGGGCTGATATAAGATGAGTTTCTTAGTCATTTTTAGGAGATCAGAGAAATCAAAACAATTTTTTTTTATAATAATTCCTGGACATTGGGGCTGCAAAGGTAGTGCAAAGTATACATATATGGATATTGGATTATTGATGTCAATAATTTAATGTTTTCAACTACTGTTTTTTTTCTTGACTCCTTTTCTACATATTACAACTCTGGCAAAAATTAAAAGAACACCACATCAAACCCCTGTCATGGGCAGCCCAATCTCCAGACCTGAACCCCATTAAAAACCTCTGGAATGTAAACAAGAGGTTGATGGATAGTCACAAGCCATCAAACAAAGAAGAACTGCTTACATTTTTGCGCCAGAAGAAGTGTGAAAGACTGGTATAAAGCATGCCAAGTCGCATGAAAGCTGTGATTTAAAAATCATGGTTATTCCACAAAATATTGATTTCTGAACTCTTCCTGAGTTAAAACATTAGTATTGTGATTATGAACTTGTTTTCTTTGAATTATTTGAGGTCTGAAAGCACTGTTTTGTTTTGTTTTAATTTTGACCATTTTACCTTTTCGAAAAAAAATACAAGATTTATTGCTTGGAAATTAGGAGACGTCAGAAGTTTATAGAAAAAATGAACAATTTATATTTTACTCAAAAATATACCTATAAACTGAACATTTTACAATAGTCTCTTAATTTTTGCCAGAGCTGTATAACTGCAGGTGAAAAATTGACTTTCATAATTCAACAAGCTTCAACATTTTATAAAAAGTAATTATCCACTTCGGCCAGCATCTTCTCACAAAAAAAATTGCTGATGATTAACTGATTGAGGAGGTCCTGCTAATGGATACTTTTTTAGACTAGCACTTCAAGTATACTGTGCTACTTGCTAGTTACATTAAGTGATTTCATGGTAACCCCCTGGAAATACATTTTTTGTTTGTTCACTGAAGGGGTAACCATTTTGTTCAGCAGAAATACCCACATAATGTCATCACATGACCTATAGCACTGAAGATCTCCACAAAGGTAAACAGAAACTCCTATCAAAGTGAATGATTATGACTGCACAGCTCTTGTCAAACAGTTATAATGTAAAGATTCCACTTCAGTCTCTTATAGTGAATACTTATAATCTATTAGTTTATTTAAGAAAATATACAGTACATGGAAGGATATTCACAAAGTCATCCTAATAGATGTAGATGGCTTTAACTGGTTATATTATGCTGCACTGATGTATCATGGCATTGGAAGCAGAGCATAAAGAAATACAATGCAAGGTGAGTGTCAATCAATATGACAGCTAAAGAAAGCTGGACTGCATGAATGAGTACAACATATTTAGGAGAAGTTCAGAGTGTCATGGAAAATAAAGTCTGAGTGCAGTTATTGAAGAAAAAAAGCTAGAAGTCCTTACTTGTCTTGCAACAATAGTGCAGCATAAATTAAGCATTATTCACAGTCTATAGAAATCTATGGGTCATCCATGTAATGCAGACAACACCTTTACAATATAATCCACTAGGAAATACTACATCTGCTAACCATTGAAGTTGAATTATGTTAACTTAAAGGAGCTTAGACATATGATATTGATGACCTATCCTTAAGACAATTGGGTACTATCAGGTTGGTGGAGCTCTGTGGGTGCATGTGTCGGATCGCTATCAACCTGATGTTGATGATCTACCTTCTAGAGGATAGGTTGTCACTATCATAAGGCTGGACAACCCCTTTAAAAGACTATTATGTTTTCTTTGCAAAACAAGGTTTTATCTGATAATGAAAAGAGTACAATAGGAGATCTTTGTAAAAGTACTGTGCAGGTAAAAGAAGTTTTGTCAGCTTGAATAGGTCCATGAACACAAACTACAATTATTTTACTAAACGATGTTCAAATTTATGCTTACGTAAAGACTTGATAAAGATATATATTGCTCTCACTATAAAGTGAAAAACTACTGTGACTGTATAGTACATAGATTATTACATCATACTGTAAAAATACTGACCCCGATTGCACTAGACAAAGTGGATCAAGGTTGCTGCATCCAGATTTAGTCTGGATTTGGTCTCGCTTGATTGGCTCCTTTTTTATTAAAGACAGTGAAAATTGCAAAAGCAACTAAACAATGCTTCCTAAATACAGTTAGGTCCATATATATTTGGACAGAGACAACATTTTTCTAATTTTGGTTATAGACATTATCACAATGAATTTTAAACAAAACAATTCAGATGCAGTGGTAGCTCAGACTTTCAGCTTTCATTTGAGGGTATCCACATTAAAATTGGATGAAGGGTTTAGGAGTTTCAGCTCCTTAACATGTGCCACCCTGTGTTTAAAGGGACCAAAAGTAATTGGACAATTGACTCCAATGCTATTTAATGGACAGATGTGGGCAATCCCTTCGTTATGTCATTCTCAATTAAGCAGATCAAAGGCCTGGAGTTGATTTGAGGTGTGGTGCTTGCATTTGGAAGGTTTTGCTGTGAGGTAAACATACGGTCAAAGGAGCTCTCCATGCAGGTAAAACAAGCCATCCTTAAGCTGCGAAAAGAGAAAAAAACATCTGAGAAATTGCTACAATATTAGGAGTGGCAAAATCTACAGTTTGGTACACCCTGAGAAAGGAAGAAAGCACTGGTGAACTCATCAATGCAAAAAGACCTGGGCGCCCACGGAAGACAACAGTGGTGGATGATCACAGAATAATCTCCATGGTGAAGAGAAACGCCTTCACAACAGCCAACCAAGTGAACAACACTCTCCAGGAGGTCGGCGTATCAATATCTAAATCTACCATAAAGAGAAGACTGCATGAAAGTAAATACAGAGGGTTCACTGCACGGTGCAGCCACTCATAAGCATCAAGAATAAAAAGGCTAGACTGGACTTTGCTGAAAAACATCTAAAAAAGCCATCACAGTTCTGGAAGAACATTCTTTGGACAGAAGAAACCAAGATCAACCTCTACCAGAATGATGGAAATAGAAAAGTATGGCGAAGGCGTGGTACAGCTCATGATCCAAAGCATTCCACATCATCTGTAAAACACGGCGGAGACAGTGTAATGGCTTGGGCATGCATGGCTGCCAGTGGCACTGGGTCACTAGTGTTTATTGATGATGTGACACAGGACAGAAGCAGCCGAATGAATTCTGAGGTATTCAGAGCCATACTGTGTGCTCAGATCCAGCCAAATGCAGCCAAACTGATTGTCCATCTGTAGTATGAAACGACAACCAATGACTCAAAACATAATGCTAAAGCAACCCAGGAGTTTATTAAGCAAAGAAGTGGAATATTCTTGAATGGCCAAGTCAGTCACCTGATCTCAACCCAATTGAGCATGCATTTCACTTGTTAAAGACTAAACTTCAGACAGAAAGGCCCACAAAAAAACAGCTACTGAGAACCACCACAGTGAAGGCCTGGCAGAGCATCAAAAAGGAGGAAACACAGCATCTGGTGATGTCCATGAGTTCAAGACTTCAGGCAGTCATTGCCAAAAAAGGGTTTTCAACCAAGTACTAAAAATGAACATTTTATTTAAAATTATTGAATCTGTCCAAATACTTTTGGTCCCTTTTAAAAACAGGGTGGCACATGTTAAAGAGCTGAAACTCCTAAACCCTTCATCCATTTTTAATGTGGATGCCCTCAAATGAAAGCTGAAAGTCTGAACTTCAACTGCATCTGAATTGTTTTGTTTAAAATTCATTGTGGCAATGTCTATAACCAAAATTAGAAAAATGTTGTCTCTGTCCAAAAATATATGGACCTAACTGTATCTATTTAGTTAGTACATTATGCAATATACCTTATAGTGACGTCTTCCAAAGTCTCGCTAGTAAATTCCAAAATGTCTGCTGCAGTTCCCACAAACATGAGGAGAAGCTGAGAAAGCTGATCACGCGTTACTCCATCTCCAATTGGAAGAAGCCATTTTCCAATAATAAGAAGCAGTAGAAATGTCTGATGCAGTCCTAGTGTCCATACCGATTGGCAAATTTCATTTAATGATTTAACAAATTCTTTGCCCTACATTAAAATAAAACAGTGACATGAGCGTGGAGCATTTCAGAGCAAAAAGATTAGTTATCATGTCATGGTACCATGAAGGACAACTAGTGTTTGGCCCCAACATCGTAGCTAGTTCTGCCATTGACATGTGCTTTAGTGTGAGCTAATACTAGAAGCTTCAATTCTTTTTGAGAATCCAAGGGCTAAAATATTAGCAAAAGATAAACATTGTATGGTTGCAAGCGTCAGTCATTTAACCCCTTCATGAACCTTGCTATTTTCCGTTTTTGTGCTTTCATTTTTTCCTCCTCTTATTTCAAGAGTTTTTTATTTTTCAGTCTCCATAGCCATATTAGGGCTTTTTGTTTGTGGGACAAGTTGTACTTTTGAATTACATAATTCATTTTATCATGTGATGCACTGGAAAGAGGGGAAAAAAAATTGAAAGTGAAAAAAGTGCAATTCCACATCATTTTTTGGGGTTTTTATTTACTATGTTTAATATATGGCAAAATTTACCTGGCAATATGACTCCGCAGGTCAGTAAGAGTACACAGATACCAAATATGTATATTTTTTTTATTTCAGTGCTGACAAAAAAAAATTGGAAATGTGATAGAAACATTTTTGTTTGCCTATTTTGTCATTTTCCGAGTCCTGTAACATTTTAATTTTTGGGGGGACAGGAGTGCTGATGTCGGTGCATTTTAAATTCCGCTGTCAGTGAATGACATCGTGATTTAACTAGTTAAAGACACATGATGACTGATTAAAATCAGTAATCATGTGCAGGGAAAGATGTGGGTTCAGAGTACAAGCCCACATCAAAGGCAGGGACATGACACTTGACGCACTGTAAATAGACGTAAAAGGCAGTGATGGGGTTAAGGTACTTGAATGATTCTCATCATCTATAAAGGTATTTTATAACACATGTAAGGTTGGGTTCACACTATCGTATGTTCTCTCATCCAAGAGAATCAAGCTGTCAGAATTTGAGCCGAAATTTCATCTTGGTGTGCTTCAATTGTCTCACATGAAAGAATCAAATCAGAGATCTGAAGAAGATGAGGAACTTAATTTCTCCATTTTCTTCATTGTTTGAGTCTGTGGATGTTGGACATTTTCTGAATCCACTGCTGACATCACAGTTCAGTCCAATGTATCACACGAACCCATAGACTTGTATAGGTGTGCGTAATCCAAATTCCGGATCCACTTGCAGCATGTTGCAAATTTGTTATGCCAAATTGGCATTAGAAAAAAAATAGCAGATCTCCTCTGTCCAATAGTATAAGATTGGTCAGAATGCTATGCGTTAAAACATTGGATAGCACTTGTCCAAGTTAAATGCCCCTGTTTTTAGGTAGTTGCTTTTAACTTTTCTTTTAAAGGGAATCTATCAGTAGGATCAACCCTCCTAAGCAGACTATATGGGCATGCAGGTAACAGGAACCTGAATAAAATGATACCATCCACGATTTTCTTATAAGTAAATGACCTCCTCCAGGCTATGGGGGGAGGATGACTGGAAGATAACTCAGCCTCCGGAGCTTATTTTAAACTAGTAGAATACCCGCGGCTTCCGTGCGGAAAATATGTTAAATTATTGGTTATGGTAGCTAAAGTTGAATTTTCAGTATCACTCTGAAATTGACATTTTCAGAGTGCTACAGTAATTTTTTTTCCACTTTAAATTTTTATTATTTTGACATTTTACTAATTTGTTGTAACATTGATGTGAACAACAACTTTTTTCTTTTTCATTTCAACATTTTTATTGATTTTACATATTCAATACATATTATGTAGTGTAAACTATCACAACTATTTTTTAACATTTCTTTTATCAAAAATGAAAATGTATGCACCTTACACAAACATATAAAACATTTACACCCAATTAACAACATAGCGCAGCCCTTCCCCCACCCACTCCAGTGTATGTCCATTTTGCCAATCATGACTTTCTGATGTGACCTCACTGACCTATAGTCTTGAATTGGGTTGTAGTGAAATGCTTCCAAACTCAAATCAGCCTGCCTACATCTTTGCACACGTTGCATATGTTGTATGCGGTCATTTTCACAACGTTCATCCTTTTGTTCAGATATTTCCATATTCCTTGCTTCAGCCTGACTTATCCGATTCTTGTGAAGATGACATTCCCGTTGCTCTGAAGTCTCAGCTGTCTTACATTTAGCCTGTCTCATACGTTTCTTTTCAAGCTGTGAGTCACGTTGTTCAATTGTCTCAGCTCTTTGACACAATTTTGCTTTCTGAAACAATGGATACTGGAAGCCTGTGCTAGCATTTCATCTGCGGTGTTGCTATCAGTGTGTCAAGAGTGGGAGAAGAGGGTTTGCATTGACAATCCAACACAATGGGCAGCACTTTGAACACATTTTAGAAGTGATCAAAAACTTGTAAATAACTCATAGTTACATAGTTATTAAGGTTGAAGGAAGACTATATGTCCATGTAGTTCAACCCATAGCCTAACCTAACATGCCCTAACATGTTGATCCAGAAGAAGGCAAAAAAAACCCATGTGGCAAAGAGTAAGCTCCACATTGGGGAAAAAAATTCCTTCCCGACTCCACATACGGCAATCAGACTAGTTCCCTGGATCAACGCCCTATCAAGGAATCTAGTGTATATACCCTGTAACATTATACTTTTCCAGAAAGGTATCCAGTCCCCTCTTAAATTTAAGTAATGAATCACTCATTACAACATCATACGGCAGAGAGTTCCATAGTCTTTCTGCTCTTACAGTAAAGAATCCGCATCTGTTATTATGCTTAAACCTTTTTTCCTCCAACCGCAGAGGATGCCCCCTTGTCCCTGTTTCAGGTCTATGATTAAAAAGATCATCAGAAAGGTCTTTGTACTGTCCCCTCATATATTTATACATTAAAATAAGATCACCCCTTAGTCTTCATTTTTCCAAACTAAATAGCCCCAAGTGTAATAACCTATCTTGGTATTGCAGACCCCCCAGTCCTCTAATAACCTTGGTCGCTCTTCTCTGCACCCGATCAAGTTCAGCTATGTCTTTCTTAAACACCGGAGACCAGAACTGTGCACAGTATTCTAAGTGTGGTCGAACTAGTGACTTGTATAGAGGTAAAATTATGTTCTCCTCATGAGCATCTATGCCTCTTTTAATGCATCCCATTATTTTATTTGCCTTTGTAGCCGCTGCCTGACACTGGCCACTGAATTTAAGTTTGTCATCCACCCATACACCCAGGTCTTTTTCATTGACGGTTTTGCCCAGAGTTTTAGAATTAAGCACATAATTATACATCTTATTACTTCTACCCAAGTGCATGACCTTACATTTATCCCCATTAAAGCTCATTTGCCATTTATCAGCCCAAGCTTCTAGTTTACATAAATCATCCTGTAATATAAAATTGTCCTCCTCTGTATTGATTACCCTGCAGAGTTTAGTGTCATCTGCAAATATTGAAATTCTACTCTGAATGCCCCCTACAAGGTCATTAATAAATATGTTAAAAAGTAGAGGGCCCAATACTGACCCTTGTGGTGCCCCACTGCTAACCGCTACCCAGTCCGAGTGTGCTCCATTAATAACCACCCTTTGTTTCCTATCCCTGAGCCAGCTCTCAACCCACTTGCACATATTTTCCCCTATCCCCATTATTCTCATTTTATGTATCAACTTTTTGTGTGGCACAGTATCAAAAGCTTTTGAAAAGTCCATATACACTACATCCACTGGGTTCCCTTGGTCCAATCCGGAACTTACCTCTTCATAGAAACTGATCAAATTAGTCTGACATGAACGGTCCCTAGTAAACCTGTGCTGATACTGGGTCACGAGGTTATTCCTCTTCAGATACTCCAGTATAGCGTCCCTTAGAATGCCCTCCAGGATTTTACCCACAGTAGAGGTTAAGCTTACTGGCCTATAATTTCCGAGTTCAGTTTTTGTTCCCTTTTTGAATATTGGCACCACATTTGCTATACGCCAGTCCTGCGGCACAGACCCTGTTATTATGGAGTCTTTAAAGATTAAAAATAATGGTCTATCAATGACTGTACTTAATTCCTGCAGTACTCGAGGGTGTATCCCATCCGGGCCCGGAGATTTGTCAATTTTAGTGATTTTTAGACGCCGCCACACTTCCTGCTGGGTTAAGCAGGTGACATTTAATTGGGAATTTTTATCACTAGACATTTTGTCTGCCATGGGATTTTCTTGTGTAAATACTGATGAAAAAAAGTCATTTAGCATATTGGCTTTTTCCTCATCCTCATCCACCATCTCACCCAGACTATTTTTAAGGGGGCCAACACTATCATTTTTTAGTTTCTTACTATTTATGTAGTTAAAGAATATTTTAGGATTATTTTTACTCTCTCTGGCAATGAGTCTCTCTGTCTCAATCTTTGCTGCCTTGATTTGCTTTTTACAGAATTTATTTAATTTTCTGTATTTATTTAATGCCTCCTCACTACCTACTTCCTTTAATTCTCTAAATGCTTTCTTTTTGTCACTTATTGTGCCCCTTACAGCTCTATTTAGCCATATTGGTTTCCTCCTATTTCTAGTATGTTTATTCCCATACGGTATATACTGTGCACAGGTCCTATCCAGGATGCTAATAAACGTCTCCCATTTTCTTTGTGTATTTTTGTGTCTCAGGATATCGTCCCAGTTAATTGCACCAAGATCCTCTCTCATCCATTGGAAATTTGCCCTCCTGAAGTTTAGTGTCCTTGTAACCCCTCTACTACACATCTTTTTAAAGGATACGTGAAAACTTATTATTTTGTGATCGCTATTTCCCAAGTGACCCCCAACCCTTATATTTGATATGCGGTCTGGCCTGTTGGTTAATATTAGGTCTAGCAGTGCCCCCCTTCTTGTTGGGTCCTGAACCAGTTGTGAAAGGTAATTGTCTCTCATAATTGTCAGAAACCGATTACCTTTGCTGGAACTGCAGGTTTCTGTTCCCCAATCTATTTCAGGGTAGTTGAAGTCCCCCATAATAATGACTTCTCCTTGAGTCGCAGCTTCATCTATTTGCTTTACGAGGATATTCTCCATTGCTTCCATTACTTTTGGAGATTTATAACAAACCCCTATCAGTAATTTATTACTTTTCCCCCTCCCCTTATCTCCACCCACAGGGATTCTACATTTTCATTAAATTCACCTATATTATCGCGCAGGATGGGTTTTAAGGAGGATTTTACATATAGACACACCCCTCCCCCTCGCTTATCTGTACGGTCATTTCTGAACAGGCTATAGCCCTGCAAGTTAACAGCCCAGTCATGGCTCTCATCCAGCCACGTTTCAGATATCCCCACCATGTCATAATTATGCTCCAACAACATTAGTTCTAATTCGTCCATTTTGTTGGCGAGGCTTCTGGCATTAGTATACATGCACTTTATGTTCCTCTAAGTACTTCTATTTCTTAAATTATTAACTGTTCTGACCCCACCCCCCATGCCACCGCCACCCCCAACTTCCTTATTTGTGCCCAGGACTCTGTCTGCACTATCTTCCCCTCCTATAAAATGAATACCCTCCCCCCCAATTCCTAGTTTAAACACTCCTCCAACCTTCTAGCCATTCTCTCCCCCAGCACAGCTGCACCCTCCCCATTGAGGTGCAGCCCGTCCCTAGCGTAGAGCCTGTAGCCAACTGAGAAGTCGGCCCAGTTCTGCAGGAAACTGCATGAAAGAATAAAGTTATGTTAAAACCAAGCACACCATTGTTTTTCTTGTGAAATTTTCAATAAGTTTGATGTGTCACGTGACCCTCTTCCCATTGGAAAAAATAAAGTTGGATCAAAAATGGCTGACTTCAAAATGGCCACCATGGTCACCACCCATCTTAAAAAGTTTTCCCCCTCCCATATACTAATGTGCCACAGACAGGAAGGTGTATCCATATAAATTGCCCACCCTGTATAATAAGCTCTGGAGGCAGAGCAATCTTCCAGGCAGCGTCCTCCCCATAATAAAAACCTAAAGAGATGAACTGGAGTATAAGTTGGTGCTTCCAACTTATATTCCAGTTCATCTCTCTTTAGGTTTTTGGTTCAGGTTTTTTGAGCTCTGAACAAAAAAAAAAAAAAGGAGTATGGACTCCCTTTTCCTTGAGCTGGACATTACATTTATGTGGTTTCCCATGGGTATCCATTAGCCAGGTCTCGGTCCTTCTTTGCCCTTATTCACATTACATCATCATGTGACATATCGCAAGTAGTGATAGGCAGACCTGTGGAAGTTCAAGTCTGTCTGTTTCAGTCGAACATTTAAAAAAGTTTGGTTCAGGAACCATAACAGTACGAAAACTCGAACCCAGACCACATTCAAATGAATCGGCAGCCCAAACATCTGGTTTTTCTCATGTTGTTATCTCTGTGACAGTGCGAGAGACACCAGCTCTGATCAGCAGTAAGTTCATTACCGCCAGTCAGAGCACTGTGGTTCCCACACTTTCATACAGATCAAGACCAGTAACTGACTGGTGGTAAAAGGGTTATTTTTAATGTTACAGTAATAAATAGGTGGCAGAGTGTGGGGACTGGGGAGTATTACTTTCAAATAAAGGAGTCTGTGTTTTTGCAACATCTGCCTGGGTCATGGAGTACTCGGAACCGGGTTGGACGGTTCTTAACCCCTTACCGGCATCGGACGTACTATACCGTCCGATGCCGGCTCACCTGCTTTGATGCAGGGCTCCGCGGTGAGCCCGCACCAAAGCCGGGACATGTCAAACGCAGACAGCGGCATTTAACTACCGCTTCCGGCCGGGCGGCCGGAAATGACGTCATCGCCGACCCCCGTCACATGATCGGGGGTCGGCGATGCTTGTGAATGGTAACCATAGGGGTCCTTGAGACCTCTATGGTTACTGATTGCCCGTCGCTGTGAGCGCCACCCTGTGGTCGGCGCTCACAGCACACGTGCAATTCTACTACATAGCAGCGATCAGCAGATCGCTGCTATGTAGCAGAGCCGATCGGGTTGTGCCTGCTTCTAGCCTCTCATGGAGGCTATTGAAGCATAGCAAAAGTTAAAAAAAAAAGTTTAAAAAAATGTGAAAAAAATAAAAAAAACTTAAAAGTTTAAATCACCCCCCTTTCGCCCCAATCAAAATAAATCAATAAAAAAAAATATCAAATCTACGCATATTTGGTATCGCCGCGCTCAGAATCGTCCGATCTATCAAATAAAAAAAAAGTATTAACCTGATCGCTAAACAGCGTAGCGGGGAAAAAAACTCGAAACTCCAGAATTACGTTTTTTTGGTCGCCGCGACATTGCATTAAAATGCAATAACGGGCGATCAAAAGAACGTATCTGCACCGAAATGCTATCATTAAAAACGTCATCTCGGCACGCAAAAAATAAGCCCTCAACCGACCCCAGATGATGAAAAATGGAGACGCTACGAGTATCGGAAAATGGCGCAATTTTTTTTTTTTTTTTTTTTTTTTTAGCAAAGTTTGGAATTTTTTTCACCACTTAGATAAAAAATAACCTAGTCATGTTAGGTGTCTATGAACTCGTACTGACCTGGAGAATCATAATGGCAGGTCAGTTTTAGCATTTAGTGAACCTAGCAAAAAAGCCAAACAAAAAACCAATGTGGGATTGCACTTTTTTTGCAATTTCACCGCACTTGGAATTTTTTCCCCGTTTTCTAGTACACGACATGCTAAAACCAATGATGTCGTTCAAAAGTACAACTCGTCCCGCAAAAAATAAGCCCTCACATGGCCAAATTGACGGAAAAATAAAAAAGTTATGGCTCTGGGAAGGAGGGGAGCGAAAAACGAACACGGAAAAACGAAAAATCCCCCGGTCATGAAGGGGTTAAAGGGGTGGTCATGGCAGCCGTGGCCCTAGGCGTGCAATTAAAAGGGATGGATGATGGGAATGAATAAAGTTTATATAGGAAAAAGGGTTTATTTGTGACACTACATGTGGTACTCGGCCAGGGATGGCCGATGCAGCTTAATGGGAACCTGTCACCGGCATCAGGGGCTTATCGACAGCAATCTGGAATGCTGTAGATAAGCCCCGATGTATCCTAAAAGATGAGAAAAACAGGTTAGATTATACTCACCCAGGGGTGGTCCCGCTGCGGTTCTGGCCCGATGGGCGTTGCGGTCCGGTCCGGTCCGGGGCCTCCCATCTTCTTACGATGACGTCCTCTTCTTGTCTTCGCGCTGCAGCTCTGGCGCAGACGTACTTTGTCTGCCCTGTTGAGGGCAGAGCAAAGTACTGCAGTGCGCAGGCGCTGGGCCTCTCTGACCTTTCCCAGCGCCTGCGCACTGCAGTACTTTGCTCTGTCCTCAACAGGGCAGACAAAGTACGCCTGCACCGGAGCCACAGCCTGAAGAGAAGAAGAGGACATCATCTGATGAAGATAGGAGGCGCCGGACCGGATCACGACACCCATCGGACCAGAACCGGACCGGGACCGCCCCTGGGTGAGTATAATCTAACCTGTTTTTCTCATCTTTCAGGATACATCAGGGGCATATCTACAGCATTCCAGAATGCTGTAGATAAGCCCCTGATGCTGGTGGGCTTAGCTCACCTTCCATTTTGGGGGTGACAGGTTCCCTTTAAAGGGACTGCTGGGGACCATGGTGATGCAGCTGAGATGGTTTGGCTCCCCACATGTGGAGTGGGGGCCCCAGAGCTATCAGAACAGTCTATGTGGGGTTGTGGATGTTGGGGTGCCGGAATGATTGGAGGACACAGTGACTGTAGTTTCTTTACCTTTAATTGCAGATGCATTCCAGGGCACTGGTGACAGGTGATCTTGGAGATCCAGGCAGCCTGAAAGCAGTTTAGAATCCCCTTAGCCAGGTGGGGTTGGAGGCCTCCCTACTGCGCTGTTCTCTGGAATCTTGATGCCTTTAGCTCTCTTCAAGTCCCTCTCTGTCAGTCCCTTAAGTGGAACACTACCCACATGGCAGGCAGCTCGAGCCTTTCCCAGGTGTCACTCCCTCGTGGTGACTCCGGGCTCTAGTCTGCTGCTGTGTCTTCGGGTGTCAGTTGTGGCCAGGAGACCTGCAATCTCCTGCCCTCTGAATTTGATTGCTGGGCATGCAGTCCACACACAACCACAGTCTCCGGTGTCCGGTCTTTTGCGCTCAGTCCTGGGGTGAGGTCAGTCACAGCTCCACTTCCAGGCTCTCCTCACTTCTTGCCTACTCTTCCTTCACTGTCTCTGACTGACTGACTAACCCCGCCTCCAGACCAGAACTTATAGGGCAGCTCCCCTTCTGGTCTGGAGTCAGGAAAGTGTTGCATGCCAGTGTTACCTGCTAAGGGGATCCCTTCTTGCTTCCAGGCATGGCATCACCCCTTGTGAAGGAGACAATGCCACTGTGGCAACCGGACCCCTGGAGTGCCACATTTTTACTTCAATTAAAGGACTTTACTCTGTGTATGTTTTTATTACATTTCACTTTGTTGTTAGTAACGAGGGTGTCTTATAGATGCCTCTCGATTACTAACCTGTGGGTTTGATGTCAGCTGACATTACAAAGCATGTACTTTATTTGCATTTAAAGCAAATTAGTCACCACTGATTTTTGCCACCTATATTTAAAGTAGCATAGTGTAGAGACAAAGACCCCGATTCCAGTGATGTGTTACGTACTGGGCTGCTGGTAATAGCTTTGATAAAATCACTGTTTTATCAGCAGCAGATTATCACTAGAGAACTTGAAAACCTGCTACCAGTTAGTCCTGCATATTCATGAGCTCTGTATAACCCCTACCCCAACACTGATTGGCAGCTTTCTGCCTATGCACAGTGTACACAGGAAGCTGCCAGTCAGTGGTATAGGTGGGGTTACACAAAGCTCAGTATTCAGGGAACTGGCAGGTCTGCAGCAGATAAAACAGGGATTTTATGAAATCTACAGCAAGGAGCTCAGTAAGTGACACATCTTTGGAATCAGGGTTTCTGCCCCAACGTTATCCTGTGCTCAGATGGGGTAAAAATAAACCTGGAGACAGATTACCTTGAAAATGGTTTCTTTAACAATAGTTTGATTGCTGCTTGACCTTCTTCAAACAGTTGCTTACGTTGAGAGAGCAATGACAGATGTTTTGAATTGTTCTGAACAAAATCTGGCAACTATGCTTGAAAAAGGGGGGTTGTATGTAAGAGAACATCATCTATTTAATGAGAATACCATATGTTTATTTCAAAAGGGACTGATGACATAACCATCCAATGCCACACTATAAACCGTATCATGTGGCTGTAATGATAAACTTTAGTTATACCATGAATTATTTCAACATATTTTCTCATGGAGTATTAAATGAAACCGATTATAGACATTAATTGAAGAAACATAATGTGACACTAAATATATTTTATTTCCATGTTATTGTTTTGGTCGGTGGATGAGAGGCAAATCTCTCTACAACATCCGTAAGAAAAATACACATTTCCTTGAAAGTCTTTTTGACCAAGATTTGGTCACGATGCTTCCACTATGTAATAGTCAGCAAGTACGTCGCCATCTATTTTATTAGCTATATATGTTATTTGGAATTGTAACTTGGCCAAAGTTCTGATTAAAAATTGTAATCTTTTCTCTGGTATTTTCTCATGTGCCATTGGTGGAGCTTTCCTCAGCTGGGTATTCTCTGGTTTTAAAAACTTTGCTGTAAAAGCTGATAAGCAGGCTCTGCAGTATTGCGTAGCAGCTGCTGCATAGACTTCTATGGGCAGCAGCTGTAATGTGATTTTAGAAATCTCATTCATTTTGCTGTTACTGGAATAGGAATAGTTGTGACTATTTCACTGCGAATTTTCAAGCTACGCTATCACTCAGCAATCGTGCAGCAGGTCTCTGATTCATGCTGCCCATGGTTTCACAGGTTCCCCTTTAAGTACATTTTCTTGCTAACAGGTTCCCTTTAACGTTGAGTAACAAACAGCTGATGGGTTTATTTTGCCCTTTCTCAATTACCAATTTAGCAAGATGGTGGTGTGTATAGTATACGAGAGGCGATCCAAAAGTAATGATAATCGGTTATTTCTATTGCACACAGAAATTAAAATAAAATGTTTTCTTCTCTCTTAGGCCGGAGTTACACATGCGAGAAACACGTCCGTGTCTCGCATGTGACCAGCAAGCTGTGGCGCCGGCACTTCGGAGCGGAGCGTGCGGCTCCATGTGTTGCTATGCGGCTGCACGCTCCGCTCCGAAGTGTCGGCGCCAGAGCTTGCTGTTCACATGCGAGACACGGACGTGTTTCTCGCATGTGTGACTCCGGCCTTAGGTACCCACTAGTCCAGGAAAAACAAATCACTTAAATAGACCACGATTCCCGGGAGCTACATTCATTTGAATATGAACTGCCGAGGAGTGAACATCAAAATGGAAAAAAACGAGCTCAGAGCTGTCATCAAATACCTCTGCTTGAAAAAAATGACTACCAAAGACATACACAGCGACTTGGTGGAAACATTGGGGGACTCTTCTCCTCCATATTCCACAGTTTCACGCTGGGCCAAGGAATTTAAGCTGGGAAGAACATCGACGGAAGATGAACATCGTGAAGGACGCCCATCCACGTCCCTCAATGAAGAAAACGTGAAAAAAGTTGAAGTTGTATTGGCAGATCGAAGGGTGACTATCAGGCATGTAGCTGAGGTCCCAGGGATCTCATATGGCAGTATTCAAAGAATCCTTGCAAAAGAATTGCATATGAGAAAGGTCTCCGCGCGTTGGGTGCCAAAAATGTTAACCAACGAGCAAAAGAAGAAACGAGTTGACATTTCAATAGCAAATCTCGAAAAGTTCCAAGCAGACAAGGAAATTTTTTTGTGACGTTTTTTGACCATGGACGAGACCTGGATCCACCACTTTGATCCCGAAACTAAACAACAATCGATGACCTGGAAACGAGCCGACGCCGAAGAAATTCAAAGTGTCAAGCTCAGCAGGGAAGGTTATGGCGTCCGTTTTTTGGGACGCTGAAGGAATTATTATGGTGGACTATTTGGAGAAGGGAGCCACTATTACGGGCTCCTACTACGCAGAACCAATAAGAAGATTGCGGGAGGCTATCAAGGAGAAAAGGCGCAGAAAACTGCGGACTGGAGTGCTGTTTCACCCAGATAACGCGCCGGCTCACAAAGCTGCAGTTGCCATGGCTACCATTCAAGAAGCGGGCTTTGAACTGGTGGAACACCCTCCCTATTCGTGAGATCTAGCCCCAGTGACTTCTTTCTCTTTCCTCGGCTCAAGGAACACCTCCGGGGCAAGAAATTTGATGACAATAGCGACGTGATAACATAGTAACATAGTTAGTAAGGCCGAAAAAAGACATTTGTCCATCCAGTTCAGCCTATATTCCATTATAATAAATACCCAGATCTACGTCCTTCTACAGAACCTAATAATTGTATGATACAATATTGTTCTGCTCCAGGAAGACATCCAGGCCTCTCTTGAACCCCTCGACTGAGTTCGCCATCACCACCTCCTCAGGCAAGCAATTCCAGATTCTCACTGCCCTAACAGTAAAGAATCCTCTTCTATGTTGGTGGAAAAACCTTCTCTCCTCCAGACGCAAAGAATGCCCCCTTGTGCCCGTCACCTTCCTTGGTATAAACAGATCCTCAGCGAGATATTTGTATTGTCCCCTTATATACTTATACATATATAAGCGCTGTTGGGGATTTTTTTGAGGGTCAAGATCAAGAATTTTTTTTGAAGGGAAAAGAGATGGACTAAATGTATAGACTTGTTAGGAGACTATGTAGAAAAATATTTTTTTTTACTATATTCATTGTGTTTAGTATTGATTATCATTACTTTTGGATCGCCTCGTATAGTTGGCAAATTTATCACTATTCTGGACAGTAGGAGCAAATTCAACAGTTTATATCTAGCTTCGTTATTTGGTGCTGAAATTCACACAACTCAGCGGAAAGATGATTAATTCTTAAGAATAAAGAAAACACTGTGTAACTTACCACTTGTAGAATATCGGTATGGTTGCCATTTAATGCGATATCCACAGTTTTATTATTACATGGCTAGAAAATAGGTAGATAAAAATAGATGGTGTTAGGATGAAATAAGATAAATCATCTGAAGATTGAGAATTAGCCATTGTTGGCACATTACAACAGCCATGGCCAATACCAACTATGACTAACAGTGGAATGTTACATAAGATATCATTATTTCATGTTATTGTACTCTGGGTTAATACCCCGGTCTTCATGAAACTGCGGTTGCCTTTTGATTAACACCATTAATTCAATTTGTTATAGATGTCTGTTAATATTTCAACTCGAGATCAGAAAAAAGGTTTCTGCATCCCTGGTCCCACGTCCGGTCCAGTCCTCTTTGACAGCTGGATGTTGCTCTGCGATGCACGTCATGATATTGTATGACATAGTGGCCACTAGTGGCACCCAGGATGCCAGGCTCATACTCATTTGCGAAAAATAAGGATTGCACTAGGACCATTGTTATTCAATGGGTGACATGTCATCTGTGATTTTTTTTCTCAGCCGAAATAGGACTGAGAAAAAAAATCGCAGAATGTTGAAATTTGCTGCATATCTTGGACGAGACTTGCCAATGCAAGTCAATGGATGCAAGAAAAAAATGCACAGCACTCGCACCATGCGAGTGCTTTCCATTTTTAACGCACCGGTGTCCTTTGAAAAGCCGCAAATTCATATGCGGCTACTGTAAAAATCACACTAACAGGTTATAATAGAAAAGATAGAATAGATATATACACATAGAATACATATACTGTATATCTATGTGCATGTCAGTAACCCACACATATACAGTGTGTCCATATAGTCATGGTGCACTTTTGACCAGTAACTGGAAGGCAACAAAAGACGATAGAAATGTGAAATCTGCTCCAAATAAAAGAAAAACTCTCCCAGTTTCATACATATTCAGTGCAGTTTGATGTAGGCTCCATTTGTTGCCCTACATACATCCAAATGATAGTGAAGTTCTTGCCACAAATGGGTAAGGACGTCTGGTGTAACAGAGTGAATAATGTCTGTAATTCTCTGTTTTAAGTAATTAATATTGTTAATACGTTCAATGCACCCATGTTGCTTCACAAAAGTCTAAGGGCATCAGATTCGGGGATCGTGGTGGCCATGGCTTGACAGAACCCCTAGTGGTGCTAATGCAACCATCCCGGCTGTAAACCACTAATGAATGAATGAGAAGCTGCCGGTGGCAGCATCAGTGATGTCACTGATGCTGCGCTGACTCACAGCTTGACCAGCGGTGAACTCTTGAGCATGGGAAAATGAAGTGCCACTGATGCTGCCGCTGGCAGCTTCTCATTCATTCATCAGTGGTTTACAGCCGGGATGGTCGCATTGGCACCACTCCCGGTTTTAAACTGTATATTCCCTAGATATGGATTACGATATGGGACTGACTGAATGCCTAACAGGTATGGTATATTGTTGGTTTGTTATTTTTTCATTTATTACAGGAAATCGAGGGCATCGCATGGATTAGTCGTAACAATAAAATGGTCAAACTGTGTTTAGTGTTTTATTTCATTAAAATACTTTATTCTGGCTGTGTCTTTATTTAACCCTTTACCAACTATAGGATTAGTAATGGATAGGTGCCTTATTGACACCTCTCCATTACTAAGCCGGCTTGATGTCACCTTACAATACAAAGGTGATATAAACCCCACAATTATTACACCACTTGCCACCGCTACAGGGCAAGTGGGAAGAGCGAGGCTAAGCACCAGAATTGGTGCATCTTACAGATGTGCCTTTTCTGGGCCGGCTTAGTGCTGATGTTTTAGCCAGGGGGGCCAATATCCATGGTCCCTTCCAAGGCTATTAATATCAGCCCGCAGCTGTCTGCATAGCCTTTGCTGGTTATTAATTATGAGGGAATCCCGTGTAATTTTTTTGGGGGGGTTCCCCCATTTTAATAGTTAGCAAAGCCTAAGTATATAGCTGTGAGCTGACCTAAATAGCCTGGGAAGCTCCATTGGTATTACCCCCTTTCCAGGCTATAAACATCTGCCCCCAGTCGCTGGCTTTCCCACTGCTGGTTTTGCAAATGGCACCATTATTCTCAAACTAATAATCATTAATTGAATACATGTCCCATAATTTGCACAAACTATACTAATTGTATTGATCACACACATCTATTTATCTAGCTATTCTGCATGGATTTATTGTATGTAAACCATGTCTGCTATCCTGCATTGATTTTACAGAAGCATACAAATGAATTAATGACTAATCTTCTATCTATATCACTATGCAATATAAAGATATACAGTACAGACCAAAAGTTTGGACACACCTCATTTAAAGATTTTTCTGTATTTTCATGACTATGAAAATTGTACATTCACACTAAAGGCATCAAAACTGTGAATTAACACATGTGGAATTATATACTTAATAAAAAAGTGTGAAACAACTGAAATTATGTCTTATATTCTAGGTTCTTAAAAGCAGCCACCTTTTGCTTTGATGACTGCTTTGCACACTCTTGGCATTCTCTTGATGAGCTTCAAGAGGTAGTCACCGGGAATGGTCTTCCAACAATCTTGAAGGAGTTCCCAGAGATGCTTAGCACTTGTTGGCCCTTTTGCCTTCACTCTGCGGTCCAGCTCACCCCAAACCATTTCGATTGGGTTCAGATCTGGTGACTGTGGAGGCCATGTCATCTGGCGTAGCACCCCATCACTCTCCTTCTTGGACAAATAGCCCTTACACAGCCTGGAGGTGTGTTTGGGCTCATTGTCCTGTTGAAAAATAAATGATGGTCCAACTAAACGCAAACCGGATGGAATAGCATGCTGCTGCAAGATGCTGTGGTAGCCATGCTGGTTCAGTATTCCTTCAATTTTGAATAAATCCCCAACAGTGTCACCAGCAAAGCACCCCAACACCATCACACCTCCTCCTCCATGCTTCACGGTGGGAACCAGGCATGTAGAGTCCATCCGTTCACCTTTTCTACGTCGCACAAAGACACGGTGGTTGGAACCAAAGATCTCAAATTTGGACTCATCAGACCAAAGCACAGATTTCCACTGGTCTAATGACCATTCCTTGTGTTCTTTAGTCCAAACAAATCTCTTCTGCTTGTTGCCTGTCCTTAGCAGTGGTTTCTTAGCAGCTATTTTACCATGAAGGCCTGCTGCACAAAGTCTCCTCTTAACAGTTGTTGTAGAGATGTCTTCTGCTAGAACTCTGTGTGGCATTGACCTGGTCTCTAATCTGAGCTGCTGTTAACCTGCGATTTCTGAGGCTGGTGACTCGGATAATCTTACCCTCAGAAGCAGAGGTGACTCTTGGCCTTCCTTTCCTGGGGCGGTCCTCATGTGAGCCAGTTTCTTTGTAGCGCTTGATGGTTTTTGCCACTGCACTTGGGGATACTTTCAAAGTTTTCCCAATTTTTCAGACTTACTGACCTTCATTTCTTAAAGTAATGATGGCCACTCGTTTTTCTTTACTTAGCTGCTTTTTTCTTGCCATAATACAAATTCTAACAGTCTATTCAGTAGGACTAATAGCTGTGTATCCACCAGAATTCTGCACAACACAACTGATGGCCCCAACCCCATTTATAAGGCAAAAAATCACACTTATTAAACCTGACAGGGCACACCTGTGAAGTGAAAACCATTCCCGGTGACTACCTCTTGAAACTCATCAAGAGAATGCCAGGAGTGTGCAAAGCAGTCATCAAAGCAAAAGTGGCTACTTTGAAGAACCTAGAACATAAGACATAATTTCAGTTTTTTCACACTTTTTTGTTAACTATATAATTCCACATGTGTTAATTCATAGTTTTGATGCCTTCAGTGTGAATGTACAATTTTCATAGTCATGAAAATACAGAAAAATCATTAAATGAGAAGGTGTGTCCAAACTTTTGGTCTGTACATACATACATACATACATACATACATACATACATACATACATACATACATACATATGTCCATATATATATCTCCCAACCCTTGTAGATTGTGAGCCCTCGCGAGCAGGGTCCCCTCTCCTCCTGTACCAGTTGTGACTTGTATTGTTCAAGACTATTGTACCTGTTTTTATTATGTATACCCCTCCTCACATGTAAAGCGCCATGGAATAAACGGCGCTATAATAATAAATATATATTTATGTATATGTGTGTAACTGATTATATATATATATATATATATATATATATATATATATATATATATATATATATATATATATATATATACCGTATTTTTCGCTTTGTAAGACGCTCCGGATTATAAGACGCACCCCAAATTTTGAGGAGAAAAATAGGAAAAAACTATTTTTTAATAAATTGGTGGGGCGTCTTATAATCCATGCGTCTTATTACTTACCAGGGGTTGTGGTTGTGGTGGATCAGGGTCCCAGGCTCGTTGCCGGAGGCAGGAGTGGAGCATTGCTGCAGGCTGGGATGAGGGGGTCTGCAGGGGGCTCCTGTGCTGCAGGGGGGCTCCTGTGCTGCAGCCTGGGATGAGGGGTCTGCAGGGGGCTCCTTTGCTGCAGGCTGGGATGAGGGGTCTGCAGGGGGCTCCTTTGCTGCAGGCTGGGATGAGGGGTCTGCAGGGGGCTCCTGTGCTGTAGGGCTGTCTCCGGTGCTGCGGGGGGCTCTGGCGACATTTTGTGAAAGACCAGAGCCCCCCGGCAGTTCTTCCATGCGTTCCAGTATGACTAATTCCGGGAAAATGGCCGCCGGAATCTCGAGAGATGAGATCTCAGCGCTGAAATCTCATCTCCCGAGATTCCGGCGGCCATTTTCCCGGAGTCAGTCATACTGGAACTAACTCCGGGAAAATGGCCGCCGGAATCTCGAGAGATGAGATCTCAGCGCTGAAATCTCATCTCCCGAGATTCCGGCGGCCATTTTCCCGGAATTAGTCATACTGGAACGCATGGAAGAACTGCCGGGGGGCTCTGGTCTTTCACAATATGTCGCCAGAGCCCCCCGCAGCACCGGAGCCTTCAGCATCACCCGGGGCAGCAGCGGACAACCCCGGCAGTGGCGGCGGACGACAGCGGCGGCAGGCGGTAGCGGCGGCGGACACCCCCTCCTCCCAGCCTGTAATGGTAAGCGGTATATCCGCTTTGTTAGACGCACCCACATTTCCCCCCCAAATTTGGGGGAAATAAAGTGCGTCTTACAAAGCGGAAAATACGGTATATATATATATATATATATATATATATATATATATATATATATACACACACTGCTCAAAAAAATAAAGGGAACACTTAAACAACTTAAACAACAGAACTCCGAGTAAATCAAACGTCTGTGAAATCAAACTGTCCACTTGGGAAGCAACACTGATTGACAATCAATTTCATATGCTGTTGTGCAAATGGAATAGACAACAGATGGAAATTATTGGCAATTATCAAGACACACTCAATAAAGGAGTGGTTGTGCAGGTGGGGACCACAGACCGCATCTCAGTATCAATGCTTTCTGGCTGATGTTTTGGTCACTTTTGAATGTTGGTTGTGCTTTCACACTCGTGATAGCATGAAATGGACTCTACAACCCACACAAGTGGCTCAGGTACTGCATCTCATCCAGGATTGCACATCAATGCAAGCTGTGGCAAGAAGGTTTGCTGCGTCTGTCAGCATAGTGTCCAGAGGCTGGAGGAGGGCAACAACCCAGCAGCAGGACCGCTACCTCAGCCTTTGTGCAAGGAGGAACAGGAGGAGCACTGTCAGAGCCCTGCAAAATGACTTCCAGCAGGCCACAAATGTGCATGTGTTTGCACAAACGGTTAGAAACCAACTCCATAAGGATGATCTGAGTTCCCTACGTCCACAGATGTGGGTTGTGCTCACAGCCCAGCACTGTGCAGGATGATTGGAATTTGCCACAGAACAACAGTATTGGCAAATTCGCCACTGCCGCCCTATGCTCTTCACAGATGAAAGCAGGTTCACACTGAGCACATGTGACAGACTTGACAGAGTCTGGAGAAGCTGTGGAGAGTGATCTGCTGCCTGCTACATCCTTCAGCATGACCGGTTTGGCAGTGGGTCAGTAATGGTGTGGGGTGGCATTTCTTTGGAGGGCTGCACAGCCCTCCATGTGCTCGCCAGAGATAGCCTGACTGCCATTAGGTACCGAGATGAGATCCTCAAACCCCTTGTGAGACCATATACTGGTGCGGTTGGCCTTGGGTTCCTCCTAATGCAGGACAATGCCAGACCTCATGTGGCTGGAGTGTGTCAGCTGATCTGGGTACATGTGTATGTCCCTCTTTCTGGTATATGTCCACCATCCTGGTATATGTCTACCATCCTGGTATATGTTCCCGCATCCTGGTACAGTTCTCACATCCTGGCAGATGTTCTCTCATCCTAGTATATGTTCCCAATACTGGTATGTGCTTCTCATCCTGGTATATGTCCTCCCATCCTGGTATATGCTTCTCATCCTGGTATATTTCCCCCTTTCTGGTATATTTGCCTCTTTCTGGCATATGTCCCCCATCCTGGTATATGGTCCCGATCCTGGTACATGTTCCCCTATCTGATGTATGTCCCTCTTTCTGGTATATATGTCCCTCATTCTGGTATATGACCACCATTCTGGTATATGTCCCCCATCCTGGTATATGTTCCCCCATCCTGGTATATGTTCCCCATTCTGGTATATGTCCACCATCCTGGTATATGTTCCCCCATCCTGGTATATGTTCCCCCATCCTGGTATATGTTCCCCATTCTGGTATATGTCCACCATCCTGGTATATGTCCCCCATCCTGGTATATGTCCCCCACACTGGTATATGCACCCCATCCTGCTGTATATGCACTCTATCCTGGTATATATGTCCTCCATCCTGGCATATGTTCTCCCATTCTAGCAAGAGTCAAAAGTCAGATATTATAGATAGAAAGACTCTAGAAAGAATCAAACTAAAGTTTCCAACATGTCTCCTGAAATAACACCTCTTCTTTCATTTTATCTTTCATTTTACCTACAGCCTTTCAATGAATAGTAACCACTAACTAAATATTAGAACACTCATGAAAAGTTACAGTATAAGCCCTGCATGCATTCAGGGAATAAATCAGAGAGGAAAATATCCCTCACTAGGAGTGTTGGTGACATCACTGCACCCTTTATAGTGGACCATTGTACTTCTGGTGCTAAGCAGGATCCTGCACATGGAACTCTCGCCGTTGTGTAACAATCTACGAGTCACATATATTTATAACATTCCTCACGTTTAGTCACACTCACTACATAAAGTTTACATGGTTGCTGAAATTCAGTTTCCGGTCAAATACACTTGCAGGTCAGAATGTAATCCTATTCACTATAATTACTTGAGATTTTGTGACCACGACGAGGGGAATAAAGTATTGCACAGAGCCATTTGTACAAGACTATTCGTGTAATGTATGGATATAGTGTGTACTCTAAAGCAGTGTTTCTCAACTCCGGTCCTCAAGACCCACCAACAGGTCATGTTTTCCGGATTTCCTTAGTATTGCATAGGTGATGGAATTAATGCTTGAGCAGGTGATGAAATTATCACCTGTGCAATACTAGGGAAATCCTGAAAACATGACCTGTTGGTGGGTCTTGAGGACTGGAGTTGAGAAACACTGCTCTGAAGGGATATATACTCTTAGCTGTATATGAGAGTCCTCAATAGTGTATTTTGAAATGTTTTTTTCTAAATTAGAGGATGGAGTTGAGAAGAATAAAATCGATTTATACTGTAAGGCCGGGGTCACACAGGTGACTAAAATGGACGAGTGCAATGCGATAAAAAAATCGCATTGCACTCGGACCAATGTTAAACTGTGGGGCAGCTCCCAGCAGCCGATTTTTTTTTTGTGTCAGCCGTTTTCCTCGGTCCCAGACAATCGCAGCATGATGCGTGTTGTGAATTCTGTTGTCGGGCTCCCTCCTGTGGTCATGAATGGTGCTTCGGCTGATTCTGTCCATGGACTTTCTCTGGTGGCTGTGGGTGTTTCTGAGTTTCCTTCCACAGGTGACGAGGTTAATTCGTTAGCTGGCTGCTCTATTTAACTCCACTTAGATCTTTGCTCCATGCCACCTGTCAATGTTCCAGTATTGGTCTAGTTCACTCCTGGATCGTTCTTGTGACCTGTCTTCCCAGCAGAAGCTAAGTGACTGCTTGTTTTTCTCTGGTTTGCTATTTTTCTGTCCAGCTTGCTATTTTGATTGTTGGCTTGCTTGCTGGAAGCTCTGGGACGCAGAGGGAGCGCCTCCGCACCGTGAGTCGGTGCGGAGGGTCTTTTTGCGCCCTCTGCGTGGTCTTTTTGTAGGTTTTTGTGCTGACCGCAAAGCTACCTTTCCTATCCTCAGTCTGTTCAGTAAGTCGGGCCTCACTTTGCTTAATCTATTTCATCTCTGTGTTTGTATTTTCATCTTTACTCACAGTCATTATATGTGGGGGGCTGCCTTTTCCTTTGGGGAATTTCTCTGAGGCAAGGTAGGCTTTATTTTTCTATCTTTAGGGCTAGCTAGTTCCTTAGGCTGTGCCGAGTTGCATAGGGAGCGTTAGGAGCAATCCACGGCTATTTCTAGTGTGGTTGATAGGATTAGGGATTGTGGTCAGCAGAGTTCCCACGTCCCAGAGCTCGTCCTATATTATCA
This sequence comes from Ranitomeya imitator, assembly GCF_032444005.1. Lineage (NCBI taxonomy): Eukaryota > Metazoa > Chordata > Amphibia > Anura > Dendrobatidae > Ranitomeya > Ranitomeya imitator. Next base: position 787,077,806 of record NC_091283.1, read on the forward strand.
GTAACTATCAGGTCATTCCGTGTGCTCTTAACCACCAGGTCCATTATTGTCCTGACCACCAGGTCATAACAGCTGCGATTGTCAAGGACACTCGGCCGACACTCGGCTCACTCGCACCCATATAAACCTATGGGTGTGAGTGAGACAACGCACATCACTCGGATATCATCGGAGTGATGTGCGATGAAACGCTGACCCCGGCAATGGAGGAGATGGAGAAATTAGTTTCTCCGCCTCCTCCGCAGCTGTGCTCTGATCCGCTCTCTGCGATAGGCTTGGAGCCCAGACACATGACACTCAGCTCCCGCTCGCAGCAGGGCAGGGGCTGAGGGTCATTAGCATATCGCATCCGATGCAATATGCTAGTGTGACTCCAGCCTAAGTGAATTTAGCTTATGTGAAAGTGTAATAGGTTTTTTTATTATTTTTACTTCTTCATTATCTAAATACTCTTTGTTCTATGATTTCTATGATGCAGATTAGTGAATATACCATTACTTTCAGTGTGACTTCCAATAGTAATGCAAAGAATAGACATTGTAGCCCGCTTACCTTCAGATCAGTGTTTATTTCCAGAAGCCAAAGAGATGGCACGATGCTTAATAAGTAGCAGAATATTGGAGGAGAGACCCTGTGGAAACAAGATATGAAATCACTGAAATAAATTGGAAAAAATACCATAAAAAAGACGTATTGTCCAGGTATGTGAGTGAGATGTATAAATAGTGGTAATAACTAGTCTGTTGTTATTTCACATAAGAATCAAGATAACAGAAAAGCGAGAAAGGCAAGTAGAATGTAAAATGTCCTTAAAGGTGGCTCCCTATGAAAATCTTTTATGACATATTAATCAGATATGCCAGGTCTGATTAGAATCTTTCACCAATACTGACATACACTATCTATTAATATGTTACAAAAGTATTTACTAGAAAATCACTATAAAGTTACAAATTAGGAGAAAAAATCTAAGGCAAATCCATGGCAAAATACAAGGGTTCCACGCAAATTGGTTGCTGATTTTGCTGCGGAATTCACTGTTATATTGTCACGGGTTTACCACGACAGAGAGGAGCCAGAAGATCACAGTGTTTGAATTCTCCTACTCCTGCACTGATTAGAAGCACTTCACCTTCTTATTAAACAGTGTAAATTTCTTTTGGCAGTGCAGGGGTTAATCTGCTCAGTTGAGTGCTTCTGGAGCATTAAGGCTCTCAGCTGTGCACTGTTAGCCACTTCCATCTCCTATATAATCTGGGTCCTGGCTAGCACTCATTGTCAGAGTAGCTTATGCTGCACGGATGGAGGTTGCTGGTGGTTTTGGGAGTAGGCGGTTGGTGGATTTATCAGTGACTGTTGCTAGGTTTTGAGTGTGGGATAATTCCCTTTCTTCTCCTACTTTGGTTTAACCCCATTCTCCACTCCCCGGGGCATACCTCTGTTATACGTGAGTATGTATGTGAATGTTTGGTATTTTTCGTTACCCGTTCATATTACCTTGTTAGTCTGGTTGGTGTATTCCGGAACACTACAATTCCCCTCTTACCTGAGTGGGGGAAGAGTACAGACTAAGACATATATTGCAAAGAGTACAAGCAGTGAATAAAATGCACAGCGTAAATTGACAAGCTGCATATATAGTATTGGCAATGCAGGTCAATTTCCATGCAGATCTCTCACAGATTGTTTTAAGAAACTTGCCAATTTATAGGTGTGTAGTAGAGTTAAGTGACCTTGACCTTTTTAGAGTCGAGCCGGGTTTCGTGAAACCCGACTATCTCAAAAGTCGGGTCGAGTGAAATCGGCCGATTATGACGTAAAGTCGGGATCGACCGAAACACGAAACCCAATGCAAGTCAATGGGGCAGCATAGTCGGCAGTGAGTGGGGGCCAGGAAAACACCTAGAGTGCCCATTTTAATGTCAAAACCATCCATTCTTCTTAATGAAGCTTGTCAAGCGTAATTTACCTTATAATAATTGGAAGGCATTTGAAATTGGGGGTCATTTGGCTAAAGTTGTGGTGGGTAGGGCTGGTTCAAGTAATTAGTGGGCCCAGGAAATCTGGACCACGCCACGGCAGTGGAGCAGGGAGAGGTAAGTATTTCAACTTTGCAAGTGCTGTGAACCTGAGCGAGCAGGGGGGGCCCACTCGTTGGCATTGGCACTGGCACAGGGCCCCTCAAAGTACAGCGGTGTGTTTGCACGGCGGGGGCGCCTCCCACCGGCAGCAACACTTTTGCGTACTATGAGAGGCCCTGTGCCAGTGACGTCGCCAACTAGTATTCCTCCCCCCACCTGATGAAGGAACCTGCACCTTCCTCTTTGTCCCCGTGTAAGGTGGTATGGTATGCGGGAAGAGCAACCTGACTTTCAGCAGGGTCACAATGTTGTTGTGTAGCGTGCACGGGGAATGTTGCGTTATGGGTCAATGTACCAGCAGACTCGTCTATCACTGGCTGGGCAATGGGCAGGATGAGTAGGAAACACAGATATAGGCCCAAAGAATAAAGTTGGCTAAATGCAGTTCAAAATTGGTAACACAGGAATAACCAGGGGGCATTACAGTGGAGGACAACTGGAATGAGAGGCTGACACAGAGAGTAGGCCCAAATCAGTAAGTAGTCGAAATGCAGTTCAAAATTGGCAACCATAGTAAACAGGCGGCACAGCTTTGTTCAGTGGAGGAGAACAGCAAGGAGTGGCAGACACCGATAGTAGGCCCCAACCCAACTAGTAGGCCAAATGCAGTCTAACATTAACAACTACTTAACGAGCGCCTGAAAACGGAATTTCAGGACAGGAAACCAGGAGAACAGCAAGGAGCAGCAGACACTGTTAGTAGGCCCCAAACCAACTAGTACGCCAAATGCAGTTGTTCCATTTAACCACAATTTAACGAGAGCCTGAAGATAGAAGCTCAGGAAAGGTAACCTGGAGAACACCTTGGAGTGGAACACACCATCTCTCTCCACCTCATACCCATTTTGTAGGCCTAATGCAGTGTAGTTTTCTACAACTACTAAACGAGAGTCGGAAGACCGAAGCAATGGCAAGGAAACCTGGGGAACACCTTGGAGTGTAACACACCATCTCTCTCCACCCCATACCCAATTTGTAGGCCTAATGCAGCCTACTTTCCGACAACTACTAAACGAGAGCATGAAGATCGAAGCTCAGGAAAGGCAACCTGGGGAACACCTTGGAGTGTAACACACCCTCTCTCTACACCACGGAAGGGCTGATTCTTAGGAAGGAAGGCTGTCGGAAAGAAGCAGGGCGTGTCCGAGGGTGATTATATTCTTATTAGGTATATACTCACCCTCGGACGCGCCCTGCTTCTTTATTTGTAATGAATGTTTATTTGCAATGTGGTTTTGACTTACTCTATTTTTTTTGGTAAATAATGATTTTATTATTTTCATTGTTTTGCATCTTCTTGGCAATAATATAAAGAAGACGCGACAGGACAACACTCGGTGGATGCCATATCTGTGTTTTAAATTGAAAAAAACTTTCAGTTAACTACTTGCAGGAGAAAGTTATTGTAGCTGGTGGCCATTTTTAGTACTGTACCAGATTTTTGTTGTATGTGTTTGTTTTTAATGTTAAAATGTCTGCATTTGATATCTCTCCAGTATTTTCTTTTTTATAAGCAAAATACTTATTTTTATATTTTCTGATGTTGGTTCAAGGGATACACGGGCAGCAGTAGACAGGTCAGTGGAGGCCTAGTGGAAGGAGGGACCGCAGACAGGCTTCGAAGGCCTAACATAATAAATTGGGCTGGCTGTAGGCAATTTAAAATTGGTTCCAGGGGAACACGGGCAGCAGTAGACAGGTCAGTGGAGGCCTAGTGGAAGGAGTGACCGCAGACAGGCTTCGAAGGCCTAACATAAGAAAAATGTCAATACAATGGTATTGACAGTGCCAGGCATTGAAGGATGTCAGCGCATAGACTAAACATTGGTGGAGCTGTGAGAGAAAATTTTGCAAGTGGTAGAGCACTGTTTGAGCTGGGGTGAGGGGAAACTGTCTTATGGCCGGCGGTACAGGCCCAGGGCCCCTCATATTACAACGGTGTGTCTGACGTTGGGTGCGCACCACCACCGCCAGACACTTTATTGTACTATGAGGGACCTAGTGGCAGTGCCGTCGACCAAAAGCGGGCACACCCACCTCCTCAGACAAACAGTACTCTCACGGGTGCTGGCGCCAAGTGGCGATACCACGGCCCCGTGTGGGGACTTTGGCCATTTAGTGAGGTGTAAACATGTCGTATGCTGGACAATCAGGTGCAGAAAATTACGAGATTGGAAAAGGCATTCAGAATAGTCCACAGGCAAGACCTTTTCATAGGAAAGCTAGGTGTCAGCCGGGCAAGGTGGGGCAAAAGATTTCGAAATCCAGTTGTGGTTCATTTTAATGAAGGTTAGATCATCTACATTTTGGGTAGCCAGACGAGTCCTTTTTTCTGTTAGTATTGAACCTGCAGCACTGAATACTCTTTCTGATAGGACACTAGCTGCCGGGCAAGCAAGCTCCTGCAATGCATATTCTGCCAATTCTGGCCAGGTGTCTAATTTTGATGCCCAGTAATCAAATGGGAATGACGGTTGAGGGAGAACGTCGATAAGGGATGAAAAATAGTTAGTAACCATACTGGACAAATGTTGTCTCCTGTCACTTTGAATTGATGCTGCAGTACCTGTCCTGTCTGCGGTCATAGCAAAATCACTCCACAACCTGGTCAGAAAACCCCTCTGGCCAACGACACTTCTGATTTCTGCCCCTCTAACTCCTCTGGTCTGCTGGCCCCTGCAGCTCGTGTGAGAACGATCACGGGCGCTGTGTGCAGGGAATGCCAGAAGCAAACGGTCAACAAGAGTTGATTGTTTGGTTGCTAATATTAGTTCCAAGTTCTCATGTGGCATTATATTTTGCAATTTGCCTTTATAGCGAGGATCAAGGAGGCAGGCCAACCAGTAATCGTCATCGTTCATCAATTTTGTTATGCGTGTGTCCCTTTTGAGGATACGTAAGGCATAATCCGCCATGTGGCCCAAAGTTCCAGTTCTCAAATCTGTGGTTGTGCTTGGTTGAGGGGCAGTTTCAGGCAAATCCACGTCACTTGTGTCCCTCCAAAAACCAGAACCCGGCCTTGCCGCGCCAACAATTTCCACTGGCCCCGGAAAAGCTTCCTCATTAAAAATATAATCATCCCCATCATCCTCCTCATCCTCCTCCTCCTCTTCGCCCGCTACCTCGTCCTGTACACTGCCCTGGCCAGACAATGGCTGACTGTCATCAAGGCTTTCCTCTTCCTCAGCTGCTGACGCCTGATCCTTTATGTGCGTCAAACTTTGCATCAGCAGACGCATTAGGGGGATGCTCATGCTTATTATGGCGTTGTCTGCACTAACCAGCCGTGTGCATTCCTCAAAACACTGAAGGACTTGACACATGTCTTGAATCTTCGACCACTGCACACCTGACAACTCCATGTCTGCCATCCTACTGCCTGCCCGTGTATGTGTATCCTCCCACAAAAACATAACAGCCCGCCTCTGTTCACACAGTCTCTGAAGCATGTGCAGTGTTGAGTTCCACCTTGTTGCAACGTCTATGATTAGGCGATGCTGGGGAAGGTTCAAAGAACGCTGATAGGTCTGCATACGGCTGGAGTGTACGGGCGAACGGCGGATATGTGAGCAAAGTCCACGCACTTTGAGGAGCAGGTCGGATAACCCCGGATAACTTTTCAGGAAGCACTGCACCACCAGGTTTAAGGTGTGAGCCAGGCAAGGAATGTGTTTCAGTTGGGAAAGGGAGATGGCAGCCATGAAATTCCTTCCGTTATCACTCACTACCTTGCCTGCCTCAAGATCTACAGTGCCCAGCCACGACTGCGTTTCTTTCTGCAAGAACTCGGACAGAACTTCAGCGGTGTGTCTGTTGTCGCCCAAACACTTCATAGCCAATACAGCCTGCTGACGTTTGCCAGTAGCTGCCCCATAATGGGAGACCTGGTGTGCAACAGTGGCAGCTGCGGATGGAGTGGTTGTGCGACTGCGGTCTGTGGACGAGGTCTCGCTTCTGCAGGAGGAGGAGGAGGAGGGGGTGCGAACGGCTACTGCCAACTGTTTCCTAGACCGTGGGCTAGGCAGAACTGTCCCAAACTTGCTGTCCCCTGTGGACCCTGCATCCACCACATTTACCCAGTGTGCCGTGATGGACACGTAACGTCCCTGGCCATGCCTACTGGTCCATGCATCTGTTGTCAGGTGCACCTTTGTGCTCACAGATTGCCTGAGTGCATGGACGATGCGCTCTTTAACATGCTGGTGGAGGGCTGGGATGGCTTTTCTGGAAAAAAAGTGTCGACTGGGTAGCTCGTAGCGTGGTACAGCGTAGTCCATCAGGGCTTTGAAAGCTTCGCTTTCAACTAACCGGTAGGGCATCATCTCTAACGAGATTAGTCTAGCTATGTGTGCGTTCAAACCCTGTGTACACGGATGCGAGGCTAAGTACTTCCTTTTTCTAACCATAGTCTCATGTAGGGTGAGCTGGACTGGAGAGCTGGAGATCGTGGAACTAGCGGGGGTGCCGGTGGACATGGCAGACTGAGAGACGGTGGGAGATGGTATTGTTGCCACCGGTGCCCTAGATGCAGTGTTTCCTACTACGAAATTGGTGATTCCCTGACCCGGACTGCTTTGGCCTGGCAAAGAAACCTGCACAGATACTGCAGGTGGTGCGGAAAATGGTGGCCCTACACTGCCGGAAGGGATGCTGCGTTGCTGACTAGCTTCATTGGCCGAGGGTGCTACAACCTTAAGGGACGTTTGGTAGTTAGTCCAGGCTTGCAAATGCATGGTGGTTAAATGTCTATGCATGCAACTTGTATTGAGACTTTTCAGATTCTGTCCTCTGCTTAAGGTAGTTGAACTTGACTTGTCCCTGACCGTGAACATCCACTAACGATGCGCTGCTTTTACTTTTACCAGTTTCACGAGAGGAGGCAAAAGAGCTAGAGGCTGAGTCAGCAAGATAAGCCAAAACTTGCTCTTGCTGCTCCGGCTTTAAAAGCGGTTTTCCTACTCCCAGAAAAGGGAGCGTTCGAGGCCTTGTGTAGCCAGACGACGAACCTGGCTCCACAGCTCCAGACTTAGGTGCAATATTTTTTTTCCCACGACCACCTGATGCTCCACCACTACCACTACCCTCATTACCAGCTGACAATGAACGCCCCCGGCCACGACCTCTTCCACCATACTTCCTCATTGTTTTAAAAACGTTACCAAACTAACGGTATTTGTTGCTGTCACACAACTTACACGGTGAGCTATAACTTCAGTATGATTTAGCTACGCCTTTACAGGTGGGTGAGACCACAACGAAAATCAGGCACAATGTTACACACTCTGTTGTTGGTGGCAACAAATGAGAGAGATGCCACACACGCAGGACTGTCACTGAAGCGCAAATGTAAATATTAATCTCCCACTGATTTGTTTTTGTTTTTTTTAAAAGGGAGACTTTAGAAAAAAAAAATAGTAAAAAAAAATGATTTTTTAAGGAAGAATTTATAAACCAAATAAAATGAAATGATTGTTTCAGGGAGAATTTAGAAAGCAAATTAAAAAAAAAATAGGCTTTCTATGGCCCACTGAGTGAGAGATGACGCACACAGGAGTCAGGAGTGGCACACAAGCCCAGAGGCCAATATTTATCTCCCACTGATTGATTTAGTGATTTTTTTCAGGTAGATTTTGGAACCCAAATCAAGCAAAAAAATTAATAGGCTTTCTATGGCCCACAATTGGAGAGAGAGAGAGAGAGATGGCACACCCAGGAGTCAAGACTGGCACACAAGCAGAAAGGGCAATATTAATCTCCCACTGATTTGATTTTTTATTTTTTTTTCAGGGAGACTTTAGAAAAAAAAAATACAAAAAAATGAATTTTTCAGGAAGAATTTAGAAACAAAATAAAATAAAATGATTGTTTCAGGGAGAATTTAGAAAACAAATAAAAAAAAAAATAGGCTTTGTAGGGCCCACTGAGTGAGAGAGGACGCACACAGGAGTCAGGAGTGGCACACAAGCCCAGAGGCCAATATTTATCTCCCACTGATTGATTTATTGATTTTTTCAGGTAGAATTTAGAACCCAAATCAACCAAAAAAATAAATAGGCTTTCTATGGCCCACTATTTGTGAGAGAGATGGCACGCTCAGGACTGGCACACACGCTCAGGACTGGCACACAAGCCCAGAGGCCAATATTAATCTCCCACTTTTTTTTTTTTTCCAGGGAAAATTTATAAACCCAATAAAAAAAATAATAAATAGGCTTTCTATGGCCCACTATCTGAGAGAGAGAGATGGCACCCTTAGGACTGGCACACAAGCCCAAAGGCCAATATTAATCTCCCACTCATTGATTTATTGATTTTTTTCAGGTAGAATTTAGAACCCAAATCAACCAAAAAAATAAATAGGCTTTCTATGGCCCACTGAGTGAGAGATGGCACACACAGGAGTCAGGAGTGGCACACAAGCCCTGAGGCCAATATTTTTCTCCGACTGATTGATGTAGTGATTTTTTCAGGTAGATTTTAGAACCCAAATCAAGCAAAAAAATAAATAGGCTTTCTATGGCTCACTGAGTGAGAGATGACACAGACAGGGATGGCACTCTAGCAGAAATGCCAATCTTAATCTCCCACAAAAAAAAAAAAAAAAAAAAAAGGAACTGTCCTTCAATTACTATCTCCCTGCAGTAATCTCAGCCAGGTATGGCAGGCAGCAATAAGGAGTGGACTGATGCTCAAATTAAATAAAGTGTGGACAAACAAACAAGATAGCTGTGCAGAAAGGAAGGAACAAGAGGATTTGTGCTTTGAAAAAAGCAGTTGGTTTGCACAGCGGCGTACACACAGCAATGCAGCTATCAGGGAGCCTACTTGGGCAGCCCAATGAGCTACAGCGCTGAGGAAAAAAAAAAATGTAGCTTCCACTGTCCCTGCACACCGAAGGTGGTGTTGGGCTGTGGAAATCGCTACAGCACAAGCGGTTTGGTGGTTAATGGACCCTGCCTAACGCTATCCCTGCTTCTGACGAAGCGGCAGCAACCTCTCCCTAAGCTCAGATCAGCAGCAGTAACATGGCGGTCGGCGGGAACGCCCCTTTATAGCCCCTGTGACGCCGCGGACAGCAAGCCAATCACTGCAATGCCCTTCTCTAAGATGGTGGGGACCAGGACCTATGTCATCACGCTGCCAACACTCTGCGTTTACCTTCATTGGCTGAGAAATGGCGCTTTTCGCGTCATTGAAACGCGACTTTGGCGCGAAAGTCGCGTACCGCATGGCCGACCCCGCACAGGGGTCGGATCGGGTTTCATGAAACCCGACTTTGCCAAAAGTCGGCGACTTTTGAAAATGAACGACCCGTTTCACTCAACCCTAGTGTGTAGTATTCCCATTAAAGAGTTTTCCCAAGCTAGCAAGTTATCCACTATAGGTAGGGTAGGGGATAAGTTACTGATGGCTGGAGATCTAACTGGTGGTGATCTAACTGCAGATCCTCATCTGAGTGGTCAAAAGTAAATCATGTGCACCATTCATAGTAGGACTGCTGGAGGGAGTCAATTTCAGCTCTTGACTTTTTCTAGCAGTCCCATCATAGTGACAGTAAATGGAATGGATGTCTGCTTGTTCAACCTCTTCTCTGTTCAGATGGTGACCTGCAGAGCCCCATTCTTGGGATTGGGTTTGGATCCCCTGCAATCAGTAAGTTGTCCCCTATACCATGTTTAGGGACTCATTTACTATCTTGGCAAAACCTCTTTAAGTTGGAGCCTTCATTAAAGAGGTTGTCGGAGAATTATAATTATTGCTTTATATGCTTGCAGATGACAAAAACAACAACTAGAGCAATACTCGTTCACCCCATTATTAGAAATATCTTTCTCCAGGGGCCCATACCATCTCTATCAGCTGAAGCTAGTGATGGGCTGCAACAGTCAAAATGGAATGTCACCACTGCAGCCAGTCATCAAACACTGCAACAACTCTGAGGAGCAACACTGGAATCGGTGGGAAAGTATTGCTGTATTTGATATTTTAATCATCTGTTAGCCTTTGCAGCAATAAAAATTACTATTGGACAACCCCAAAAAGAGACTGTAGCCACTTTGCTTGTCTGCCTCACCTGAGAACAGTTAAAGTTAATCCTGATATGTCTGTGCCCATCGCTGTGCAATGTGGCTCATAGCCCTCCATGTGCTGACAGCCATGTTTGAAGCCAAGGGCCACATTCAAGTTCTGACCTGCTTACAAGTTTATGTCCCAAGCTTTATAAGAAATTATGTATTGAGGATATTCCTATTTAAAAGTATTGTGCCACAACTCAATGCTCACATCTTGTCATCAGGGAACCTATCAAATGTTTTTCTACAGTGTTCACTATTATTTACTGTATAAATATATCCAACCAGTAATTGCAGAATGCTGTGAGTAAGTATTTTACTGCTTCTGTATCACAGATCTGTATAGATTATCTTAGGTTGGTTTCACATTTGCTGTTGTCGCAGCGTTTCGGACATGCATACATCCGCATGAGTCTTGATTTCCTATCTTTTACATTGTAGATGCAAGTGCATGCATATGCATGCGTTAGGCCGTGTTTGCTTATGTATTTTGGCGGTGTGAGGCTGGGCGCGGCTGACGCACCATGTTAGAATTTTTGTGGCGGAAAATTTCCGCCGCCATACGCATGTGGATGCTTGCGGAAGGAGTGCGTCAAATAATCGCATTACAGTCAATAGGACCGCATGCGTATGTAATGACTTGCGTTTGCGTGCGCATACGTTCTGAGTAAACATGTCTAGGAACTTGTTTTAAGCCACCCTCCAAACAAACCTTATAAAAGTAGGTGTGGGCAGTGGAAGTCCATTACTCTCAAGACTTTGGAAGCGAGAAAAGCATTGCAGTTTGGAAGACTCTATCAAAATGTAAGTATACAAGCTATATGTCTGCCTATCTGTTTTTCTCCCTGCAGTCTGTAATCATTTCTTTGTCTCTTGCAGCATTCCTCATCATGTCCTCCACGGAAGATCAGAGCTCACACAGTGGACAGGAGACTGAAGTGAGTACATTTGCTGCTGATTGGTAAGTATTCACTGTCACTATTACACATGTGGCAAAATATTTATTTTTATTTTTACAGAACTCTTCCAGTGCAGACGAACAGAAGCAGCAGACTCAGGCCCAAGCTCCGGTGGCAAGACTGGTTTTATTTATTCTTGACTGTTATTGGTACTCTTACCTTTTTTAATTTATTCTTGACTGTTTTTGGGACGCTTGACTTTTTATTTTTTTATTTTTGACCCTTTTTGTTTTAAGGGCAGAGATACACTGCCGTATTTCTCCTGCGATAATCACATCGCACTGCAGGGACTGGCCGGCACCTCTCCTAACGCAAGCATGACAGCATGATGGATTACTATGCAGCTGTCAAGGTCAGGTCAGGAGAGCCGACAGCCAGTACGAGTTTTACAATGCGATTCTCGCAAAAGAAATACGGCAGTGTGTCTCTGCCCTAGTGTTGTATCTTTCCAACATTAATGCCTTTTTTCATTTCTAGGTCACACAACAGGAGGAGGATTTAATTGATAATGGCCTATTCATCGCCCTGGTGCGGGAGCGAGTTGCGTTGTGGGACACCCAGGAGCAGCAGCACTCGGACTCTGTAGTGATTCGGCGGTTGTGATGTGAGGTGGCCCAAGCGCTGATGGATGACTGGGACAACGTCACGTGTCAGAAAGGCTTTTCGTAAGTATTGCAGTGTGGTCAGATGCAGCAGTGAACCTGAAGGCCGGGATCACACAGCCGTGTGAGAATGTAAGTATTTTTGTGTTGTATTCCATTGTGTTGTGTTCACTAATCTGAATTTTTGTATTCCACAGGAGTTGGCACTTTTACAATTGATATTTTTGGTAGTAATGTTTTACTTTTCTCTTCTTTTCACAGAACCTGTAGCAGCACCCTCGAACCTGGATCTTCCTCTGGAGCGGCCCCTCATCGAACTGCCACGGACCTGTCCCAGCCATCCACCCAGCAAGTGGGCTGGCATTACAGGCAGGAGAACAGGCAGCTGGTCCTTCAGGTGATCCCTGTCCCAGTCCTCTGCCGCTTTTTTGGGGGGCTCTTCCCGCCAGCAGCAGAAGGCCTCAGACAGGTCACTCATGCCCGAGTTTATTCACTTGAGCTCTGTCTTTCAGAATGGCTTAAAGGCGCTGGGAGATAGACTGGAAAAGTAGTCTGACCCATATTAACACACTTTTCCAGGATGTCACCCAGCGCCTTAACCATCTGGAAGCCAACCTCCAGAGTGTTTTTGCCACCTCATATCTACATGACACACAATCTACAGCTCCTCCTTTTTATTTGCTTTACACAGCATTGCTTCTTGTGTGTGTAAAGGAGCTATGAGGTGGCAAAAACACAAAGAGGACTAAAAATCCTCCTAAAATATATATTAATACAGCAAAAAAGGTCAGTGATCAACAATGCTTGCCTGCCCAGGTGTCAGCACTAGTGCACTCAGGATGCAGTGTTTTATGCATCTTGAGTGCACTAGTTCTGACACACGGGCAGGTGAGTAAAGATATGAGGTGGATTAGCTCCATCATCTCTTCAGTCTCAAGAAATATATAGAAATATAGAAATGCAGACTGAAGAGACGATGGAGCTAATCCAATGTCACTTACCATAGCACTGACCTCAGAGAGAAAAGGTGTAGTGTAAAGCATGGGTTACATAACCCAATTTGGTTATAATTAGTGTTGAGCATTCCGATACTGCAAATATCGGGTATCGGCCGATATTCGCTGTATCGGAGTTCCGATACTGAGTTCCGATACTTTTACAATATCGGATACCGGAATCGGAAATTCCCATAGTGCAAAGATGCACTATAATGGAGTGTGGGTGGTATGTGGGCGGAGACTGCGTGTCTGTGTCTGCGAGCAGGGTCTGTTCGTGACCGTGGGGGCTTGGGTGGGCCTGCCGGCGGTCTGTACAGGCCTGCCAGGGATCTGTGTAGGCTGCTGGGGGTCTGTACGGGCCTGCCAGGGGTCTGTGCGGGCTAACCAAGCTCTGTGCGGGCCTGCCAGGGGTCTGTATGGGCCTGCCGGGGGTCTGTGCGGGCCTGCCGGGGGTCTATATGGGCCTGCCGGGTGTCTTTGCGGGCTGCCAGGGGTCTCTGCAGGCCTGCCGGAGGTCTGTGTGGGCTGCCGGGGGTCTGTGCGGGCCTCTCGGGGGTTGTGTGTGTGTGCAGGCATTGTCCGATGGGACTACAAGTCCCAACGGGCTATGCCTGCTGCAGTGACAGTGAGTGACACATTAGCCAATGATGGGACAATAGTAGTCCCATCATCCGGCTAATGTGTTGAATAGTGTTGAGCATTCCGATACCGCAAGTATCGGGTATCGGCCGATACTTGCGGTATCGGAATTCCGATACCGAGTTCCGATACTTTTGTGGTATCGGGAATCGGTATCGGATCCATATAATGTGTAAAATAAAGAATTAAAATAAAAAAATATTGATATATTCACCTCTCCGGAGGCCCCTGGACATCACCGCGGGTAACCGGCAGGCTTCTTTGTTTAAAATGAGCGCATTTAGGACCTGAGAATGACGTCGCGGCTTCTGATTGGTCGCGTGCCGCTCATGTGACCGCCACGCCACCAATCACAAGCCGCGACGGCATTCTCAGGCCCTAAACTCCTCATTCTAGGAATTTAGGACCTGAGAATGACGTCGCGGCTTGTGATTGGTCGCGTGGCGGTCACATGAGCGGCACGCGACCAATCAGAAGCCGCGACGTCATTCTCAGGTCCTAAACGCGCTCATTTTAAACAAAGAAGCCTGCCGGTTACCCGCGGTGATGTCCAGGGGCCTCCGGAGAGGTGAATATATCAATATTTTTTATTTTAATTCTTTATTTTACACATTAATATGGATCCCAGGGCCTGAAGGAGAGTTTCCTCTCCTTCAGACGCTGGGAACCATCAGGATACCTTGCGATACTTGGTGTCCCATTGACTTGTATTGGTATCGGATATCGGTATCGGCGATATCCGATACTTTTCGGGTATCGGCCGATACTATCCGATACCGATACTTTCAAGTATCGGACGGTATCGCTCAACACTAGTGTTGAATGTAAAAAAAAAACAGAAACATACATACTACATACAACATACATACAACATACATGCAACATACATACAACATACATGCATGCTACATACCTACATACATACCTACATACATACATACTACATACATACTACATTACATACATACTGCATACATGCTGCATACATACTACATACTACATACATACTACATACATACATACATACTACATACAATACATTCATACATACTACATACAATACATACATACAGACATACAGTACATATAAATATAACATAGAGTACATACTCACCATCCCTTGTCACTTTGTTCCCTGAAGCCAATGTCATCTGTACAAAATATTAAAATAACAAACAATATACTCCCTGATCCGCAGAAATCCACGAGTGTCCCACGACGATCTCCCATGCTGATGCAACCGCTCTCTAGGGGCTCCAGGAATACAATGATGGGAGGAAGATATCCTTCTGCACTGTATTCCTCCACCGCAGTAAAAAAATAGTCCCTAGTCTCACTTTTGGCATTGCTGTGTGAGAAATTTCTCAGGCAGCAAATGCCATAAACTGAGACTCTGAATTATAGCAACCTCTCAATGATGCACTGAGGAGCCACTGTCTTCTGTCAGTGTGTCACTGAGGGTCCTATAGAGCAGTAACATCACCCGATGTCACTGTTCTAAAGGGGAGATCGTTGTGGGACACTCGTTATTAATTGGACTATGGCTGACAGGTAGTATACGGTTTATTATTTTACGTTTTTTGCAGGCGCTGAAGTATGGTAAGTATGGTTAAATGAAGAATATTAAAATACTTTTTTCTGGCTGTGTCCTTATTTTTACCTATTTCACTACACTATGATTAATAATGGATAGGCGTCTTATTGACGCCTCTCCATTAATAACCCGGCTTAATGTCACCTTACAATAGCAAGGTGACATTAACCCCATATTACCCCATATCCCACCACTACGCAGGAGTGGGAAGAGAGGAGCTAAGTGCCGGAATTGGCACATCTTACAGATGTGCCATTTCTGGGGCGGCTGCAGACTGGTATTTGTAGCCGCTCTCTAGGCTATGAATATCAGCCCGCAGCTGTCTGCGTAGCATTTCTGGCTATAAAATATAGGGGGACCCTGTGTAATTTTTTTTGGGGGGTCCCCCTAGTTTAATAGCCAGTAAAGGCTACGCAGACAGCTGCGGGGTGATATTCATAGTCTGGGAGGGGTCATGGGTATTACCCCCTTCCCAGGCTACAAATATTGGTGCAGAAAATTGTGCGGGAGTCCACGCCATAATGACGCAAGTGTGAAAGAGGCCTTAATGAGCATTTAATTTTAAAAAAATGGAAAAAAACGGCAATTTTCTGCGCCAGAGGGGGAAAGCCGACGGCCAGGGGCCAATATTTGTAGCCTGGGAAGGGGGTAATACCCATGGCCCCTCCCAGGCTATGAATATCAGCCCACAGCTGTCTGCGTAGCCTTTACTGGCCATTAAAATAGAGGGACCCCCGAAAAATGACGTGGGGTCCCCCTATATTTTATAGCCAGAAAGGCTACGCAGACAGCTGCGGGCTGATATTCATAGCCTAGAGAGGAGCCATGGATATTGGCCCCCCCGGCTACAAATACCAGTCCGCAGCCGCCCCAGAAATGGCGCATCTGTAAGATGCGCCAATTCCGGCACTTAGCCCCTCTCTTCCTACTCCTGTGTAGCGGTGGGATATGGGGTAGTAAGGGGTTAATGTCACCTTGCTATTGTAAGGTGACATTAAGCCGGGTTAATAATGGAGAGGCGTCAATAAGACGCCTTTCCATTATTAATCCTAGGGTAGTGAGTTAAAAAAAAATAAAGACACAGCCAAAAAAAAGTATTTTAATATTCTTCATTACTTCAGCGCCTGCAAAAAATGTAAAATAATAAACCGTATACTACCTGTTTGCCATAGTCCAATTAATAACGAGGGTCCCACGACGATCTCCCCTATAGAACAGTGACAATGGCTCCTGCAGTGCATCACTGAGAGGTTACTAGAGTTCAAAATCTCACTTTATGGCAATTGCTGCGTGGGGAAATTTCTCACACAGCAATGCCAAAAGTGAGACTAGGGACTATTTTTTTACAGCGACAGAGGAATACAGTGCGGAAGGATACCTTCCTCCCGACATTGTATTCCTGGAGCCCCTAGAGAGCGGTCGCATCAGCTGATGCTGCCATTCTCCATGGGAGATCGTCGTGGGACACTCGTGGATTTCTGTGGATCAGGGAGTATATTGGTTGTTTGTTATTTAATCTTTTTTACAGATGGCACTGGCTTCGGGGATCAAAATGATGGATCGAAGTGATGGTGAGTATGTAATCTGTTATATGTACTGTATGTCTGTATGTATTGTGTGTAATGTATGAATGTATTGTATGTATGTAATATGTACAGTCATGGCCAAAAGTATTGATACCCCTGCAATTCTGTCAGATAATACTCATTTTCTTCCAGAAAATGATTGCAAACACAAATTATTTGGTATTATTATCTTCATTTAATTTGTCTTAAATAAAAAAAACACAAAAGAGAATGAAGCAAAAAGCAAAACATTGATTATTTCACACAAAACTCCAAAAATGGGCCAGACAAAAGTATTGGCACCCTCAGCCTAAAACTTGGTTGCACAACCTTTAGCCAAAATAACTGAGACCAACCGTGTCCGGTAATCATCAGTGAGTTTTTTACAATGCTCTGCTGGAATTTTAGACCATTCTTCTTTGGCAAACTGCTCCAGGTCCCTGATATTTGAAGGGTGCCTTCTCCAAACTGCCATTTTTAGATCTCTCCACAGGTGTTCTATGGGATTCAGGTCTGGACTCATTGCTGGCCACCTTAGAAGTCTCCAGTGCTTTCTCTCAAACCATTTTCTAGTGCTTTTTGAAGTGTGTTTTTGGTCATTGTCCTGCTGGAAGACCCATGACCTCTGAGGGAGACCCAGCTTTCTCACACTGGGCCCTACATTATGCTGCAAAATTTGTTGGTAGTCTTCAGACTTCATAATGCCATGCACACGGTCAAGCAGTCCAGTGCCAGAGGCAGCAAAGCAACCCCAAAACATCAGGGAACCTCCACCATGTTTAACTGTAGGGACCGTGTTCTTTTCCTTGAATGCCTCTTTTTTTCTCCTGTAAACTCTATGCTGATGCCTTTGCCCAAAAAGCTCTACTTTTGTCTCATCTGACCAGAGAACATTCTTCCAAAACATTTTATGCTTTTTCAGGTAAGTTTTGGCAAACTCCAGCCTGGCTTTTTTATGTCTCGGGGCAAGAAGTGGGGTCTTCCTGGGTCTCCTACCATACAGTCCCTTTTCATTCAGATGCCGACGGATAGTACGGGTTGACACTGTTGTACCCTCGGACTGCAGGGCAGCTTGAACTTGTTTGGATGTTAGTCGAGGTTCTTTATCCAACATCCGCACAATCTTGCGTTGAAATCTCTTGTCAATTTTTCTTTTCCGTCCACATCTAGGGAGGTTATCCACAGTGCCATGGGCTTTAAACTTCTTGATGACGTTGCGCACGGTAGACACAGGAACATTCAGGTCTTTGGAGATGGACTTGTAGCCTTGAGATTGCTCATGCTTCCTCACAATTTGGTTTCTCAAGTCCTCAGACAGTTCTTTGGTCTTCTTTCTTTTCTCCATGCTCAATGTGGTACACACAAAGACATCAGGACAGAGGTTGAGTCAACTTTAATCCATGTCAACTGGCTGCAAGTGTGATTTTAGTTATTGCCAACACCTGTTAGGTGCCACAGGTAAGTTACAGGTGCTGTTAATTACACAAATTAGAGAAGCATCACATGATTTTTTGAACAATGCCAATACTTTTGTCCACCCCCTTTTTTATATTTTGTGTGGAATTATATCCAATTTGGCATTAAGACAATTCTTTTTGTGTTTTTTTTCATTTAAGACAAATTAAATGAATAAATAATACCAAATAATGTGTTTGCAATCATTTTCAGGAAGAAAATGAGTATTATCTGACAGAATTGCAGGGCTGTCAATACTTTTGGCCATGACTGTGTGTAGTATGTATGTTGTATGTATGTAATGTATGTATGTAGTATGTATGTATGATGTATGTTGTATGTATGTATGTATGTATGTATGTAGTATGTTGTATGTATGTATGTAGTATGTACTGTATGTAGTATGTACTGTATGTAGTATGTACTGTATGTACTGTATGTAGTATGTACTGTATGTAGTATGTACTGTATGTAGTATGGATGGATGTTGTATATATTCGGTATGTATGTAGTATGTATGTAGTATGTATGTATGTAGTATGTATGTATGTAGTATGTATGTATGTAGTATGTATGTATGTAGTATGTATGTATGTAGTATGTATGTAGTATGTATGTAGTATGTATGTAGTATGTATGTAGTATGTATGTAGTATGTATGTAGTATGTATGTAGTATGTATGTGCTTTTTTTTTTTTTTTTTTTACATGCAACACATTAGCCGGATGATGGGACTACTACTGTCCCATCAATGGTAATGTGTCAATCACTCCCATTGTAGCAGGCATAGCCCGATGGGACTTGTAGTCCCATCGGACAATGCCTGCACACTTGCACAGACCCCCGGCAGGCCGCACAGACCCCAGATAGGCCCGTACAGACCCCCGTCAGGCCACACAGACCCCAGAGAGGCCCGTACAGACCTTCGGTAGGCCGCACAAACCCCCGGCAGGCCCCTCAAACCCCAGAGAGGCCCATACAGACCCCCGGCAGGCCGCACAGACCCCCCAAGAGGCCCATACAGACCCCCAGCAGGCCACACAGACCCCAGAGAGGCCCATACAGACCCCCGGCAGTCTGCACAGACCCCCGGCAGGCCGCACAGACCCCCAAGAGGCCCGTACAGACCCCCAGCAGGCCCCTCAAACCCCAGAGAGGCCCATACAGACCCCCGGCAGGCCGCACAGACCCCTCAAGAGGCCCATACAGACCCCCGGCAGGCCACACAGACCCCAGAGAGGCCCATACAGACCCCCGGCAGTCTGCACAGACCCCTGGCAGGCCACACAGACCCCCCGAGAGGCCCGTACAGATCCCCAGCAGGCTGCACAGACCCCCGGCAGCCCGCACAGACCTCGGAGAGGTCCGCATAGACCCCTGGCAGGCCCACACAGACCCCCCCCACGGTCCCACACAGTCACGCAGTCTCCGCCCACGCATCGCCCACACTCTTCCCCCCTCCGGACCAGGAGGTTAAGGACAGAAAGGGCTTATTTTAATTCCGATATTTGTGTCCCATTGACTTGCATTGGTATCGGGTATCGGTGATATTCAATATTTTTTGGATATTTGCCGATCCAATCCGATATTTTTTGGATATTTGCCGATCCAATCCAATACCGATATTTCCGAATATCGGAAGGTATCGCTCAACACTAGCGGTGACGTCACTGAAGCTGCACTCTCTCACAGCCTGAACTGCTGTGAACTATGGACCATGGGAAAATGCACTGTTATCGGATGCTAGGTGTGAAAATCGCATTGTACTCGCATGTCACTCGTCTGTTTTTCGGTTCAGATATTAGAACGTTTTTTTCTCACATATGGGTATGAGCCCTAACACTGAATCCGAGGTGGTATCCAAGGCATGGTTGAGCTGGAAGCCACGGTTTGGAGTGAAGAGGCTGAAAAAAATGAGCAGAAAAGAAGGGAAATGGTTTGTGGGAATGGCAGAGTTGGTGAGGTTCTGGAGAGACCCCATATTATAATAATAGTTTCAATTAGAAGAGAATTGCTTCACTACAAATCAAATTTTCTGTAAAATCTGTGCAATTTGGCGATTTATAACTTTTGGCAGATCTGCTCATTTCTACGTCTCATGTACAGCCAGTTGCATGTCCTTGAAGCCTTAAACTTTCTGAGCTTTTATAAGTACAACTCAGGGTAAATCAATTAGAAGTATTTATCTGTCGCTACAGAGATGATCTTTGTCATCTTTTCTCTGTGGAGCACAACATGAAAATGCGATATATAAGCCATTGTCTCTTAAATTGCCTGTAATTTCAAGATTAACATAACTCAATGGTCAATATCCTTGCTGATCTGTTACAAAAAAGGAAAAACAAAGATAAATTTAACAAGGCTTTAAGCTCTGAAGTTATTTTCTTACCAGTATGAACTATGCATTAACTTATTGGAATTTTGCTTTTTTTTGTGCTTGTTTCCAAATAATTTCACACTTTCTGGGCTCATCTTTAAGAAGTCATTGTCTTAAATATTATGTTCTTTATCTTCAATTATATCATCTGGGACAATTTAAGGCATGCCCCAAATAGTAGAAAATCTTATAAGCACCTGCTGATTTATATAGAATGGGAATACCAATTTAGGACATATCTCCGGAGACACACACTATGGTCAGGTTGGGCTTTTAACCCTTTCCCCCAGCAGCCATTTTTTGTTTTTTCGTTTTTGTTTTTTCCTTTTCTTCTTCCAAGAGCCATCACTTTTTTATTTCTTGTTGCTTAGTTTTTGCTGGATGAGTTGTAGTTTTGAATTACCGTATATACTCGAGTATAAGCCGACCCGAGTATAAGCCGACCCCCCTAATTTTGCCACAAAAACTGGGAAAACTTATTGACTCGAGTATAAGCCTAGGGTGGAAATGCAGCATTTACCGGTGAATTTCAAAAATAAAAATAGATCATTATTTCCCCATAGCTGTGCCATATAGTGCTCTGCACCGTTCATATTTCCCCATAGGTGTGAACCATATAGTGCTCTGCACCGTTCATTGTGCCCCCTAGCTGTGCCATATACGGTGCTCTGCACCGTTCATTGTGCCCCATAGATGTGCCATATACGGTGCTCTGCACCGTTCACTGTGCCCCATAGCTGTGCCATATACGGTGCTCTGCACCGTTCACTGTGCCCCATAGCTGTGCTGTGCCATATACGGTGCTCTGCACCGTTCACTGTGCCCCATAGCTGTGCCATATACGGTGCTCTGCACCGTTCACTGTGCCCCATAGCTGTGCTGTGTCATATACGGTGCTCTGCACCGTTCACTGTGCCCCATAGCTGTGCCATATACGGTGCACTGCACCGTTCACTGTGCCCCATAGCTGTGCTGTGCCATATACGGTGCTCTGCACCGTTCACTGTGCCCCATAGCTGTGCCATATACGGTGCTCTGCACCGTTCACTGTGCCCCATAGCTGTGCTGTGCCATATACGGTGCTCTGCACCGTTCACTGTGCCCCATTGCTGTGCCATATACGGTGCTCTGCACCGTTCACTGTGCCCCATAGCTGTGCCATATACGGTGCTCTGCACCGTTCACTGTGCCCCATAGCTGTGCTGTGCCATATACGGTGCTCTGCACCGTTCACTGTGCCCCATACATAGCTGTGCTGTGCCATATACGGTGCTCTGCACCGTTCACTGTGCCCCATACATAGCTGTGCTGTGCCATATACGGTGCTCTGCACCGTTCACTGTGCCCCATAGCTGTGCTGTGCCATATACGGTGCTCTGCACCGTTCACTGTGCCCCATAGCTGTGCCATATACGGTGCTCTGCACCGTTCACTGTGCCCCATAGCTGTGCTGTGCCATATACGGTGCTCTGCACCGTTCACTGTGCCCCATAGCTGTGCTGTGCCATATACGGTGCTCTGCACCGTTCACTGTGCCCCATAGCTGTGCTGTGCCATATACGGTGCTCTGCACAGTTCACTGTGCCCCATAGCTGTGCTGTGCCATATACGGTGCTCTGCACCGTTCACTGTGCCCCATAGATGTTCCACATAAATTTGTGCCGCCGCTGCCGCAATAAAGAAAAAAAACCACATACTCACCTCCCTTGATTGCAGCTCCCGGCGTCTCGTTCCGGCGCCTCCATCTTCCCGGCGTCTCTGCTCTGACTGATCAGGCAGAGGGCGCCGCGCACACTGTATGCGTCATCGCGCCCTCTGCCTGAACAGTCAGAGAGCAGAGACGCCGGGAAGATGGAGGCGCCGGCCGGGAAGATGGATCGGCGCCCGGCGGCTGGAACGAGGACAGGTGAATATGCTATACTCACCTAGTCCTGGCGATCCTCGCGCTGTCCCCTCCTGTCTTCGGTGCCGCAGCTTCTTTCTCTATCAGCGGTCACCGGCACCGCTGATTAGAGAAATGAATAAGCGGCTCCGCCCCTATGGGAGGTGGAGCCGCTTATTCATTTCTGTAATGAGCGGTCCCACGTGACCGCTGAAGAGAGGAAGAAACTGCAGCGCCGAAGACCGTGGGACGGCAGGGACAGCGCGAGGATCGCTGGGACTAGGTAAGTATACCCCAGCGCCCTCAGCCCCTCACCCGCCGACCCCACCGCTACCGTGACTCGAGTATAAGCCGAGGGGGGCACTTTCAGCCCAAAAATTTGGGCTGAAAATCTCGGCTTATACTCGAGTATATACGGTATATCATTCATTTAACCATAAAATGTAATGGAATATGGAAAATGTGCAGAGAAATAGCATACAAATTCAACTTTTACGTTGTTTTTTTAGTTTGTCTTTACAGCATCTGCTGCATGGTAAAATGACCTGGCAACATCATTTTTTGTTCTCTGTAGGATCTAGCTAAAATGATGGTCTCCTTAAGGTACCGTCCCATTAAGCGACGCTGCAGCGATCTAGACAACGATCCCGATCGCTGCAGCGTCGCTGTGTGGTCGCTGGAGAGCTGTCACACAGACTGCTCTCCAGCGACCAACGATGCCGAAGTCCCCTGGTAACCAGGGTAAACATCGAGTTGCTAAGCACAGGGCCGCGCTTAGTAACCCAATGTTTACCCTGGTTACCAGCGTAAACGTAAAAAAAAAAAAACACTACATACTTACATTCTGGCGTCTGTCCTCTCCGGCGCTCTGCTTCTCTGCACTGAGCGCCGGCCGGACGTCACCGCTGTGCTTTCCGGCCGGCGTTTACACAGTGCAGAGAATGTAAGTATGTAGTGGTTGTTTTTTTTAACATTTACACTGGTAACCAGGGTAAATATCGGGTTACTAAGCGCGGCCCTGCGCTTAGTAACCCGATGTTTACCCTGGTTACCAGTGAAGACATCGCTGAATCGGCGTCACACACGCCGATTCAGCGATGTCCGCGGGAGTCCAGCGACGAAATAAAGTTCTAGACTTTCTGCTCCGACCAACGATGGCACAGCAGGATCCTGATCGCTGCTGCGTGTCAAACTGAACGATATCGCTATTCAGGACGCTGCAACGTCACGAATCGCTAGCGATATCGTTCAGTGTGAAGGTACCTTTAAGCTTCACAGGAGTGCCACCATAGCAGTCATAATGGCATTCAGTTGGCCTCCCGCTGCTATATCAACACTCTACAGTCGAGTTGTGGGGGGGAGCATTTGCCTTTAAACCAGCTGTTAAGCTGAGCAGATCTGGTGAGATTCAACTACATGAAATCATATAGATTTTCCTGAGAAATCTATTTTGCAGCAAAGTTTTTCTTCGCGAATTGAATGTTCTTTATTATACTCTGGTGTCTCTCTAATGTCGGCGTGATAGAAGGTGCGATCACTTCTCCATTACCACTACTGAAACAATGTCATTGGGGGATTGCAGTGGAAGAAGCTATGGCAGTGACCGCAGCGCCGATTACCTAATGATGCTTCATTTCAGGGCAGAAAAGGAAGCAACTTGAGTGAATTCTGGGAGACTCAAACGAATTGTCATCAGAAGAAAAAAAAATTCAGACAGGAAGTTCAAGCAGATGGGGAACGGTAGGGTATTTTAACTGGTGTACAGTGGGAATGAGAAATAATCAGACCCCTTTAAATTTTTCATTTTCTGCTTCATTGCAGCCATTTGCTAAATTCAAAAAAGTTCATTTTTTCTCATTAATGCACACTCTGCCCCCCATCTTGACTGAAAAAAACAGAAAAGTAGAATTTTTTGCAAATTTATTAAAAAAGAAAAACTGAAATATCACATAGTCATAAGTATTCAGACACTTTGCTCAGACACTCATATTTAAGTCACATGCTGTCCATTTCCTTGTGATCCTTGTTGAGATGGTTCTACTGCTTCACTGGAGTCCAGCTGTGTTAAATTAAACTGATAAGACTTGATATGGAAAGGCACACACCTGTCTATATAAGACCTCATGGCTCACAGTGCATGTCAGACCAAATCAGAATCATGAGGTCAAAGAAACTAGCCAAGGTGCTCAGAGGCAGAATTGTGGCAAGGCACAGATCTGGCCAAGGCTACAACAGCATTTCTGCAGTACTAAAGGTTCCTAAGAGCACAGTGGCCTCCATAATCCTTAAATGGAAGAAATTTAGGACCACCAGCAGTCTTCCTAGACCTGGCCGTCCTGCCAAACTGAGCAATCATGGGAGAAGAGCCTTGGTGAGAGAGGTAAAAGAGAACCCCAAGATCACTGTGGCAGAGCTCCAGAGATGTAGTAGTGAGATGGTAGAAAGTTCCACAAAGTCAACTATCACTGCAGCTCTCCACCAGTCGGGCCTTTATTGCAGAGTGGCTCGACGGAAGCCTCTACTCAGTGCAAGACATATGAAAGCCCGCATAGAGTTGGCAAAAAAACACACAAAGGACTCCCAGACTACGAGAAATAAGATTCTCTGGCATGATGAGGCAAAGACAGAAATTTTTGGTGATAATTCTAAATGATATGTGTGGAGAAAACCAGGCACTGCTCATCACCTGCCCAATAGAATGCAAACAGTGAAACATGGTGGTGGCAGCATCATGCTATTGGGGTGTTTTTCAGCTGCAAGGACAGGATGACTGGTTGCCACTGAAGGAGACATGAATGTGGCCAAGTACAGGGATATCCTGGATGAAAACCTCTTCCAGAATGCTCTGGACCTCAGACTTGGCCAAAGGTTCACCTTCCAACAAGACAGTGACCCTAAGCATACAGCTAAAATAACAAAGAAGTGGCTTCAGAACAACTCTGTGACCATTGTTTACTGACCCAGCCAAAGCCCTGACCTAAACCCAATTGAGCATCTCTGGAGAGACTTGGAAATTACTCATGGCTGTACTAGCCTAAAAAGGATGCTTCTACTCAATACTGAGCAACATTTCTTTTTTTTACATTTAGCAAATGGCTGCAATGAAGCAAAGAGTGAAAAATTAAATTAAAGGGGTCTGAATACTTTCAGTACCCACTGCATATTTGAAAAGTGATTAGATTATTGGATTAAATAGACTTATAGTATGAAATGTACTTCTAGATTCAGTTGACCTCCTCAATGTTGTGTTATATGATAATAACTTCAGGATTACTTTTGATATAATTTTGGACCAGAGATTACTTTGCTCAGAAAGCTCTAGAAACACTGGCTAATATCCAAGTGTAGAGCTTTTAGGATGTATGAGGTTATAAACACATTATTAATATTATTATTATTATTTTTGTTATATTAAAAACCCCTCCCGTCAAATTGTTTAACCTCTTAATATATTGCAATAATCATATTATATAGCACTGTGCAGTTACAATTGCTCATTTTGGCCTTCTGCTCAGTTAATTCTTCTGTTTTCCATTAGGTCTATGACACCATGTGATTAAAAACTGACCAACTGAATCCTTCTAAGCCCTATGTAGAAACAGGAGGTCGATTTTCTTTGCACAAGTCATGAGTCACTGCAAAGGTCTATTGCAGGGGAGGAGGGAGCAGCTGCATCAGTAGTTGAAGAGGAGATGAGTCATGTAGAGCAAAAGGATTCCTGTTCCTACATAGAGCAGAAAAAAGAGAAGAATTAGGGGGTAGAAAGGCAATATAAGCAATTGTAAGTTCACAGTGCTATATAATATGATAATTGCCATATTCTAATAGGATAACAACTTTGATTTTAGTTCTTCTTTAATCAGTTTGATCTCTTGTAAAGAATTTTGGTGGAGTATTCAGGATTCTCTGTGAGTCTTGTTCATGATATATATGATAGCTTTCAACCATCTTCTTCTATTCATGCTTTACCTACTTACATTGACTACACTGTAAAGACATGAACATTGCAGATGGGTGTCATACATTCATGTTCCCTTCTATTAACTGGAAAAGAGCTGAGAAAAAGTATCTGCAGCTCTAATGAACATTTATATGGACTACCATTTATTTTAAATGGACACTATTTACCATTATGTGAGTAAATTACTGTTATATCGTCTGGCAATATTAGCGGATCACTGAAGACTACAACAGCCAAACCCTCAGCAATTATTTAATTTGTCTTCGCAATTTTCCTCTGAATAGGTATTTTGTTACTAAGACTACACATTTAAAGGGTTATTGTGATGAACCCGCACCTCGCCACCCCACCTAACATCACAATTTCATCAGATGGATCATGTAATTCTGTCTCCACACTTCCACCAACCTAACGTTCTGCACCCCCTGGGGACACGTAAGGTCAGCTTGTTACAGTTTTACACAGATGCCTCCTGTCCACAAAAGCCCAGGAAGGCATGGGGAGTGATAGGATGTAGCCCACACAGTCACTAACGTGGCACCACACTCACTCACAACCCTGACAGGCTGAGAGGCCCCTTTCATAAGCATCAGTGAAACAGAGCACTGCCAGCCCGGTATGACTTCCACCAGTTCCTTGTTAGATATAAACCCGGACTGTTAACGGGATTATATGGTTCCAAAAATAACCCCCGGTAGCATGGATAGTTAAGCCAAGAAACAGACGTGTGGATTTATGGATAGCGATAAAAGAGCAGGCCAATGTTAAATTATATATTTAATCTCCTTAAGGGCACACTAGACAATGCACTATATACACAATGGTAATACATATACAATGGTCATATATGCAAATATAATAGTGGTAGGACAAAAAATATAAGCATATGAATCATATCAATTACAAG
Source organism: Ranitomeya imitator (assembly GCF_032444005.1). Lineage (NCBI taxonomy): Eukaryota > Metazoa > Chordata > Amphibia > Anura > Dendrobatidae > Ranitomeya > Ranitomeya imitator. The sequence continues at coordinate 787,104,958 of NC_091283.1, forward strand.
GTTGATGTTTGACCATGTTTGGGCTGGGCCGCAGGGGGTCCTAGGTCCTTCACAGCATGTTACTCAATGCGACCCCCACTTTTGAAGTGAACCGCAAGCATAAGAGAGAGAGACCATGTGGCTCTACACTAGCCCTTAACTTCTTTGGGTCACTCCCCATTGGGCTGAACCTAAATCCCCTCCCCTTGCCTCTAGTACTACGGAACCTAAGATGGGTAATAACTCCTTAATAGACAGTCTTAGGAATTCGGTTTTGGCGCAATCAGATCCAGACAGATCCGTGCTATGCCTTGAGACTAAGGGTACCGTCACACTATAACATTTCGATCGCTACGACGGTACAATTCGTGACGTTCCAGCGATATCGTTACGATATCGCTGTGTCTGACACGCAGCAGCGATCAGGGATCCTGCTGAGAATCGTACGTCATAGCAGATCGTATGGAACTTTCTTTCATCGCTGGATCTCCCGCTGTCATCGCTAGATCGGTGTGTGTGACACCGATCTAGCGATCTAGCGATGCGATCCAGCGATGCGTTCGCTTGTAACCAGGGTAAACATCGGGTAACTAAGCGCAGGACCGCGCTTAGTTACCCGATGTTTACCCTGGTTACAAGCGTTAAACTAAAAAAAAACAAACAGCACATACTTACATTCTGGTGTCCGTCAGGTCCCTTGCCGTCTCTGCTTCCCGCACTGTGACTGCCGGCCGTAAAGTGAAAGCAGAGCACAGCGGCTGTGCTTTCACTTTCACTTTACGGCCGGCAGTCACTGAGTGCGGGAAGCAGAGACGGCAAGGGACCTGATGGACACCAGAATGTAAGTATGTGCTGTTTTTTTTTTTTTTAGTTTAACGCTTGTAACCAGGGTAAACATCGGGTAACTAAGCGCGGTCCTGCGCTTAGTTACCCGATGTTTACCCTGGTTACCCAGGGACCTCGGCATCATTGGTCGCTGGAGAGCTGTCTGTGTGACAGCTCCCCAGCGACCACACTACGATTTACCTACGATCACGGCCAGGTCATATCGCTGGTCGTGATCGTAGGTAAATCGTATAGTGTGACGGTACCCTAACACATCTTTGCTATCTGGCTCTTACTAGCCATTCTTCATATTACCCCTCCCTGGGGAGCTAGACCAAATCGAGACCCTGAAAGGTGTTCGGTCCATTCCAGAGATCTCAAAAATGTTATCGGTGTGTGGCCAGGATGTATGATAAGTTCATATTCTCTTTATGAAATCAGAGGTGTCTGAACAAATCAGGTAGACCGCATAGTTTGGATCCACAGGGGGTCTTCCTATTCTAGTTAGTTGGAGGTGACAGGAATTCCCTCTTTGAAGCTGAAAAGCTGGGCTACTCTGCTGAGCCAGGTGTCTTGTTACTACTGTACGTTTTCAGAAGGATTGTAAGCTGTCAATAAATCCCCTCATCCGTCATAGTTTTTCCATCGCAAATATTTAAGGCATATCTTCAATGATCCACAGTGTTATACTAATGATATACAAACTATGCTGCTGTCATCTGAGTCTTAATTTATCCAAAGTGATGTATTCTCACTTTTCAAACTCTCTTATGTTTTTCAGTTTCAGCCTGCCTTGCCTGCTTCTTGCTTGTGACAGGTTGCCCAATGTCAACTCTTGCAAGCAGGAGGCAAGAACTGAGGCTGCTTCTCATAGAAATACACAGGAGATTCTGTGAAGTGAACACACAGATAGTACTAACAGTTTGAATTATTGGACTTCTATAATGCTGCAGTTAATAATTGTAGGGACTCACCTATGGTATAACTGCTGTTTTATATAAAGCAGAAATTATCTCTTCAACTGCACGATTAGACATTTAGAGAAACAAGGATGATGGAGCTAGTTGAGATAGTGTCAGGAAGCTGCTGTGAGGAATTTGATAGGTTATGATGTCATTCTATGGTTCACAGGAAATCAGAAACTAACTTCTTGACTTTTTGTGTACACAAGAGGTCATGTACTGGACAGGTCATCAGACTGCTCACATAACAGATTTGTCTGTAATAAGAGGATTCAAATGTATTTATGCTACTAAGCTGGGGTGAAACAATAAGAAAGACAGAATAAAGCTAGTGAGTTAGTGTGATAGCAAAATTTAGAGTGCTAATTTAAACAGGTGCACATATACCATGGGTCCAACCTGTAAAGTTGCACAAGGGACCAAGACCAAGGGACCAAGCAGCTTCTGTCACAGACACTTAATGATGAATTATTGGACTGCAAAAGGCCCATATACTGTTCTTTCATTATATATTTAAATATTATATTTCTCTGGTTTCTCACAGCCACCACTTTGAGGAACTTAAGTGTATAGTGGACACTGTATGCAGAAAGTTTCTTCTAAGCGTGGCTGCACACAGAGTTTTAATATTGCAATCTTTGGCTGTTTGAGCATAAACTGGGGATTTGCAGCTTACGAAAAACAGATGGCCACCTCCTATAAAGATATGCTATGAATCAGTGCAGAATTTTGGACTTGCTTGTACATACAAATTATTGATTCCAAGGCAGACATATACTTTAACTTACAACGAAATCCTTATACACTAATACTTTTACATGTAAAATTAAACATTGATTTGTCTTTCTATTATTATAAATGTCTCTACATCATGCATTGCTTTTATTCCCATAGCCAAATCTCTAACCTGAATGTTATGAGTGGTAACATTATGCAGATGTGAAAAGGACAGACTCCTTTGTTGGCTATGCACTGTGCATTAATATATTGTATAGAAATCTGCTGCCCCCTGATAAGCCAACATGCCCAGCAGCAAAGGTCACATCTAAACATTCTGAAAAATTTCATATTCATTCCCCGTATACATCTTAGATTCTATATATACAAAGCCAGCTGTATGGGAAGTATTTCTGTAATGTGCTGAAACCATTGCATTCAACATCACTAAAGAGTCAAGACCATTGTGAAATTTCCATTCAACATGAAATTATAAATAACAGTAGCTCAATAAAAGGGAAAAAAGATAACAATTTGATGTGATAGGATAAAATGTGATTACATGATGACCAACTAGCTAGTAATAAAATCATATTACAGTAGGTCAGAACAACTCCACTGATAACATGCATTTATGGTATAAACACAGCATATGGGGACTATGAAAAGGTACAAAAATGTATTTTTATAATATCTCAGAACCAAGGCAGGTGCATAGTCTGAGATGGTAAAACTTGCATTTCCTTCATGTTGGGTAAATTTAGTGAAAGTATTTCCACCTAGACTCTATGCACATAAGACTTTAATTTAGCTCTACAAAAAAGTTGCAAAAGTGTTTTCTGTATCAACACTTTTTAACCCATCTCTATCTTTCTCTCTTATATATCTAAAAAATATGTATATATATCAGGTGTCTTTAACAGATACAGTGCCTTGCGAAAGTATTCGGCTTCCTGAAACTTTTCAACCTTTTCCCACATATCATGCTTCAAACATAAAGATACCAAATGTAATTTTTTGGTGAAGAATCAACAAGTGGAACACAGTTGTGAATTTGAATGAAATTTATTGGTTATTTTAAATTTTTGGGGAAATTCAAAAACTGAAAAGTGGGGCATGCAATGTTATTCGTCCCCTTTACTTTCAGTGAAGCAAACTTACTGCAGAAGTTCATTGTGGATCTCTGAATGATCGAATGTTGTCCTAAATGCCTAATGATGATAAATATAATCCACCTGTGTGTAACCAAGTCTCCGTATAAATGCACCTGCTCTGTGATAGTCTCAGGGTTCTGTTTGAAGCACAGAGAGCATCATGAAGACCAAGGAACACAACAACAGGCAGGTCCGTGATACTGTTGTGGAGAAGTTTAAAGCCGGATTTGGATACAAAATGATTTCCAAAACTTTAAACATCCCAAGGAGCACTGTGCAAGCGATCATATTGAAATGGAAGGAGTATCATACCACTGCAAATCTACCAAGACCCGGCCGTCCCTCTAAACTTTCTTCTCAAACAAGGAGAAAACTGATCAGAGATGCAGCCAGGAGGCCCATGATCCCTCTGGATGAACTGCAGAGATCTACAGCTGAGGTGGGACAGTCTGTCCATAGGACAACAATCAGTCGTACACTGCACAAATCTGGCCTTTATGGTAGAGTGGCAAGAAGAAAACCATTTCTCAAAGATATCCATAAAAAGTGTAATTTAAAGTTTGCAACAAGCCACCAGGGAGACACACCAAACAAGTGGAAGAAGGTGCTCTGGTCAGATGAAACCAAAATTGAACTTTTTCGCAACAATGCCAAACGATATGTTTGGCGTAAAGGCAACACAGCTCATCACCCTGAACACACCATCCCCACTGGCCGAATAATTTTGCATGCCCCACTTTTCAGTTTTTGAATTTCCACAAAAATGTAAAATTACCAATAAATTTCATTCAACTTCACAATTGTGTTCCACTTGTTGATCCTTCAACAAAAATTTACATTTAGTATCTTTATGTTTGAAGCATGATATGTGGGAAAATGTTGAAAAGTTCCAGGGAGCAGAATACTTTCCCAAAGCACTGTACATCAGAATATTCCAGGTCTTCTTTTGAAATCAAGCTTTATTGGACTTTGAGATATGTTTGGGCTCATTGTCCTGTTGGAAGGTCCAATGACAGCCAAGCTTCAAATTCATTATAACATTTTCTAGGTTTTCCTATACTTGAAATAAATAAAAATACTTGATTTAATCCATTTTGTCCTCTGCATGCTGCAGGTTTCCAGTGCCAGAAGAAGAAAAATGCTTCAGAGCATCATTGATCCACATGTAGGCATTACTGAGCCACCACCACACTCCACTGTAGGCAGGGCGTTCTTGTTAATATATGATTCCTTTTTCCTCTTCCAGAAATACTGCTGATTAGGGTTGAGCGAAATGGGTCGTTCATTTTCAAAAGTCGCCGACTTTTGGCAAAGTCGGGTTTCATGAAACCCGATCCGACCCCTGTGCGGGGTCGGCCATGCGGTACGCGACTTTCGCGCCAAAGTCGCGTTTCAATGACGCGAAAAGCGCCATTTCTCAGCCAATGAAGGTAAACGCAGAGTGTGGGCAGCGTGATGACATAGGTCCTGGTCCCCACCATCTTAGAGAAGGGCATTGCAGTGATTGGCTTGCTGTCTGCGGCGTCACAGGGGCTATAAAGGGGAGTTCCCGCCGACCGCCATGTTACTGCTGCTGATCTGAGCTTAGGGAGAGGTTGCTGCCGCTTCGTCAGAAGCAGGGATAGCGTTAGGCAGGGTCCATTAACCACCAAACCGCTTGTGCTGTAGCGATTTCCACTGCCCAACACCACCTTCGGTGTGCAGGGACAGTGGAAGCTACATTTTTTTTTTTTCCCCCTCAGCGCTGTAGCTCATTGGGCTGCCCTAGAAGGCTCCCTGATAGCTGCATTGCTGTGTGTACGCCGCTGTGCAAACCAACTGCTTTTTTCAAAGCACAAATCCTCTTGTTCCTTCCTTTCTGCACAGCTATCTTTTTGGTTTGTACACACTTTTTATTTAATTTGTGCATCAGTCCACTCCTTATTGCTGCCTGCCATACCTGGCTGAGATTACTGCAGGGAGATAGTAATTGAAGGACACTCCCTGTTTTTTTTTTTTTTTTTTTTTTGTGGGAGATTAAGATTGACATTTCTGCTAGAGTGCCATCCCTGTCTGTGTCATCTCTCACTCAGTGGGCCATAGAAAGCCTATTTATTTTTTTGCTTGATTTGGGTTATAAAATCTACCTGAAAAAATCACTACATCAATCAGTGGGAGAAAAATATTGGCCTCAGGGCTTGTGTGCCACTCTTGACTCCTGTGTGCATCATCACTCACTCAGTGGGCCATAGAAAGCCTATTTATTTTTTTGCTTGATTTTGGTTCTAAAATCTACCTGAAAAAATCACTACATCAATCAGTGGGAGAAAAATATTGGCCTCAGGGCTTGTGTGCCACTCCTGACTCCTGTGTGCATCATCACTCACTCAGTGGGCCATAGAAAGCCCATTTTTTTTTTTTTTTGCTTTATTTGGGTTCTAAATTCTACCTGAAAAAATCAATAAATCAATCAGCGGGAGATTAATATTGGCCTTAGGGCTTGCGTGCCATCTCTCTCTCTCAGATAGTGGGCCATAGAAAGCCTATTTATTTTTTTTTTTATTGGGTTTATAAATTTTCCCTGGGAAAAAAAAAAAAAAAGTGGGAGATTAATATTGGCCTCTGGGCTTGTGTGCCAGTCCTGAGCGTGCCATCTCTCTCACAAATAGTGGGCCATAGAAAGCCTATTTATTTATTTTTTTTTTGTTTTATAAATTCTCCCTTAAAAAAAGGGAGATTAATATTGGCCTTTGGGCTTGTGTGCCAGTCCTAAGCTTGCCATCTCTCTCTGTCTCTCAGATAGTGGGCCATAGAAAGCCTATTTATTTATTTTTTTTTTGTTTTATAAATTCTCCCTTAAAAAAAAGGGAGATTAATATTGGCCTTTGGGCTTGTGTGCCAGTCCTAAGCTTGCCATCTCTCTCTGTCTCTCAGATAGTGGGCCATAGAAAGCCTATTTATTATTTTTTTTATTGGGTTTATAAATTTTCCCTGGAACAAAAAAAAAAAAGTGGGAGATAAATATTGGCCTCTGGGCTTGTGTGCCACTCCTGACTCCTGTGTGCGTCATCTCTCACTCAGTGGGCCATAGAAAGCCTTTTTTTGTTTTATTTGGTTTCTAAATTCTTCCTGAAAAAATCATTTTATTCTATTATTTTTTTTTCCTAAAGTCTCCCTTAAAAAAAAAAAAAAAAAAAAAAAATCAAATCAGTGGGAGATTAATATTTACATTTGTGCTTCAGTGACAGTCCTGCGTGTGTGGCATCTCTCTCATTTGTTGCCACCAACAACAGAGTGTGTAACATTGTGCCTGATTTTCGTTGTGGTCTCACTCACCTGTAAAGGGGTAGCTAAATCATACTGAAGTTATAGCTCACCGTGTAATTTGTGTGACAGCAACAAATACCGTTAGTTTGTTTACGTTTTTAAAACAATGAGGAAGTATGGTGGAAGAGGTCGTGGCCGGGGGCGTTCATTGTCAGCTGGTAATGAGGGTAGTGGTAGTGGTGGAGCATCAGCTGGTCGTGGGAAAAAAAATATTGCACCTAAGTCTGGAGCTGTGGAGCCAGGTTCGTCGTCTGGCTACACAAGGCCTCGAACGCTCCCTTTTCTGGGAGTAGGAAAACCGCTTTTAAAGCCGGAGCAGCAAGAGCAAGTTTTGGCTTATCTTGCTGACTCAGCCTCTAGCTCTTTTGCCTCCTCTCGTGAAACTGGTAAATGTCAAAGCAGCGCGTCGTTAGTGGATGTTCACGGTCAGGGACAAGTCGCTTCCTTGTCCTCTTCAGCAAAAACAACAACAGAGAAGAATGCAGCAGGCGACACAACGGGTTACTCCATGGAGCTCTTTACACATACCGTCCCTGGCTTAGAAAGTGAAGCAGTTAACAGTCCATGCCCATTACAAGTTGAATCTGACATGGAGTGCACTGATGCACAGCCACAACCAGACTACTATGCTGGTCCTTTGACTCAGACCACAACATTGCCCTCGCAGGGTGCTGATCAAGAATCAGACCCTGATGAGACTATGTTGCCCCATCACGAACGCTATACCACCGACCGACACGGTGACACAGACGAAGTTGCACACGAGCTACAAGAAGAGGTAATAGATGACCCAGTTCTTGACCCCGATTGGCAGCCATTGGGGGAACAGGGTGCAGGCGGCAGCAGTTCTGAAGCGGAGGAGGAGGGGCCGCAGCAGGCATCAACATCGCAACAGGTTCCATCTGCCGGGCCCATATCTTGCCCAAAACGCGTGGCAAAGCCAAAACCTGTTGGAGGACAGCGTGGCCATCCGGTTAAAGCTCAGTCTGCAATGCCTGAAAAGGTATCCGATGCTAGAAAGAGTGCAGTCTGGCATTTTTTTAAACAACATCCAATTGATCAGCGCAAAGTCATCTGTCAAAAATGTTCAACTACCTTAAGCAGAGGACAGAATCTGAAAAGTCTCAATACAAGTTGCATGCATAGACATTTAACCACCATGCATTTGAAAGCCTGGACTAACTACCAAACGTCCCTTAAGGTTGTAGCACCCTCGGCCAATGAAGCTAGTCAGCAACGCAACATCCCTTCCGGCAGTGTAGGGCCACCATTTTCCGCACCACCTGCAGTATCTGTGCAGGTTTCTTTGCCAGGCCAAAGCAGTCAGGGTCAGGGAATCACCAATTTCGTAGTAGGAAACACTGCATCTAGGGCACCGGTGGCAACAATACCATCTCCCACCGTCTCTCAGTCTGCCATGTCCACCGGCACCCCCGCTAGTTCCACGATCTCCAGCTCTCCAGTCCAGCTCACCCTACATGAGACTATGGTTAGAAAAAGGAAGTACTTAGCCTCGCATCCGTGTACACAGGGTTTGAACGCACACATAGCTAGACTAATCTCGTTAGAGATGATGCCCTACCGGTTAGTTGAAAGCGAAGCTTTCAAAGCCCTGATGGACTACGCTGTACCACGCTACGAGCTACCCAGTCGACACTTTTTTCCAGAAAAGCCATCCCAGCCCTCCACCAGCATGTTAAAGAGCGCATCGTCCATGCACTCAGGCAATCTGTGAGCACAAAGGTGCACCTGACAACAGATGCATGGACCAGTAGGCATGGCCAGGGACGTTACGTGTCCATCACGGCACACTGGGTAAATGTGGTGGATGCAGGGTCCACAGGGGACAGCAAGTTTGGGACAGTTCTGCCTAGCCCACGGTCTAGGAAACAATTGGCTGTAGCCGTTCGCACCCCCTCCTCCTCCTCTTCGTCCTCCTGCAGAAGCGAGAGCTCGTCCACAGACCGCAGTCGCACAACCACTCCATCCGCAGCTGCCACTGTTGCACACCAGGTCTCCCATTATGGGGCAGCTACTGGCAAACGTCAGCAGGCTGTATTGGCTATGAAGTGTTTGGGCGACAACAGACACACCGCTGAAGTTCTGTCCGAGTTCTTGCAGAAAGAAACGCAGTCGTGGCTGGGCACTGTAGATCTTGAGGCAGGCAAGGTAGTGAGTGATAACGGAAGGAATTTCATGGCTGCCATCTCCCTTTCCCAACTGAAACACATTCCTTGCCTGGCTCACACCTTAAACCTGGTGGTGCAGTGCTTCCTGAAAAGTTATCCGGGGTTATCCGACCTGCTCCTCAAAGTGCGTGGACTTTGCTCACATATCCGCCGTTCGCCCGTACACTCCAGCCGTATGCAGACCTATCAGCGTTCTTTGAACCTTCCCCAGCATCGCCTAATCATAGACGTTGCAACAAGGTGGAACTCAACACTGCACATGCTTCAGAGACTGTGTGAACAGAGGCGGGCTGTTATGTTTTTGTGGGAGGATACACATACACGGGCAGGCAGTAGGATGGCAGACATGGAGTTGTCAGGTGTGCAGTGGTCGAAGATTCAAGACATGTGTCAAGTCCTTCAGTGTTTTGAGGAATGCACACGGCTGGTTAGTGCAGACAACGCCATAATAAGCATGAGCATCCCCCTAATGCGTCTGCTGATGCAAAGTTTGATGCACATAAAGGATCAGGCGTCTACAGCTGACGAAGAGGAAAGCCTTGATGACAGTCAGCCATTGTCTGGCCAGGGCAGTGTACAGGACGAGGTAGCGGGCGAAGAGGAGGAGGAGGACGAGGAGGATGATGGGGATGATTATATTTTTAATGAGGAAGCTTTTCCGGGGCCACTGGAAATTGGTGGCGCGGCAAGGCCGGGTTCTGGTTTTTTGAGGGACACAAGTGACGTGGATTTGCCTGAAACTGCCCCTCAACCAAGCACAACCGCAGATTTGAGAACTGGAACTTTGGCCCACATGGCGGATTATGCCTTACGTATCCTCAAAAGGGACACACGCATAACTAAAATGATGAATGATGACGATTACTTGTTGGCCTGCCTCCTTGATCCTCGCTATAAAGGCAAATTGCAAAATATAATGCAACATGAGAACTTGGAACTAATATTAGCAACCAAACAATCAACTCTTGTTGACCGTTTGCTTCTGGCATTCCCTGCACACAGCGCCCGTGATCGTTCTCACACGAGCTGCAGGGGCCAGCAGACCAGAGGAGTTAGAGGGGCAGAAATCAGAAGTGGCGTTGGCCAGAGGGGTTTTCTGACCAGGTTGTGGAGTGATTTTGCTATGACCGCAGACAGGACAGGTACTGCAGCATCAATTCAAAGTGACAGGAGACAACATTTGTCCAATATGGTTACAAACTATTTTTCATCCCTTATCGATGTTCTCCCTCAACCGTCATTCCCATTTGATTACTGGGCATCCAAATTAGACACCTGGCCAGAATTGGCAGAATATGCATTGCAGGAGCTTGCTTGCCCGGCAGCTAGTGTCCTATCAGAAAGAGTATTCAGTGCTGCAGGTTCAATACTAACAGAAAAAAGGACTCGTCTGGCTACCCAAAATGTAGATGATCTAACCTTCATTAAAATGAACCACAACTGGATTTCGAAATCTTTTGCCCCACCTTGCCCGGCTGACACCTAGCTTTCCTATGAAAAGGTCTTGCCTGTGGACTATTCTGAATGCCTTTTCCAATCTCGTAATTTTCTGCACCTGATTGTCCAGCATACGACATGTTTACACCTCACTAAATGGCCAAACTCCCCACACGGGGCCGTGGTATCGACACTTGGCGACAGCACCCGTGAGAGTGCAGTTTGTCTGAAGAGGTGGGTGAGCCCGCTTTTGGTCGACGGCACTGCCACTGGGTCCCTCCTAGTACAATAAAGTGTCTCTGGCAGTGGTGGTGCGCATCCAACGTCAGACACACCGTTGTAATATGAGGGGCCCTGGGCCTGTACCGCCGGCCACAAGACAGTTTCCCCCCACCCCAGCTCAAACAGTGCTCTACCACTTGCAAAATTATCTCACAGCTCCACCAATGTTTAGTCTATGCGCTGACATCCTTCAATGCCTGCCACTGACAATACCATTGTATTGACATTTTTGTTATGTTAGGCCTTCGATGCCTGTCTGTGGTCACTCCTTCCACTAGGCCTCCACTGACCACACCACTGCTGCCCGTGTACCCCTGTAACCAATTGAAAATTGCCTACAGCCATGTGTTATTATTTTAGGCCTTCGATGCCTGTCTGCGGTCACTCCTTCCACTAGGCCTCCACTGACCACACCACTGCTGCCCGTGTACCCCTGGAACCAATTTAAAATTGCCTACAGCCATGTGTTATTATTTTAGGCCTTCGATGCCTGTCTGCGGTCACTCCTTCCACTAGGCCTCCACTGACCACACCACTGCTGCCCGTGTACCCCTGGAACCAATTTAAAATTGCCTACAGCCATGTGTTATTATTTTAGGCCTTCGATGCCTGTCTGCGGTCACTCCTTCCACTAGGCCTCCACTGACCACACCACTGCTGCCCGTGTACCCCTGGAACCAACATCAGAAAATATAAAAATAAGTATTTTGCTTATAAAATAGAAAATATTGGAGAGATATCAAATGCAGACATTTTAACATTAAAAGCAAACACATACAACAAAAATCTGGTACAGTACTAAAAATGGCCACCAGCTACAATAACTTTCTCCTGCAAGTAGTTAACTGAAAGGTTTTTTCAATTTTAAACACAGATATGGCATCCACCAAGTGTTGTCCTGTCGCGTCTTCTTTATATTATTGCCAAGAAGATGCAAAACAATGAAAATAATAAAATCATTATTTACCAAAAAAATAGAGTAAGTCAAAACCACATTGCAAATAAACATTCATTACAAATAAAGAAGCAGGGCGCGTCCGAGGGTGAGTATATACCTAATAAGAATATAATCACCCTCGGACGCGCCCTGCTTCTTTCCGACAGCCTTCCTTCCTAAGAATCAGCCCTTCCGTGGTGTAGAGAGAGGGTTTGTTACACTCCAAGGTGTTCCCCAGGTTGCCTTTCCTGAGCTTCGATCTTCCGGCTCTCGTTTAGTAGTTGTTGGAAACTACGCTGCATTGGGCCTACAAATTGGGTATGGGGTGTAGAGAGATGGTGTGTTCCACTCCAAGGTGTTCCCCAGGTTGCCTTTCCTGAGCTTCGATCTTCCGGCTCTCGTTTAGTAGTTGTTGGAAACTACGCTGCATTAGGCCTACAAATTGGGTATGGGGTGTAGAGAGATGGTGTGTTACACTCCAAGGTGTTCCCCAGGTTTCCTCTCCATTGCTTCGATCTTCCGGCTCTCGTTTAGTAGTTGTTGGAAACTACGCTGCATTGGGCCTACAAATTGGGTATGGGGTGTAGAGAGATGGTGTGTTCCACTCCAAGGTGTTCTCCAGGTTGCCTTTCCTGAGCTTCGATCTTCCGGCTCTCGTTTAGTAGTTGTTGTAAACTACGCTGCATTAGGCCTACAAATTGGGTATGGGGTGTAGAGAGATGGTGTGTTACACTCCAAGGTGTTCCCCAGGTTTCCTCTCCATTGCTTCGATCTTCCGGCTCTCGTTTAGTAGTTGTTGGAAACTACGCTGCATTAGGCCTACAAATTGGGTATGGGGTGTAGAGAGATGGTGTGTTCCACTGTAGAGAGATGGTGTGTTCCACTCCAAGGTGTTCCCCAGGTTTCCTCGCCAATGCTTCGATCATCATGCTCTCGTTTAGTAGTTGTTGGAAACTACGCTGCATTAGGCCTACAAATTGGGTATGGGGTGTAGAGAGATGGTGTGTTCCACTCCAAGGTGTTCTCCAGGTTGCCTTTCCTGAACTTCTATCTTCAGGCTCTCATTAAATTGTGGTTAAACGGAACAACTGCATTTGGCGTACTAGTTGGTTTGGGGCCTACTATCGGTGTCTGCCGCTCCTTGCTGTTCTCCTGGTTTCCTGTCCTGAAATTCCGTTTTCAGGCGCTCGTTAAGTAGTTGTTAATGTTAGACTGCATTTGGCCTACTAGTTGGGTTGGGGCCTACTATCGGTGTCTGCCACTCCTTGCTGTTCTCCTCCACTGAACAAAGCTGTGCCGCCTGTTTACTACTGTTGCCAATTTTGAACTGCATTTCGACTACTTACTGATTTGGGCCTACTCTGTGTCAGCCTCTCATTCCAGTTGTCCTACACTGCAATGCCCCCTGGTTATTCCTGTGTTACCAATTTTGAACTGCATTTAGCCCACTTTATTCTTTGGGCCTATATCTGTGTTTCCTCCTCATCCTGCCCATTGCCCAGCCAGTGATAGATGAGTCTGCTGGTACATTGACCCATAACGCAACATTTCCCGTGCACGCTACACTGCAAGATTGTGACCCTGCTGAAAGTCAGGTCCCCCTTCCCGCATACCATACCACCTTACACGGGGACAAACAGGAAGGTGCAGATGAAAGTGCAGGTTCCTTCATCAGGTGGGGGGAGGAATACTAGTTGGCGACGTCACTGGCACAGGGCCTCTCATGGTACGCAAAAGTGTTGCTGCCGGTGGGAGGCGCCCCCGCCGTGCAAACACACCGCTGTACTTTGAGGGGCCCTGTGCCAGTGCCAATGCCAACGAGTGGGCCCCCCCTGCTTGCTCAGGTTCACAGCACTTGCAAAGTTGAAATACTTACCTCTCCCTGCTCCACTGCCGTGACGTGGTCCAGATTTCCTGGGCCCACTAATTACTTGAACCAGCCCTACCCACCACAACTTTAGCCAAATGACCCCCAATTTCAAATGCCTTCCAATTATTATAAGGTAAATTACGCTTGACAAGCTTCATTAAGAAGAATGGATGGTTTTGACATTAAAATGGGCACTCTAGGTGTTTTCCTGGCCCCCACTCACTGCCGACTATGCTGCCCCATTGACTTGCATTGGGTTTCGTGTTTCGGTCGATCCCGACTTTACGTCATAATCGGCCGATTTCACTCGACCCGACTTTTGAGATAGTCGGGTTTCGCGAAACCCGGCTCGACTCTAAAAAGGTCAAGGTCGCTCAACTCTACTGCTGATCCATAGCCCTAAAATTTTCAAGTTTTGGTTCATTACTCCACAGAATCAAATCCAAAAATTTCTGTTGCCTGTTCATATGGTTTGGAGAAAATTGGAACAGACTTTATTGTGCTTTTGGATTAAGTGAGATGAACATCTTGGAGCTTGGGTAAGGAGCATTTAGTGTGCACCTTACTATGCAAACTAAAAACCTTAGTGACTGCTGTCTAGAAATATTGCTGCAGGTCTTTTGCAGTCACTCAAGGGTTTCTGAACTCCTCTTGTGGAGGATGGTGACGGTTACCAATTTTGGCAAGTTTTTTGGACAACCCAAGAATATTTTTTAACTAGAAAACACTGAGCATTGGGATTGGTTATGATTAGTGTTGAGCGATACCGTCCGATACTTGAAAGTATCGGTATCGGATAGTATCGGCCGATACCCGAAAAATATCGGATATCGCCGATACCGATATCCGATACCAATACAAGTCAATGGGACATCAAGTATCGGAAGGTATTCTCATGGTTCCCAGGGTCTGAAGGAGTGGAAACTCTCCTTCAGGCCCTGGGATCCATAGGGATGTGTAAAATAAAGAATTAAAATAAAAAATATTGATATGCTCACCTCTCCGGCGGCCCCTGGACTTCACACTGCTAACCGGGAGGCTTCTTTGTTTAAAAAGCGCGCCTTTCGGACCTGTGAATGACGTCCCGGCTTCTGATTGGTCGCGTGCCGCCCATGTGACCGGCACGCGACCAATCAGAGGCCGCGACGTCATTCGCAGGTCCTCAATTCCTATAATTAGCAGTTTTGTGAATGAGAATGACGTCGCGGCTTCTGATTGGCCGCGTGCCGGTCACATGGGCGGCACGCGACCAATCAGAAGCCGGGACGTCATTCACCGGTCCGAAAGGCGCGCTTTTTAAACAAAGAAGCCTCCCGGATAGCAGCGTGAAGTCCAGGGGCCGCCGGAGAGGTGAGCATATCAATATTTTTTATTTTAATTCTTTATTTTCCACATCCCTATTGATTCGATACCGATACCCGATATCACAAAAATATCGGATCTCGGTATCGGAATTCCGATACTGCAAATATCGGCCGATACCCGATACTTGCGGTATCGGAATGCTCAACACTAGTTATGATTCCATTGGACTGCTGCCACAAGTTATTGTATGTGTAGGCATCACATTTGAAGCAGGTCATAACAGCCAGTAGCAATTAAAAAATGCATTTTGGAATAAATTTGGAGAAGCTACTCGACATATTACTTGTGTTAAGGTATTTACATTATTATTGTTTGGTTTACTGCAGACAACAAGAAGCCAAATCTCGTTTGTAATGACGAGGTGAAAGATCAACAACTGATAGACAGATTTAAAGGCCTAACGTTAAAAGGATACATTTTGGAAGAATTCTATGCCTGCTTATTAGGTGCATATTTTATTTATTGCATTAAAGGGGTTGTCCAGACTTGATGCTCAAGTTTGAAGTCACTCTATAAGACTGCAGGCTTGCAAATCCTAACAGAATGCATAGTGTGCACTGCCAGAATTCTCCGCTGCTGGCACCGGGAGCAGGCGGTAATATATGCATCTTTCTGGCCATATTCTTCCTGAGCAGAAGAATCCTGACACCAAACAGGAACAATCAGGATCCAACTGAATCAGGACCACACACCGCAGACCTTGATTCAGCTGGACTCTGGTTATCCTCTTAGGAGGTATTCCACCCCTCTGCTTGGACCCCTTTGACCTATATGCATTGAACACAGCCTATACATCTATCGAAGGGTTTTCACCTGAAACGTAATACTGTACTTACCACTGTGTAACCAATGGATATGAAATACTGACAATAAATCCTATTTGAAGCATTTTCAAGTACATTTAGGTGTGCAGCGCCTTCACTTTACCTGTCAGGATTCACATGTCTGCAGTCACATAGCCTCAAGTTTGGGCAACGCCTTTAAGGAAAGTGCAAATTTGATAAAATTTATTTAGCGGTGTGCTTCTATTCCTAAAACTGGCAGTTTATTCAATTGATCTTTCAATCATTTTTGTTAAACTGCCTATTATATATGTCAATGGGGCTTCATAGGTATGTAATATAGGTCTCTTCACAGATTTGTAACTAGTGTGCATGACATTACTAAAATGAGATTAGTACATTTTATAGTTTTGTTATGTGGGCTTCAGTGAGCATTTGGTAATGCCTCCTAAAGCGCCTAGAGAAATTTCAGATGTGAAATTTCAGATGTGAAACATCATCATCCATGCGAGTCACAACCACTTCTGTTTTTTATTAAGTCCCACAAAGCACCCTGCCTCCAGCCTTCTGCTGCTCTGAGCCAAATCACATTTCACCAAGGGTCCCTGCTCCCAAAAACTTGGGAGCCAGCAAACTTCTTGTGATGAGTTAAACAGGTATCTAATACCTTACTTTTCTGATGTTACACAAAATTGGATTAATATTATTTTCTAGACATAATGATCTACATCTGGTCAAGCCTTTATCATATTATTAAAGTACGGTAATATATATACAAAGCTTTGGGAATTCTTGTCTAAATCAAAAGCAAAACTAGGTATAGTATACTGATATACAGAGAGAGCGAACAGTAAGGATTTGGATACCACACAGCTCCGCTTTAGGAAAATATAGGAAAACTCTTGCTGACAGACTGATTCTGATAATTGCATTATGTGAAGGAATTAATGTCCGTGGAGGTTATTTTGAAGAACATTAATTGAGAACCTCTCTTTACATGGAATCTGTCAACATTTTTTGCCACTTAATCTGAGAGCACCCTATGGAACATATTGAGGCCCTGATTCACTTACTGGGCTGCTTGGTGTAGCTTTGATTTAATCACTGCTGAATCAGCAGGAGATTACAGTGACATATAAAAGTTTGGGTACCCCTGGTCCAAATTACTGTTATTATGAACAGTTAAGCAAGTTGAAGATGAAATGATCTCTAAAAGGCCTAAAGTTAAACATAAAAAAATATATATTTTCATGTTTTACATCTTCGGCTAGGTCACACACGAGCAAAAGGAAAAATCAAAGATGAGTTGTACAAGATAAAATGCAAGGAAAGTATATACACTGCTAAATATGAATAGCACAATAATTGTATCCATGTATGACACAAGTGTTTAGCACATAGAGACCAAAAAGCAAAAAGAAAGTTACTACAAAAACAACTTGCAGATGGTGTGGTATTACAGACGATCTGTATAATCAATGAAATGTACTAGCTGTCTTAAAGGGAAAATGTAAACAAAATATTTTCCTAAGAATAGTACTACAAAATCAGAACAGCTTCTAACCTTAACCCCTTCCTGACCTGTGATGCCACATAGGCGTCATGAAAGTCGGTGCCAATACGACCTGTGATGCCTATGTGGCATCATGGCAGGATCGCGTTCCTGCAGGTCGGCTGAAAGGGTTAACTGAAATTTCACCCAACCTGCATGAACAGGGGAACTTGTACTCGAGCCCAGGGGTGTTGGCTTTGCCACCCCCCCAGATCTGCTTGGAGCTAGCGTCCATGTGACGCTAGCTCTCCAATCAGATGTGGAGGGGCGGAGTAAACAATGGCTGCCTCGCTGTCCAGCTTCATGCCGTTCATGTCAGCAGAACAGTGAGGTGCCTACTTGCTGCCCTGCCACATACCGAGATCGCCGCAGCCGTCATCATCACCACCGCCGCCACTCCAGGTACTCCCCTCTGCTGCCCTCCACTTTCCCTGCCATCCAAATCCACGCCCCCCAACCTCTGCTCCCTCCCCTCTGCCCCGGTGATCACCCCCTTCCCCTGCCTAGGTGATCACTCCCTGATCACCTCCCCTGTTGCTGCTGCTGCCGGCTCCATCTTCTCCATCTGCTGCTGCATCTCCTCAGCTCCCCCGTGCCTGACAGTCCCCTCCTGCCCCCCAGTGATCATCCCCCGCTTCCTGCCCCCGGTGATCACCCCCCACACCAGTGATTACCCCCTGCGCCCCCTTCCCCCTGATCCCATTAGGATTAGAGTTGGGCTAAAGTTAGGGTTAGGGCTAAAATTAGAGTTAGGGCTAAAGTTAGGGTTGAGGCTAGGGGTAGAGTTATGGGTAGGGTTTGTGGTAGGGTTAGGGGTAGGGTTAGGGTTGGGATTAGGGGTAGGGTTTGGGGTAGGGTTAGGGGTAGGGTTAGGGTTGGGATTAGGGGTAGGGTTAGGGGTAGGGTTGGGGTTGGGATTAGGGGTAGGGTTAGGGTTTGGATTATGGGTAGGGTTAGGATTAGGGTTGAGATTAGGGGTAGGGTTAGGATTAGGGGTAGAGTTGGGAATAGGGTTAGGGGTGTGTTGGGGTTAGGGTTGGAGTTAGAACTGGGGGGTTTCCACTGTTTAGGCACATCAGGGGCTCTCCAAATGTGACATTACGCCCGCGGACCATTCCATCAAAGTCTGCATTCAAAAATGTCACTACTC
Source organism: Ranitomeya imitator (assembly GCF_032444005.1). NCBI lineage: Eukaryota > Metazoa > Chordata > Amphibia > Anura > Dendrobatidae > Ranitomeya > Ranitomeya imitator. The sequence continues at coordinate 787,123,465 of NC_091283.1, forward strand.
TTCTGAGCCCCGACGTGTGCCCAAACAGTGGTTCACCCCCACATATGGGGTATCAGCATACTCAGGACAAACTGGAGAATAACTTTTGGCATCCAATTTCTCCTGTTACCCTTGTGAAAATAAAAATTGCGAACTAAAAAATCACTTTTGACGGAAAAAAAAGATTATTTATTTTCATGTCTCTGCGTTATAAACTTATGTGAAGCACTTGGGGGTAAAAAGTGCTCACCACACATCTAGATAAGTTCCTTGGGGGGTCTAGTTTCCAAAATGGGGTCACTTGTGGGGGTTTCCACTGTTTAGGCACAAGATTGCCTTGCGCAGGTGTGTACTACGGAGGACAGAGAATGAACTTCAATCCAATATTGCGGCCAGCATGCAGCCAACTGGTAAGGAAAGGGTGAATCAAATACCTGAAAACTCCGCCCATATGACCGAAAACCGGTCCCGCCAAATTCAGGTGACAGGTTCCTTTTAATGTTCTATAGTGATTACATGCATAGACAAAACAAGTGTAATTTGCTAATTGTAAATGGCATTTTGGATTTGAATTATAATGGCATTTATTTTATTTATGTGTTTTCTATACTTGGAGAAACCCTCTAAGGTGAAAGTCACATTTACTGAAGTACTTGGCACTAGTGACCCATATAAAATAAATGGTAAGATGGTGTATTCTGTAGACTTTGTTGGGCATGTTATAATATTTCACTTTAGCTCTTTTGCTAAGACTCAATGTTCTGTTAATAGAGCAAAACAATGGATAAACTGATCAGTTTCTTTAAAATTTTATCAAAATGGTACTGAAAAACTGGATAACAATTCGGTATGCAATTTATCATACGAATAAATATGAAAAATCTGTAATAAAGAGATAAGTTGTTACCTACTTTTCAAACTTTGCTCAACACATCATGACATTTTGAACTTTAACCCCTTCACGACCATCGACAAACTGAGTGTTACGCTCACTCCCAGATTGGTTAGTGCAAGCGTGGATCATGGCCCGACTGTACCACGGACCACACTTATCCCAGAGGGGTGTGACTAAGCAGCTATTTTGGTGTCTAAGCAGCTATTTTGGTGTTTGCTGGAGCCTCTAGTGGTGAGGTCAGGCTGGTAATGGCAGGCAGCTGCCAGGTAGCACTCTAGGGCAGTTTTCATCAGTAGCAGCTGACCCCCAAGGGACAGGATGCTATCGACAGGTGCAGGTAAGTACTGTCTGGCTCAGCTGATACATAGGTAAGCAAGTACAAGTGGGCACGGCTGATATACAGAAAGGTCGGTGCAGGTGGGCACAGCTGATACATTGGCAGAGGTAGAAGCCAGATCAGACTGGAGGGACAGAAACAGTTTCAGGATGGACTGGGTCACTGGCAGGAATGACTGGAATACAAGAATAAAAAAAATAAAAAATAGAAATGTCCGAATAAAATGCAATAAGAAGTGATCAAAACATTGTATCTAAGCCAAAATGGTATCAATAAAAATGTCAGCTCTGTGCGCAAATAAGCTCTCACACAGCCCCAGATCCCCAAAAAATTACAACTTTACGGGTGTCACTAAATGGCGACAAAAGCAAACTTTTTTTTTTAACAAATTTCTGAATTTTTTTATCACCTAAATAAAAAAAGACAATACATGTTTGATGTGCTGCTGATTCTGAGCGTTCGTTTCTGCCTGTAACCCTGTGCACACTGCAATCTGTCTGACTGATGAAGATCATTGTAGGACCAATACGTCTTCTTTATTTTTGGATTGCCCACACACAATAAAATTATCTGCTTAAAACATTTACCCTAGTGCCACATTTTCTACAAGATTCACATGGGATAGGATCCTATGTGGACACCATCCACAGGAGTGCCGTAATTACCAATTTTGTGCATACTCCTACTGACCTGGGGAATCATTTTGCCAGGTCAGTTTTATAATATATTGAATATGGGAAATAAAAAAAACCCAAAAAACATTATGGAATTGTACTTTTTTGCGACTTTTTCAACACAAAGTGGGCTGGAATTGAGATCGGACGCTATGTCGGGTTTGGAGAGTCCCTGATGTAGATAAACAGTGGAAACCCCCCACAAGTGACACCATTTTGGAAAAGATCCCCCAAGGAACTTATCTAGATATGTGGTGAGCACTTTGAACGCCCAATTGCTTCACAGAAGTTTATAAAGTAAAGCCGTGAAAATAATCATATTTTTTCTACAAAAATTATCTTTTAGCTTCCCATTTTTTTATTTTCCCAAGGATAACTGGAGAAATTGGACCCCAAAAGTTGTTGTACAATCTGTTCTGAGTACTATCATACCCCATATGTGGGGGAAAACCACTGTTTGGCCTCACGGCAGAGCTCACAAGGTAAGGAGCGCCGTTTGAGTTTTTCAACGCAAAATTGGCTGGAAATGAGATTGGACACCATGTCGCGTTTGGAGAGCTCCTGATGTGCCTAAACACTGCACTTGGAATTTTTTTTCCCATTTTCCAGTACAGTATGTGGCAGAATGAATAAAGACCTCATATGGCTGGAGACATAAAAAAAATTAAAAAGTTATAGCTTTTGGAAGAAAAGGTGGAAAAAAATTAATTCAAAAAGGAAAATTGCCAGGGGTGAAGGGGTTAATAAAAATCTGCATGATTTTGTGATACTCTGGCATAAAGTATAGCACAGATATCTATGCTATACTACACTATATTGTGTTCCTGTCAATGGTTTTGCTAACATGTTGCAATCTTGTATTGAATTTGTTTAGGGAGAAATTGGAGCCTGTAATCAAATTCAAGAAAGGTAAGGTTGGAGATGTATATCTGTTTTGATTGTGTTGATAGCCTGTGCAGAATGCTACAGAGGAACTGAACTTTTTTTTTGCAAATAAGAGTGTAAGAAACTAGTTGTGGAAAAACCTCTTATAAGAAACCAAACATTATGCCCTTCTATCTTGTATGATCCAGCCTGGCACCATAATGGGGGACCTTTTTCCAAAATTGCATATTCTTCATGAAAGCACTGAAAACATATCATATCACATAACTGACATGTCTGTAAGACAAGAGTCTTAAATAACTGCAAATATTCTCAAATATAACATTGTTATCAATAACAAATAGTATTTACCACCCAGTTTCCCTGATACACATTTTGGTTGTGCTCTTTTTTTAAAAACAAATATTTATTGTGAATAAAGATATTTGATATTGTACATTTGGTTATTAGACATAGTGGGACTTATAGGTGCTCTGTCATCCCATCTGTTTTGGTTTCATTCACAGGGAACACATTTTGTAGGTATAGTGCTTTTTTCACTGTAGTAAGAAGTTTCCTTTTTATTATAAAGGTTTTCAACTATCATTTAACCACTTTTTATATGACCTCTTCATAAGAATAGCTTTACTAAGATTCACTCATTACCAGCACTTATGCTTTGCTTTTATAGCCCCATCATTTTCTGCAATGCTTTACACACATTATCATTACTGTCCAAAATGGGGCTCACAATCTATATTCCCTATCAGCATGTCTTTAGAGTGTGGGAGGGAACCGGAGAACATCCACACAAACACCGGGAGAACATACAAACTGCAGATATTGTCTTTGGTGGGATTTCAACCCAGGACGCCAGTGCTGCAAAGCAACAGTGCTAACCACTGAGCCACCGTGCTGCCCACAATCAGCTTCTAAAGGGGAACCGGAAAAGTGTCCCATGATCATTTGTTAGCATCCAGGCACAACTTTCTGCTATTTTATGTACCGTCAGTCCCTTATTTGGGCCCAGGATTTGGATAGAAAGAGAAGCGCTCTTCATTCTGCTCCTGATATGGGTGCAGCTCACTTAAATGATTGCAAGTACCATATGTCTGAGCACACAAGCTCATATCACAGAGCTCACTTTCTTGCCGATGCTTTGGCGCACCAGTCCCTTCATCTGACAAGAGCTGCAATGTGCTTGTCACTACTAAGAACACTACGGCAACTGCAATTGAATAAACAAGCATTGGCAGGGTCAGTCTGCAGCACACATTGGCAAACTCAAAAGACAAACTTCACTGTCCTCTGCACTCATCCTGCTGATGCTTTGGTGCACAAGAGTGGATCCTTCTAATTGAGAAGCAGTGTAGTTTTGTCTCTAATGACAAGCACATCACAGAGCTTGTCAATTAAAGGGCCCGATGTCCCTAAGCATTTGAAGGATCAGTGGACCTGCATTGGAGTGCTCAGACATGCTGTCAATCATTTCAAGGAAGCTTCACACTCATATAGAGAAGTGTGATCTGCTCTTCTCTTTCCTTCTGAATCTTGTATTCGATGGGTGGATCGGACATAAAAGTGTAGGAAGTAGGGTCTGCATGTCAGCAAAGCAGCGTGACATACATACGGTAGAAATGCTCTTATAGAAGAAGTGCAGGTAATGAAAGTATATTAGGAAAGTGATTGATATGAAGAGTTAGGAGGTACTAAAGAGGGTAAAATAGTAAACCATTTATAAACTGATCCTACTATTTGCATGAGAGACAGTTTCAGGGAGAATCCAGCAAGATCTAATGCACAAAGTAACATCATAAGTAAGATTCTATAAAGCCAGAAGAACAATAATAAAACAAATACTAATACTAACCATTACTTTGTATACACAACTGTCTATTAAAGCATTGAGAAAAGGTTATTATGCGTTGTGCACAATTTCACACGGCCAGGTAAAAAGACATGATATAAGCAATGAGTCAACCGTCCGAGCATCTTTACGTCTGCGGGTCTAGCCAAATGTGGAGATTGGAGGAGCTGATGAAAGCTGATAACACACATTATCCTTCTTTGGTAATTACAAGTCTCTTGAAGAATTAAATAAAATTATTTTTTTTCTTGTGTGAAGCTGAAGGAACGATTATGAGGCAGTCAATCTGCATATGGTATGAGAGCACTGTGGATGATTCTGGTGATGTTTATGTATGATCAATGTATCCTCATTTACTGCCCAGTAGCGTGACTAAATGAGATATAATGGACGGATAGATGCATGGATGGACAAATGGGGACTTTCGGAGTCTGAGCTTAACTGGTTATACTTTGTGCAATATTTATGAATGTATATAGCATGCTTTCAGTGCATTAAGATATTTTTAGAAGAGAAATTGTAAAAAAAGCCTATACAAGATGAACTAGTGAGCTATATTGTCAATCTGCACTGGAAGCTGTTATCATTGAGATTCTAGACCACAATACATGACAACAGGTAATAGTAAGGTAAGACTTAGGCTGCACGGTGGCTCAGTGTATAGCACTGCAGCCTTGCAGCGCTGGAGTCCTGGGTTCTAATCCCACGTTGGAAAACATCTGCAAGGAGTTTGTATGTTCTCCCTGTGTTTGCGTGGGTTTCCTCTGGGTTCTCCGGTTTCCTCCCACATTCCAAAGACATACTGATAAGGAATTTAGATTGTGAGCCCCAACGGGGACAGCGATGATAATGTGTTCAAACTGTAAAGCGCTGCGGAATATGTTAGCGCTATATAAACATAAATATTATTATTATTAGGCTGCGTTCACACACTGCATGCAGTAGCGCAGCCATGTCTAACTGCAAGGGTGAATGAGCCTACAAGTTTGCAGGTAACATGCAGCAGCTGTATCATGAGATGCCAGTCTAATAGTCAAACTGGGGGTGTGAAAATCACAAAGAACGACCAAAACTGGTTGATATTAGTAAAAATACTATTTATTTAGAACATATTAACAGTAAAAAAGAAACAAGTAATCAGACAATAATGAGACAAAAGTGGACACATGGTGCGAGACACCGCACCAAACTGTCACCATGCAAAAACATGCAGACTGTGTAACCTAGGTCCCCAGGTAACAGATGTACATATAGGGGGATAAAGCAACCAGAAAAGGGTACTGCTGTGGCAGGTGGGCAAAATGATATTAGCGTCCAGGGCGCCTCAGGGGACCAAAATAGTATCCGTCAGACTATATAATATACACCCCACTGGGAAAAAGGCCCCTACCTAAACATCAAGATCCAAAGCATCAAAGATCCAAAGCGACCAATTACCTAACAAACAACAAAAGTGCTGTACAGAAGAGTATTACCTCCTATGGAAGACCCTCGGTGCAGCCCGGTTATCAGTCGGCACGTCACCCGACGCGCATTTCGGAGAACCAACTCCTTCGTCACGGGGGTCACGCCGACAAAGTCGGTGACGTGCCGACTGGTAACCGGGCTGCACCGAGGGTCTTCCATAGGAGGTAATACTCTTCTGTACAGCGCTTTTGCTGTTTGTCATTTTGTTAGGTAATTGGTCGCTTTGGATCTTTTGCCTCTTATGGCGGCAGTGTCAGGAAGGTCCACAATATACCTGTGCACCCCTATTTTGGCTGACTATGTGCGGTCCTTGGCGTTTGTGTCGATGTTTAGGTAGGGGCCTTTTTCCCAGTGGGGTATATATTATATAGTCTGACGGATACTATTTTGGTCCCCTGAGGCGCCCTGGACGCTAATATCATTTTGCCCACCTGCCACAGCAGTACCCTTTTCTGGTTGCTTTATCCCCCTATATGTACATCTGTTACCTGGGGACCTAGGTTACACAGTCTGCATGTTTTTGCATGGTGACAGTTTGGTGCGGTGTCTCGCACCATGTGTCCACTTTTGTCTCATTATTGTCTGATTACTTGTTTCTTTTTTACTGTTAATATGTTCTAAATAATGAGTATTTTTACTAATATCAAGCAGTTTTGGTTGTTCTTTGTGATTTTTCACCCCCCCAGTTTGTTGTTTCTTTACGACTTGGTGTATCATGAATCCGACATAGGCGCAACATTTTGATTTTGCATTGCTGAGTATTGCATGATGTTGCTGTATAATACCTATTTTGCAGTCTAAAAGTCAGCAGATTGCCCTTTTTATGTGGTCCATTCATCAATATGTGCAAAACTGTATACAGTTATTTACCTACCGTATATACTCGAGTATAAGCCGAGATTTTCAGCCCATTTTTTTGGGCTGAAAGTCCCCCTCTCGGCTTATACTCGAGTCATATACCCGGGTGTCAGCAGGGGAGGGGGAGCGGGGGCTGTGTAATCATACTTACCTGCTCCCAGCGCGGTCCCTGCAGTCCCTGGCTTCTCCGGCGCTGCAGATTCTTCCTGTACTGAGCGGTCACATGGCACCGCTCATTACAGAAATGAATAGGCAGCTCCACCCCCATAGGGGAGGAGCCGCATATTCATTGCTGTAAATGATCGGTGCCATGTGACCGCTCAATTACAGGAAGAAGCCGCAGCGCCGGGGAAGCCAGGGACTGCAGGGACCGCGCTGGGAACAGGTAAGGGGAGCGCAGCGCTATAATTACCTGCTCCTCGCTCCGGCTCCGTCTGCAGCGTCCTCTAGCAGTGACGCTCAGGTTAGAGGGCGCTGTGACGTAGTCAGTGCGCGCCCTCTGCTGAGCGTCAGTGCTGGAGACGGAGCCGCACGAGGAGCAGGTAATTATTGAAAGCGCCGGCGTCCTGAGCAAGAGAGGTGAGTATGTGATTTTTTTTTTTTTTTTTATGGCAGCACCAGCAGCATTCTAAGGAGTACCTATGGGGCCATGAAGGTGCAGAGCATATAAGGGGCACAGCATTATAAGGAGCATCTATGGGGCCATAAAGGTGCAGAGCATATAAGGGGCACAGCATTATAAGGAGCACCTATGGGGCCATAATCAAAGGTGCAGAGCATATAAGGGGCACAGCATTATAAGGAGCACCTATGGGGCCATAAAGGTGCAGAGCATATATGGGGCAGCATTCTAAGGAGCATCTATGGGGCCATAATCAAAGGTGCAGAGCATATATGGCACAGCATTATAAGGAGCATCTATGGGGCCATAATCAAAGGTGCAGAGCATATATGGCACAGCATTATAAGGAGCACCTATGGGGCCATAATCAACGGTGCAGAGCATTGTATATAGCACAGTTGTATATGGAGCATCTATGGGGCAATAATGAACGGTATGGAGCATCTATTTTTATTTTTGAAATTCACCGGTAGCTGCTGCATTTTCTACCCTAGGCTTATACTCGAGTCAATAAGTTTTCCCAGTTTTTTTGTGGCAAAATTAGGGGGTCGGCTTATACTCGGGTCGGCTTATACTCGAGTATATACGGTATTACATATCAAAGAGAGAGAACATTTACTAGAAATTACGCAACCACCAATCCATTGAGTAATGAGGTTACAGTACTTTAAGAGGTTAAAGGGGCTTTAGAACTATCAATAGGCAAAAGTCCCACCATACGTTGGACATTTATGACCTATATAGAGGATAGCTGTAAAGGTTTCAGTTGGAAAGTACAATAAAAGACAAATATGATATAAATATCCAATAGATGCAGGTCTCACCACTGATGTTGAGAATAGGGTTCCCATGACCCCAATCACACCTGGTTGAGGGGGTCAAGAATACATCCCATTTGCCCTTATTTCTCCATTCCCATCTAAAGGAGATCTATGGGTTATATAGAGACACCCACTATGTTTGGGACCCCTGCACACTATAAAGCTAAGCCCCCACAGAACAATAAATAATGCATTCTGCTCTTTACACCGGTCAAAACTCTGTGTAAAGAATTCATAGTTATTTGTATATATGAGTACAACTGTCTGCAAAGTGAATGCAAAAGATTTATTATCATCCACAATGTGACATGGTGGCGACGTGCCACTGCAGCTGCTTTTTATAAAACCAATGTAAAATATAGTCAAAAAGGCGCTTGCGTGAATAGAAGCATTGTTGTATCTAAGAGCTGTGAAAAGGCCCACAATACTGGAGCTGAGCAGAAAATTAATGACTTACTGCTAAAATTATAAAAATGTGCTTGTGGTCAGTGCAAATGCTGAATATGTTGTTTTTAAATATATGGAATAAGATGGTACTTGTTGCAAGCAGTCACTCAGCACTTTCCTAATTAAAATGACTGTACAGTACTCAACCGAGCCAGCTCCAAGTATTCATCTGCTCAAGTGTGTCACGGAGTGGTATTCAGACAAATGTCCTTTTGAGACACTTTCATTGAGTAAGCTTCAATAAAGCCCTATAAACCTTCACTAGTGACCTTGTATTAACAGTCTCAAAGGTTTATTCTATATGATCCAAAAAACTTCAGAAACTCGCAGAGCATATGTCTTAGAAGCTGTGTACCAAGGGATGCAAAAAAAGCCACCAGACTTGTCTAGGGTATTTTCAAAGAAAATTATGGGAGAAGCCCTAAATAAATGTAAGCCTACCTAGCACACAGAGCCGTGACTGTCCCAAAATAACGTGAGCACACTGCTTTTCTGTTTATAGTCATGACAATCAACACGTGACTGTTCTTCATGTCTCGGAACTCTAAGCTAAACATTACTTAATTTACATTGCATCTATCTTATTTCTCACCCATAATAAACCATTATAATGTCGGAAGCATAATTAAGGAAGTACTTGTCCAGGCACATCAAATTTTTCCTGGAAAGCATATCCATGAAACTTTTCCTGGAGCATGGTCTAGAATCTCACTTTTCCCATAGAACAGTCTAGAATCAAACTTTCCCTGAAGCATAGTCTGTAATCAAACTCTTCCTGGACAATAGTCTAGAATAAAAGTTTTCTTTAACCATAGTCTAGAACATTTCATTCAGACCACAAGAAGCAGCTTAGGTTTAAACAGGAGCTGTCACCGTTTAAAGAAAACCCATCAACGTTTTATACACGTAATCTATTGCAATCATATTATATAGCACCGTGTACTTACAATTGCTCATTTTGCCCTTTTACCCAGTTAATTCTTCTCTTTTCTATTAGGTCTATGACATCATGTGATGAAATATAGACAAGCTGAATCCTTCTAAGCTCTATGTAGAGACAAGAAATCTCTTTTACCTGTATGAGTCATAATTAGAGCTACAACTATATATCCTTGCAAAGTCCCTGGAAGGGGGGTGGAACAGTTGGGTCAGGAGTTGAAGAAGAGGTGGAGCTCTGCTGCTAGGGACTTTGCATTGATGTACGATTGTAGTTCTAATGATGACTCATGTAAGGAAAATAGACTTCCTGTTTCTACATAAAACCTAGAAGGATTACGTAAATTAGTCTTTTTTTTAAAACATGATATCATAGACCTAATGGAAAAGAGAAGAATTAACTGGTTAGAACAGCAAAATTAGTACTTTAGTACACTGGGCTATATAATATGATGACTGCAATATATTAAGTGGATAAAAAATTTGATGGGAGTGCTTCTTTAAATACTTATATTCCCAATGGAGGAAAAATTCACTTTTTCCGTAAGTTTTGTGCTTTATGGGTCCTCTGTTCTTCCGGTTTGACACTTGATTTTAATAGATTGACAACTAGGAGTTACAATTCCAATTGTCAAATGGGTATATCTAGACACAGTCAGCACTGAATGGATAATGTCAGAATGTGCAGAAACACTCTACCAAAAATTAACACCCAGGTTTGATTTTTTTCATAAACTTCTAAGAGGAATACGAGAAGAACAGCACAATATTGATGTCTATGAGAAAATGCTCCAATATTGGTATAGTATAGAGGATACTCATTATTTGTTATACAGACATGTCAAGAACGCTGACAGATCCTCTTATAAAAAGACAATTACCTGGCCTTGTGCCATGAGGAGTATTTGTTCATATAAACTGCCAAGAATTGTATTTACATTATTGATGCAGTTGCAATACTGGGAATACATTTCATACAGTGGTATCAGACCTGAATTTGTCAATTAACGTTTTAAGGATTCATTATTTGTTCTTCCTACTACAATAATGTAATAGTTTTATCTGCAGTCCAATGCAAATGTTGATATGATACATTATGCCAAGCAATAAACTCAGCTCTTCCACATCCGATAACCATAGCGCCACTCGTAGAGCTGTACATTATTTTGCATTGATGCACTACTCCATACATTAAGATAAAATAACTTTCTAAACTAACAACAAGTTAACTTTTAGAGTTAGAGAGGTCGTGTTTGACACTGTATCAGTTCCATTCATTTCGGAAAGCGCCTCAGTGGCAGCATCATTGCAAGTATGTTCCATAATTGATCATTAGATTGTGACACTTGCAAATCCACATAGATGTCATAACAACGTGATACAACAGACTAAGGCATTAGCGAAGCTGATTAAGAGGAAATGCAAAAAAAGATGATGGAAATAATAAAATGTATAGAGACTCACTTACCATTTAAGCCCCTTTCCTTTCTTAAGTTTTAGAGTCAGCACCATCTCAATACATAGTAAGAGGTTCACAAGAGCTAGCAACCAGTATATATTGTCATTTTTTAGCACAGTGACTCTCCAAACTCCAACTACAGAGTGAAGAATGAATAGGAGTCTAGTTAGAACTGCATTAAGGAAGACTTTGAGTTCCATGATCCTAAGGATTGTTCCTTTGTAAATCCTATAAAATGTCTCCTTTTTCTGCCTCTCCAGTGAAATTTTCAGAGAGGACAGGAAAGTTACTCCGTAGATATGTGATGTGTTTCTGTGTGAGATGCTCTTTCCTCTCTTGCAACAAAGAAGCCTATAGCAGCTCTTACACCGCCCCTCCTCCAGACTTCCTGAACTTATGCGCCTGCTGAACTCATCCCAAGCTGAGCAGTTTATAGGGAGAAAAAAGTCAGAATGAGTCTACTAAAGTTATTGGTGATTCCACCTTCTTCAATTTCACTAGATGGTACCTATCAACAGGACCCTTTTTCTTCTTTCCTAATCCTAAAATATCTAAAGTTTAGAATTTTAGTTTTTGGATACTTGTTTGTGGAATATCAGTTTTGCCTATACGTTATTTGGATTCAGCAGTAAATCTCATGACTTTATACATTTCTGCCTTCTCAAAATAAATTTCTAATATTATATATGTTGGCCATGTAAAATCTGAAGTTTGCTAACATACAGTGGAATGTAAAAGTTTGCGCACCCCTGGTCAAAATTACTGTTATAGTGAATAGTATTGTGAATAAAATGATCTCTAAAAGGCCTAAAGTTAAAGATGACACATTTCCTTTGTATTGTAGGCAAAAAAAATATATATTGTCGTTATTTACATTTTAAAAATTACAAAAAGGAATATGGGCTGATAAAAAAAAGTTTGGGCCCCCTTGGAGATCTGAGTATTCAGATAACTTTGACCAAGGTTTCAGACCTTAATTAGCTTGTTAGGATTATGGCTTGTTCACCATCATTGTTAGGAAAGGTCAGGTGATGCAAATTTCCCAGCTTTATAAAAACTCAGCCTCCTCTAACCTTGTGCCAAAAAATAGCTGCCTAGCACTCTGAAAATGAAAATGGTGGAGGTCCACAAAGCAGGAGAAGTTTATAAGAAGATAGCAAAGCGTTTTCAAGTTGCCCTTTCCTCAGTTCAAAATGTAATTAATAAATGGCAGTTAATAGGAACACTGGCGGTCAAGATAAGGTTTAGAATACCAAGCAAAATTTCAATGAGAGCTGTTCGTAGTATTGCTAGAGAGGCAAATTAGAACCCCTACTTGACTGCAAAAGACCTTCTGAAAGATTTAGCAGACTTTGCAGTTGTGGTACACCTGCACAAATATGGCTTCCATGAAAGTCATCAGATCAAAATCTCTCCTGCTTTTTTGTGTGAAGATAAAAGGGCACAGAATTTCAGAAAAAGAATATATTTAAGTGGAATTGAATTCTAGATGAGTATGAAAAAATTCCACATTCACCAGTGTCAGGGAACCAGCAGGAGATCACACAGATGTATCATGCAGCCTCCAATTTGGCACGAACCAGCAATCCCCTGCCAATCCAAGCTCTCGCCACTAGGCAGGTTATTGTGCACTTCCCAGCGAATGTATGGTATAGCATATCCACATTCGATTCTAAAGCATGGAATATATATATATTTATATATATATATATATATATATATATATGTCACGATTCACATCGTCCTGACACTACTATGTCACGGATCGGGGTGACCTTTGGCCAGCATCCGGCTTTCACATGTGCAGGGGGGCTTATCTTAGTTATTCCTTCACTGCTACAATGTGATGAAAACACAAACAAAGGCTATTGACCTATCAATTTACCGCAGGGGCTTATTTTAGTTATCCCCCTGCTGCTACAATATCACGAACTGCAGGGATTTATGTATATCCCGCTTTCCAGTTCCGCTTTGGAACTCGCAGCTCTCTGGTGCCCCCCTGTACCCTCAGGTCAGTCAGGGAACTGCACCTGGGATAATTAGTTGCCGGGCGGGCCGCTTTACTGTGGATTGACTAGCAGGCACACTGCAGCGAGGGAATTATAAATGCTCAGGCCGCAGCCAGACAATAAATTATAAAACCCCCATTCCGTCACTGACAGCTCATCTGACTAGCCCAGAACACATTTCGCTGCCACCAGCTCATATTTCTCACAGTGAGGGGTTCGGGCCAACCCAAATTAGGAGCGTAATTACTTCAGAAGACTTAGGGAACTTTTTAGAGCAGGAGAACAAAGCTAGTATTTTATATATTTTACTCCATAAAAGATTAGGCTTTAATTAGGCTGGGTTAAGTGCGGTCACTTATACCTGCAGGCTTGTGACATCACTAAAGGGCTGGTTAATGATATTCACTGATCTCAGAGATATTTACGTTTCTAGACTCTTGAGACAAAAGAAATTCCTGAGTGAGAAGGGAGGGACAACAGGTGGCTTTGCAGGATTGGTCACCTGCAGTTTAAAGCTACACCCTGCTCACCCACTAGCTTCAAGTTACCCAGAGTCTCGGCCATACGGCTTGTTTGTTGTATTCAGGGGGGAGAGAGAGAGAGGGGGTCAAAGCTGCCATGTACTTTCAGGACCATGGTCACATGTGCAAAAATCCCTCCTGCGCCTCGGGGCTCAGGGGAATCTGCCAGTATCCTCGACTTAGATCCATTATGGTCAGATATTTTGCACCAGCTAACCTCTCAAGCAGCTCCTTGATGTGCGGCATTGGGTGGGCGTCAGAGGCTGTGAGGAAGTTGAGCCCCCTGTAGTCCACGCAGAATTGGGTGATCCTTCTTTGGCACGAGGACTACAGATGAGGTCCACACACTCTTTGACCGTTGAATTACCCCCAGCTGTAATATCTCATCGATCTCCTGGCGCATAACCTGCTGCACCTGGTCAGAGATTCGATAGGATGTTCGCCGCAGTGGGGCATGATTCCCGGTGTCCACCTCGTGGACTGCTAACTTAGTCCTTCCAAGTCGGTTGGAGAACACGGCCAGGAAGGGTTCCAGCTTGGTCTGCAACTGTGATCGCTGGGGTTCGGTTAGTGAGGCGCTTACCTCCACGTCCTCGATGGACCCACCGGCCTTAATTTGGCCCAGCATGTCCAGGAGGGTGTCTTCCTCCCCGTCTTCGGGCAGGCTGCAGACTGGCAGGATGAAAGGTTCAGGTTCGTGATGAGCCTTCATCATGTTGATGTGGAAGGCTTTTCGCCTACCCCGAGCGTGGTCAAGCGTGACCACATACTTGACCGGGTTGAGCTGTTGGTGGACGTTGTATGGTCCTTCCCAGGCTGCCTGAAGCTTATCCTTTGGTACGGGGACCAGCACCCACACCTTTTGACCCATGTGGTAGATCCACTTCCGGGTGTTCTGGTCAGCCTAAGCCCGCGTCATCTTGTCATGCACCAATTGCGTCAAGGTCTGCATCTTGTCACAGAAGCACATGGCATACTCCACTATGGCACATTTACATCATTCCCAGCATCATACCTAGGTAAAAAATGGTTAACAGATGCATCAATACTAGATAAAGCATGGTCAGGTAACACATAAGCGATTTCCCATCATCATCATCATCATGGTTAACGTTACCCTTATTAGCAGATTGGGGAGGGGTGTCAGGGACGTAGTATGCAACCATCCTCCCCAAATCAGTCCCCAACAAAACATCAGTGGGCAAGTTATCAGACAGCCCCACTTCCTTCACCCCGCTCCCGGCACCCCAATCAATATAAACCCCCGGGCCATTGGCAAGGGACAGCTGATGCCCCCAATCCCAGTGACAGTTAGGGTTTACCCGGAATGATCTCTTTAGGGGCCGCCAGTTTGGGTCGGATGAGGGTCCATTCAGCCCTGATGTCCTTGAGGCCTGTAACGACATTGGCTCCCACAGTGACGTGCTGTACGTTGTCACACACCCTCCCAGCCACCCCACCCACCAAAAGAACTGCTGCGTTAGGCCCTGGGGCCTTGGCTGGGGGGTTCTTCTGCTTGTCTGGACAGTAGGGACTGATATGACCAGTCCGTTTGCAAACAAAACACTGGCGGCCTGGTGCTGTTGGCAACAAGGACAGGGCCTCTGTTGTGTTGGCTGGCAGGGGCACTGTCATTGGTTACAGGCTTACCCCCTCTCCAGCTGGCGGTGACTGGCTTCCGCACTTCCGATTTACGGTTGGCCTCGTAGGCATCGGCAATCTGCGCTGCTTTCATCACGTCTTTGGGTTCTCGGTCCATCACGAACTGTCGCACCTCAGCTGGGCAAAGATGTAAGAACTGGTCTTTGATCATCAAGTCTCGCAGCTGTGCAAAGGTGGTCACTGACAGTCCTTGGGTCCACTGTTCAAAGTGGGTCCTGAGCCCATGCACCACATTGCTGTAACTGTCGTGTGGGCCACGTTGGAGGTTCCGGAACTTTTTACAGTAAACCTCGAGTGTAAGCTTGTACTTGGCTATCAGGGCCTGCTTGATGGCCTCATAGTCACCATCTTGTTCTTGAGGGAGGGCAACAAACGCCTCCAGAGCTTTGCCTCTCAGCCCTTGGGTCAGGTATCATGCCCATTGGTCCGTAGGCAGCTGGTACTGTCTGCAGGCTTTCTCCAAGGACTGCAGAAAAGTGTCCAAGTCCTCGTCCTTTTCCATCACAGGAAAGCGCTCTGGCCGGGGCTTCGGTGTCTGAGCGCTGTTGGGCTCATGGCTCCAGGTGGTAGAGGGTCCCTGCCAGACCATCTCCAGTTCGTGGACTAACTGGACTTGGTGCTCGGCTCTCTCAGCTTACCGCTCGGCTCGCTGGGCCGGCCTGGGCCTCTCGCTCGGCTCGGGACTCTCGCTCGGCTCGCTGGGCCTGGTGTTATGATTAGGTGGCCTTGGAGCAGCATGAAAACCTTCACTGGAGTAAGTGGTAACTATACTGACCGCAAACCCTGATCTTATCACCGCAACTAGAAGTAGCCGTGGGGTGTGCCTAACAGACAGCCGCATACGGAGCAGGACGCGGATGCGCCGCTCTAGCACCCTGGACACCACACCTTCAGCAGTTTCGGTTACCCTAAGTCTAAGGGTCCTACATCTTCTTCCTTCTACTTTGGCATCTCCTACCAAGTAACCCCATGACTAAGACCCAGGAGGGTCGAAACGTTGGGTTGTTATATCTTACTTTATCTCTACACTGCTTGTGGTTGATTTTTCTGTCTGAAACAATTTTTTTTTTTTTTTTTTTTTTTGGAATAAAAGTGTTAATACACGTCTGCAAACCAGCATTTGAGAGTGTGCGGTGAATTTCTACTACTTAACAAAACCTAGACACCTCGACACAGCCGGAGAACTAAATATCCCTAAAGATGGAAATAGGAAAACTATCTTGCCTCAGAGTAGACCCCCAAAGGATAGGCAGCCCCCCACAAATAATGACTGTGAGTTGGAGAGGAAAAGACACACGCAGGCAGAAAACAGGCTTAGCAAAGGAGGCACTACTAGCTAAATAGAAAAGGACAGGACAAGATACTAAGCTGTCAGCATAAAAATACTACAAAAAGATCCACAGCAGAAAATACAAAACTCCACCACCTAACTAAAGATGTGGAGAGTATATCTGCAACTCCAGGGAATCCAACCAGACTGAGAAAACACTGACACAGTCTAAGCTGGACAAATAGAAACAAAAGATCAGCACTGAAAATAAGCACACAGCAAGTGTGCTTCAGAAAAAGAAACAGACACTTATCTTTGCTGAACTGGCAGATAAGCAGGAGAGGCCAGGCAGAGATCCAACACTTCCAAAGAAACATTGACAACTGGCAAGGGCTAATGAATCCTGCACACTTAAATATCCCAGTCAGAACAGCAATTAGCAGATACACCTGGCCAGGACTGTGACTCAGAGACAACTGCATTCCCACCTACAACCACTGGAGGGAACCCAAGAGCAGAATTCACAACAGCCTGGGCCTCCTGCCGGTATTGCTGAATCAGCTGCAGATGTCCTTCACGGTTGTCAGTGGGGAGTTGTTCCAAGGCCACCAGCAGGTGGGGGTCCAATTCGCCCTGGTTGGTAGTAGGGCCGGCATTCAGTGGTTGGACCTCTGCTGCAGCACCACCTCTGCTTGGGCCGGGTTCTGCGCCCGCTGGGCTCTGGCCTTTTTCCCGTTGCACCAAAGCCGTGACCAGTTGGTCTTTGTTTTTGCCTGCAAATTCAATCTGCTGTGACATGCACAAGACCATAAGAGTGTCCTTGGACTGCTTCTTATAAAGGGTTTCTCCCAGCACAACCATGGTTGCCAAATAAAAGATAGGATAGAAAAACAAAGAGAAGGAAAGGGATAATTACCAGTACACACAATTGTCTCAGGACTAATAAACACTGAGTTCGTTCTCCAAACTTATATGCGCAGAGTCCTCGCCAGAACCTTGCAAGTTTTTAGTGAGAGGAATGATCACTCAAACCAGATCACTAAAGCTCTATGATCCCACTGCTCAGCCACCAATATGTCACGATTCACACCGTGCTGACACCACTATGTCACGGATCTGGGTGACCTTTGGCCAGCACCCGGCTAGCACATGTGCAGGGAGGCTTGTCTTAGTTATCCCTCCACTGCTACAATGTGATGAAAACACAAACAAAGGCTATTGACCTATCAATTTACCGCAGGGGCTTATTTTCGTTATCCCCATGCTGCTACAATATCATGAACTGCAGGGATTTATGTATATCCCGCTTTCCAGTTCCGCTTTGGAACTCGCAGCTCTCCGGCGCCCCCCTTACCCTCAGGTCAATCAGGGAACTGCACCTAGGATAATTAGTCGCCGGACGGGCAGCTTCACTGTGGACTGGCTAGCAGCGAAGGAGTTATAAATACTCAGGCCGCAGCCAGACAATAGCTTATCCCCTTTCTGCCAGCTGACGGAATAGTACGTCAGCTGGCAGATCCCCTGCTTTGAGGTGGGCTCCGGCGGTGAGCCCACCTCAAAGCCGCAACATGTCAGCTGTTTTGTACAGCTGACATGTGCGCGCAATGAGCGCAAGCGGAATCGCGATCCGCCCGCGCCCATTAACTAGTTAAATGCCGCCGTCAAGCGCTGACAGCGGCATTTAACTAGCGCTCCCAGCCGCGCGGCCGGAAGTGCTCGCACTGCGGACCCCCGTCACATGATCGGGGGTCAGCAGTGCATCGCCATAACAACCAGAGGTCTCCTTGAGACCTCTATGGTTGTTGATGGCCGATTGCTTTGAGCGCCACCCTGTGGTCGGCGTTCAAAGCAACCTTGCATTTCTGCTACATAGAGGTGATCTGTACTTCACCTCTATGTAGCAGAGCCGATCGAGTTATGCATGCTTCTAGCCTCCCACGGAGGCTATTGAAGCATGCCAAAATTTAAAAAAAAAAGTGATTAAAAATATAAAAAAAATAAAAAATATATAAAAGTTCAAATCACCCCCCTTTCGCCCCAATCAAAATAAAACAATTAAAAAAAAAACAAACATACACATATTTGGTATCGCCGCGTTCAGAATCGCTCGATCTATCAATAAAAACAAAGGATTAACCTGACCGCTAAATGACGTAGCGAGAAAAAAAATCAAAATGCCAAAATTACGTTTTTTTGGTCGTCGCGACATTGCATTAAAATGCAATAACGGGTGATCAAAAGAACGTATCTACACCAAAATGGTATCATTAAAAACGCCAGCTCGGCACGCAAAAAATAAGCCCTCACCTGACCCCAGATGACGAAAATTGGAGACGCTACGGGTATCGGAAAATCGCACATTTTTTTTTTTTTTTTTTTAGCAAAATTTGGAACTTTTTTTCACCACTTAGATAAAAAATAACCTAGACATGTTTGGTGTCTATGAACTCGTACTGACCTGGAGAATCATAATGGCAGGTTAGTTTTAGCATTTAGTGAACCTAGCAAAAAAGCCAAACAAAAAACAAGTGTGAGATTGCACTTTTTTTGCAATTTCATCACACTTGGAATTTTTTTCCCATTTTCTGTTACATGGCATGGTAAAATCAATGATGTCGTTCAAAAGCACATCTCGTCCCGCAAAAAATAATCCCTCACATGGCCATATTGACGGAAAAACAAAAAAGTTATGGCTCTGGGAAGGAGGGGACCAAAAAACGAAAATGAAAAAGCGGAAAAAGCTCCGGGGGTGAAGGGGTTAAAATACCCGTTCCATCACTGTCAGCTCACCTGCCTAGCCCAGAACACACTTCGCTGCCACCAGCTCAGATTTCTCACAGGGAGGGGTTCGAGCCAACCCAAATTAGTAGCATAATTACTTCAGAAGACTTAGGGTACGTTTTAGGCTACGTTCACACTAGCGTTGTGCGCCGCTGTGTCGGCGACGCGACGCACAACGCACGCAAAAACGCTGCGTTTTTCGACGCGTGCGTCGTTTTTTGACGAAAATCGGACGCAAGAAAAATGCAACTTGTTGCGTTTTCTTGGTCCGACGCTAGCGTCAAAAAAGACGCACGTGTCGGAAAACGCAACAAGCAAAAACGCATGCGTCCCCCATGTTAAACATAGGGGCGCATGACGCGTGCGTCGCCGCTGCGTCGCCCGACGCTAGCGCGACGCACACTAGCCGAACGCTAGTGTGAACGTAGCCTTAGAGCAGGAGAACAAAGCTAGTATTTTATATATTTTATTCCATAAAAGATTAGGCAGTGTTTATAAAAGGCATATAAAGATGTTACAATGTGAGACAATTTAAACGTATGTACAGCAATTATAAAATAATCAGGGATTAAACGAGAAATTAAAACTTACATGTGCTCAGATCATTTCAGGCAAGCCATGCTGGTGGGTGGATCCCCAAATGTCCCAATTCATGAGATAAGACCTGCTGTAACAGCTCCTCAGGCAAGACTGAAGGCTGGGTTAAGTGAGGTCACTTATACCTGCAGGCTTGTGACATCACTAAAGGGCTGGTTAATGATATTCACTGATCTCAGAGATATTCACATTTCTAGACTCTGGAGACAAAATAAATTCCTGAGTGAGAAGGGAGGGACAACAGGTGGCTTTGCAGGATTGGTCACCTGCAGTTTAATGCCACACCCTGCTCACCCACTAGCTTCAAGTTACCCAGTGTCTCCACCATATGGCTTGTTTGTTGTATTCAGGGGGGAGAGAGAGAGAGGGGGGGTCAAAGCTGCCATGTGCTTTCAGGACCATGGTCACGTGCAAAAATCCCTCTGCTATGGTATTTTACATTATCGTGACTATATATATATATATATATATATATATATATATATATATATATATATATATATGCGGTAGTAGGAAGAACAGAGCCGGCACTCATCGATCGTCCAAGACAGGTTACTTTATTAAAGTGCGGTTAAAAATCATCACGGCCGGGGGTGCTAGGTAAGGAGAGCGGCAAGCATGACGACGGCCGTTTCGCGCCTGGTAGGCGCTTCTATGGGTCAGTGAGATATATATATATATATCTGGAAGTTTTTAAAAAAGAGCCTATGGTGCCCTATCTAACAACATGGAGGACTGCGAAAACCCAGAGCCTATAAGATGAAAAGATCCTCCAAAAGCAAGAATAATAAATATTTTTTATTTAATTTCCAATATAATAAAAACATGATAATGAAATAGAACACAGGGGATGACAACACTTACTGTACAAAAAACTAAATGCACTGTGCAAGCGAATAAATAGTTAATCCATATAGAAAAAATAGAAAAAATAAAGTGCATAAAAATTGGTAAACACCTGATAGGAGCACAATCCTATAGAGCAGCATCTAGTATCAATAAAAGACATGTATCATACCAGACCTTTCAGAAAGCCATATACTGCATAAAGTACAGATTATTCACGAGGAAGAGTGCTAAGTAGGGTTGAGCGAAACGGGTCGAACATTTTCAAAAGTCGCCGACTTTTGGCTAAGTCGGGGTTTCATGAAACCCGATCCGACCCCTGTGCGTGGTCGGCCATGCGGTACGCGACTTTCGCGCCAAAGTCGCGTTTCAATGACGCGAAAAGCGCCATTTCTCAGCCAATGAAGGTAAACGCAGAGTGTGGGCAGCGTGATGACATAGGTCCTGGTCCCCACCATCTTAGAGAAGGGCATTGCAGTGATTGGCTTGCTGTCTGCGACGTCACAGGGGCTATAAAGAGGCGTTCCCGCCGACCGCCATCTTACTGCTGCTGATCTGAGCTTAGGGAGAGGTTGCTGCCGCTTTGTCAGAAGCAGGGATAGCGTTAGGCAGGGTCCATTAACCACAAAACCGCTTGTGCTGCAGCGATTTGCACTGTCCAACACCACCCTCGGTGTGCAGGGACAGTGGAAGTTTTTTTTTTTCCCCTCAGCGCTGTAGCTCATTGGGCTGCCCTAGAAGGCTCCCTGATAGCTGCATTGCTGTGTGTACGCCGCTGTGCAAACCAACTGCTTTTTTCAAAGCACAAATCCTCTTGTTCCTTCCTTTCTGCACAGCTATCTTTTTTGTTTGTCCACACTTTTTATTTCATTTGTGCATCAGTCCACTCCTTATTGCTGCCTGCCATACCTGGCTGAGATTACTGCAGGCAGGGAGATAGTAGCTGCCTGCCATACCTGGCTGAGATTACTGCAGGCAGGGAGATAGTAATTGTAGGACATTCCCTGTTTTTTTTTTTTTTTTTTTTTGGTGGGAGATTAAGATTGGCAATTTGGCATTTCTGCTAGAGTGCCATCCCTGTGTGTGCCATCTCTCTCACATAGTGGGCCATAGAAAGCCTTTTCATTTTTCTGTATTTTTTTTTGTGGGGTGTATAAATTCTCCCTGATAAAAATACAGTGGGAGATTAATATTGGCCTTTGGGCTTGTGTGCCAGTCCTGAGTGTGCCATCTCTCTCACAAATAGTGGGCCATAGAAAGCCTATTTAATTTTTTTTTTGGTTTTATAAATTTTCCCTGAAAAAAGGGAGATTAATATTGGCCTCTGGGCTTGTGTGCCAGTTGTGAGCGTGCCATCTGTGCCAGTCCTGAGCGTGCCATCTCTCTCACAAATAGTGGGCCATAGAAAGCCTATTTAAATATTTTTTTGGTTTTATAAATTCTCCCAGAAAAAAAGGGAGATTAATATTGGCCTCTGGGCTTCTGTGCCAGTCCTGAGCGTGCCATCTGTGCCAGTCCTGAGCGTCCCATCTCTCTCACAAATAGTGGGCCATAGAAAGCCTATTTAATTTTTTTTTTGGTTTTATAAATTCTCCCAGAAAAAAAGGGAGATTAATATTGGCCTCTGGGCTTGTGTGCCAGTTGTGAGCGTGCCATCTGTGCCAGTCCTGAGCGTGCCATCTCTCTCACAAATAGTGGGCCATAGAAAGCCTATTTAATTTTTTTTTTGGTTTTATAAATTCTCCCAGAAAAAAAGGGAGATTAATATTGGCCTCTGGGCTTCTGTGCCAGTCCTGAGCGTGCCATCTGTGCCAGTCCTGAGCGTCCCATCTCTCTCACAAATAGTGGGCCATAGAAAGCCTATTTTTTTTTTGGGGGGGGTTTTAGAAATTCTCCCTGGAAAAAAAAAGGGAGATTAATATTGCCCTTTGGGCTTGTGTGCCAGTACTAAGCGTTCCATCTCTCTCTCTCTCTCTTAGTCAGTGGGCCATAGAACGCCTATTTTTGGTTTTATTTGTTTTCTAAATTCTCCCTGAAAAAATCATTTTATTTTATTTGGTTTCTAAATTCTTCCTGATAAAATCATATTTTTTTTATTATTTTTTTTTCTAAAGTCTCCCTGAAAAAAAAAAAAAAAAAAAAAAAAACAGTGGGAGATTAATATTGGCCTTTCTGCTTGTGTGCCAGTCTTGACTCCTGGGTGCGTCATCTCTCAGTCAGTGGGCCATAGAACGCCTATTTTTGGTTTTATTTGTTTTCTAAATTCTCCCTGAAAAAATCATTTTATTTTATTTGGTTTCTAAATTCTTCCTGATAAAATCATATTTTTTTTATTATTTTTTTTTCTAAAGTCTCCCTGAAAAAAAAAAAAAAAAACAACCAAAAAAAACAGTGGGAGATTAATATTGGCCTTTCTGCTTGTGTGCCAGTCTTGACTCCTGGGTGTGCCATCTCTCTCTCTCTCTCTCTCTCTCTCTCTCTCTCTCTCTCTCTCCAATTGTGGTCCATAGAAAGCCTATATTTTTTTTCCTTGATTTGGGTTCCAAAATCTACCAGAGAAAATAACTACATCAATCATTGGTAGAAAAATATTGGCCTCTGGGCTTGTGTGCCACTTCTGATTCCTGTGTGCGTCATCTCTCAGTCAGTGGGCCATAGAACGCCTATTTTTGTTTTTATTTGTTTTATAAATTCTCCCTGAAAAAATCATTTTATTTTATTTGGTTTCTAAATTCTTCCTGATAAAATCATATTTTTTTTATTATTTTTTTTTCTAAAGTCTCCCTGAAAAAAAAAAAAAAAAACAACCAAAAAAAACAGTGGGAGATTAATATTGGCCTTTCTGCTTGTGTGCCAGTCTTGACTCCTGGGTGTGCCATCTCTCTCTCTCTCTCTCTCTCTCTCTCTCTCTCTCTCTCCAATTGTGGTCCATAGAAAGCCTATATTTTTTTTCCTTGATTTGGGTTCCAAAATCTACCAGAGAAAATAACTACATCAATCATTGGTAGAAAAATATTGGCCTCTGGGCTTGTGTGCCACTCCTGATTCCTGTGTGCGTCATCTCTCAGTCAGTGGGCCATAGAACGCCTATTTTTGTTTTTATTTGTTTTATAAATTCTCCCTGAAAAAATCATTTTATTTTATTTGGTTTCTAAATTCTTCCTGATAAAATCATATTTTTTTTATTATTTTTTTTTCTAAAGTCTCCCTGACAAAAAAAAAAAAAAAAAAAAAAACAGTGGGAGATTAATATTGGCCTTTCTGCTTGTGTGCCAGTCTTGACTCCTGGGTGTGCCATCTCTCTCTCTCTCTCTCTCTCTCTCTCTCTCTCTCTCTCCAATTGTGGTCCATAGAAAGCCTATATTTTTTTTCCTTGATTTGGGTTCCAAAATCTACCAGAGAAAATAACTCCATCAATCATTGGTAGAAAAATATTGGCCTCTGGGCTTGTGTGCCACTCCTGATTCCTGTGTGCGTCATCTCTCACTCAGTGGCCCATAGAAAGCATATAGTTTGTTACATTTGTTTTCTAAATTCTCCCTGCAAAAATCAAATTTCTTTTTTTTTTGGGGGGGTTTCTAAAGTGTTCCTGAAAAAAATAAAAATAAAAAACAAATAATAGTGTGACATTAATATTAACATTTGTGCTTCAGTGACAGTCCTGCGTGTGGGGCATCTCTCTAATTTGCAGCCACCAAAAAAAGAGTGTGTAACATTGTGCCTGATTTTCGCGGTGGTCTCACCAACCTGTAAAGGGGTAGCTAAATCATACTGAAGTTATAGCTCACCGTGTAAGTTGTGTGACTGCAACAAATAACGTTAGTTTGGTTACGTTTTTAAAACAATGAGGAAGTCTAGTGGAAGAGGTCGTGGCCGGGGGCGTTCATTGTCAGCTGGTAATGAGGGTAGTGGTAGTGGTGGAGCATCAGGTGGTCGTGGGGAAAAAAATATTGCACCTAAGTCTGGAGCTGTGGAGCCAGGTTCGTCGTCCGGCTACACAAGGCCTCGAACGCTCCCTTTTCTGGGATTAGGAAAACCGCTTTTAAAGCCGGAGCAGCAAGAGCAAGTTTTGGCTTATCTTGCTGACTCAGCCTCTAGCTCTTTTGCCTCCTCTCGTGAAACTGGTAAAAGTAAAAGCAGCGCGTCGTTAGTGGATGTTCACGGTCAGGGACAAGTCACTTCCTTGTCCTCTTCAGCAAAAACAACAACAGAGAAGAATGCAGCAGGCGACACAACGGGTTACTCCATGGAGCTCTTTACACATACCGTCCCTGGCTTAGAAAGTGAAGCAGTTAACAGTCCATGCCCATTACAAATTGAATCTGACATGGAGTGCAGTGACGCACAGCCACAGCCAGACTACTATGCTGGTCCTTTGACTCAGACCACAACATTGCCCTCGCAGGGTGCTGATCAAGAATCAGACCCTGATGAGACTATGTTGCCCCATCACGAACGCTATACCACCGAACGACACGGTGACACAGACGAAGTTGCGCAGGAGGTACAAGAAGAGTTATTAGATGACCCAGTTCTTGACCCCGATTGGCAGCCATTGGGGGAACAGGGTGCAGGCGGCAGCAGTTCTGAAGCAGAGGAGGAGGAGGGGCCGCAGCAGGCATCAACATCGCCACAGGTTCCATCTGCCGGGCCCGTATCTTGCCCAAAACGCGTGGCAAAGCCAAAACCTGGTGGAGGACAGCGTGGCCATCCGGTTAAAGCTCAGTCTGCAATGCCTGAAAAGGTATCCGATGCTAGAAAGAGTGCAGTCTGGCATTTTTTTAAACAACATCCAATTGATCAGCGCAAAGTCATCTGTCAAAAATGTTCTACTTCCTTAAGCAGAGGTCAGAATCTGAAAAGTCTCAATACTAGTTGCATGCATAGACATTTAACCACCATGCATTTGAAAGCTTGGACTAACTACCAAACGTCCCTTAAGGTTGTTGCACCCTCGGCCAATGAAGCTAGTCATCAACGCAACATCCCTTCCGGCAGTGTAGGACCACCATTTAGCGCACCACCTGCTGTATCTGTGCAGGTATCTTTGCCAGGCCAAAGCAGTCAGGGTCAGGGAATCACCAGTTTCGTAGTAGGAAACACTGCATCTAGGGCACCGGCGGCAACAATACCATCTCCCACCGTCTCTCAGTCTGCCATGTCCACCGGCACCCCCGCTAGTTCCACGATCTCCATCTCTCCAGTCCAGCTCACCCTACATGAGACTATGGTTAGAAAAAGGAAGTACTTAGCCTCGCATCCGCGTACACAGGGTTTGAACGCCCACATAGCTAGACTAATCTCGTTAGAGATGATGCCCTACCGGTTAGTTGAAAGCGAAGCTTTCAAAGACCTGATGGACTACGCTGTACCACGCTACGAGCTACCCAGTCGACACTTTTTTTCCAGAAAAGCCATCCCAGCCCTCCACCAGCATGTTAAAGAGCGCATCGTCCATGCACTCAGGCAATCTGTGAGCACAAAGGTGCACCTGACAACAGATGCATGGACCAGTAGGCATGGCCAGGGACGTTACGTGTCCATCACGGCACACTGGGTAAATGTGGTGGATTCAGGGTCCACAGGGGACAGCAAGTTTGGGACAGTTCTGCCTAGCCCACGGTCTAGTAAACAGTTGTCTGTAGCCGTTCGCACCCCCTCCTCCTCCTCCTCCTCCTCGTCCTCCTGCAGAAGCAAGAGCTCGTCCACAGACCGCAGTCGCACAAACACTCCATCCGCACCTGCCACTGTTGCACACCAGGTCTCCCATTATGGGGCAGCTACTGGCATACGTCAGCAGGCTGTATTGGCTATGAAGTGTTTGGGCGACAATAGACACACCGCGGAAGTTCTGTCCGAGTTCTTGCAGCAAGAAACGCAGTCGTGGCTGGGCACTGTAGATCTTGAGGCAGGCAAGGTAGTGAGTGATAACGGAAGGAATTTCATGGCTGCCATCTCCCTTTCCCAACTGAAACACATTCCTTGCCTGGCTCACACCTTAAACCTGGTGGTGCAGTGCTTCCTGAAAAGTTATCCGGGGTTATCCGACCTGCTCCTCAAAGTGCGTGGACTTTGCGCACATATCCGCCGTTCGCCTGTACACTCCAGCCGTATGCAGACCTATCAGCGTTCTTTGAACCTTCCCCAGCATCGCCTAATCATAGACGTTGCAACAAGGTGGAACTCAACACTGCACATGCTTCAGAGACTGTGCGAACAGAGGCGGGCTGTTATGTTTTTGTGGGAGGATACACATACACGGGCAGGCAGTAGGATGGCAGACATGGAGTTGTCAGGTGTGCAGTGGTCGAAGATTCAAGACATGTGTCAAGTCCTTCAGTGTTTTGAGGAATGCACACGGCTGGTTAGTGCAGACAACGCCATAATAAGCATGAGCATCCCCCTAATGCGTCTGCTGATGCAAAGTTTGACGCACATAAAGGATCAGGCGTCTGCACCAGAGGAAGAGGAAAGCCTTGATGACAGTCAGCGATTGTCTGGTCAGGGCAGTGTACATGACGAGGTACCGGGCGAAGAGGAGGTGGAGGATGAGGAGGATGATGGGGATGAGTATATTTTTAATGAGGAAGCTTTCCCGGGGGCACGGGAAATTGGTGGCGTGGCAAGGCCGGGTTCTGGTTTTTTGAGGGACACAAGTGACGTAGATTTGCCTGCAACTGCCCCTCAACCAAGCACAACCGCAGATTTGACAACGGGAACTTTGGCCCACATGGCGGATTATGCCTTGCGTATCCTCAAAAGGGACACACGCATTACAAAAATGATGAACGATGACGATTACTGGTTGGCCTGCCTCCTTGATCCTCGCTATAAAGGCAAATTGCAAAATATTATGCCACATGAGAACTTGGAACTAATATTAGCAACAAAACAATCAACTCTTGTTGACCGTTTGCTTCTGGCATTCCCTGCACACAGCGCCCGTGATCGTTCTCACACGAGCTCCAGGGGCCAGCAGACCAGAGGTGTTAGAGGGGCAGAAATCAGAAGTGGCGTTGGCCAGAGGGGTTTTCTGACCAGGTTGTGGAGTGATTTTTCTAGGACCGCAGACAGGACAGGTACTGCAGCATCAATTCAAAGTGACAGGAGACAACATTTGTCCAGTATGGTTACAAACTATTTTTCATCCCTTATCGACGTTCTCCCTCAACCGTCATTCCCATTTGATTACTGGGCATCCAAATTAGACACCTGGCCAGAATTGGCAGAATATGCATTGCAGGAGCTTGCTTGCCCGGCAGCTAGTGTCCTATCAGAAAGAGTATTCAGTGCTGCAGGTTCAATACTAACAGAAAAAAGGACTCGTCTGTCTACCCAAAATGTAGATGATCTAACCTTCATTAAAATGAACCACAACTGGATTTCAAAATCTTTTGCCCCACCCTGCCCGGCTGACACCTAGCTTTCCTATGAAAAGGTCTTGCCTGTGGACTATTCTGAATGACTTTTCCAATCTCGTAATTTTCTTCACCTGATTGTCCAGCATACGACATGTTTCCACCTCACGAAATGGCCAAACTCCCCACACGGGGTCGTGCTATCGCCACTTTGCGCTTGGACCCTTGAGAGTGCTGTTTGTCTGAAGAGGTGGGTGAGCCCGCTTTTGGTCGACGGCACTGCCACTGGGTCCCTCATAGTACAATAAAGTGTCTCTGGCGGTGGTGGTGCGCACCCAACGTCAGACTCACCGTTGTAATATGAGGGGCCCTGTGCCTGTACCGCCGGCCACAAGCCAGTTCCCCCCCCCCCCAGCTCAAACAGTGCTCTACCACTAGCAAAATTATCTCTCACAGCTTCACCAATGTGTAGTCTAGGCGCTGACATCCTTCAATGACTGGCACTGACAATACCATTGTTTTGACATTTTTGTTATGTTAGGCCTTCGAAGCCTGTCTGCGGTCACTCCTTCCACTAGACTTCCACTGACCAGACCACTGCTGCCCGTGTACCCCTGGAACCAATTTAAAATTGCCTACAGCCATGTGTGATTATTTTAGGCCGTCGATGCCTGTCTGCGGTCACTCCTTCCACTAGGCCTCCACTGACCACACCACTGCTGCCCGTGTAACCCTGGAACCAATTTAAAATTGCCTACAGCCAGCCCAATTTTTTTATTTTAGGCCTTCGATGCCTGTCTGCGGTACATTCTTTCAACTACTACTACACTGACCAGGGCACTGCTGCCCAAGTACCCCTGGAACCAATTTAAAATTGCCTACAGCCATGTGTTAATATTTTAGGCCTTCGATGCCTGTCTGCGGTCACTCCTTCCACTAGGCCTCCACTGACCACACCACTGCTGCCCGTGTAACCCTGGAACCAATTTAAAATTGCCTACAGCCATGTGTTATTATTTTAGGCCTTCGATGCCTGTCTGCGGTCACTCCTTCCACTAGGCCTCCACTGACCTGTCTACTGCGGCCCGTGTACCCCTTGAACCAACCTAATAAAATATTTAAAAAATTAATTTGATTATAAAAAATAAGATCGTGTTGAGATCTCAAATGCAGACATTTTAACATTAAAAACAAACACACAACAAAAATCTGGAACTGTACTAAAAAGGTCCACCAGCTACAATTACTTTCTCCTGCAAGAAGTTAACTGAAAGGTTTTTTTGGAGTTGTTAACACAGATATGGCATCCACCGAGTGTTGTCCTGTCGCGTCTCCTTTAAATTATTTCCAATAAGATGTTAAACTATTAATTTAATAAAATCAATAATTAAAAAAATAATTGAGTAAGTCAAAAGCACATTGCAAATAAACATTAATTACAAATCAAGAAGCATGGCGCGTCCGAGGGTGAGTAGATACCGAATAAGAATATAATCACCCTCGGGCGCGCAATGCTTATTTACAACAGCCTTCCTTCCTAAGAATCAGCCCTTCCGTGGTGTAGAGAGAGGTTGTTGTTACACTCCAAGGTGTTCCCCAGGTTGCCTTTCCTGAGCTTCGATCTTCCGGCTCTCGTTTACTAGCTGTTGGAAACTACGCTGCATTAGGCCTACAAATTGTGTATGGGTGAAACAGTGGCGCATCTGCGGTCCCTCCTTCCACTAGGCCTCCACTGACCTGTCTACTGCTGCCCGTGTACCCCTTGAACCAACATCTTAAAATAAAAAAATAATTATTTTGATTATAAAAAATAAGATCGTGTTGAGATCTCAAATGCAGACATTTTAACATTAAAAACAAACACACAACAAAAATCTGGAACTGTACTAAAAGGTCCACCAGCTACAATTACTTTCTCCTGCAAGAAGTTAACTGAAAGGTTTTTTTGGAGTTGTTAACACAGATATGGCATCCACCGAGTGTTGTCCTGTCGCGTCTCCTTTAAATTATTTCCAATAAGATGTTAAACTATTAATTTAATAAAATCAATAATTAAAAAAATAATTGAGTAAGTCAAAAGCACATTGCAAATAAACATTAATTACAAATCAAGAAGCATGGCGCGTCCGAGGGTGAGTAGATACCGAATAAGAATATAATCACCCTCGGGCGCGCAATGCTTATTTACAACAGCCTTCCTTCCTAAGAATCAGCCCTTCCGTGGTGTAGAGAGAGGTTGTTGTTACACTCCAAGGTGTTCCCCAGGTTGCCTTTCCTGAGCTTCGATCTTCCGGCTCTCGTTTACTAGCTGTTGGAAACTACGCTGCATTAGGCCTACAAATTGTGTATGGGTGAAACAGTGGCGCATCTGCGGTCCCTCCTTCCACTAGGCCTCCACTGACCTGTCTACTGCTGCCCGTGTACCCCTTGAACCAACATCTTAAAATAAAAAAATAATTATTTTGATTATAAAAAATAAGATCGTGTTGAGATCTCAAATGCAGACATTTTAACATTAAAAACAAACACACAACAAAAATCTGGAACTGTACTAAAAGGTCCACCAGCTACAATTACTTTCTCCTGCAAGAAGTTAACTGAAAGGTTTTTTTGGAGTTGTTAACACAGATATGGCATCCACCGAGTGTTGTCCTGTCGCGTCTCCTTTAAATTATTTCCAATAAGATGTTAAACTATTAATTTAATAAAATCAATAATTAAAAAAATAATTGAGTAAGTCAAAAGCACATTGCAAATAAACATTAATTACAAATCAAGAAGCATGGCGCGTCCGAGGGTGAGTAGATACCGAATAAGAATATAATCACCCTCGGGCGCGCAATGCTTATTTACAACAGCCTTCCTTCCTAAGAATCAGCCCTTCCGTGGTGTAGAGAGAGGTTGTTGTTACACTCCAAGGTGTTCCCCAGGTTGCCTTTCCTGAGCTTCGATCTTCATGCTCTCGTTTAGTAGGTGTCGGAAAGTAGGCTGCATTAGGCCTAAAAAATGGGGAATGGGGTGGAGAGAGATGGTGTGTTACACTCCAAGGTGTTCTCCAGGTTTCCTCGCCATTGCTTCGATCTTCCGACTCTCGTTTAGTAGTTGTAGAAAACTACACTGCATTAGGCCTACAAAATGGGTATCGGGTGGAGAGAGATGGTGTGTTACACTCCAAGGTGTTCCCCAGGTTTCCTTGCCATTGCTTCGGTCTTCCGACTCTCGTTTAGTAGTTGTAGAAAAGTACACAGCATTAGGCCTACAAAATGGGTATGGGGTGGAGAGAGATGGTGTGTTACACTCCAAGGTGTTCCCCAGGTTGCCTTTCCTGAGCTTCTATCTTCAGGCTCTCATTAAATTGTGGTTAAATGGAACAACTGCATTTGGCGTACTAGTTGGTTTGGGGCCTACTATCGGTGTCTGCCACTCCTTGCTGTTCTCCTGGTTTCCTGTCCTGAAATTCCATTTTCAGCCTCTCGTTAAGTAGTTGTTAATGTTAGACTGCATTTGGCCTACTAGTTGGGTTGGGGCCTACTATCGGTGTCTGCCACTCCTTGCTGTTCTCCTCCACTGAACAAAGCTGTGCCGCCTGTTTACTACGGTTGCCAATTTTGAACTGCATTTCGACTACTTACTGATTTGGCCCTACTCTCTGTGTCAGCCTCTCATTCCAGTTGTCCTCCACTGCAATGCCCCCTGGTTATTCCTGTGTTACCAATTTTGAACTGCATTTAGCCCACTTTCTTCTTTGGGCCTATATCTGTGTTTCCACTTCATCGTGCCCATTGCCCAGCCAGTGATAGATGAGTCTGCTGGTACATTGACCCATAACGCAACATTCCCCGTGCACGCTACACAACAACATTGTGACCCTGCTGAAAGTCAGGTTGCTCTTCCCGCATACCATACCACCTTACACGGGGACAAAGAGGAAGGTGCAGATGAAAGTGCAGGTTCCTTCATCAGGTGGGGGGAGGAATACTAGTTGGCGACGTCACTGGCACAGGGCCTCTCATAGTACGCAAAAGTGTTGCTGCCGGTGGGAGGCGCCCCCGCCGTGCAAACACACCGCTGTACTTTGAGGGGCCCTGTGCCAGTGCCAATGCCAACGAGTGGGCCCCCCCTGCTTGCTCAGGATCACAGCACTTGCAAAGTTGAAATACTTACCTCTCCCTGCTCCACTGCCGTGACGTGGTCCAGATTTACTGGGCCCACTAATTACTTGAACCAGCCCTACCCCCCACAACTTTAGCCAAATGACCCCCAATTTCAAATGCCTTCCAATTATTTTAAGGTAAATTACGCTTGACAAGCTTCATTAAGAAGAATGGATGGTTTTGACATTAAAATGGGCACTCTAGGTGTTTTCCTGGCCCCCACTCACTGCCGACTATGCTGCCCCATTGACTTGCATTGGGTTTCGTGTTTCGGTCGATCCCGACTTTACGTCATAATCGGCCGATTTCACTCGACCCGACTTTGGACATAGTCGGGTTTCGCAAAACCCGGCTCGACTCTAAAAAGGTCAAGGTCGCTCAACTCTAGTGCTAAGTGCTTCAAGTGTGGAAACAATGCAGGACGATGCTGGAAGGTATCCCTAACCTGTACTGAAGCCCATAAGGGATGGATGCGAAAATAAAGCTATAATAGCATCAATCCATACCATATGTCTGCAGACAGGCCAGGGAAGTAACTGCTTATAAGAATGACATTATCTAATAATATCTAAGTCAGGGTTACCAATAGATGTATTTACCCAAATTTGGACTTGCGAGAGTGGACCCCTTTACGTGCGTTTCTGCTTGCTCTTTCTCAGAAAGCACCCCTTCTTGCCCCCTCCCATATTTGCCTCTGCCCCTCTGGGCCGAATTGAAATCTCCTCCCCTGACCTCCCAGCTGAAATAATTCCCAATATCTTGGATGGGTCTTAACTTTCAAGTGGGAGGTCCAAGAAGTATCGTTTCTCCTTGTGGAGAGTGACATGATAAGCATGTCGAGGTGAGGAGACTTAAAGCCGCAATGCTCCTCTGGGAAATATGCAAATTGTCTCTTCAGAGAGGAAGAGGACTAGAACTCTAGTGCCACCTATTGGAAGTAGCAATCCTAACAGTCAATGTCGACTCTTTAACAAGCCTTGTCACATGACATAGGATAATAGCCAAACCAGAATCTCAATTTGCAGACACTGTGTTTCGGGGTACTGCCCCTCGTCAGTGCAAGGTGGAGATCTGGTTTGGCTGATTGAGAGGCGTCTGACCAGGATCCAAGAAGTGTTGTTTCTCCTTGTGGCAAGTGGGAGGTTAAAATGGGACAACTGATGTCTCAACGGGTTCGTTTGGGCTTGACTGATATCCAAACTTGGGTCAGCTAAGCTGTTCTGGAGAGCCAGTCTAGATAGCTCAGTATCTGGGTCAGCTAGAGAATGATGAGACACAGGTCTGTGTGTGGAGAGCTCCAGGATTCTGATGGTATAATGGACTTAACCCTGAGATGCACGGTAGTCTCATAATTCATCTCAATGTGTCGGTGCCTCTCTGTCTTGGAACTCCACCATTAGCTGACACAAATGACAGTAGGGGGTCCCAGCTCTTTTCCTCCTCACATTAATTAACATAGGGCCTCAAATTCTCTTGCCATATGGCAAGTTCTTGTTCTTTTCCGAATTTGTGTGTTTATGTCATGGATGGAGGCCACAGTTTGGGGACCAAAGGGAGAACTCTGAATAATATATTGGGCCTGAAATTAATAAATCAAAATGGTGTCTCCCTTGTTCCTCACAGACAGGCTTAACCACTTCTCTATTACCAATATTATCTATATTTTTCAGTGTGTAATAGGGAGCAATGTTAGGCTAGTTTCACAGTAGCGTTTGGCAGGGCTGCGGATGAAATCCTTCTTCCTCTGCTAAGCCCCGCCCACTGCTGTGCCTCTTCCTTCAGCTCCATCTACGTCTGCATGCCCTATCTTTAATATTGGGTACGTAGGCCATGCGGATGTATGCGGATGCCTCCGCATGCGTCGTATTGACCCTGCGCCGACCAGAGCAAAATGCAGCATGTTGTGTTCGGCACAGGTCAGCACAGCGCCAAGACGACGCATGGGGAGGCATCCTCATACATCTGCATGGCCTGCGTACCCAATATTAAAGATAGGATACGTAGGATGCATGCAGACATAGGCGTGACAGTAGGCGGGGCTTAACGGAGGAAGAAGGATTTCATCCGCAGCCCTGCCGAACACTAGTGTGAAACTAGCCTTAATTGATTGATTCAAGTCTATGAATTGGGCTCAAAATACAAAAGCATTTGTATATTATTCATATTCCAACAGTATTACAAGTTTTTCAAGGGTCTGTCTTCAAGGGGCTGTCCAGGTTTTGGGGCTCATGTATGCAGTCGCTCTATGTGACTGCAGACTCGTGACTCCTCATAGCGCACTCACTGCATTGCCAGGATTCTCTGGTATCGGGAGCAGATGGTCATGCATGCCTGCAATTTGTATACTCCCGCTCACATTCATTACATTAAACTGTATCTGGCCTTGCTCAATGCAATTGTATTGAAAGAGGCCTCACACATGTGATCGCATGTATGCAAGTCACATACTTGTCTGTGCCTGCCTACTCCCAAAACTGGAGAATCCTGTGCCGTACAGTGACTGCAGACTTGAGCCCCAAGCCTAAACAACCCCTTTAAGTATTTGAGAATCCTCTCTAGAAGCAGTTCATGTAATTTTAGACATACAATAACCAAATTAGAAAATGCAACCATGTCTGTTCAATACCTGTTAGTCTCAAGATTTCCATCATTATATAATGAAAGTGAGAGTAAAAGTTGTCACCACAAAAAATCCATAAGAAAACTATACAATAAGAAGACTCAAAAAGTGATAAAATATGGTTGTTAAACACA
Organism: Ranitomeya imitator; assembly: GCF_032444005.1. Classification (NCBI taxonomy): domain Eukaryota; kingdom Metazoa; phylum Chordata; class Amphibia; order Anura; family Dendrobatidae; genus Ranitomeya; species Ranitomeya imitator. The sequence goes on from NC_091283.1 coordinate 787,158,643, forward strand.
TTAACCTAATAAAGGTCGTTCTGACACTCACTATTTTAAGTCTTTTAACTCCTTAATGACTGCCGATACACATTAAAACAGCGGCTGCTAAGGGGCCTTATTACCTCATTGCCGTTTTAAAACGGTAATTGGGAATAATTAGGTTATAGCGCCCACCAGCATTGGAGGATTTCAGACCTTGGAGAACTTGATCAGGGCTGATTTTTCCGGTCCCTGATCACGTGGTCACTGTTATTCAATCAATAATGGCGATTACATTAAAAAAATTGAGGTCCCCAAGTCTTCCCTGGTACTGCCGACATCCCCTGGCCCGTGCAGCTCTGTCCCCCGACCCTCCGCCTCCTCTTTCTGAAAAAAAAAATGGCGGACGCATGCACAGTGGGCCCGCCGAGATCTGTTGGTCGGCACCTGGCAACAGCTGGAATTTTTCCTATTGGTTTATTTTGATCACTGTGATAGACCCTATCACAGTGATCAAAAGTCAAACATATGTACGTCATCCCTCTGTGTCATCCCCATAGCCAGATTACATTTTTTTTATTTTATATTTTTTATTTCTTTGATTATTTGCCATTGGTGTTAAGGTTGAGGTAGGGGTTAGGCTAGGGCTTGGGTTGGGCTTAGGGTTAGGGCTAGGCTAAGGTTAAAGGGAACCTGTCACCCCGTTTTTTCAGATTGAGATATAAATACTGTTAAATAGGGCCTGCGCTGTGCGTTACTATAGTGTATGTAGTGTACCCTGATTCCCCACCTATGCTGAGAAATACATTACCAAAGTCGCCGTTTTCGCCTGTCAATCAGGCTGGTCTGGTCAGGTGGGCGTGGTGACATCGCTCTTTTCTTCCCCAGCTTTCCGTTGGTGGCGTAGTGGTGTGCGCATGTTGCAGTGACGAATCCACTGCGCGCATGTGAAGAAGCAGCACGCGATCTGCGCTATTACCCCCTGTCATCGGTGGGGGCGGCCATCTTCCTGGGGCCGCGCGTGCGCAGATGGAGTGCTCTGCTGCACGGGGCTTCAGGAAAATGGCCGTGGGATGCCACGCGTGCGCAGAAGAGATCGCGGCGGCCATTTTCCCAAAGCCGAGTTTGCATCTCCGCGCTTAGTAACCCGATATTTACCCTGGTACCATTGTAAAAGTTTTAAAAAAAACAGTACATACTCACATTCTGATGTCTGTCACATCCCCCGGCGTCCACAGGGTTAAAACTGCTTTCGGCAGGAGCGCTGCTAATGTGTCAGCGCCGGCCGTAAAGCAGAGCACAGCGGTGACGTCACCGCTGTTACTGCCGGCGCTGACATAGTGCAGGGAAGCTCTCGGCAGCAGCGCGTGCATTAGCGGCGCTCTTGCCGAAAGCAGTTTTAACCGCGTGGACGCCGTCGGGGGACGTGACAGACATCAGAATGTGAGTATCTAGTGTTTTTTTTTTACTTTTACAATAGTAACCAGGGTAAATATCGGGTTACTAAGCGTGGCCCTGCACTTAGTAACCCGATGTTTACCCTGGTTACCCGGGTGCTGCAGGGGGACTTCGGCATCGTTGAAGACCGTTTCAACGATGCCAAAGTCTTTCCCCTGATCGTTGGTCGCTGGAGAGAGCTGTCTGTGTGACAGCTCCCCAGCGACCACACAACGACTTACCAACGATCACGGCCAGGTCGTATCGCTGGTCGTGATCGTTGGTAAGTCATTTAGTGTGACTAAAGCTTTAGTGCTAAGCATGAGATCTAATTAAGCTGTATGACAAGCCTCTGACTGGGTTCAAACATCTGTCTTTTGGAAAGTGACATGCCAGTTATAAACTATGCAACACTCCACTGGGCGATTAAATATATAAATTAGCGTTGATATTGACTTTTAGGATTTGTATACTTAATTTTCAAGAGGAGCACTGTATGTCCTATAACTCTGGGTTTAACAAAAACTGACATACTGGATACACATACAAGAATGTGTGGTCCTAAACATGCAGGACCAAACTATGAGAGCGCAACCGCAACTCCACAAGATATAAGAGAAACCTACAAGCGAACAGGAGTAAACTCTCATGTATAAATATAGAAAAGTAAATAGAGCCCTGAGTCTCAGAATAATAATATCAAAAAGTTAAATTTTATTTAGACAAGGCTCATAATAAATACAAAACGTGGCTAAAAGCCTAAATACACAAAACAAGACACGAGAGCAAGGAGAAACCACATAAAAATAACTAACTGCCCAAAGAGGTATGCCCCTAAATGTTGGTGTTTATGAGAGGACAAAGGATGGGTGAATTAGGCATCCCACCACAAAAGGGCCAATATATAGGGAGCCAGCGTATGCTAACATTCCAACCCATACACTCAATATATAGCCACTCATACAACCAAACATAACAGTAGCTTACCCATGTGGGAAAGGGGAACCTCGACAGGCAGCAGGAAGGGCCCCAACGCGCGTTTCGCGAAGTTGGCTTCCTCAGGGGACCATAAGAAACACACCCCAGCAGCCAGCTATATATACTGACTAAGTGGCACCCAATTCAATCAAAGACGCCGCGCCAGGTGCGGCGCGTGCGCCGTGCCACCCGCAGCGCCAACTATCACCTTCCAACAGTATACTTACTAAATAACACACAGTTAAATCAAAAGACGCCGCGCCAGATGCGGCGCGTGCGCAATACCGCCCGCAGCGCCAGCCGTCACCTCCGGCAATCCAGACCTCGGCGCGGGTCACGGAAAAACATTTCCTGTGACGTCAAAGACCCGCGCCGGGTCTTACGGATGCCTTCAGCGACGCGGACGGAGTCAGGGCGGAAGTGCGCACGCGCACAGCGCGGCGGCCATCTTGCTTCCTGGATGGAGAGTGGACAGAGGGTAGAAGGGCTGCCGGTGGGTGTAACAAACTGCGGTATAGATACAAAAAAGAAAACATAACACCAATAAAAGCACTGTTTAGGAGAAAAAGAGGACAACACAAAACAAAAACAGATAAAAGCGTACAAACAGGATCCCAGGCAGTAACAATAGAAACAGAACATTTAAACTGTAATAGTCCATCAGTGTTCTGATCCAAGGTATACGCAATCCAGAAGGTGCTCATTCGCAGTCGATATGTAAATAGTTTTGTTCCACGTTATGGAGAAATTAATCCACATCTAGCCAAACTGGTCAGAGGAAGATATGTTTCCGGAGCACATAAGACAATGGACCTCTTATCACTAAACAAATTAAGAAATAGAAATAAAACAAGGATTAAAATGCAAAATAAGCAACACCCAAAACCACAAGGGAGAGTAAGGTGGCGTGAATGCAATCTGTCCAAATGACAGATGCCACTATTAGTCTGACTACAATATTGCAAATACACAATCCGGAGGGAGTATATATATACACGTACGTATATGCGCAATGAAGCCATGAAGGAAATGCAGCAATGAAATAAATGAAAATTAATATACAGTCTATATTTCCTAGAAAAGTAGGACACACATCCGCAAATTACTATTAAAGGAAAGAGGCAAAAGATAGTTGTTCATTAAGACCGTGCGGGGACATCGTGCCCAGATTCACGATCCAGCGGCACTCCAGCTGCGCCAAAATACGTTTACGGTCACCCCCTCTAATGCCACAGTGTACCTTGTCTATGCCACGCACCTTAAAGGAAGCGGGGTCACAGCCATGGCACAATCTAAAATGCCGAGGGACCGGTTCCAACTCAGTGGTATCCACCACATTTTTGGCCGCAATGATACCCCGCACGTGCTCACGCACCCTTACCCTCAATTCACGAGATGTGAGTCCTACATAGCCGAGATTACAGGCACAGGCGGCATAGTACACCACAAAGGTAGTGTGACACGTAATATGATTGGTGATGCGATATTCCTTATCCTATAACTCTCCCTTTATTGGCATGTCACTCCCTACAACAAGAGACATTACCCCTTAGATCACAACTAACAGACATAGCATCACATTAGTCTATGAGCTTTGTTCAGTATTGTAGTTCATCTCCCTTCACTTGAATGGGAATCATCTGCAATACTTGATACAGTCTACAGATAAGAGTGGAGCTGTTTTTTTAAAAAAAAAAATCAATCTTTTGATTTACAGGTAAGAAAGAACTATCAGTTTTTGGTGTGAGATATACACAGAAGAAAGGAAGCAATTACTTATTATAGTATCTTATATGTCTTTGTTTTCAACCCTTACCACTTAAGTATTCTATCTTGATTACATATTCCTGTGGTTTTGAATGTCTATATTGTTTCCCATTGTTGAAGTGATGAAAGCTTTTGCTGTTGCTCTAATTCATTCTTGATTACTGAAACTCATTACTAATTGGTCTTTACCTCTCCAACGTCTCCATACTCAATCTATCCTAAATGTAGCAGCAAAACTAAATTTTCCAGCTAACTGCTAAACCAATTACCATACTTTACCTTGTGCCAGTCAATGCATTGGTGGTTGGTTTCTCATTCTCTTTAGAATCCAGTTTAAACTCACATACACCCATAAAGTCTACACAGGGCTGTACCACCTTATATCTTGTCCATTTTTCTTCCAACCAATTGTTTTTTATTACATTTTCAGAAAATTTTGAACACACAAAGGGTCAAACAAAACCCCATAAATACATACATTAACAAAATACGAAAGGAACCCATACACATTCTATATATACTCATTGATACATGACTTCTTCACCATCCCACAGTGACATCATGGGGACTCCTGGGTTAAAGCATGATGATATAATCCCAATAATGTAAGTTTCATAGAGTCAAATAAGATTTTACATCAGTGGAAGGGGGCTGACCTCTGGCTATCCAGCCATGGATCCCATATTCCCTGAATTCTTTTTTTAGCTGAGATGGAATGAGCCAACGCCAATTCATATTGACAGTGTCTATTAACTTTCTCAATCACCTCTTTTATTGATGGCAAACTCGTCCCCCTCCACCTAGACGCCAGAGCTAACCTGGCTGCTATCAAAATATGGCAGAAAGTACCTCTAAGCACCTGCGGTATTTTATCTATGCCAATATGTAAGACTCCCATACTGGACTCCAAAATCAACTCATATTAGATTACCAATATCTGCCCAAAATATCTCCTCTATTTTTATCCATCACCTTACCCAGGCATTACACCCTGCCAATGATTTAAGACTAACCTCCATAATCTGAATCTCCCACTCCCATTTCAAAAATCTTTTCTCATGCACCACAGGCTATCTGCAATATACAACCTTTAGTAATCAGATTAATTTATCATATCCACATTTTTAAGTTTTCCCTTAACCCATCATTTTATGCAGACCAATCACAAGCCTTAAGCTACCTCCCCTCTGTTTAACCCCTTCTAAATTATTCCTCGAAACTAAAGAAGAGTGGATTGATCTGTGCAGGATCAAAATTGAGTCAAATTTCCTGAAATGCGCAGTTTCAAGCAAATTTGAACACTTTGAGATTCGATTTGCTGTTCGCAAAAAAAATTTGCTCTGCACCATTTCCCACACAGCTGAAGCAACAGAGTAGGTTAATAACTTTTTTCTAGCCTCACTGGCCTACCCATAATGCCCTGCAGCTATGACATCTTATGGATTATCATGCCTTATACAGTGATGGTCAGTACCTGGGTCATCACAAATCAGCGCTTCCCAGTGGAGCACAACTTGTACAGAAGACTAATTTTTCATCTCCACAGTCACTGGGTACGTCTCTCTCTTCTGTAGAATGTAAGCTCTAATAGTCAGTGAAGTTTTCTCTCTTTCTCTCTCCTGTAGCGTGGAAGCTCTTATAGTCAGTGCAATACTCTCTCTTTCTCTTGTTTGTAGAGTGTAATCTCTTATAGTCAGTGGGGTCTGCACTCTTGCTCCAGTAGAGTGTAAGCTCTTATGTTTAGTGGGGTTCATTCACCCTCCCCTGCAGTGTGTAAGCTCTTATGGTCAGCATAGTCTTTCTCTCTCTGTCTCCTGTAGAGTGTAAGCTCTTCTGGTCAACAGGATCCTTTCTCTCTCCTATAGAATAGAAGCTGTTTTGGTCAGTGGGGTCAGTTCTCCTTCTTTTTCCTGTAGAATGTAAGCTTTTATGATTAGTGGAGTCTTCTCTCTTCTGTAGTGTGTAAGCTCTTATAGTCAGCAGGGTCCTTTCTCGCTCTCTTACGAGGTACATGTACACTGACGAACAAAAGGATAACAATGTTTTGAACTTTTGACTTTCATGCTCTACATTTCACCATCTACTACTGCTTTGACAATCATATGGCTATTTCCACATAAAGTAAACTATTTTACATATGATTAGTTATGCAGATGCATGTCATGTCACTGTTTTATTACTGTTTTGCTCCTAAAAATCAAAATATTATTTTTTATTATTTTGTTGGTATTTTGTAAATCCACCTTTGGCTTTCAACACTGCTTGAATCCCTATAGGCATGCTCTTTATCAGATTCAAACATGTCTTTTATACTAGGTATTTTCTACGCGTTCCCAAAGTTGGTGCATACTGATCAACTCCTTTGGGTATCAAGTGTTTGATTGGGTTGAGGTCTGGGGACTGTTGGGGTCAATCCAGCACTCCTGCTTGTCATTGTCACTGAACTATTTTTGCGGCAATCTCAAAGTATGCTTCTGGTCATTGTCCTCCTTGAACACTATGTCGTCCTTTTCATACCCATAGTACTCAGGTGTATGAAGTAACTTGTCTTGTAGGATACTCACATATAGCTCACCATTGAGACCACCATCGATCCTGGTGAAGTATCCACCGAACTTGATAGTTTCTTCAATTTCTCAATCCTTTCTTTCTTGTTTCACCCAGACCCATTTGCAGCCATTTGCACAAATCAAAGCCTAGTCTATTGACTGTCTCATCATTCCAAACAACCCACTTCCAATCTTCTACTGTCCACTTTTTTGCAAACTTGAGACAACGCTTCTTATGGCAGTGTTGAAGTCGAGGCTTCCTCACCTTTTTTCAGCCCACCATTCCAGACTTGTGTAATGTGTTTCACAAGGTGCTTTCGTGGACATATGTGATCTCACTATTATGAAGCATACAAGCCACCTCCAGTGTTGTGCTTGTTGTGCCAGAATGATAGGCCTTGTGATGAGCCAGCTTGTTGACACTGATATTATGGTTGGACATCTATTTCTCAGCTTTTTAATGGATGGACTGACTTCATTTCATAGTCTTTCAACTATCATTGTACTCAGATGATAGTTTGGCAATTTTCTTGGCCAAGAGACCACTATTGATGAGCTGGATGATGCTGTTTCTCTTTTCTTGGGATATTTTCTTCATAGTTGCTCTTCCATTTGAACCAGTAACCTTTTGCTTGGGAATATAGCCGACTGGCACACAAGAATGTACAGGTGCACAAAACAATGTGAGACAGTACGTAAGATTGATGCATTAACTTGGCACATAGCATGCCAACAAGTATAAACTTTTGAACAAATATGCACACAATTTTCACAAGTGGGGTATAATAGCTACCTTTGCATCTTTATGTATGCTACCCAGTTTTTGTTTTCATACAAAATTGCTAGATCATTGTACAGATTTTCATCTTTTGGTTCATGTCTGCTTCCTCACAGATTGAAAATTTTTGCATACAGGACCTTCACTCAAGTGTTATAGTATGCTATTTTTTGCAATGGATCTGTACACCACTCCGGTTCATACACCTGAGGCCATAGATAGAGCTGTGTACAGCTTTTCTGCAAAGTCTGTGCAATGCTCTGTGAGCACTGCACAACTAGTTGCCAGCTCAGTCTAGTGAATGATGGTGCTATTGCACTCCCAATTCTGCTGCAACAGGTACTTGTAAAGCAACTTATTTAAACTAATACTAGTGCTATTCATACCAATATCTTTGCAAAATATGTACCTAATTATTATTTGTCTCTACTATTCTTGTTTGTAATCTCATCAATGCAAGTAACTTAACAGTTTGCCAATTTGTCACTGCTGTCCTACATTTAACCATTTGCTTGCTGCAACATCCTGATTGCATATGTCTCTGCTGCTAACAATCTGTCTGCTGCAAGTCCCTAGTTGCATTTGTATCCACTATTAACTATTTGTCTGCAGAAAGTCCTGAGTTGTCTTGTACCTCTACAGATTCTGTGTGTTTATGCACACCTGGCTCTGCTTCAGCTGGTACTTCCTCTCTGCTTACTGTATCTGCTGTTAACAATCTGTCTGCTGCAAGTCTCTAGTTGCATATGTATCCACTGTTAGCTATTTATCTGCAGAATGTCTAGAGTTGTCTTGTACTTCTACTGTTTCTGTGTGTTTAGGCACACCTGGCTCTGCTTCAGCTGGTGTTTCTTGCTCTGGTTATCTGTATGCCCTCTTGCATATTCTGTTGTCCTGGTCCTCCAGAGAAAGCCAACTCCACTGCATTGTTGCCTTTGCTCAGTGCCATTTACCCTTACCTATGGCTAATGTAGCTGGGAGAAAACTGAAAATTAGAGATAGGCTCAGAGTGGAAAACTGTTGGAGTGGGTATACATGAGCATACATATCTCCTAAGATGAATCATAATGGAGCTTACCTTTCACAAGGATCCTTCACCACGCATTGTTTCAGCACAAGGAGCCCCCTTCCTCATCCTGCAAGAGGGGTAATGTCTCCCCAACATGTACCTATATGTAAAGGGATGCATAGTAGAGGATGTGATTCATCAGCATTCCACAGCACTCACTACAGAATATTGCCATCTGCTGACTGAACCGAGTAGACAGGAAATAAAAGATGTGGGAAACAATTTTGGGGGGAGAACTTGAAAGAGACACTGAGCCAGGTGATGGCAATTGTGCAGTTGCCAAATATAAAAAAACCGGAGTGGTGAGGCAGTAAAGCAGACAGTGCCAGCATGAGCTATAGAGAGGATGCATGAGCAGAGTAATGCATTAGTATCCAACCCAGAACTAGAGCGACCAAAAAGTGGCTTGGTACGAGTCAGGCAAGACAATGCCCATCAAGACACGAGGAAGAGACTTCGTTGGTCAAGATCTGAAATTAGAATGCTGGTCTTTGGACAAGACCGGATGTTAGGGTTGGTGGAAAGCACCGAATATATATTTATTAGTAGTACTGTAGTAGGTGTGTTCGCAACCCAGGATCCACCGTGCAGGAAAGAACCTGCTGCTAAGTATGGCGGTACAATATAATACTATAAACAAACTCTGTTACTTCACAGAGTCTGTTTAGCAAAGAGAACACTGTGCCCTGGTAAGCTCACAGAGGAACACAGCTACTTAGTAGAGCAGTTAGTGGTCATGCAGTCAAATACGAACACGCAGCTCCTCTCCGGTGGAGCCGGAATTGTAATGGCTATACGCCAGCCCTGAATCCACTCACATGAAACTCCTCGCCGGAGGTGCCAGCATTCTGGGGCTTTATTTCAGCCGGGTCCCTGAATACACACACACGAAACCCCTCGCCGGAGGTGCCAGCATTCTAGAGGCTTATTTCAGCTGGGTCCCTGACTGCATACAAACACGACCACACTGGCGCTGAGCTCATACATAAATTGACACTAGCGCATGGCCGTGCGGTCATGCAAAGCTTTTATAGCTGCAGCATGTACAGGACCTTCCCAGAAGGACCAATGGAAAGCTGCCACAGAACTTGATCAGGTACAGGGCCTTCCCGGAGGACCAATGGAAGTTGCTGCAGTACCTGAGCATGTGACCCTAGACCTCCACTGACAGATCTTATGCTGGGCATGCTCAGTGTGTGCAAAGCAAGACTTAGTCCCAGAAAAGCCTGCTCGCCGCAGACCAGTGCAGGGCACAATAGCAGAGCCTGGAGAGGCAGCAGTAACCCTTTGCACAGTATCAGATTCAATGAGACGCTGGGACCGATGTCTCCGCTGAGCAGGCTCCACTGCGGCCGATGCAGAATGGGAGACCGCAGCAGACACGGTTCGAGATTCCCCCTGTGCAGCGGCGGGAACTCGACTCCTAACATTACCCCCTCTCCCAGGGCCCCCCCTCCTTGAGCCTCGCTATGCTCAAAAGCTGCAATGAGCAGCAGAGCCCGAATGTGCTCCACAGGTTCCCAGGTTCTGTCCTCTGGGCCGTGACCCTTCCAGTCCACCAGATAAAATTTCTTGCCACGTACCATCTTGCACCCTACGGTAGCATTCACCTCAAACTCATCCATGGATGAACCCGACATCCCGGCAGATGACTCGGAAAACCGGGACAAATGGACGGGCTTTAAGAGAGCGACAAGAAAGATGTCGGTGATACCAAGGCGCGGAGGAATGGCCAAACGGTAGACCACAGGGTTGACCTGTTCCAGAAACTTGAATGGGCCAATGTAGCGAGGCGCAAACTTAGTGGACTCAACTCACAGCCTGATGTTACGGGCGGAGAGCCACACTGTCACCAGGAGCAAAGGTCGGAGCGGGGCGCCGGTGTGTATCAGCAGAAACTGTCATTCTCTCCTTTGTAGGCCCGGATGGCATCCTGTGTGCGGTCCCAAATGTCACGTGCCTCCACCGCCCAGTCTGCCACCCTAGAATCGGTTGATGACACGGGCATGGGCACAGGGACACGCGGATGCTGGCCGTAATTAAGGAGAAAAGGAGTCTGCCCAGTGGAGTCGGCTATGGCGTTGTTCAAGGCAAATTCCGCCCAAGGTAGCAAAGATGCCCAGTCATCCTGCCTAGCAGAGACAAAATGTCGCAAGTATGTCACCAGAGTCTGGTTGGTCCTCTCTACCAACCCATTTGTCTCGGGATGATATGCAGAGGAGAGATTCAACTCTATGCTGAGTAAACGGCAGAGCTCTCTCCAAAACTGAGACACGAACTGGGGACCCCAGTCGCTGACAATTTTATCAGGAATTCCATGTAAGCGGAAAATATGCTTTATGAATAACGCCGCCAAGGCCCGTGCAGAAGGTAACCATGGAAGCGGCACCATCTTAGAGAAATGATCGGTGACAACCCAGATAACGATGCAGCTATGAGACTTGGGTAAGCTCACCAAAAAGTCCATCCCGACCATCTCCCATGGCCTGTCTGCCACCGGCAGGGGGTAAAGCAACCCAGCAGGCCGTTGCCGAGGAGACCGATTCTGGGTGCAGGAAAAGCACGCCCGAATATAGTCCCAGACGTCACGGGCCATATGCGGCCACCAGTACATCCTTGCCAAAAGCTCAGATGTCCTTTTGGTCCCAAAATGCCCACCCACTCTGGACGAGTGAGCCCAAGAGAGAACCTCTGGTCGCAAATTCGCTGGCACTAAAGTCTTGCCCGGGGGCACGGACTCTAAGCGAAACCGGAGCTAAAGTTCTTAGACTCTCAGAAGGGACAATTAGCCAAGGCTTCTCCTCCTCAGATGACACTACGGAGCGGGAGAGAGCGTCGGCACAAATGTTCTTCTCCACGGAGAGAAAATGAAGAGTAAAATGAAACCGGGAGAAGAACAGGGACCATCTAGCCTGGCAAGAATTCAGCTACTGGGCCGTCTGTAGATATACCAAGTTCTTGTGGTCAGTGAATACCTGGAAGGGAAAGCGAACTCCCTCCAAGAGGTGTCTCCACTCTGAGAAAGCCAACTTCATGGCTAGCAACTCCCTGTCCCAGATGGAATAATTCCTCTCCGCCGGTGTGAAGGTCTTGGAGAAGAAGAAGCAAGGATGCTTCCGACCTTGAGCATCCTTTTGGGAAAGGACTGCTCCAGCACCAACGGAGGAGGCATCCACCTCCATGATAAATGGCTTATCTACATCGGGGCGATGTAGAATGGGAGCGCTAGTGAAGTGTGGAATGAACTGGCGATAGTAATTAATGAACCCCATAAAGCGCTGCACTGCTTTAAGTGAATAGGGTTCCTGCCAGTCCATCACAGCCTGCAGCATGGCAGGATCCATAGCCAAACCCTGGGCAGAGAGGATATAACCAAGGAAAGGCAAGGACTCCTGCTCAAACACACACTTCTCCAACTTGGCGTAGAGGGAGTTTGCCCGTAAGAGGTTGAAGGCTTTGCAAACATCTCTCCGATGGGAGTTGCTGCAGTACCTGAGCATGTGACCCTAGACCTCCACTGAGAGATCTTACGCTGGGCATGCTCAGTGTGTGCAAAGCAAGACTTAGTCCCAGAAAAGCCTGCTCGCCGCAGACCAGTGCAGGGCACAATAGCAGAGCCTGGAGAGGCAGCAGTAACCCTTTGCACAGTATCAGATTCAATGAGATGCTGGGACCGACGTCTCCGCTTAGCAGGCTCCACTGTAGCTGATGCAGAATGGGAGACCGCAGCAGACACGGCTCGAGATTCCCCCTGTGCAGCGGCAGGAACTCGACTCCTAACACCGGACGTCTGCAGCGCTGATGAGGAGACCCGAGTGAACAAGGCCATTACTTCCAGTGTAGACATACGGTACAGGGTTTGAGCTGGGGCGGCACTTCAGGCAATGAAGGCGGCTATTAGAAATTAAGCCTGTGAGACAGGGAGACATAAAAAAAAATTTAACAGTTAACAAGACATGTGAGCAAATAGAATCTAGAATAAGAGTAATAGTGGTGGGGAGGAGGGAGAGGGAGGTTTGGAAGCTTACCACATTGTGAATCCCGGATCAATGGTTTAGCTGGAGTTTGTCCTGAGGGTGCCGCACCCGCTGGTGATCACAGACAAATAGTGAAGAGAAAGGAAATGTGTCGGCACATCCATCCAGGATATAAGTAAAATCTTTCTGTATTGAAAAATAGATTAAAACATGGTAAAATTAAACCTTAGGAAACCTGATGCACCTCTGGTGTACACAACACCCTTATTCATAGGAGAATAAGACTAACTGTTTACACAGGACTATCTTCAACTCCAGTTAAGCTATTTCGGGTTTGGAAGGCCACTTAGCCATCGATGGTGTCTTTAAGGAGGTCAGTCAGGGGTGCTGCTCTCGTGGCAAAATTCGGGATGAACCACAGATAGTATCCCACAATTACCAGAAAAGCTCTAATCTGTTTCAAGGAGACTGGTTGCGGCCAATTTTGAATCGCCTCAACCTTGTTCTCCTGGGGCTTGAATTCACTCCTACCAATGATATAACCTAGATATTTGGTACAGTTATTCAGGTTTATGGTAAACCCGGCCTTCCTCAGTGCATTCAGTACCACCTAGGCCTTCTGCAGATGACATTCCTAATTCGAACAGAAGATCACAATATCTCCTAGGTAAGCTGTGGCATATTTTTTGTGAGGAGTTAGTACCCAGTCCTTGGTCCCCTGGAAGGTGATTGGGGCTCCTTGCACACCAAGAGGCATTGTGGTGTATTGGAAACAACCATCAGGTATAGAGAAGGTCGTCTTCTCTTTAGCCATTTTGCCAGTACCTGTTCGTTAGGTTAAGAGTGGTATTGTATCTTGCTGACTGCAACCTCTCAATTAGCTCATCAACCTGGGGCATTAGATATGCATCAAGGTTGGACACCTCATTCAACTTATGATAATCATTTCCAAACCGATATCTCCATTTGGCCTCAGCACAAGAACAATTGGACTGGACCAGCTGCTTTTCGACTCTTCAATGATGCTCAGGCTCAATATTCTTCTCCCCTCCTTTGAAATCATGTCACAGCAGGATTCAGGGATTCTATATGGCTTAAGATATACTTGCCGTCAGAAATTCATGCTCCACGGTCTGAATACATCCCAGCAACTCTGAAAACAGATCTCAGTTTCACTGTATCAGTTCTCGGTGCTGTCATTTCTTGGCCAGTGATAGCGTCTCGGCCACCTTAATATCATCAACATTGGCTCTGGGGTTAGCCCTCAGTCATGGAGCTTCCACTGGTTTCCTATCATGCCATGGCTTGAGCAGGTCGATGTGGTAGACCTGATAGGGTTTTTACTCTCTGGATGGTGGACATTAGTTAACTTCACTCAGATTTTTGACCACTTCGTATGGCCCTTGCCACTTAGCCTGAAATGTACTTTCCACTGTGGGAATCAGCACTACAACTCAATTTCCAGGCTAAGCTGTCTCAGCCTTCCGACCAATTGTAGACCCTTGATTGGGCCTCTTGTGCCAGGAGGAGGCTCTCTCTCACAATCAGCATTTTCTCTGCACTTCTTCTGCATCAGGGCCACATGCTTGAAGATGCTTCTGTGGGTTGCAACTTCTGCTTCCTAGGTCTCCTTTGCAAAATACAGCAGACCCTGAGGGCAGGGCCATACAATGGTTTAAATAAAGAGCCCTCCCGGATATATTGATGCCCTCAGGTGGACTTTATCAAGTGTCCGACTAGATCCATGGCCTTGTGGTGAAACGGGACCTCTATAATGGATAACAGTGCTAGAGGACTCTGACAGTGATGGACTGGGGTGGTTAGCTGACAAGTGGAACAGGACCTACAATAGGTCGAAATCTCTTGGTGACATCCAGGCCAATAGAACCTTTGAAGAATCTGCTCTTGGGTCTTGTCTACATCCAGATGGCCACCCAAGACATGGCAGTGGACCAGGTCTAACACCCTATGCTTTTAGGGCCCTTGTACTACCAGTTTTTCCAATAACTCTTCCACTAGCTTTGTCACCTAATAAGGAAAATCCCAGTTTACTGCAAAATGGGGAAACCTGGTGTCAGCCTCCGGCTCTTGATCACCCCCATTTAACATAGAGACATTATCAAACGCCCCTTTTAGAGTAAGGTTTTTCAGTTAAGCAGTCCTAAAGTTCTCCCCTCAAGCCCCAAACTCAGGGATGTCAACCTCATGGGTCAATGTCTCATCCTCAACTCCCACAAGTACATACAGGGGAAGCCCACCCACCTGCATTGCATTTTTTAAGCTTTGAACCTGCACTTATTTGAGCCAACTATTCCTGCAGTTATTGTTCTTGTTCTTTTAAAGAATACACAGACTATTTTATTTTGTGTAGTTGTCACTGTGACGTATCATCCCATGTTCCTAGAGGTCCATTGCTGTGCTACTTTTTAAAATGTATTGCCCATATATTCATCACATTTTGAATTGTGATCTTTACTGTGGTTTTGTCCTGATGAGGAGGTTTGTGTACCTTGGAAAGCATTGATGCAGTAAACCGCAATTACTACATCTTAGGATACTTGGCGGAGCAGATTTTGCATTACTAGATTCCTCATTCTATTGCATCTAAACCCATTGATGATCCTGCAGCAGCCTTCACATGCTTTATACTGGAGTTGTGACTGTCACAACCTCATCAGGTGAGCATATTCCTTACCTTTCTATACCCTTTTGCCACCAGATTAGACCCAATTTTTGAGCTTTTTGTCTCTTCAGTCTTTTCATTTTTATTTACCTGAGTCACTTAACACCTCCCTTTTTGCCATAAATCCCAAAGTAAGTTGATGTCCCATACTAAAATGACCAGGTGTATACCCTTGACCACTTAGACCTCATGAACCACAGTTCGTTTCTATTTTCATTCAAGCAAAAGGGTAGTCCTTAGTTTCCCGGTGAATATAGCGGATGCCCACAATCCTTCCTGAGATCAACTTGTGAGGGAGATTGACCCTTACGAGGGTCACTAGGTTCTCCCTGTCCAAGAGTCCAGACACCTGCACTCTATTTACCATCATAGGATATGTCTGCGGTCCCTTCCAGGGTTATCAGTCCACACTGCAGGCCAGATAAGCGTAATACAAACCGCACCACCCTAGGCTGCAGTCCATTTGTTCAGGGCACATGGGACAATGGGACAATGAGTGGCTATGGGTCCTGTACCCTATCACCTCCAACAAATTAAGTCCTTAACCCCTCAGCAGTCCCTTGGCACCTTGGATAAGCCCCATTTGTGGCTCTAGAACACCTTTTTTGAGAGTCCGTCTCCTTTTGGATACCCCAGTACGGGGATGTGATGACACCTGGTTTCCTTAAAAACTTCTTGACCACCTGGTACCTTTCCACTAGTCCAACCAGGTCATCCACATTCCGAGATTCTCCCTGGTCACACCAGGTCTGCACTGGTCTAGGAAGGGCATGAATAAATCTGTCCATAACTAAGGTCCTCGACCATCTGGGCTGGGGTGGAGCACTCTGGTTGCAACCACTTCTGGACAAGATGTAAGAAGTTAAACATTTGAGAGCGGGAGAGATTGTTGCCAAAATATGCCCAGAGTTGGACCCGTCAGAAATATTGGCATGCTTGGGTCTGACTTTGTCAGGGTCTATCTTTAGTTTGGCATATTCCTTAGCGTCTTGTAAGGCCATAATAAGCCTTTTGGGGCTTTCCCATTAGATACGATGCCAGCACCTTCACCCACTGCTTTGCTGATTTTCTGCGACCCTTTCAAATACAGCCAAAAATGCCTCTACATTGTCACCAAGGATCATCTTTTGCATGACACGTTTTATCACCTTCCTGACATTATCTGTATTTGGGGATGGAGCAGTCGCCCTTCTATGGACTACTTAATGGACTGAATTCAATCTCTTGCGTAGAGAGGTCCTGTTGCTGCCGCCGCTGCTGTTGCTAGAGCTGCTGCAGCACCAACAGTGTCCGTCACCCAGGAAATGCAGCCATCACACTTGCTTCCTGTGGATCTTGTCTGCACTTCTAGCACCAACTGTGGTAGGTCGATTCACTTGGCTGCTTGACAAGATTGTCAAAGGAATGTTTTTTTCTTTAAATTTTCTGCTGGTTTATTAAGATATGCCTCATAAACCAGTCTAAACCAAATTAGCCATATTCAGTCTTGTTGGCCTAAATAAAGAGCATACATTACAGTCTGTATAATTGCAGGATCCAACCACCCAGAAATCAGGATACGGCTCTTTAACCCCTTTCTGACCTCAGACGGGATAGTACGTCCGAGGTCAGATCCCCTGCTTTGATGTGGGCTCTGGAAGTGAGCCCAAATGAAAGCCGCGATATGTCTGCTGTTTTGAAGAGCTGACATGTGCGCGCAATAGCGGCGAGTGGAATGACAATCCACCCACTGCTAATAACTAGTTAAATGCCGCTGTCAAACGCTGACAGCGGCATTTAACTACCGCTTCCGGCGATGTGGCCGAAAATGCGCGCGCACCCCTTTCTGATGATCGCTGCTATGTAGCTGAGCCGATCCAATTGTGCCAGCTTCTAGCCTCCCATGGAGGCTATTGAAGCATGGCAAAAGTTTAAAAAAAATGTTTAAAAAATATGAAATAAGTAAAAAAAAATAAAGTTTAAATCACCCCCCTTTCGCACCATTCAAAATAAAACAATAAAAATAAAATCAAATATTCACATATTTGGTATCGCTGCATTCAGAATCGCCCGATCTATCAATAAAAAAAGGATTAACCTGATCGCTAAATGGCATAGCGAGAAAAAAATTTGAAAGACCAAAATTACGTTTTTTTGGTTGCTGTGACATTGCATTAAAATGCAATAACGGGCGATCAAAAGAACCCATCTGCACCAAAATGGTATCTGTAAAAACGTCAACTCGGCACACAAAAAATAAGCCCTCACGTGACCCCAGAATGCAAAAAATGGAGAAGCTACGAATATCGGAAAATGGCGCAATTTTTATTTTTTTTTTAGCAAAGTTTGGAATTTTTTTTCACCACTTAGATAAAAAAAAACCTAGACAGGTATGGTATCTATGAACTCATAATGACCTGCAGAATCATGAAGGCAGGTCAGTTTTAGCATTTAGTGAACCTAGCAAAAAAGCCAAACAAAAAACACGCATGGGAATTCACTTTTTTTGCAATTTCACCGCACTTGGAATTTTTTTCCCATTTTCTAGTACACGTCATGGTAAAACCAATGATGTCGTTCAAAAGTACAACTTGTCCCACAAAAAATAAGCCCTCACATGGCTATATTGACAGAAAACTAAAAAAAAGTTATGGCTCTGGGAATGGGAAATGAGGGGAGTGAAAAACGAACACGGAAAAATGGAAAATGCCAAGGTCATGAAGGGGTTAAAACAAGAGCCCGGCTTTTTAGGTCAGCTCTCCTTTAGAGATCACAGAACAATCAATAAGTCTAGAAGCTTCCCTTTTACCTCCTGAACCACACCCTAGGGTGGAGATATGGTGAACAGCTATCCTGCCCAACTCTTTAGCTGTTCACAATTAACCTGGCCCTATCATAACCGAATAACCCTCTCAGCACATAACATATTGGAGCAAACTTCCAGGTTCATATTACTGAAGCTAATAACCTCAGTGAAATATATCCTCAAGGACCCTCTTACACTGCATAACCATATGTCCCTATAGTTAGACTTCCTTTCTTTTGTAGAAAAATAAACAGCCTTGGTTGACTATTTCCACATTATCACTATCTGCATTGTTGCATCCTAAACTGTTCACATATACATGAAAGAAATAGGCAACCAATTTTTATATAATAAAATAAAATATTAATTTCATGTCCATATACTGTAACTTCTATATAGGAATGCATATTAAACATTTCTTTATATTTGTAATGTTGATATTTTTATATTATATACTTATCAGTAGAGTTGAGCGACCTTGACCTTTTTAGAGTCGAGCCGGGTTTTGCGAAACCCGACTATGTCCAAAGTCGGGTCGAGTGAAATCGGCCGATTATGACGTAAAGTCGGGATCGACCGAAACACGAAACCCAATGCAAGTCAATGGGGCAGCATAGTCGGCAGTGAGTGGGGGCCAGGAAAACACCTAGAGTGCCCATTTTAATGTCAAAACCATCCATTCTTCTTAATGAAGCTTGTCAAGCGTAATTTACCTTATAATAATTGGAAGGCATTTGAAATTGGGGGTCATTTGGCTAAAGTTGTGGGGGGTAGGGCTGGTTCAAGTAATTAGTGGGCCCAGGAAATCTGGACCACGTCACGGCAGTGGAGCAGGGAGAGGTAAGTATTTCAACTTTGCAAGTGCTGTGAACCTGAGCAAGCAGGGGGGGCCCACTCGTTGGCATTGGCACTGGCACAGGGCCCCTCAAAGTACAGCGGTGTGTTTGCACGGCGGGGGCGCCTCCCACCGGCAGCAACACTTTTGCGTACTATGAGAGGCCCTGTGCCAGTGACGTCGCCAACTAGTATTCCTCCCCCCACCTGATGAAGGAACCTGCACTTTCATCTGCACCTTCCTCTTTGTCCCCGTGTAAGGTGGTATGGTATGCGGGAAGAGCAACCTGACTTTCAGCAGGGTCACAATGTTGTTGTGTAGCGTGCACGGGGAATGTTGCGTTATGGGTCAATGTACCAGCAGACTCATCTATCACTGGCTGGGCAATGGGCACGATGAAGTGGAAACACAGATATAGGCCCAAAGAAGAAAGTGGGCTAAATGCAGTTCAAAATTGGTAACACAGGAATAACCAGGGGGCATTGCAGTGGAGGACAACTGGAATGAGAGGCTGACACAGAGAGTAGGGCCAAATCAGTAAGTAGTCGAAATGCAGTTCAAAATTGGCAACCGTAGTAAACAGGCGGCACAGCTTTGTTCAGTGGAGGAGAACAGCAAGGAGTGGCAGACACCGATAGTAGGCCCCAACCCAACTAGTAGGCCAAATGCAGTCTAACATTAACAACTACTTAACGAGAGGCTGAAAATGGTATTTCAGGACAGGAAACCAGGAGAACAGCAAGGAGTGGCAGACACCGATAGTAGGCCCCAAACCAACTAGTACGCCAAATGCAGTTGTTCCATTTAACCACAATTTAATGAGAGCCTGAAGATAGAAGCTCAGGAAAGGCAACCTGGGGAACACCTTGGAGTGTAACACACCATCTCTCTCCACCCCATACCCATTTTGTAGGCCTAATGCTGTGTACTTTTCTACAACTACTAAACGAGAGTCGGAAGACCGAAGCAATGGCAAGGAAACCTGGGGAACACCTTGGAGTGTAACACACCATCTCTCTCCACCCCATACCCAATTTGTAGGCCTAATGCAGCCTACTTTCCGACACCTACTAAACGAGAGCATGAAGATCGAAGCTCAGGAAAGGCAACCTGGGGAACACCTTGGAGTGTAACACACCATCTCTCTCCACCCCATACCCATTTTGTAGGCCTAATGCTGTGTACTTTTCTACAACTACTAAACGAGAGTCGGAAGACCGAAGCAATGGCAAGGAAACCTGGGGAACACCTTGGAGTGTAACACACCATCTCTCTCCACCCCATACCCAATTTGTAGGCCTAATGCAGCCTACTTTCCGACACCTACTAAACGAGAGCATGAAGATCGAAGCTCAGGAAATGCAACCTGGGGAACACCTTGGAGTGTAACACACCATCTCTCTCCACCCCATACCCATTTTGTAGGCCTAATGCTGTGTACTTTTCTACAACTACTAAACGAGAGTCGGAAGACCGAAGCAATGGCAAGGAAACCTGGGGAACACCTTGGAGTGTAACACACCATCTCTCTCCACCCCATACCCAATTTGTAGGCCTAATGCAGCCTACTTTCCGACACCTACTAAACGAGAGCATGAAGATCGAAGCTCAGGAAAGGCTACCTGGTGAAAACCTTGGAGTGTAACACAACCTGTCTCTACACCCCATACCAAATTTGTAGGCCTAATGCAGCGTAGTTTCCACCAACTACTAAACGAGAGCCGGAAGATCGAAGCTCATGAAAGGCAACCCGGGGAACACCTTGGAGTGTAACACAACCTCTCTCTACACCACGGAAGGGCTGATTCTTAGGAAGGAAGGCTGTTGTAAATAAGCATTGCGCGTCCGAGGGTGATTATATTCTTATTCGGTATCTACTCACCCTCGGACGCGCCATGCTTCTTGATTTGTAATTAATGTTTATTTGCAATGTGCTTTTGACTTACTCAATTATTTTTTTAATTATTGATTTTATTAAATTAATAGTTTAACATCTTATTGGAAATAATTTAAAGGAGACGCGACAGGACAACACTCGGTGGATGCCATATCTGTGTTAACAACTCCAAAAAACTTTCAGTTAACTTCTTGCAGGAGAAAGAAATTGTAGCTGTTGGACCTTTGTAGTACAGTTCCAGATATTTGTTGTGTGTTTGTTTTGATTGTTAAAATGTCTGCATTTGAGATCTCAACACGATCTTATTTTTTATAATCAAATTAATTTTTTAAATATTTTATTAGGTTGGTTCAAGGGGTACACGGGCCGCAGTAGACAGGTCAGTGGAGGCCTAGTGGAAGGAGGGACCGCAGATGCGCCACTGTTTCACCCATACACAATTAGTAGGCCTAATGCAGCGTAGTTTCCAACAGCTACTAAACGAGAGCCGGAAGATCGAAGCTCAGGAAAGGCAACCTGGGGAACACCTTGGAGTGTAACACAACCTCTCTCTACACCACGGAAGGGCTGATTCTTAGGAAGGAAGGCTGTTGTAAATAAGCATTGCGCGTCCGAGGGTGATTATATTCTTATTCGGTATCTACTCACCCTCGGACGCGCCATGCTTCTTGATTTGTAATTAATGTTTATTTGCAATGTGCTTTTGACTTACTCAATTATTTTTTTAATTATTGATTTTATTAAATTAATAGTTTAACATCTTATTGGAAATAATTTAAAGGAGACGCGACAGGACAACACTCGGTGGATGCCATATCTGTGTTAACAACTCCAAAAAACTTTCAGTTAACTTCTTGCAGGAGAAAGAAATTGTAGCTGTTGGACCTTTGTAGTACAGTTCCAGATATTTGTTGTGTGTTTGTTTTGATTGTTAAAATGTCTGCATTTGAGATCTCAACACGATCTTATTTTTTATAATCAAATTAATTTTTTTTATATTTAATGATGTTGGTTCAAGGGGTACACGGGCAGCAATAGACAGGTCAGTGGAGGCCTAGTGGAAGGAGTGACGGCAGACAGGCATCAAAGGCCTAACATTGGGCTGGCTGTAGGCAAGTTAAAATTGGTTCCAGGGGAACACGGCCATCAGTGGCCTGGTCAATGTAGTTGTAGTTGAAAGAACGGGACGCAGACAGGCTTCGAAGGCCTAACATAATAACATAGGGCTGGCTGTAGGCAAGTTAAAATTGGTTCCAAGGGAACACGGCCATCAGTGGCCTGGTCAGTGTAGTTGTAGTTGAAAGAACGGGACGCAGACAGGCTTCGAAGGCCTAACATAACAAACTTGGGCTGGCTGTAGGCACTTTTAAATTTGTTCCAGGGGTACATGGGCAGCAGTGTATGGTCAGTGGAAGTCTAGTGGAAGGAGTGACCGCAGACAGGCTTCCAAGGCCTAACATAACAAACTTGGGCTGGCTGTAGGCACTTTTAAATTGGTTCCAGGGGTACACGGGCAGCAGTGGTCTGGTCAGTGGAAGTCTAGTGGAAGGAGTGACCGCAGACAGGCTTCCAAGGCCTAACATAACAAACTTGGGCTGGCTGTAGGCACTTTTAAATTGGTTCCAGGGGTACACGGGCAGCAGTGGTCTGGTCTGTGGAAGTCTAGTGGAAGGAGTGACCGCAGACAGGCTTCGAAGGCCTAACATAACAAACTTGGGCTGGCTGTAGGCACTTTTAAATTGGTTCCAGGGGTACACGGGCAGCAGTGGTCTGGTCAGTGGAAGTCTAGTGGAAGGAGTGACCGCAGACAGGCTTCCAAGGCCTAACATAACAAACTTGGGCTGGCTGTAGGCACTTTTAAATTGGTTCCAGGGGTACACGGGCAGCAGTGGTCTGGTCTGTGGAAGTCTAGTGGAAGGAGTGACCGCAGACAGGCTTCGAAGGCCTAACATAACAAACTTGGGCTGGCTGTAGGCACTTTTAAATTGGTTCCAGGGGTACACGGGCAGCAGTGGTCTGGTCAGTGGAAGTCAAGTGGAAGGAGTGACCGCAGACAGGCTTCCAAGGCCTAACATAACAAACTTGGGCTGGCTGTAGGCACTTTTAAATTGGTTCCAGGGGTACACGGGCAGCAGTGGTCTGGTCTGTGGAAGTCTAGTGGAAGGAGTGACCGCAGACAGGCTTCGAAGGCCTAACATAATAACATAGGGCTGGCTGTAGGCAAGTTAAAATTGGTTCCAAGGGAACACGGCCATCAGTGGCCTGGTCAGTGTAGTTGTAGTTGAAAGAACGGGACGCAGACAGGCTTCGAAGGCCTAACATAACAAACTTGGGCTGGCTGTAGGCACTTTTAAATTTGTTCCAGGGGTACATGGGCAGCAGTGTATGGTCAGTGGAAGTCTAGTGGAAGGAGTGACCGCAGACAGGCTTCCAAGGCCTAACATAACAAACTTGGGCTGGCTGTAGGCACTTTTAAATTGGTTCCAGGGGTACATGGGCAGCAGTGTATGGTCAGTGGAAGTCTAGTGGAAGGAGTGACGGCAGACAGTCTTCGAAGGCCTAACATAACAAAATTGGGCTGACTGTAGGCACTTTTAAATTGGTTCCAGGGTAACACGGCCAGCAGTGGCCTGGTCAGTGTAGTAGTTGTAGAAAGAAGGGACCGCAGACAGGCTTCGAAGGCCTAACATAACAAAAATGTCAAAACAATGGTATTGTCAGTGCCAGGCATTGAAGGATGTCAGCGCCTAGACTACACATTGGTGAAGCTGTGAGAGATAATTTTGCTAGTGGTAGAGCACTGTTTGAGCTGGGGGGGAGAACTGTCTTGTGGCCGGCGGTACAGGCACAGGGCCCCTCATATTACAACGGTGTGTCTGACGTTGGGTGCGCACCACCACCGCCAGAGACACTTTATTGTACTATGAGGGACCCAGTGGCAGTGCCGTCGACCAAAAGCGGCCACACCCACCTCTTCAGACAAACAGCACTCTCAAGGGTCCAAGCGCAAAGTGGCGATAGCACGGCCCCGTGTGGGGAGTTTGGCCATTTCGTGAGGTGGAAACATGTCGTATGCTGGACAATCAGGTGAAGAAAATTACGAGATTGGAAAAGTCATTCAGAATAGTCCACAGGCAAGACCTTTTCATAGGAAAGCTAGGTGTCAGCCGGGCAGGGTGGGGCAAAAGATTTTGAAATCCAGTTGTGGTTCATTTTAATGAAGGTTAGATCATCTACATTTTGGGTAGCCAGACGAGTCCTTTTTTCTGTTAGTATTGAACCTGCAGCACTGAATACTCTTTCTGATAGGACACTAGCTGCCGGGCAAGCAAGCTCCTGCAATGCATATTCTGCCAATTCTGGCCAGGTGTCTAATTTGGATGCCCAGTAATCAAATGGGAATGACGGTTGAGGGAGAACGTCGATAAGGGATGAAAAATAGTTTGTAACCATACTGGACAAATGTTGTCTCCTGTCACTTTGAATTGATGCTGCAGTACCTGTCCTGTCTGCGGTCATAGAAAAATCACTCCACAACCTGGTCAGAAAACCCCTCTGGCCAACGCCACTTCTGATTTCTGCCCCTCTAACACCTCTGGTCTGCTGGCCCCTGGAGCTCGTGTGAGAACGATCACGGGCGCTGTGTGCAGGGAATGCCAGAAGCAAACGGTCAACAAGAGTTGATTGTTTTGTTGCTAATATTAGTTCCAAGTTCTCATGTGGCATAATATTTTGCAATTTGCCTTTATAGCGAGGATCAAGGAGGCAGGCCAACCAGTAATCGTCATCGTTCATCATTTTTGTAATGCGTGTGTCCCTTTTGAGGATACGCAAGGCATAATCCGCCATGTGGGCCAAAGTTCCCGTTGTCAAATCTGCGGTTGTGCTTGGTTGAGGGGCAGTTGCAGGCAAATCTACGTCACTTGTGTCCCTCAAAAAACCAGAACCCGGCCTTGCCACGCCACCAATTTCCCGTGCCCCCGGGAAAGCTTCCTCATTAAAAATATACTCATCCCCATCATCCTCCTCATCCTCCACCTCCTCTTCGCCCGGTACCTCGTCATGTACACTGCCCTGACCAGACAATCGCTGACTGTCATCAAGGCTTTCCTCTTCCTCTGGTGCAGACGCCTGATCCTTTATGTGCGTCAAACTTTGCATCAGCAGACGCATTAGGGGGATGCTCATGCTTATTATGGCGTTGTCTGCACTAACCAGCCGTGTGCATTCCTCAAAACACTGAAGGACTTGACACATGTCTTGAATCTTCGACCACTGCACACCTGACAACTCCATGTCTGCCATCCTACTGCCTGCCCGTGTATGTGTATCCTCCCACAAAAACATAACAGCCCGCCTCTGTTCGCACAGTCTCTGAAGCATGTGCAGTGTTGAGTTCCACCTTGTTGCAACGTCTATGATTAGGCGATGCTGGGGAAGGTTCAAAGAACGCTGATAGGTCTGCATACGGCTGGAGTGTACAGGCGAACGGCGGATATGTGCGCAAAGTCCACGCACTTTGAGGAGCAGGTCGGATAACCCCGGATAACTTTTCAGGAAGCACTGCACCACCAGGTTTAAGGTGTGAGCCAGGCAAGGAATGTGTTTCAGTTGGGAAAGGGAGATGGCAGCCATGAAATTCCTTCCGTTATCACTCACTACCTTGCCTGCCTCAAGATCTACAGTGCCCAGCCACGACTGCGTTTCTTGCTGCAAGAACTCGGACAGAACTTCCGCGGTGTGTCTATTGTCGCCCAAACACTTCATAGCCAATACAGCCTGCTGACGTATGCCAGTAGCTGCCCCATAATGGGAGACCTGGTGTGCAACAGTGGCAGGTACGGATGGAGTGTTTGTGCGACTGCGGTCTGTGGACGAGCTCTTGCTTCTGCAGGAGGACGAGGAGGAGGAGGAGGAGGAGGGGGTGCGAACGGCTACAGACAACTGTTTACTAGACCGTGGGCTAGGCAGAACTGTCCCAAACTTGCTGTCCCCTGTGGACCCTGAATCCACCACATTTACCCAGTGTGCCGTGATGGACACGTAACGTCCCTGGCCATGCCTACTGGTCCATGCATCTGTTGTCAGGTGCACCTTTGTGCTCACAGATTGCCTGAGTGCATGGACGATGCGCTCTTTAACATGCTGGTGGAGGGCTGGGATGGCTTTTCTGGAAAAAAAGTGTCGACTGGGTAGCTCATAGCGTGGTACAGCGTAGTCCATCAGGTCTTTGAAAGCTTCGCTTTCAACTAACCGGTAGGGCATCATCTCTAACGAGATTAGTCTAGCTATGTGGGCGTTCAAACCCTGTGTACGTGGATGCGAGGCTAAGTATTTCCTTTTTCTAACCATAGTCTCATGTAGGGTGAGCTGGACTGGAGAGCTGGAGATCGTGGAACTAGCGGGGGTGCCGGTGGACATGGCAGACTGAGAGACGGTGGGAGATGGTATTGTTGCCGCCGGTGCCCTAGATGCAGTGTTTCCTACTACGAAACTGGTGATTCCCTGACCCTGACTGCTTTGGCCTGGCAAAGATACCTGCACAGATACAGCAGGTGGTGCGCTAAATGGTGGTCCTACACTGCCGGAAGGGATGTTGCGTTGATGACTAGCTTCATTGGCCGAGGGTGCAACAACCTTAAGGGACGTTTGGTAGTTAGTCCAAGCTTTCAAATGCATGGTGGTTAAATGTCTATGCATGCAACTAGTATTGAGACTTTTCAGATTCTGACCTCTGCTTAAGGAAGTAGAACATTTTTGACAGATGACTTTGCGCTGATCAATTGGATGTTGTTTAAAAAAATGCCAGACTGCACTCATTCTAGCATCGGATACCTTTTCAGGCATTGCAGACTGAGCTTTAACCGGATGGCCACGCTGTCCTCCACCAGGTTTTGGCTTTGCCACGCGTTTTGGGCAAGATACGGGCCCGGCAGATGGAACCTGTGGCGATGTTGATGCCTGCTGCGGCCCCTCCTCCTCCTCTGCTTCAGAACTGCTGCCGCCTGCACCCTGTTCCCCCAATGGCTGCCAATCGGGGTCAAGAACTGGGTCATCTAATAACTCTTCTTGTACCTCCTGCGCAACTTCGTCTGTGTCACCGTGTCGTTCGGTGGTATAGCGTTCGTGATGGGGCAACATAGTCTCATCAGGGTCTGATTCTTGATCAGCACCCTGCGAGGGCAATGTTGTGGTCTGAGTCAAAGGACCAGCATAGTAGTCTGGCTGTGGCTGTGCGTCAGTGCACTCCATGTCAGATTCAATTTGTAATGGGCATGGACTGTTAACTGCTTCACTTTCTAAGCCAGGGACGGTATGTGTAAAGAGCTCCATGGAGTAACCCGTTGTGTCGCCTGCTGCATTCTTCTCTGTTGTTGTTTTTGCTGAAGAGGACAAGGAAGTGACTTGTCCCTGACCGTGAACATCCACTAACGACGCGCTGCTTTTACTTTTACCAGTTTCACGAGAGGAGGCAAAAGAGCTAGAGGCTGAGTCAGCAAGATAAGCCAAAACTTGCTCTTGCTGCTCCGGCTTTAAAAGCGGTTTTCCTACTCCCAGAAAAGGGAGCGTTCGAGGCCTTGTGTAGCCGGACGACGAACCTGGCTCCACAGCTCCAGACTTAGGTGCAATATTTTTTTCCCCACGACCACCTGATGCTCCACCACTACCACTACCCTCATTACCAGCTGACAATGAACGCCCCCGGCCACGACCTCTTCCACTAGACTTCCTCATTGTTTTAAAAACGTAACCAAACTAACGTTATTTGTTGCAGTCACACAACTTACACGGTGAGCTATAACTTCAGTATGATTTAGCTACCCCTTTACAGGTTGGTGAGACCACAGCGAAAATCAGGCCCAATGTTACACACTCTTTTTTTGGTGGCTGCAAATTAGAGAGATGCCCCACACGCAGGACTGTCACTGAAGCACAAATGTTAATATTAATGTCACACTATTATTTTTTTTTTATTTTTATTTTTTTCAGGAACACTTTAGAAACCCCCCCAAAAAAAAAAAATAGATTTTTGCAGGGAGAATTTAGAAAACAAATGTAACAAACTATATGCTTTCTATGGGCCACTGAGTGAGAGATGACGCACACAGGAATCAGGAGTGGCACACAAGCCCAGAGGCCAATATTTTTCTACCAATGATTGATGGAGTTATTTTCTCTGGTAGATTTTGGAACCCAAATCAAGGAAAAAAAATATAGGCTTTCTATGGACCACAATTGGAGAGAGAGAGAGAGAGAGAGAGAGAGAGAGAGATGGCACACCCAGGAGTCAAGACTGGCACACAAGCAGAAAGGCCAATATTAATCTCCCATTTTTTGGGGGGTTTGTTTTTTTTTTTTTTTTTCAGGGAGACTTTAGAAAAAAAAATAATAAAAAAAATATGATTTTATCAGGAAGAATTTAGAAACCAAATAAAATAAAATGATTTTTTCAGGGAGAATTTATAAAACAAATAAAAACAAAAATAGGCGTTCTATGGCCCACTGACTGAGAGATGACGCACACAGGAGTCAGGAGTGGCACACAAGCCCAGAGGCCAATATTTTTCTACCAATGATTGATGTAGTTATTTTCTCTGGTAGATTTTGGAACCCAAATCAAGGAAAAAAAATATAGGCTTTCTATGGACCACAATTGGAGAGAGAGAGAGAGAGAGAGAGAGAGATGGCACACCCAGGAGTCAAGACTGGCACACAAGCAGAAAGGCCAATATTAATCTCCCACTGTTTTTTTTGGTTGTTTTTTTTTTTTTTTTTTCAGGGAGACTTTAGAAAAAAAAATAATAAAAAAAATATGATTTTATCAGGAAGAATTTAGAAACCAAATAAAATAAAATGATTTTTTCAGGGAGAATTTAGAAAACAAATAAAACCAAAAATAGGCGTTCTATGGCCCACTGACTGAGAGATGACGCACCCAGGAGTCAAGACTGGCACACAAGCAGAAAGGCCAATATTAATCTCCCACTGTTTTTTTTTTTTTTTTTTCAGGGAGACTTTAGAAAAAAAAATAATAAAAAAAATATGATTTTATCAGGAAGAATTTAGAAACCAAATAAAATAAAATGATTTTTTCAGGGAGAATTTAGAAAACAAATAAAACCAAAAATAGGCGTTCTATGGCCCACTGACTGAGAGAGAGAGAGAGATGGAACGCTTAGTACTGGCACACAAGCCCAAAGGGCAATATTAATCTCCCTTTTTTTTTCCAGGGAGAATTTCTAAAACCCAAAAAAAAAAAAAAATAGGCTTTCTATGGCCCACTATTTGTGAGAGAGATGGGACGCTCAGGACTGGCACAGATGGCACGCTCAGGACTGGCACAGAAGCCCAGAGGCCAATATTAATCTCCCTTTTTTTCTGGGAGAATTTATAAAACCAAAAAAATATTTAAATAGGCTTTCTATGGCCCACTATTTGTGAGAGAGATGGCACGCTCAGGACTGGCACAGATGGCACGCTCACAACTGGCACACAAGCCCAGAGGCCAATATTAATCTCCCTTTTTTCAGGGAAAATTTATAAAACCAAAAAAAAAATTAAATAGGCTTTCTATGGCCCACTATTTGTGAGAGAGATGGCACGCTCAGGACTGGCACAGATGGCACGCTCACAACTGGCACACAAGCCCAGAGGCCAATATTAATCTCCCTTTTTTCAGGGAAAATTTATAAAACAAAAAAAAAATTAAATAGGCTTTCTATGGCCCACTATTTGTGAGAGAGATGGCACGCTCAGGGCTGGCACAGATGGCACGCTCAGGACTGGCACACAAGCCCAGAGGCCAATATTAATCTCCCTTTTTTTCAGGGAGAATTTATAAAACCAAAAAAAAAATTAAATAGGCTTTCTATGGCCCACTATTTGTGAGAGAGATGGCACGCTCAGGGCTGGCACAGATGGCACGCTCAGGACTGGCACACAAGCCCAGAGGCCAATATTAATCTCCCTTTTTTTCAGGGAGAATTTATAAAACCCCAAAAAAAATAAAATAGGCTTTCTATGGCCCACTATTTGTGAGAGAGATGGCACACTCAGGACTGGCACACAAGCCCAAAGGCCAATATTAATCTCCCACTGTATTTTTATCAGGGAGAATTTATACACCCCACAAAAAAAAATACAGAAAAATGAAAAGGCTTTCTATGGCCCACTATGTGAGAGAGATGGCACACACAGGGATGGCACTCTAGCAGAAATGCCAAATTGCCAATCTTAATCTCCCACCAAAAAAAAAAAAAAAAAAAAAACAGGGAATGTCCTACAATTACTATCTCCCTGCCTGCAGTAATCTCAGCCAGGTATGGCAGGCAGCAATAAGGAGTGGACTGATGCACAAATGAAATAAAAAGTGTGGACAAACAAAAAAGATAGCTGTGCAGAAAGGAAGGAACAAGAGGATTTGTGCTTTGAAAAAAGCAGTTGGTTTGCACAGCGGCGTACACACAGCAATGCAGCTATCAGGGAGCCTTCTAGGGCAGCCCAATGAGCTACAGCGCTGAGGGGAAAAAAAAAAAAAAAAAAACTTCCACTGTCCCTGCACACCGAGGGTGGTGTTGGACAGTGCAAATCGCTGCAGCACAAGCGGTTTTGTGGTTAATGGACCCTGCCTAACGCTATCCCTGCTTCTGACAAAGCGGCAGCAACCTCTCCCTAAGCTCAGATCAGCAGCAGTAAGATGGCGGTCGGCGGGAACGCCTCTTTATAGCCCCTGTGACGTCGCAGACAGCAAGCCAATCACTGCAATGCCCTTCTCTAAGATGGTGGGGACCAGGACCTATGTCATCACGCTGCCCACACTCTGCGTTTACCTTCATTGGCTGAGAAATGGCGCTTTTCGCGTCATTGAAACGCGACTTTGGCGCGAAAGTCGCGTACCGCATGGCCGACCCCGCACAGGGGTCGGATCGGGTTTCATGAAACCCCGACTTAGCCAAAAGTCGGCGACTTTTGAAAATGTTCGACCCGTTTCGCTCAACCCTACTTATCAGTTTATGGGTAACCCATCATTTTTAAAAATATATCTGTAATATATTAGAATTATAATCCTTTTATGAGTCAAACTATGAGAGAGTGAAAAGGGCGCACTCCAGCTGTGCGAATGGTAAATAATTCATGCTGGCAAATAGTAAAATAGTCATCAGTACAAATAAAATAAGCCCAGGAGTACATTAAATGTTGTTTGCAGTGAGTGGGATATAGGCACTAATTGGTCTAAGTGCTGAAAACATAACTGCAACTTTATGTGGTGTTACATAAATGTAAAAGAGTGGTTTATAAGGAAGTAATAACTTACTAAAATGTTGTGAAGAAAAATCTTACAGTGTAAACAGCAAAATGGGAATATAAAGTATATGAATATGAGTAATTTCTTAAAATGCACATTCACCTCTAAAAATGGATTTATAGCTTACGTATCAAAGTAATTTAGAGACATATAAACCTATAAAGAGCATTAGGCAATGGAACGGTGATGATTGTCAATTGGTCTAGTTATAAATGATTAACAGAGACACTAATTATGATCAAACATCCATGCCAAAAATAGAGGTATCAAAAAAGAATTTCATTAGCATATCAGGATAAATATCAACATAATGTGTATACGATTTACGTGGACAACACGTGGTGAATAGAGAGCGACAGTTAAAAGACAGCCAGCATACATAGATGGTAAATAGTGCTGGCGAAAGAACACACACACAAAAAAAAGAAAAAATCCGAGCAACTCCGCTACAACAACATACCGGCAAGTGTTATATGGTCATGATGAAATTGTAAATACATATCAAATGTCAAAAAGATATAGAAGAGAACTGAGAAATAAACCCAATGATAAATCAATGGTAATTAATGGGTCCCCTGGGGTTAAATCCCAGCTCTTTCAGAAGACCAAGGCACATAGTAATGACAACTAGACCATATGTATGGTATTCAGAATGGTGTATAATTACCTTGGGACATGTTTGACCTAGGATACTGGCGTGCTGTGAGCAGAGGAGGCCTCAACGCGTGTTTCACCATCGTGGCTTCGTCAGGAGGCGTGGCTAATAAAAGGAAGGCCCGGGGTATAAGTAGGGGAGAGGAGGAACTCACCGGCGAATCGGTTCACGATCCCATCATGATGTGGCTGCTCACAGCCGGCGAGAGCGGCTGCGCGCCATGAAACATGGGCAGGAGGACGTGCGTCATCACAGCCCATCCCCATGGCAATGCGGCCAGCTCACAACGCCACCAGGAGCATCACAGCGCATGCGTTTTTAATTTAGAGACATAGTTGAATTTATACATATTTCAACATACTTACTTGCTTCACTTATCGTTATGGATAGATCCTGAATTATTGATTGTACTGATGGTTGCTGCAACCAGCATACCTTAAAGGGAACCCATCAGGTTCCCCGTGCCCACAGAACCACCAGCAATTGTGTCTGCATATATAAACACTCTGCCTAGCAGTCCCTGTACTGCATTAGACACATAAACAGATCTTTATAAAAAGTATTTCTAAAGTCTGTTTATGATTTGTAAATGAGGGCTTCGACTAGTAGAGGGGGCATTATGCATCCAAGAAAGAATGAAAAGTGGCACTCAATAGGCATGGGATTCAAAAAGT
This sequence comes from Ranitomeya imitator, assembly GCF_032444005.1. Classification (NCBI taxonomy): domain Eukaryota; kingdom Metazoa; phylum Chordata; class Amphibia; order Anura; family Dendrobatidae; genus Ranitomeya; species Ranitomeya imitator. The sequence goes on from NC_091283.1 coordinate 787,190,994, forward strand.
CCTTTATTTTCAATTCATTGGAACAGAGACTAGTAGAACAGAGGGCAGAGAACGTGCAGGGGAGGAACAGAGAACCCCAGCCGCTTCATGCAGCTGCGCTTCAACTGGTTTAACAGTCGTCGTTCTCTGGTCCTACCCTGCACACTCCCTGCAGGAGACAGATTCTCTGGTGTCTTGATGCGTCCTTTAGTCCATTAGTACTGTGGCCATATTTTGGTAAGTATGACCTTTTTTCTGTGATGTTTTTAGAATTTGATGTTTTTTTCAATGATTCACTTTAAATTTTAGTGAAGGGATGAGCAAGACAATGGGACCTAAAATTACACATACATTGTAATCTGTCCTTTATTCTCTAATCTCAAAGTTAGGAGGTATGGCTACTGGCATTGTACAGTGGTTCATGGACTAGATGACAACCATAGTATATCCTCAAATACAGTATATACCCCAGGTAAACAGTGAGTTGTCATAGATAACAATGGAGTTCCTGGAAACTTTAGCCGTTTACATCATTTCTACTTGTACATCTTTGAAGGAATACACTGTACTTAAAGAGAACCAGACAGCTGATAAATGCTGCCAAATCCCCAGCATGTATGAGGCACTGGCTGTATAATTTCAGTCATGTATGTTTGACTCTGAAACTCTACAGCGTTTCAGAAAGAAAACATTCTTTAAAAGTCATCAGTGACCAGGACTAGATGAAAATGATTGACAAGTCTCTCCCTTTAAATGTATGCAGGGAGAAACCCATCACTCAAAGTGAGCAGGCAGGAACAAGTGACTTGTGTGATTTGGATCCTGGTGGTGTTTAAAGTACAACTTCAGCGGCTTTATTTATTGCAGCGCTGGAGTGGTGTTGCTAATCAACTAAGTTCCCAGACCCTTGCATTATACTTACCATTACAAGCCACCTTCTTTCTCTTTTATCAGCTCTGCTCTGGTTAGACTCTAAAAGTTTGTGGCCTGCCAGATCACTTCAGTGTTTACTGGAGCGATCCAGAAGTCACAACTCAATGTTAGTCTATGAAAGTCAGAATGAGGCCAGAAGGAGGCCCTCATAAACTTACATTGAGAGTTTGTGACCGTTATCTCTGACTTCTAGTCAGTCAGACATTGTGGTCACAAGATTGGGGCGTGGGATTGAAGAGGGGCCGGGAAAAGGTGAAGTCAGAGGCTGGTAAGTATATTACTAGGGTCAGGGCACTCAGATTACCAGCACCACTCCAGCACTAAAATAAAAAAAATATGCTGGAGTGGTGCTTTAGTTTAAAGTATGTTTCACAAACATACCTGATTGAAATGAAACTCACAACGAATTCATTTATACCAAAAGGCTGGGAACATATTTTTGTAAAAAACAGTTTATGATCCCCCATATAGTTTTAAATAGATGAACAATAATTCTAAACTCCTGTAATGCATTAAACACAGAAAAAAATGGAGTACTATACAATATATAAAAATATCAAAATGTTATTTTATTTTATAAATACAAAATATAAGAAAATTATTTTGAATCCATAATTACAACAAGGACAAAGACCGAATATTAAAACGTAGGACCTGAGAAAACAAAATGACCTATATGCAGTCACAATGGACAGTGATACCCAAGCTGATCCTAATCAAAATCATAATTTGTTTAATAAACAAACTTGGTTTAAGAGCAATCACCAATTAGTAAAGTTTGACCCCCAAAAAATAGAAGTAAAAATGGCAAGTATTTATTGTAATATCGAATATGTTTAATGTGTATAATTACAAATGATTCCACCGCATAGGATATATTCTCTAATACCATAGTGGTGTAGCAGATTCAATACACAAAAAGTATATATCATTAGCTTGAGTGTTTAATAGTGATGAGCGAATATACTCGTTGCTCAGGTTTTCCCGAGAACGCTCGGGTGGTCTCCAAGTATTTGTCAGTGTTCGGAGATTTAGTTTTTATTGCAGCAGCAGCTGAATGATTTACAGCTACTAGCCAGACTGAGTACATGTGGGGGTTGCCTGGTTGCTAGGGAATCCCCACATGTAATCAATCTGTCTAATAGCTGTAAATCATTCAGCTGCAGCGTTGAAAACTTAATCTCCGAACACTGACAAATACTCAGAGATCACCAGAGCGTGCTCGGGAAAACCCGAGCAACTAGTATACTCGCTCATCACTAGTGTTTAAACATGTTGTATAGGTTGATGTACCACAGGACTTGGCTCAATCCTGAGGCGTGTTTTGCTGTAGCTTTTTCAATAGGGAGTGAGGTAGCCGGTGAAATATACTCAATCTAATTAGGTCACACTCAAGCGCTCATGTTCTGTCACATTCCCCGAAAGTGGATCTTCCCATTCTGGCACTCACCAGGCACGCCTGCCATGGAGAAATCTCCTGGTGACATGATGGACATGCGCATCTGGGTATATTGAAGTGGTAAATGCAAGGTGCAGTCGGAGGACGCAAAGCGTATGCACGGATCATCATAGTGAAGTCAAAATGAACTTCTTTCATATTCAAACTTCACCATATTCCTGGTGACCACAATTTCAATTTTAATATGAAGGGCAGGATAAAGTACAGTTGTCACCGGACTGTGTGATGTACCCCAAATTAATGCTAAATTTATGATTATTAATGTTGATGAACATACATTTAACAAAATACATGATGCAAAATCGATTAACAGTTGATAAATAGTGCACAGTGTGTGTAATGTAATCTACATTACCACCGCTATGTGTACTCTGCAAACCCATCTGTGAGAGTACTGTGCTAAAATCTGTTGTGTGTACTCTAATCCCCCTGTGGGAGTACTGTCCTATAAGCTTCTGTGTGTACTCTGTACCCCCCCACTTGTAGGCGTCCTGTCCTTTAACCCTTTAACTCCCCAAGCCTGTTTGCACCTACTGCCAGTATTTAGAAGACATTTTCTTCAAGCAGGGAAAATTCTACATCTTACAAGAAAACCATTATTTTTATGCAGGACAATGCTCCATAGAAGTATCCACTGCTTGGCTTCCGGTAACGGTCTTAAAGATGAAAGAATAAGGACATGGCCCCTTAACCCCTTCACCCCCGGGTCTTCATGACCAGGACAAATTTTACAATTCTGGCCAGTGTCAATTTATGAGGTCATAACTCTGGAACACTTCAACGGATCCAACTGATTCTGAGACTGTTTTATCTAGATATATTGTACTTCATGATAGGTGTAAAGTTTGTTCGATGTGTCTTGCGTTTAATTGTGGAAAAAATGGAAATTTAGCAAAAATGTTCCAATTTTCAACATTTTAATTTTTATGTCCTTAAGTTAGAGAGTTATGTCACATAAAATAGTTCCATTTACATTAGCACAATTTTTGAAACACATTTTCTTTAGGAAGTTATAGGGGTTAAAAGTTGACCAGCGATTTCTCATTTTTTAAACAAAATTTACAAAACCATTTTTTTAATGGAACACATTACCTTTGAAGTGACTTTGAGGGGTCTATGTGACATAAAATACCTAAAAATGACAACATTCTAAAAATTGCACTCCTCCAGGTGCTCAGAATTACATTCAAGAAGCTTATTAATCAATCAGGTGCGTCACAGGAATTTTTGGAATGTGGAAGGAAAAAATGAACATTTAACTTTTCTTCTCCAAAATTTTACTTTAGAGCCAAAGTTTTTTTTATTTTCACAAGGGTAACAGGAAAACATGGACCCAAAAGTGTGTTGCAAAGTTTCTCTTGAGCATGCTGATACCCCATATTTTGGGGAAAACCACTGTTTGGGCACATAGGAGGGCTCAGAAGGAAAGGAGCAACATTTTTTGAATGCAAAATTTGCTGGAATAATTAGCAGATTCCTTGCAGCGTTTGGAGAGCCCCTGATGTGCCTAAAGTATAGAAACCCCCCACAAATAACATCACTTTGGAAACACCACTTTGGAAACTAAACTCTTCTACCAGAGTATTCATTTAACCCTGCTGTTCTGTTGGTCAAAAATGACCGACTTTGAACTTCAATATTCTTTAAAATATTCAAGATGCGGCTCTGAAACCCGTGGCCGACCGACCCATCCTCATTTAAGTCAATCAACCACAAGTTTCAGAACCGCATCTTGAACACCCCAAAAAATACCAAAGTTCAAAATAGGTCTCCCCAGACCGAACAGAACAGCAGGGTTAAATGCTACTTGGAATAGAGGTATTTACAATACTTCTGTGCTACTATTTAACTCTGAGAGTTTGCGCACTAGAGATTCCGGTAATATTAATTTGGCACAGGCACCTGCTGATTTCAATATTCATTCAGTATGCAATGTTTTCTTTACCCTGCATAAAAAAAAGGTTAATTTTGCAGCATTAAAAAAAGCAAGCAATTTAAGAATGAAAGCTTGTCACATATGAAATGCAGATAATATAGTCAGGGATGATGAATGTAAACATAAAAGTTCAATTAGAATAGAAGAATATTGGCATGATGATGAGACTTTCTCTTAGCCAAGAATTTTTGTATATTGCTAGAATGTATCACATACAGGAACAGGATCTCTTCCTCCCTGGATAACAAGGATTCATGATTTTCTCTGTTAGCAATAAACTATGCATCATACTAATAGACTGACCCGACTGACCTAGTAGTTGTGCTACAATATGTCTAATTTAGCTAAATTAAAAAAAAGTTCTGCAACTGCTGCAAATGATTTATCGCAACCAAACATACAACAACAAAAAAATTATATTCAACGTTTTATTATTATTATGTCTTCATACAAGAATGTTTGGGATTTATTTTATACTCAAAGAAATCAGCAGGAAATGTTATATACGAACAGCATGCTACCTATGTGTCTCAGAAATGCACAGAATTATTTACATAATCACAATGGAAATGTATGCTGACGAACACATTTATATTCCTTACTTGAAAGGACAAAAATGCATCACTTGAAATGTTCTTAGTCAGCAAGGGTAGCGCTATTCAATAGGTAGGAAAAAATGCCTAATTGTCACTCAAATCCTTTGTTATACAGTTATAAAAAGAAGTATGAAGCACAATTTGACCCAAAATGTCAAGTTTTCCTCGCTGTACCATATCTACTGTCTACTAAGATATTTCTGATAATATCACAGTTACAGATGTCTGGTTATATAGTTACATTAGTTTTCCAGCACCGGGGTCCAATCTCCTATCTCACTTATTTGTGGGTCCAATCGTCTTGTACTTACAGCAGGGTATATGTTCACTTTGTTTCTTAGGTTTTGCCTGTTTAATGGCCAGTGTGGATATGCTCCTACACAAGTTGCATGTGTACCAACTTATAATCCAGTTCAATTATTTTGATATGACCAGTTAAGTAGTTACATTAGTTCTTTAGTGCCTGGGACCAGTCACCCTATCCCATTTATTCCTTTTGTGTGGCTTCTTGGTTTATGGCATTTTGGTGTCTGAAGATGCAGGGAATGCACACCGTAATGTTTTGATTGCTTGGCAAAAGAATTTCTGCTGAGCTTTGTATCATGAGATATGGTCTAAATCGTTTTTTCTAACCGACAAACTCTTTTTATCCTATAAACTTCATAAACTAAACTATAAGATATTGTTTCAATGGTATAGAACCCTGATCAAGCTCCTCAAAATGTATGCCTGTGTGTCAGACCTCTGCTAGAGAAATTCATCAACCTCAGGCATGATACTACATACAGCTCTGGCAAAAAATAAAAGACCACTGCAAAATGTTCAGTTTGTCTAATTTTTCTCTTTATAGGTATATTTTTGAGTAAAATGTAAATTGTTCTTTTATTCTACAGGAAAGATATATATCTTGGTACTGTGTTAGCCAGTAGATAGAAAAATATATTTAGAATTGAGAGTCCTCAGTGGTTGATACCTTTTAATGGCTAACTGAAAAGATGGTAACAAATTGCAAGCTTTCGAGACTACACAGGTCTCTTCATCAGGCACAGACTAAAAGAAATTCTGGAGAATCACAGAAAAAAAAACATGGATAAGACAGGTGACATGAAGCTTCATGTCACCTGTCTTATCCATGTTTTTTTTCTGTTTTGTGCATAAATGTGTGATTCTTCAGAATTTCGTTTAGTCTGTGCCTGATGAAGAGACCTGTGTAGTCTCGAAAGCTTGCAATTTGTTATCATCTTTTCAGTTAGCCATTAAAAGGGATCAACCACTGAGGACTCTCAATCTAATATATAAAGCTGAATGTGTGTATGTGTGTGTGTGTGTCCGGGATTGGCATCTGCACCGTCGCAGCTACAGCCACAAAATTTTGCACAGTCACACGTCTGGACCCCAAGACCGTCATAGGCTATGTTATGAGGTGAAAATTTAACCCCGCGCGTTCCAATTCACCAAACAATTTTGCCCCTATCTACATAATGGGGAAAAAAGTGAAAGGAAAAGTGTTGGAGGCTTCGCAGCTACAGCCACAAAATTTTGCACAGTCACACGTCTGGACCCCGAGAGCGTCATAGGCTATGTTGTGAGGTGAAATTTTAACCCCGTGCTTTCCAATTCACCAAACAATTTTGCCCCTATCTACATAATGGGAAAAAATGAAAGGAAAAGTGTAGGAGGCAAATTGACAGCTGCCAGATGTGAAGGGGGACTTAAAGAATGAGAGCGATGGCGCCAAAGAGTATATACCGTACAGTTGCTAAGGTGGGGCCCCGACATGGGATACTCACCACACACGGGGATATGAACACACACAAAAAATGCACCACACACTACCACGTGCTTGAACACATATTACCCTCAGCACACATTTCACCACAAATACAACAACCTCGCCACATAAAAGTCGAAACACAAAAGTCGCCGCTCAAAACTCGCCACGTGCAAAACTAGGCTCTTGCAAAACTCGCCAGTCGCCACAAGTGCAAAACTCACCTCATGGAAAACTCGCCACACGCAAAACTTGCACACGTGGAAAAATTGCCACATGCACAAAAGTTGCAACACATGCAAAAGTTGCCTCATACAAAACTTGCACATACTCAAAAGGCACCACACATAAAACTCGCCACGCGCAAAACTCGCCATGCGCAAAACTTGCTGCACACAACTTGCTACACTAACCTGTCACATGCAACTCGACACACAAAAAGTTGCTACACGCATGTTGCCACACAAAACTCATCTCACAAAAGTCACTACATGCATGTCGCCACACGCAACTCAACACACACAACTTGACAAACGAAACTCGCCCTAAAACACACACAAGTCTGGTATTATCCTTCAAAAATAAAAATCTGATTAATAAGCAGACAAACTACAACAAATGTACCATATAGGAAATATGGCAGCTGTCAGTCACATGACCTGTCTATTATGTGTATGTGTGAGCTAATATATACTGCCAGGGGGAGGGCTTCCTGTTGGCTGGGGATTTATCAGGCTGACAATTTAGCTTACAAATACTGAGGTAAAAATACTGAGCAAATAACGTGTGAACAAGGTCTAATACAGGAGGAGATGACACACAGGTATATACTATACACAGGGGAGATGACACACAGATATATACTATATATAGGAGAGATGACACACAGGTATATACTATATAGAGGAGGAGATGACATACAGGTACATATATATACAGGAGCAGATGACCTACAGGTATATACTATATACAGGAGGAGATGACATACAGGTATATGCTATATATAGAAGATGACATGCAAGTATATACTATATACAGGAGGAGATGACACACAGATATATACTATATACAGAGGAGATGACACACAGGTATATACTATATACAGGAGGAGATGGCATACAGGTATATACTATATATAGAAGGAGATGACATTCAGGTATATACTATGTATAGGGGAGATGACACACAGCAGGTATATACTATATACAGGGGAGATGACATACAGGTATATACTATATACAGGAGATGACATACAGATGTATACCATATATAAGGGAGATGACAAACATGTATATACTGAGGTGATGAGGTGAAAATGAGAGGTGTGAGGTGAAAATCAAAAGGTGTGAGTGCAAAATGAGAGGAGTGAGGAAAAATAGTGGAGTGATCAGAAAATGACAGATGTGAGGTTGAAATGACAAGTGTTAGGGGGGAATGAGAGTGAGGGAGAAAATGAGAGGTGTGAGGGAGAAAATGAGAGATGTGAGGGGGAAAATGAAAGATGTGATTGGGAAAATGAGAGGCGTGATGGGAAAATAAGAGAAGTGAGGTGCTATAACTAACCACAGATATTTACTATGCCCAGGCAACGCCGGGCTCTTCAGCTAGTTCTAAATATTTTTCTTTTATTCTATAAACTTCTGACAACATGTCTCCGAATTTCCAAGCAATACATTTTATTTATTTTTTTTGACAAAGAAAAATGGTCAAAATAAAAAAACAGTGCTTTGAGACCTCAAATAATGCAAAGAAAACAAGTTCATAATCATTTAGAAACAACAATACTAATGTACTCAGGAAGAGTTCAGAAATCAATATTTTGTGGAATAACCAAGATTTTTAAATCACAGCTTTCATGCGTCTTGGCATGCTTTCCACCAGCCTTTCACACTTCTTCTGGCGCAAAAATGTAAGCAGTTCTTCTTTGTTTGATGTCTTGTGACTATCCATCATCCTCTTGATTACATTCCAGAGGTTTTCAATGGGGCTCAGGTCTGGAGATTGGGCTGCCCATGACAGGGATTTGATGTCATGGTCTCTTAATTTTTGCCAGAGCTGTATATGGTGAGCTTTCCTGGAAATTGTGCTCCTGTGGAAAGTTACTTTTACCCTTTTAAGGCCCCATGTAATGCCCCAATACTGATGTTACAAGAAATAGCTCTATTCTGTTTCCTGGTCCCAATATGAAAATTGAGAAAGGGTTACTTAGATACTTTGCACTACACCATATGCACAATTATTAGGCAATTTGTATTTTTGATGATTGATTTTATTACTGAACAACTATAGTGCTGTCAGTCAATCCAAACAGTTAATAAACTTGAAAACTTCGTATTTAAGAACATAAAAGTGAGGTTTTGTCTTTCTTATGGGAATATGTATGTATGCATAATTATCAGGCCATTATTAGTGTGGAGAATTATTATGCAGCTAAATGAAAAACATATATTTTCCCATCTCAATTGCTTATTTTCATAAGGCCTTATTCACACATCTGTGTTTAAACATGTACCTAAAAAAATGGTGCTGGTGGCATCAGTATTTTGGATCATCTTGTGTCATCAGTGGTTGGTCCTTGTGTCCGCTTTTACCATCAAGGTGTCATGAATGTTTTTCAAGGATCTACTATATAATTGTCTAAGGGTCACTTCCGTCTTTCTGTCTGTCTGTCTTTCTGTCACAGATATTCATTGGTCGCGGCCTCTGTCTGTCATGGAATCCAAGTCGCTGATTGGTCTCGCCAGCTGCCTGTCATGGCTGCCGCGACCAATCAGCGACGGCCACAGTCCGATTAGTTCCTCCCTACTCCCCTGCAGTCAGGTGCCCAGCGCCCGCTCCATACTCCCCACAGTCAGCGCTGACACAGGGTTAATGCCAGCGGTAATGGACCGCGTTATGCCACGGGTAACTCACTCCGTTACCGCCACTATTAACCCTGTGTGACCAAGTTTTTACTATTGATGCTGCCTATGCAGCGTCAATAGTAAAAAGATCTAATGTTAAAAATAATTAAAAAAATTAAAAATCATCATATACTCACCCTCCAGTGCCTTTCCCGCTCTTCGTGACGTTCTGGTGCTAAGGATGGTATGCGACAAGGACCTTCCATGATGTCACGGTAATGTGACCGTGACGTCATCAAAGGTCCTGCGCGCCTGCGCGAGAAGGACCTTCCAAAACATCACTGTCATGTGACTGCGACATCATCACAGGTCCTGCGCGCCTACGGGAGAAGGACCTGCCATGACGTCACGGTCATGTGACCACGACGACATCACACCCTGGGACCGGAAGCTGGCGACAGAACTACAAGGGGCCCTCGGATCGGAAGGTGAGTATATGTTTATTTTTTATTTTTTAACCTGTGACATACGTGGCTGGGCAATATACTACGTAGCTGGGCAATATACTACGTGGCTCTGTGCTGTATACTACGTCGCTGTGCAATATACTATGTGGCTCTGTGCTGTATACTACGTCACTGGGCAATATACTACGTAACTGGGCAATATACTACATAACGGGGCAATATACTACGTGGCTGGGCAATATACTACGTGACTGGGCAATATACTACATGACTGGGCAATATACTACGTGGCTCTGTGCTGTATACTACGTCGCTGGGCAAAATACAACGTAACTGGGCAATATACTACGTGGCTGGGCAATATGCTCTGTGCTGTATACTACATGGCTGGGCAATATACTACGTGACTGGGCAATATACTACATAGCTGGGCAATATAGTACGTGACTGGGCAATATACTACGTGGGCTGTGCAATATGCTACGTGGCTCTGTGCTGTATACTACGTCGCTGGGCAATATACAACATAACTGGGCAATATACTACGTGGCTGGGCAATATGCCCTGTGCTGTATACTACGTGGCTGGGCAATATACTACGTGGCTGGGCAATATACTACGTGACTGGGTAATATACCATGAAGCTGGGCAATATAGTACGTGACTCGGCAATATACTATGTAGCTGGGCAATATAGTACATGACTGGGCAATATACTACATGGCTGGGCAATATACTATGTGACTGGATAATATACTATGTAGCTGGGCAATATAGTACGTGACTGGGCAATATACTATGTAGCTGGGCAATATATTATGTGACTGGTCAATATACTACGTGGGCTGTGCAATATACTACATGGCTCTGTGCTGTATACTACGTTGCTGGGCAATATACTACGTGGCTGGGCAATATACTACGTAACTGGGCAATATACTACGTGGCTGGGCAATATACTACGTGACTGGGTAATATACTATGTAGCTGGGCAATATAGTACGTGACTGGGCAATATACTATGTAGCTGGGCAATATACTATGTGACTGGTCAATATACTACGTGGGCTGTGCAATATACTACATGGCTCTGTGCTGTATACTACGTTGCTGGGCAATATACTATGTAACTGGGCAATATACTACGTAACTGGGCAATATACTACGTGGCTGGGCAATATACTACGTGACTGGGCAATATACTACGTGACTGGGCAATATACTACGTGACTGGGCAATATACTACGTGACTGGGCAATATACTACATGGCTGGGCAATATACTACATGGCTGGGCAATATACTACGAGGACATGCATATTCTAGAATACCCGATGCGTTAGAATCGGGCCACCATCTAGTGGATAAATAAATGATAAAGCTTCTCTTATTACTGTATTTGCTGTGTGCTGTACGTGTTTTTTTACAGGCCCATAGACTTGTATTGACCTTTTTCATTTGTGATGCTGGAAAAAAATGGACATGTCTCTAAGTTTTACATGGTCACACAGTCCATGAAAAAACATGGACATGTGAACAACCCCATAAACTATAATGGGTACAAGTGAGATCTGTGAAAAGCAAGACGAACATATGAATGAAGCCTAAAGTTGAGAATACTAATCAAACAACTCAAGATGTAAAAAAATACATTTTTGACATTTAAAAATATATATCAGTGTCCAGCATAGCCACCCTTCTTTTCAATAACAGTCTTATGCCTTGCATCCATGGAGTCTGTCAGTTTTTTAACCTGTTGAAGATAAACTTTTTTTCAGCAGGACAAACCACAGCCTCCCAGACGCTGCTCTCTGAGGTGACTGTTTTCTTTCACAGTAAATCTCCAATTTAGGAAGGGCCCACAATTTCTCAACAGGGTTTAGGTCAGGTGATTAACCCCTTCCAGACATTTGCAGTATACAGTGGGTACGGAAAGTATTCAGACCCCTTTACATTTTTCACTCTTTTGTTTCATTACAGCCATTTGGTAAATTCAAAAAGTTCATTTTTTTTCTCATTAATGTTCACACTCCACCCCATCTAGACTGAAAAAAACAGAAATGTAGAAATTTTAGCAAATTTATTAAAAAAGGAAAACTGAAATATCACATAATAAACTTTCCAAAATAGGGTCGCTTGAGGGGGGATTCTGTGCTTCTAGCACTTAGAGGCTCTGTATATAGAGTCCGTATACTAGTATAGAAAATTTTGTGCTCCAGGATGCCTCCTGTGTAACAGTACTGCTTAGGCTACTTTCACACTAGCGTCGAATTCGGCTCGTCGCATTGCGTCAGGCCGAGATTCCGACGCTAGCGTTTGTTGTGCTGCACAAGGGGTGCAGCGGATGCATTTCTCCGGCGCATCCGCTGCCCCATTGTGAGGTGGGGGGAGGTGGGGGCGGAGTTCTGGCCGCGCATGCGCAGTCGGAAAAAGTGGTCCGTCGGCTGCAAAAAATGTTACATTTAACGTTTTTTGCTCCCGGCGGTCCGCCACAACACGGCGCAACCGTTGCAAGATGGTTGCAACGTGTGTCAATACGTCGCAATGCGTCGGTAATGTAACTCTATGGGGCAAAAACGCATCCTGCAAACAACTTTGCAGGATGCGTTTTTTCCCCTACACGACGCATTGCGACGTATTAAAAAAAACGCCAGTGTGAAAGTAGCCTTAGCTACATGGCAAGACTCGGGAGGGACAGAGCACTATTTGCCAATAGCGCTCTGTCCCTGCTGAGCCTCACCGTATAGCTAAGCAGTTCTGTACAGCCACATATGGGGTATTTCTACATTCAGTGGACATTGTGGGACACATTTTGCTGCCATTTTACCCATTTACCAGTGTGAAAATGTAAAATCTGGGGCTAAAACAAAATTTCGGTGGTAACAGTGTAATTATTTTTTTCTTCATTGCCCATTAATACTTTGGTCTGTAAAACAAAGAGTCTCCTGTTCTTTTGCACTTGGTTTTGCAGCCTTTGACATAATTTATGCATTTTGTATTTTAACATGCAATATTTAATAAAAAACATATGTTTAAGGCACTTATATTCCTCCTCTTCTATTGTTAGCATCTGATCCAGTTTGCAGAGTTGTGCACACTTGCTATTTTTCATTATTTATGGGTGTTTATTTTTACCCCACTTTGTAAGACTGGTAACAATTTTTTACTTTTCAGTCAGTTGAATATCTTTTTTGGCCCATTTTGTCTGAGGAAAACAAGCCGCCCAATAATTCTGACCACCTTGATAAAGGGCATTCTATCCTTAGGCTACACCTCCATGATTACACAAATACACACCACCTGACCTGCTTCATCCAATAAGCATTCATTTTTATTCAGCTCAGGATTTGAAAAATCTGCATAAAATTGTATATCTGCATAAGAGTGTAATGCGAGAAAGTCGTGGGAGTCTCTCACATTAATACCCTGCACTGCCGCCGGCACGTGCGGCTGCATAGAAATACATGTAGCCACAAACTCTGGTCCCGAGTGCCGGCGGCAGTGCCGGGTATTGATGCGAGAGACTCGTGGGAGTTTCTCGCATTACACTCACAAGTGTGACACCAGCCTAAGGTTAAAAGTTGCATTCAAAAATTATAAAAAGAAATAGCAAAATTGCATTTAGAAATGTTGATTCTACGAGTTAGAGTAACTTTATCTTAAATCTGTAACAAAAGATGTGGATGGGTAGTTATGAGATAATATACTTAGCTACAGGCTCCAAAAAAGGTGAGAAAATTCCCATTATTGCAACTGAGTATTCCAAGTGCAGTTATTTTATTGTTGTGTACGCGCTATGCTGAATGACAGTGATGGAAAACAGGTAGTGCTAAACAGACATTTGTGAGGACATGGGAGCTTAGGTCATGATGAATGACAGTGAGCAACTGGTCAAAACATTCACAATGGAAATAAGTATGACAAGACATTAACAAAATCTGCATTTGTAAAGAGCTACAGCATTTTTCCCAATAATGTGATGGCAAATTGAAAATATATACCATCACTTACTGATTATTAACTGCATGATCCAACTAATTCCGAGGGCCTCGGTGTATTAAACCTACTTGAAATTTGAGGTGACTGTTCAGAATAAGCTGCCATGTACATGATTAATAACACTATGTATGGTCATTATATCACTTGTATGGTGTCCTGGTTTTGATTCTTTAACCCCTTCCTGACATGCGCCGTACTAGTACTGCTCTGCGGGAATTGTATTCCCGCAAATCGAAGTACTATTACGGCGGCACGATCGCGCGGTCTCACAGTGAGCACCGCGTCGATGGAGTGCGGGTGTCAACTGCATGTGACAGCTGACACCCCGCAGCAATGCCCATTTAATCCCTCACGCAAGGACGGGGGCTCCCTGCGCTCTCCCACTGGAACAACGCGATGCGATCCCATTGTTCCGGTGTTCTGAAAGGAGTCACCGGATCCAAAATGGCCGCAGGGCTCCTTCCGGGTCCTTCGCTGAGGTGGCTTGCCGGCGCCTGCTGAGAACAGGAACCGGAAAGCCTCCTGCACTGCCTGTCAGATCGCTGAGCTGACACAGTGCTATGCAAAGTGTCAGATCAGCAATCTGATGCACCATAGTGATGTCCCACACTGGGAAAATGTTATAAAGTAAAAAAAAAAAATAGAATGTATAAAAAAAAATTCCCAAATAAAGAAAAAATAAATAAATAAATATTTTCCAATAAATCCATGTATTTGTGTAAATAAAAAACAAACAATAAAAGTACACATATTTGGTATCGCCGCGTCTGTAACGGCCCGCTTTATAAAACTATCCCACTAGTTAACCCCTTCAGTGAACACCGCAAAAAAATAAATAAAATCGTGGCAAAAAAACAATGCTTTATCATTATACTGCCGAGCAAAAAGTGCAATAAAATGTGATCAAAAAGACGGATATAAATAAACATGGTACCGCTGAAAACGCCATCTTGTCCCGCAAAAAAAAGCCACCATACATCGTCATCAGCAGAAAAATAAAAAAGTTATGGCTCTCAGAATAAAGCGATGCAAAAAAAATAATTTTTTATATAAAATAGTTTTTATTGTGTAAAAGCGCCAAAACATTAAAAAAATTATATAAATGAGGTATCACTATAATCGTACTAACCCGAAGAATAAAGCTGCTTTATCAATTTTACCAAACGTGGAACGATATAAACGCCCCCCTTCCCCCCCCCTAAAAGAAATTCAGGAATTGCTGGTTTTTGTTCATTCTGCCTCCCAAAAATCGGAATAAAAAGCGATCAAAAATTGTCCTGTGCCCTAAAATGGTATAATAAAAAACCATCAACTCGTCCTGCAAAAAACAAGACCTCACATGACTCTGTGGGCCAAAATATGGATAAATTGTAGCTCTCAAAATGTGGTGATGCAAAAAACTATTTTTTTCAATAAAAAGCGTCTCTTAGCATGTGACAGCTGCCAAACAAAAACCCGCTATAAAACCCGCTATAAATAGTAAATCAAACCCCCCTTTATCACTCCCTTGGTTAGGGAAAAATAATAAAATTTAAAAAATGTGTTTATTTCCATTTTCTCATTAGGGTTAGGGATAGGCTTAGGGTTGGGGCTAAAGTTAGGGTTAGGGTTGGGGCTAAAGTTAGGATCAGGGCTAAAGTTAGGGTTAGGGTTGGGGCTAAAGTTAGGGTTAGAGCTGGGGCTAAAGTTAAGATTAGGGTTGGGGCTAAAGTTAGGGTTTGGATTATGTTTACGGTTGGGGTTAGGGTTGGGATTAGGGTTAGGGGTGTGTCAGGGTTAGGGGTGTGGTCAGGGTTATGGTTGTCATTAGGGTTAGGGGTGTGTTCGGGTTAGGGGTGTGGTTAGGGTTATGGTTGGGATAAGGCTATGGGGTGCATTGGGGGGTTTATACTGTTTAGGCACATCAGGGGCTCTCCAAACGATCTCAATTCCAGCCAATTCTGCATTGAAAAAGTAAAATGGTGCTCCTTCCCTTCCGAGCTCTGCCGTGCACCCAAACAGTGGTTCCCCATCTCATATGGGGTATCAGCGTACTCGGGACAAATTGGACAACAACTTTTGGAGTCCAATTTCTCCTGTTACCCTTGTGAAAATAAAAGTTTGGGGGCTAAAATGTCATTTTCGTGGAAAAAAATATATTTTTTATTTTCACGGCTCTGCATTATAAACTTTAGCAAAACACTTGGGGGTTCAAAGTTCTCAGAACACATCTAGATAAGTTCCTTGGGGGTCTAGTTTCCAATATGGGGTCACTTGTGGGAACTTCTACTGTTTTGGTACATCAGGGGCTCTGCAACTGCAGACCATTCCATCAAAATCTGCATTCCAAAACAGCGCTCCTACCTTTCCAAGCTCTGCCATGCACCCAAACAGTGGTTCCCCCCACATATGGGGTATCAGCGTACTCAGGACAAATTGGACAACAACTTTTGGGGTCCAATTTCTCCTGTTACCCTTGGGAAAATAAAAAATTGAGGGATAAAAGATCATTTTGTGAAAAAAAAATTATTTTTTCATTTTCGCGGCTCTACATTCTATTTAATGAAACAATTGGGGGTTCAAAGTGCTCACCACACATCTAGCTAAGTTCCTTAGGGGGTCTTCTTTCCAAAATGGGGTCATGTGTGTTAGGTGTCGAGTTCCCGCCTCTGCACAGGGGGCATCTCGAGCCATCTCCGCTGCGGCCTCCCATTCCTCTCCAGCCGCAGTGGAGCCTGCTCTGCGGAGATATCGGTCCCAGCGTCTGACTCAGGCTTATACTGGGCGACTAGTTACCACTGTTCTTCCAGGCTCTGCCTTTGTAGCCAGCGCTGATCAGCAGCGAGCAGATCTTTCTGGGACTAAGTCCTGCTTTTCCCATACTGGGCATGCCCACGGAACGACATCCCATTGGAGGTCGGGGGTCACATGCGCAGGTCCTGAAGCGGTTCCTGTTGGACCACTAGGAAGGTCCTTGAGTGCTAAAATTATAAAAGGTTTGCATGGCTGCACAGCCATGCGCTAGTATCAAACCTATGTTATGGGATCAGCGCCAGTGTGGTCATGGTTGTATGTGGTCAGCGTTTGGCTGAAAAAAGCCCCTAGAATACCGGCACCTCCGGTAGGGGGTTTTTGTGTATGTGAATTCAGGGCTGGTGTATAGCCATTAGAATTCCAGCTCCACTGGAGAGGAGTTGCTTGTGTGCTATTCTGACTGCATGACCACTATTGGCTCTATTAGGTGGCTGTGATCTCCCGTGAGGTTAACAGGGCACGGCGTCCTCCTTTTGTAGTGAATCTGTGAAGTAACAGAGTTCGCTTATGCCGCCATATAGTACCGCCTGTTACTAGCAGCAGGTTTCTCTCCTGAATGGTGGACCCCGAGTTGCGAACGTATCTACTGTCTCATATATATATATATATTTATATATATATATTCGGTGCGTTCCACTAACCCTAACATCTTGAGGGGGTTTCCACTGTTTAGGCACATCATGGGCTTTCCAAATGCGACATGGTGTCCGATCTCAATTCCAGCCAATTTTGCCTTGAAAAGTCAAACGGAGCTTTTTCCCTTCTGAGCTCTGCCATGCACCCAAACAGTGGTTTACCCCCACATACGGGGTATCGGCGTACTCAGGACAAATTGCACAACTTTTGTGGTCTAATTTGTCCTGTTACTCTTGGGAAAATAAAAAATTTGGGGCGAAAATATAATTTTTGTGAAAAAAATATGATTTTTTTTTACTGCTCTACATTATAAACTTCTGTGAAGCACTTGGAGGTTCAAAGTGCTCACCACACATCTAGATTAGTTCCTTAGGGGGGTCTCCTTTCCAAAATGGTGTCACTTGTGG
This sequence comes from Ranitomeya imitator, assembly GCF_032444005.1. Classification (NCBI taxonomy): domain Eukaryota; kingdom Metazoa; phylum Chordata; class Amphibia; order Anura; family Dendrobatidae; genus Ranitomeya; species Ranitomeya imitator. Next base: position 787,208,812 of record NC_091283.1, read on the forward strand.
GGGGTTTCCACTGTTTAGGCATATCAGAGGCTCTCAAAAAGCGACATGGTGTCCGATGTCAATTCCAGCAAATTTTGCATTGAAAATTCAAATGGCGCTCCTTCCCTTCCGAGCTCTGCCATGTGCCCAAACAGTGGTTTACCCCCACATATGGGGTATCAGCGTACTCAGGACAAATTGTACAATGACTTTTGTGGTCCAATTTCTCCTGTTACCCTTGGTAAAATAAAACAAATTGGATCTGAAGAAAAAATTTTGTGAAAAAAGTTAAATGTTCAATTTTTTTTAAACATTCCAAAAATTCCTGTGAAGCACCTGAAGGGTTAATAAACTTCTTGAATGTGGTTTTGAGTACCTTGAGGGGTGCAGTTTTTAGAATAGTGTCACTATTAGGAATTTTCTGTCATATAGGCCCCTCAGTCACTTCAAGTGTGAGGTGGTCCCTAAAAAAAATGGTTTTGCAAATTTTGTTGTAAAAATGAGAAATCGCTGGTCAACTTTTAACCCTTATAACTTCCTAACAAAAGAATTATGTTTCCAAAATTGTGCTAATGTAAAGCAGACATGTGGGTAATGTTATTTATTAACTATTTTGTATGATATGACATGATATTAACCCCTTTACCCCCAAGGGTGGTTTGCACGTTAATGACCGGGCCAATTTTTACAATTCTGACCACTGTCCCTTTATGAGGTTATAACTCTGGAACGCTTCAATGGATCCTGGTGATTCTGACATTGTTTTCTCGTGACATATTGTACTTCATGACAATGGTAAAAATTATTTGATAGTACCTGCGTTTATTTGTGAAAAAAACGGAAATTTGGTGAAAATTATGAAAATTTCGCAATTTTCCAACTTTGAATTTTTATGCAATTAAATCACAGAGATATGTCACACAAAATACTTAATAAGTAACATTTCCCACATGTCTACTTTACATCAGCACAATTTTGGAACCAAAATTTTTTTTTGTTAGGGAGTTATAAGGGTTAAAAGTTGACCAGCAATTTCTCATTTCTACAACACCATTTTATTTTAGGGACCACATCTCATTTGAAGTCATTTTGAGGGGTCTATATGATAGAAAATACCCAAGTGTGACACCATTCTAAAAACTGCACCCCTCAAGGTGCTCAAAACCATATTCAAGAAGTTTATTAACCATTCTGGTGCTTCACAGGAATTTTTTGAATGTTTAAATAAAAATGAACATTTAACTTTTTTTCACAAAAAATTTAATTCAGCTCCAATTTGTTTTATTTTACCAAGGGTAACAGGAGAAAATGGACCCCAAACATTGTTGTACAATTTGTCCTGAGTATGCCAATACCCCACATGTGGGGGTAAACCACTGTTTGGGCGCATGGCAGAGCTCGGAAGCGAAGGAGTGCCATTTGACTTTTCAATGCAAAATTGACTGGAATTGAGATGGGACGCCATGTTTCGTTTGGAGAGCCCCTGATGTGGCTAAACATTGAAACCCCCCACAAGTGACACCATTTTGGAAAGTAGACCCCCTAAGGAACTTATCTAGAGGTGTGGTGAGCACTTTGACCCAACAAGTGCTTCACAGAAGTTTATAATGTAGAACCGTAAAAATAAAAAATCATATTTTTTCACAAAAATTATCTTTTTGCCCCCAATTTTTTATTTTCCCAAGGGTAAGAGAAGAAATTGGACCCCAAAAGTTGTTGTACAATTTGTCCTGAGTACGCTGATACCCCATATGTGGGGGTAAACCACTGTTTGGGTGGATGGGAGAGCTCGGAAGGGAAGGAGCGCCGTTTGACTTTTCAAAGCAAAATTGACAGGAATTGAGATGGGACGCCATGTTGCGTTTGAAGAGCCACTGATGTGCCTAAACATTGAAACCCCCCACAAATGACACCATTTTGGAAAGTAGACCCCCTAAGGAACTTATCTAGAGGTGTGGTGAGCACTTTGACCCACCAAGTGCTTCACAGAAGTTTATAATGCAGAGCCGTAAAAATAAAACAAAATTTTTTTCCCACAAAAATTATTTTTTTAGCCCCCAGTTTTGTATTTTCCTGAGGGTAACAGGAGAAATTGGACCCCAAAATTTGTTGCCCAATTTGTCCTGAGTGCGATGATACACCATATGTGGGGGGAACCACTGTTTGGGCACATGGGAGGGCTCAGAAGGGAAGGAGTGCCATTTGAATGCAGACTTAGATGGAATGGTCTGCAGGTGTCACATTGCGTTTGCAGAGCCCCTAATGTACCTAAACAGTAGAAACCCCCCACAAGTGACACCATTTTGGAAAGTAGACCCCCTTAGGAACTTATCTAGATGTGTGCTGAGCGCTTTGACCCACCAAGGGCTTCACAGAAGTTTATAATGGAGAGCCGTAAAAATAAAACAAAAATTTTTCCCACAAAAATTATTTTTTAGCCCCCAGTTTTGTATTTTCCCGAGGGTAACAGGAGAAATTCGACCCCACAATTTGTTGTCCAATTTGTCCTGAGTGCGCTGATACCCCATATGTGGGGGGAACCACTGTTTGGGCGCATGGGAGGGCTCGGAAGGGAAGGAGCTCCATTTGGAATGAGGACTTAGATGGAATGGTCTGCAGGTGTCACATTGCATTTGCAGAGCCCCTAATGTACCTAAACAGTAGAAACCTCCCACAAGTGACACCATTTTGGAAACTAGACCCCCTAAGGAACTCATCTAGATGTGTTGTGATAGCTTTGAACCCCCAAGTGTTTCACTACAGTTTGTAACGCAGAGCCGTGAAAATTAAAAAAAAAATCTTTCCCCCCAAAATTATTTTTTAGCCCCCAGTTTTGTATTTTCCCGAGGGTAAGAGGAGAAATTCGACCCCAAAAGTTGTTGTCCAATTTGTCCTGAGTACGCTGATACCCCGTATGTTGGGGGAAACCAACGTTTGAGCGCATGGCAGAGCTCGGAAGGGAAGGAGCGCCATTTGGAATGCAGACTTAGATGGAATGGTCTGCAGACGTCACATTGCGTTTGCAGAACCCCTAATGTACCTAAACAGTAGAAACCCCCCACAAGTGACCCCATATGGGAAACTAGACCCCCCAGGGAACTAATCTAGATGTGTTGTGAGAACTTTGAACCCCCAAGTGTTTCACTACAGTTTATAACACAGAGCCGTGAAAATAAAAAATCTTTTTTTTTCCCACAAAAAGTATGTTTTAGCCCCGAGTTTTGTATTTTCCCAAGGGTAGCAGGAGAAATTGGACCCCAAAAGTTGTTGTCCTATTTGTCCTGAGTACGCTGATACCCCATATGTTGGGGTAAACCCCTGTTTGGGCACACGGGAGAGCTCGGAAGGGAAGAAGCACTGTTTTACTTTTTTAACGCAGAATTGGCTGGAATTGAGATCAGACGCCATGTCGCGTTTGGAGAGCCCCTGATGTGCCTAAACAGTGGAAACCCCCCAATTATAACTGAAACCCTAATCCAAACACATCCCTAACCCTAATCCCAACAGTAACCCTAACCACACCTCTAACCCTGACACACCCCTAACCCTAATCCCAACCCTATTCCCAACCGTAAATGTAATCTAAACCCTAACTGTAACTTTAACCCTAACCCTAGCCCTAGCCCTAGCCCTAACCCTAGCCCTAACCCTAGCCCTAACCCTAGCCCTAACCCTAGCCCTAACCCTAGCCCTAACCCTAGCCTTAACCCTAGCCCTAGCCCTAACCCTAGCCCTAACCCTAGCCCTAACCCTAGCCCTAACTCTAACCCTAGCCCTAATGGGAAAATGGAAATAAATACATTTTTTTAATTTTTCCCTAACTAAGGGGGTGATGAAGGGGGGTTTGATTTACTTTTATAGCGGGTTTTTTAGCGGATTTTTATGATTGGCAGCCGTCACACACTGAAAGACGCTTTTTATTGCAAAAAATATTTTTTGCGTTACCACATTTTGAGAGCTATAATTTTTCTATATTTTGGTCCACAGAGTCATGTGAGGTCTTGTTTTTTGCGGGACGAGTTGATGTTTTTATTGGTAACATTTTCGGGCACGTGACATTTTTTGATCGCTTTTTATTCCGATTTTTGTGAGGCAGAATGACCAAAAACCAGCTATTCATGAATTTCTTTTGGGGGAGGCGTTTATACCGTTCCGCGTTTGGTAAAATTGATGAAGCAGTTTTATTCTTCGGGTCAGTACGATTACAGCGACACCTCATTTATATCATTTTTTTATGTTTTGGCGCTTTTATACGATAAAAACTATTTTATAGAAAAAATAATTATTTTTGCATCGCTTTATTCTCAGTACTATAACTTTTTTATTTTTTTGCTGATGATGCTGTATGGCGGCTCGTTTTTTGCGGGACAAGATGATGTTTTCAGCGGTACCATGGTTAGTTATATCTGTCTTTTTGATCGTGTGTTATTCCACTTTTTGTTCGGCGGTATGATAATAAAGCGTTGTTTTTTGCCTCTTTTTTTTTTTTTTTTTCTTACGGTGTTTACTGAAGGGGTTAACTAGTGGGCCAGTTTTATAGGTCGGGCCGTTACGGACGCGGCGATACTAAATATGTGTACTTTTATTGTTTTTTTTTTTATTTAGATAAAGAAATGTATTTATGGGAATAATATTTTTATTTTTTTTTTCATTATTTTGGAATATTTTTTTTTATTTTTTTTTACACATTTGAATTTTTTTTTTTTTACTTTTTTACTTTGTCCCAGGGGGGACATCACAGATCAGTGATCTGACAGTTTGCACAGCACTCTGTCAGATGACTGATCTGACATGCAGCGCTGCAGCCTTCACAGTGCCTGCTCTGAGCAGGCTCTGTGAAGTCACCTCCCTCCCTGCAGGACCCGGATCCGCGGCCATCTTGGATCCGGGGCTGGAGGGAGCAGGGAGGGAGGTGAGACCCTCGCAGCAACGCGATCACATCGCGTTGCTGTGGGGGGCTCAGGGAAGCCCGCAGGGAGCCCCCTCCCTGCGCAGTGCTTCCCTGTACCGCCGGCACATCGCGATCATCTTTGATCGCGGTGTGCCGGGGGTTAATGTGCCGGGGGCGGTCCGTGACCGCTCCTGGCACATAGTGCCGGATGTCAGCTGTGATAAACAGCTGACACCCGGCCGCGATCGGCGGCGCTCCCCCCGTGAGCGCTGCCGATCGCATATGACGTACTATTGCGTCCTTGGGAAGTAAAGCCCACCCCACATGGACGCAATAGTACGTCTAATGGCAGAAAGGGGTTAAAGGGAATAAAAACTAAAAATTTAAAAATTGCTAAATTTTCTACATTTTTGCCAAATTTCTATTTTTTTTTGTAAATAAACGCAAGTCATATCGAAAAAATTTTACCACTATCATAAAGTACAATATGTCACGAGAAAATAATCTTAGAATCACCATGATCCGTTGAAGCGTTTCAGAGTTATGACCTCATAAAGTGACAGTGGTCAGACTCAGAATTGAAAAATATGGCCTGGTCAGGAAGTTGAAAACAGGCTTTGGGGTGAAGGGTTAAGCCGTGTCACTAATTTTTCATTGTCTCTGAGCTAGTGTGATGGAGATTAAGTTGTGATATATCCCATACACGGCACACAGAGAAATGAGAAAATCCTCATCTCCTATTTTTATCTAGCACATTTACACAAGCAACAGCAATGTATGGCACATTATACAGCAGTACTGAGAAGCATAGCTGTGAATCCAGAACTGAAGTAAGCTAAAACACTTTGGCTATGTGCACACGATGCGGATTTGCTGCGGATCCGCAGCTGATTTTTCCGCGCAGAAAAGCTTCAGATCCGCACTCTGATGTACAGTACAATGTTATTCAATGGGGAAAAAAAAGCTGTGCAGATGATGCGGAAAAATCAGTGCGGAATTGCTGCGGATTTCAAAGAAGTGCATGTCACTTCTTTTGTGCGGATCTGCAGCATTTCTGCACCCCTCCATGTTAAAAATCCGCAGTGGCAAAAACCGCAGAAAATCCGCATCAATTCTGCATAAAAACCGAACAAAATCCGCATAAAAACCGCTGCAAATCCGCGGCTGTGGATTCTGCCAGGAGATGCGGATTTTGTGCAGAAAATTCTGCACCTCTTTTCCTACTTCCTACCTGTGCACATAGCCTTTGCATAAGTAGCAGCAGTGATCTCTGTGTCGCTCTGCTCCTCCCTCTCTATAGATGCCAATACTCAGCTGTTATCTGATACTTCAGTGTGCTGGCATAACAGTGACAATTTAACACTTTCTCGGCATGCCTATATATTTTGGGGGGGCATTTTCGTTATTTCCTCTCCTTCTTTCAAGAATTTTTTTGTTTTTCATTTTTTTTGCTTTTAAATTACACCAGTCATTTTAATACGTGACTGATGTACTGTAAAACAAAAAAAAAAGTGTTCAAAATTGCGAAAAAAGCTGAATTCACAATTGATTTTTTGCTGTTTATTTACAGTGTTCACTATACGGTAAAAATTACTCCGAAATATGATTCTACAGGTCATTTTGATTACGGAGATATCAAACATGCATCTTTTTTATTATTAAAACGGTAGAAACTGTTCGATATTTGTTAAAATAAATTGCTTGTGTCACTATTTTCTGAGATCCATAACGTTTTCAATTTTCGGTTGATGGAGCCGTGTGGGGGCTTGGTTTTTTGCAACCTGAGCTGACAGTTTTATTGATACTATTTTAGGTCAGATATATTTTTATGGCCTCTTATTACACTGTTGTGGCGGACGAAAAAAAATTAACTGTTGTTTTTTTTGTTTTTTTCTCATTATGCCATTTCCCAATTGGTTTAATTCATTTTAATAGATAGGAATTTTATTGAAGTAGCAGTGCTACATGTGTATTTTTAATTTCTTTATTTTTAATGGAGGGAAAGGGGGTGATTTGAACATTTATATATTTCTTTTTTTTTTCACATTTTTAAAAACATTTATTTTTTCACTTTTTGGCAGTCCCCTTAGTGGATCTGAAAATTAGATGATCTAATCAATTGTGCTATATGCAGCAAAATCACAGTATTGCTGTTTTTGGGAAAAATTAGTCCTTTATGAACATCAGCCAGAAGCTGTTATTCACAGGAGAACCATCATGGCAGACACCCAGTTAGAGGCAGATGATGGCTGAATATCACAGCCATCGTCTGCCGGCAAAGATTAAAGGTACCTTCACACTGAACGATATCGCTAGCGATCCGTGACGTTGCAGCGTCCTGGCTAGCGATATCGTTGAGTTTGACAGGCAGCAGCGATCAGGATCCTGCTGTGCCTTCGTTGGTCGGCGCAGAAACTCCAGAACTTTGTTTCGTCGCAGGGCCGCGCTTAGTAACCCGATGTTTACCCTGGTTACCAGCGTAAACGTAAAAAAAAAAAAACACTACATACTTACATTCCGGTGTCTGTCCCCCGGCGCTGTGCTTCTCTGCACTGTGTAAGCGCCGGCCGGAAAGCAGAGCACAGCAGTGATGTCACCGCTGTGCTTTCCGGCTGGCGCTCACAGTCAGTGCATAGAAGCACAGCGCCGGGGGACAGACACCGGAATGTAAGTATGTAGTGTTTTTTTTTTTTTACGTTTACGCTGGTAACCAGGGTAAACATCGGGTTACTAAGCGCGGCCCTGCGCTTAGTAACCCGATATTTACCCTGGTTACCAAGGGACTTCGCATAGATGGTCGCTGGAGAGCTGTCTGTGTGACAGCTCTCCAGTGACCACACAGCGACGCTGCAGCGATCGGGATCGTTGTCTAGATCGCTGCAGCGTCGCTAAATGTGACGGTACCTTTAGGCTTAGTTCCTCAGCCCGCATCAAAGTCAAGTAGTCAGCTTATGACATAACTGTACATCATATGTCGATAAGGGGTTAAAGAATGTGGCAATTTCACTGATTTCTCATCCACAGTAATGCCCATAGCCATAAAGAGGTAATCCATAGGATTAAACATTATAATGGAAAACTGGTACATTGGAAAGCCTATTTTTTTAGATCGATTTTGTTAACCAGCTTCACTATCAATGCCAAGTAAACTACAAAGTAGAATTTTAAACTTTCCAACAAATTAAATGCTTTGCAGCCCCAGATGTTTGACATTCACCTTCAAATGGGAACATTTACTGCTTCACAATGCTCTGAACTGACTCCCTTTTTATGTACTGTGTATGAGTGCTACCTTATAAAACACTAACCTGAAATTGAAATAATGCACATCAACATCAGCACTGCACAAGTAAACCATCTAGTAACTGTGAAACAGTACTTTTTATTATTTTTTTTTAAAAGCAAGGTCTTGGTAAGTGGAATGTTTTCTATCAGAACATCTTGTAAAGATTTCAGTTCTGGATTTCTCTGTAATAAATGATTTCTCCAGGGACGATACTAAATCAGTCCACACCCTGACATTTGTTTCCACAAAAGAAAATACAGCTGCCCCAATAATCAATATAACAAAAAACTCACACTTTCTTATTAATATTTAAAGTCAAATTTCTTCAGTTAAATGACTGACGGTTCAAACATTATTGCTAATCTGAAATTAGCAAAATAGCAGTAAAACCAGGTTAGCAGCAAGCAGATGGAGGACAGAATAATTTATGAGGACAAATATAAGTAAGGGTGTTAATAAGATTCAGGGAGTCTAAATGACTACTTTGGGGCATTAGAGAAAAGTGGACCCATCCTGGTTATTTCCATTTCCTTTGCTTTGGGTTCTGGCAACCTGTGGAGAATAAAAGCAAAAAATAATTTTATTACATAAATATGCACACCCATAAACTAAACTTTGTTGAAGTACAATTTAAATTTATGACAACATTGAGTCTTTTTGGGTAGTAGTCTATCAGTATGTCATATCTAAAATTGTCAATCTTTACCCACTCTTACTTGCATTAGAGCCCCAAATCTGTTAGATTGCGAGTGCATGCCCTGTGTGCAGCGCCCTCTTCCGACCACCCACAGATGTTCGGTTGGATTCTGCTTTGGGCTTTGGCTAGGTAATTCCAAAACTTTGATTTTCTCCTGGCAAATCCATTATTTTGTTGATTTAGAGGTATGTCTAGTGTTGTTGTTGTGAAAGATGAAATTCCTCGTCATCTTCAGCTTTTGAACGGAGGCCAGAAGATTTTGTTACAAAATTGACTGGTAATTTTAATTGTTCATAGTTCTCTTTACCTTGACTAAAGCTAAAATTCCAACTGCTGAAAAACCAAAGCAAAATGCTGCCTCCAACATGCTGCATTCTGTGTATGGTGTTCTTTTGGCGATGCGCAGTGTTGGCTTTGCTTCAAAAAGATCTTTTTGAATTATGGCAAAAAGTTAAATCTTGATCTCATCAGAACATATCATGTTTTCCCACATGCTTATGGCAGACTTGAAGTAGGTTTTGACAAAACATAGCTGGTGTGGAAGGTCGGCTCACTCAGTAGCTCCTCAATGTAGACACAGGCACACGTTAAAGTCTCTGGGTGATTTATTGCATCATAAACAAAAAATTTAAACTGGTAACAGAAAAACAGCCTTTCCAGCTCAAATGAAAATAATAAGTTCATATACAGTCGTGCCCAGTTCCTCTGGGACAATACCTATGACAGCTCTCGCAGGAACCAGCAGTCAGGAGGCTTCCTTTCCTCTATACACACCAACAGAGAAAAAAACTAGCTTGCCATTTAACTCCCTCCAGCCACACCCTGGAGGTGGAGATATGGTGGGTAGGCTCCCCGCCCATCTCTGAGCTACCCACTATAAAAGCCAAGCACATATAGCGACTGGATTGCTCTCAGCACATATCATGCAGGAGACAACACTTATGGCTTTCACATCACGCAGGAAAGCAACCATTGTGACACATATCTCCCCTCATGCGTGGCACCAGTGACCCTGTCACACTGGGTTTGGATGTATTTCTTTGTAAGAAAAAGTTTCCGTCTTGCTACCTTACTCCACAGGCCTGACAGATGAAAAATCCAGGATATTGTTTTCACATGCAGTACACAACCAATACTTGCGAGAAATTTTTGCAGCTCTTTTAAAGTTGCTATAGGCCTCTTGCCAGCCTCTCTAAGCAATTTTCCTCTTATCTTTTCGTCAATTTTTGAGAAACATCCAGTTTAAAGTTATGTCAATGGTGTGTCAAATTTAAGCCACTTCTTGACAATTGTCTTCACAGTATCCCATGGTATATCTAATGTCTTGGAAATATTTTTGTACCTTTCAGTAATTAGATCCCTCAGCTGTGTTGTAAGCTCTTTATGGACATTGGCTTTTCCAGTTAAATGCAAGTAAATGTCAGGAAATTCCTATAAGAACATCTAAACTTTACATGGAGTTAATCAGAATCACTGTAAATGATGGCAGCTGTGTACGAACAACTGTTTAATATGAGTTAGAATGTAATTGGCTAATTCTTAACACAACCACATCTCCAATTATAAAAGGGTGTTCACACTCATGCAACCAAATTTTTTAGTTTCTTACTTTTATTTTTCCCTTCAAAAAGATTTCATTTTTTTTCTCTATGGATTTGTTCAAATTACAGGGGACATTAAAGGTGGAAAAAATTCTGACATTATTCTTCTTGCTATGAATTTTTACATGACAAAAACCCGGTATTTTAACAGGGAGATGTAGACTTTTTTTTATATCAACTGTATATTAGCAAATTGGTTGGAAATTGGCTGAAAGGTTACTGAACAGGCAAGAAGGAAAGAAACCCAGGACAATCTGTCTTAGGTTGCAAAACCGACCGTCATCAGCAGGGGGCCAATTTTGTTTAAAGGGCCTCCTCTCTATTATGCAAATATCAGAATATAGGCATCAACTTAGTGGATTTTATAAAGTGTCACAGATCATCTATAATGCTTTAGAGAGGTGATAGGGACCCTCACGTGCCTCCTCTCCCCTGTACGCTGTTCAAATGATTACGAGCGGCACCCCATGGCGAATAGCATTGTTGCTCGGGTCTCCCCAAGCATGCTCGGGTGATCTCTGAGTGTTTGTTAGTGCTCGGATATTTAGTTTTCATTAGTTTTCATCTCCTCAGCTGCATGATTTACGGCTGCTGGACAGCCTGAACATATGTGGGAATTCCCTAACAAACAGGCATTCCTCACATATATTCAGCCTGGCTAGCAGCCGTAAATCATACAGCTAAGGTGATGAAAACTAAATGTCCGAGCACTAGAAAATACTCAGAGACCACCCGAGAGTGCTCTGGGAAACCCGAGCAACGAGTATACTCGCTCATCACTAGTTATTATACTTGTTGTGCACTGTAATGTGATGTGTTTGTCATGAACTGTGTATAGGCTTAGGGATGGGTTAGGATTAGAATAGTGGGGGCATCAAAGAGATAGGGAATGGAATAGATAGGAGTGTTAGTAAGGTACAGGCAGCACAGGGGTGTAATAGATGAGAGGAGCTATAGCGCAGTGCAGTGCCAAAGCAAGGGGAGATAAGAGAGACATTTCCTGGTTAGGGTCTAGAGCCCGGGCAGCCTTGCCCAGGGTGAAGTGTAAGGAGGAGGAGTGAAGAAGACAGTCTGCCAGCCTTGGGGATAGAGCTGCTATGGCAGGAAGGAGCCCTAGGCTTAGGATCGTGCAGGTGGGCACCAGCTCAAGGAGCACTGTCCTAAGAAGGATCCGGGGTCTACGACCGAGGCAGGAGTAGCTGGTTGAACTGGGTGAGGTGATGGCAATGAGCTGGTGGGACAGACGGCACAGATGAGACAGAAATTGTCTAGAGATAAGGCAGAGATTGCCAGAAGAGAGACAGAAAGGATAGAGGCTGCCCAGAAGTCAGGGAAAGTGCATAAGATGTCCCTTTGTGAAACCTGTGTTGCAAGTGTGATTGATGCCCTATTGCTTAGTAAAGTTCAATTGTTGGAAACAAACTGTGCCTTTGGGATGTTTTGTGGAGCTCAGAAACACGGAGCTAGAGTGACAAAACTTGAGAGGACGCTGACATTGAATGTAAGTGTACTGCTGCACACGCTGCACATGCAAAAGAAGGGACACTGTTTTCTATCTGTGAGGCGTCAGGGTATGGGAACATTACAGCCCATTGCCATGACTACCACCCTGACTGCCTTACAATGCATCCCTAATGTTGAAGAACATAGATGAGGCAAAATGGATAAAGTAATTGGAAATACCTAAAGTTTAGATTTGATCATCTGGCACATACTTATTGATCCAAATTTTTAATGCTTTCATTTAAATTTGTTATGAAATTAGTGATGAGGTCACTTAATCTGGATTTACTCTGTCTAATAAATATGAATGACCATTCTTAGGAAAGTGTATATCCCAATTATGTGGCAGTGTAAACAGGCTGCCAATCACACAAGCAAAACATTGGTTCATATTGTAAAAATATTTAAAGTAGCATTAATAATCATAGCTTTTGTGTCACATTATCTTGTGTTAACTGAACATGTTCTGCCGAGGACAATGGCAGTCTCTTAGCACACAATGATCTATTACTGGTTGTTCTTGGCACTTTGGAAATGCACTCTGTATGTCTAAATAGGTAATTAATTTAACTTACTATCTACAAACAAGTAACTGATCAGTAGTTGTTTAACTCAAGTTGTGGCGTGAACTTGCCCTAAAGGTTCATAAACATGGCCTAACTGGCGTCACTAAAAGACAACCAATCGGTAAATATTTATAAATTAGTGGACATGTAATAGCCTGTGTACACAGGCAAACTGTGATGCAAAGTCCTGTTTACACAGGAGGATACGCTCCTGAGAACTATGATCTTTTGTGCAACATATAAAATTATTTCCTCCAATGATTGAGCGTTTTTCTTGGTCACTGGGTGTTTGTCATGAATGAGCATTTTTAAGAATGCTGAAAATGGACTGATAATCTTTCAGCACAAATGTACCTTTACTTACCAGTGTTTTGAGATTGTAGATCCCATTTTATTTCTTTCTAATTTTACTAAGCAAATATTTGCTGAATGTCATACTACTTTGAAATAAAGACGAAGTAACAAAAGTAATGAGGACATATCTCTGGGGACACTGAATGACTCAGATTTCGGCAGGCATCCTTGGTTAGCAAGAAACAAGTTTAGCGATCAGCAAATTCCTAGGAATTCTAATTTCCATCTTTTAAAACATCTTGTTTTGAAAGTATTTGTTATTTTTCTGGAAACTGAAATAGTTTTAGTTGTCGTGATTTTAATAGTAATGACTAGAGATGAGCGAATTTATATGAGAGCAGGGCCGCCATCAGGGCATTACAGCCGTGACTGGCGTATGGGGCCCGGTGAGCAGAGGGGGCCCGCATCGGGCCCCCTCTTACCTGCTCACCGGGCCCCTACCGGCAGCCGCAGGCTGAACCGGGCCCTTAGCGGCGGCCGGCGCTACAGCTGTATAACGCTATTGACGTGCGGGCCCGCACCCGCACGTCAATAGTTAACAGCCGCCAGCCGCAGCGTGCAGGTCGCCGGCGTCTGACGTCATTGTCAGTCGCCGGCGACTGCACGTGCAGCTGCGTGGAGAGAGCAGGAGCGCGGCAGGTAAGTAGACCTTTTTTTTTTTTTTATCGAGAGCGGCGATCCGGGGCAGAAAGCTGGACACAGGTTGGGGGGTAAAGCTGGACACAGGCGGGGGGGGTAAAGCTGGACACAGGCGGGGGGGTAAAGCTGGACACAGGCGGGGGGGTAAAGCTGGACACGGCTGGACACAGGTGGGGGGGCAAAGCTGGACACGGCTGGACACAGGTGGGGGGGCAAAGCTGGACACAGGGGGGGGTAAAGCTGGACACGGCTGGACACAGGGGGGGTAAAGCTGGACACGGCTGGACAAAGGGGGGGTAAAGCTGGACACGGCTGGACACGGGGGGGGGTAAAGCTGGACACGGGGGGTAAAGCTGGACACGGCTGGACACAGGTGGGGGGGTAAAGCTGGACACGGCTGGACACAGGGGGGGTAAAGCTGGACACGGCTGGACACAGGGGGGGTAAAGCTGGACACGGCTGGACACAGGGGGGTAAAGCTGGACACGGCTGGACACAGGGGGGTAAAGCTGGACACGGGGGGGTAAAGCTGGACACGGGGGGGCGGGTAAAGCTGGACATGGGGGGAGCAAAGCTGGACACGGGGGGGTAAAGCTGGACACGGGGGGGGTAAAGCTGGACACGGGGGGGGTAAAGCTGGACACAGGGGGGTAAAGCTGGACACGGGGGGTAAAGCTGGACACGGGGGTAAAGCTGGACACGGGGGGGCGGTAAAGCTGGACACGGGGGGGCAAGTAAAGCTGGACACGGGGGGGCAGTAAAGCTGGACACGGGGGGGTAAAGCTGGACACGGGGGGGTAAAGCTGGACACGGGGGGGTAAAGCTGGACACGGGGGGGCGTAAAGCTGGACATGGGGGGGCGGTAAAGCTGGACACGGGGGGGCAAGTAAAGCTGGACACGGGGGGGGCAGTAAAGCTGGACACAGGGGGGGGGCAGTAAAGCTGGACACAGGGGGGGGGCAGAGTGCTGGACACAGATGGGGCAGAGTGCTGGACACAGATGAGGCAGGATTGGAAACAGATGGGGCAGGATTGGACACAGATGGGGCAGAGTGCTGGACACAGATGGGGCAGAGTGCTGGATACAGATGAGGCAGGATTGGACACAGATGGGGCAGAGTGCTGGACACAGATGGGGCAGAGTGCTGGACACAGATGAGGCAGGATTGGACACAGATGGGGCAGAGTGCTGGACACAGATGGGGCAGAGTGCTGGACACAGATGGGGCAGAGTGCTGGACACAGATGGGGCAGAGTGCTGGACACAGATGAGGCAGGATTGGACACAGATGGGGCAGAGTGCTGGACACAGATGGGGCAGAGTGCTGGACACAGATGGGGCAGAGTGCTGGACACAGATGGGGCAGAGTGCTGGACACAGATGGGGCAGAGTGCTGGACACAGATGGGGCAGAGTGCTGGACACAGATGGGGCAGAGTGCTGGACACAGATGGGGCAGAGTGCTGGACACAGTGGCAGGGGCAGAATGCTGGACACAGTGGCAGGGGCAGAATGCTGGACACAGTGGCAGGGGCAGAGTGCTGGACACAGTGGCAGGGGCAGAATGCTGGACACAGTGGCAGGGGCAGAATGCTGGACACAGTGGCAGGGGCAGAATGCTGGACACAGTGGCAGGGGCAGAATGCTGGACACAGTGGCAGGGGCAGAATGCTGGACACAGTGGCAGGGGCAGAATGCTGGACACAGTGGCAGGGGCAGAATGCTGGACACAGTGGCAGGGGCAGAATGCTGGACACAGTGGCAGGGGCAGAATGCTGGACACAGTGGCAGGGGCAGAATGCTGGACACAGTGGCAGGGGCAGAATGCTGGACACAGTGGCAGGGGCAGAATGCTGGACACAGTGGCAGGGGCAGAATGCTGGACACAGTGGCAGGGGCAGAATGCTGGACACAGTGGCAGGGGCAGAATGCTGGACACAGTGACAGGGGCAGAATGCTGGACACAGGGGCAGACTGTGAGACCCGGGGGCAGAATGCTGGACATGGGGCAGAATGGAGATACGGGGCATGATGAAAGACATGGGGGCATGACTGGAGACAGATGGGGGAGGATTGGATATACAGATGGGGCAGAATGGAGACAAGTGGCAGGATTGCAGACACGGGGGCATGGTTGGAGACATAGGGGGCAGAATGGAGACATGGGGCATGATTCGAGACAGATCGTGCAGGATCATGGGGCAGGATGGATATGATGGAGACAGATGGGGCCGGATGGAGAGATCACATGGGGTAGAATGGATACTTATGAGGGCAGGATGGGAGAACATATGGCTGACGCCAGAAATGAGACACACGGTGGCCAGGATGGGGAATATTTTTACCATAGGGGCTAATTTAGGGATATTATTACTGCAGTGATGTATTTATTTTATTTTTTGAGTATACTGTTTTAAATGAGGGGGCGGTCCTGTTACTGTATAGAGTGACACTATGTTGCCTCTTTTTCTTCATGTGGTGTAATGTAGAAGTTGTGAAAAAGTAAGTAATGTATTCTACAAGCGGAGCTCGAGATAACTGTGTTATTTCCTGCAGAGACGAGCCCTGGCTGGATGAAATGATGGCGGTCTGTGCTGGATGAAGGACTTCACCTAGAGACGTCACTGGTGAGTCAGTGTGTTTCCTATACACTGACACTATACACTGTATACTATATACAGAGCTCCTGTGTATAATTTCACTAGTGATCACTGAATTATCTGTACACATACACTGCATACCAAGTACAGATCTCCTGTGTATAATGGCACTTATTGTGATAGTATAGTGCTTTTTTTTTAATTACTGATCAGAATTGTAGTATTCAGTCACTATGTGGTGGTAATATGTGGTCTGGCCATGGTGTTGTGGTATTTGTTCCTTGTATGTGATATTATTCGATCACTGTGGTGGTAATATGCGGTCTGGTCATGGTGTTGTGGTATTTGTTCCTTGTATGTGATATTATTCGATCACTGTGGTGGTAATATGTCATCTGGTCATAGTGCTGTGGTATTTGTTCTTTGTATGTGATATTATTGGTCATTTTAAAAATTGAAAAATAAATAAAAATATACCTAAATTGTATTGCATATTTTAACAAATATTTAATAGGTTACAGCAGAGTAGGGCCCGGCCAAAAGTGTCTACCGTGTTATGGTGGCAGCTTAAAAAAATCTTTTGACCAAAACAAAAGCTGCAGCTATATGTGTGATCTGGTGATGGGAACTGTCAATGTGTGATAGGTGAGAAGTGGAGATTTTCCAAGAGAGAGCGGTGGGACTGTGGACAGTTCGTGGGGTGGAGCCTGGAGGCGGGGCTGGGGTGGAGCCTGGGCGGAGTCTCAAGGGGGCCCCGAAAATTTTGCCAGTATGGGGCCCCGAAATTTCTAGTGGCAGCCCTGTATGAGAGGAATAGAATATTCTTCAAATTTTACAACATTTCATATTCTCTAGAACATCATTTTTCTTTTTTTGCAACTCACTGAATTCGGCAATATAGCAGTGAGCTGAGGCCGGTATTTTGATAATATATCGAAGAAAATTATACCAAATAGGATCTCAACTGTAATATCATATAAACTATCCTAAAATTATAAATCTTTATTAATTGAACCTATACGTCGGTATTTTGATAAACCTTAGCGTGCAAGGGAAAGGATAAAGAAAAATAATAATCATACTCACTTCACCGCCCACGTGTCCTGCCATGCTCGCAGCCTGCTGTCGGGTCCTCCGCATTGTTTATTTTCTAAAAAGAGAAAAAAAGCCAGCTCACCATTTCCAACGGAGCACGGAACTTGATCCTGATGAGACATGAAACAATAGAAAAAACACGATGTTCCAGCTCCAGCTTGATAAAAATGAAAAAACTTCAATGAAAACCATTATAAGCTCTTTGAGCTTTGACGAAGACCGCAGCACGGTCAAAACGCGTTGCTTCACTCACTGGGGTCATGGTGTTGTCTGTATGGAGCCTCTGTGCATTCTGCTTTTAATGGTTTTCATTAAAGTTTTTTCATTTTTATCAAGCTGCAGCTGGAACATCGTGTTTTTTCTATCTTTTATTTTCACCTTCGCTGGTCACATGCATCTTCTTTGACCTGGTTCTGTGCTAGAAATTTTGATGTTCTGGTAGCATTTTTATTATTCCATCTGTGGAGCTGCCTGGGGGCTTTTATGAGGTACAAATTATGTTTTGCTCACTTTTTTTGGCACAGTCCAGGCCCCCCTCTTTTCTGACTACCAGAAGTGGAGCTGCAAGGGGTTGTATGAGAGGTAAGTGTGAAAAACATTTTTTTTCCAATAAAATGAATTAAATGGTTTGTGGGGGGAGCAAATGATTATGAATTGAGACTTGGGGGTTGGGGAACAGCAAATGATGATGATTTGAGGGTGGGTTGTGGGGGAGATCAAATGATAATGAATTGAGGTTGGGGGACAGCAAATAATAAAGAATTGAGAATGGGGGAGAGGAAATAATGATGAATTGAAGGTGGGGGAGTAAATGAGGATGTATTGAGACTGGGGGATGTGGGACAGTAAATGATGAATTGAGGGTGGGGTAGAGTAAAGGATTATGTATTTAAGGTGGAGGAGCGCAAATGTTGAAGAATTGAGGGTGGGGAACAGCAAATTATGATGAATTGTAAGCAGCAAGTAATCATGTATTGAGTGTGGGGGAGAGCAAATGATGATGTATTGAGTGTGGGGGAGACCAAATGATATTGAGTTGATAGCAGGGGAGACCAAATGATGATGAATTGAGGGTGGAGGAGACTAAATGATGATGAATTGAGTATGGGGAGAGCAGTTAATAATGAAAATAGATTAAGGGTGGGAGAAAGAGAGGACATGACATAATGAATTGAGCGAAGGGGTCATGTAAATATAATGAATTTGGGAGCGGGAGGTACAGAGTGAGGGACATTGAAGATGCAGAAGTGTTACAGGTATTAAATTGGGGGTAAAGACTACAAGTGTTAATTAATTTATATATTTATTGGCTAGGGAAAAGTGGCTATTTTTATTTGGAAGGGGCACAGTGGTGGATTTTAAATTACATTTTGAATGGTGGATTGCATAATAACTAGTTATACATTAATGGTGGGTGCACGTCTGTATTCTGCGTTGTATGGGGGGATTTTTCGTTCTCAGGAACGCGGTGATTAGTGCAGCAAACTGCAATGACTAAGTCCCTCGCAAGGACGTCGACATGGAGATTTGACAAAACGAAGAAGACAAAGGCTTGAATTAAGATGAGAAGTCAGTGGTGAGTTACTGGATGTAAATATGTATTCTGTATAGGGGTATGTTTACAAAGAGTGACCGTCAGCACTAAACGACCACCAATCGGTAACCCATTACCAATCGGCAGTCATTTACTGTGGTCTGTCTGTTTAAACAAACTATGAAAGGGTGGTCCAAAAATAAATTTTATTTAATATCTTAATCTAATCTTTTTTATTATATCCTTTTATTAAAAAGACTATATCTTTCCCTCACTACACAATTTAATTGCTTTATTTTTATTTTCTACTACCTCCTCTTTGATGACACTTCATTTGAGAATTCCAGTCCAAGATTAGATTAATGCATTAAGTAGAGATTAGGATGAAAATATAATTAATTAATTAAATATAATTTAGTTTCGGAATACCCTTTTAAACGATGCGCACTGAGCGATCTGTCCCATATTATATAGCATTCCCTGTTGTTACATATAGTGCAGTCTCTTATTACGCAGCATTGCTTTTTGTTATGTATAGCACCACCCAGTATTATATAGCATTCTCGTGTTATGTATAGCACCATTTCTTATTACATAGTATTCTCTATTATGCTTAGTGCTATTTTATGGATGTGGGACATTATTACTGTAGGAGTTTATTAAGGGATATTATTACTGCTGTGGGGTACTTTATTTTTGAGGATACTGTTTTCAGTGAGAAGGGCTGTTTCTGTGCAGGGTGGCACTATGTCACTTTTTTCTTCATCTGACATGGTATAGATGTTGAGAGAAAAACTGAGAACGTGCTCTGGAAGTGGTGCTCTAGATAACTTTGTGTTATTTTCGGCAGGGATGAGTCCTGGCTGGAAGAAGTGATGGCGATCTGCACTAGATGAAAAAGGAATACGAAAATGAACAACTTCAACTAGAAATGTCACTGGTGAGTCAGTGTATTACATGTACATTGTATACTACATACAGAGCTCCTGCATACAATGTCACTGGTGATCATTGCATTACCTGTACACTGACATTATACACTGTATACTATGCACAGAGCTCCTGTGCATAATGACACTTATGGTAATATTATTACAGTATTTTTTTTTATTAATGATCATTATTGTAGTATTCGGTCACCATGTGGTGGTAATATGTGGTCTGATCATGGTGTAGGGGTATTTGTTCCTTGTATGTGGTATTATTCAGTTACTATGTGGTGGTAATATGTAATCTGGTCATGGTGAGGCAGTATTTTTTCCTTGTATGTGGTATTTTTGTTCATTTAAAAAAAATGTATGTGACACATTTCCTTAAAGAAAAATATATAAAAATATGCCTAAAAAGAGTATTGGATTTTGAAACAATTTTTTAATAAGTTAGAGTAGAGTAGAGCTCTGCCAAAGGACTCTACCTTGTCGTGGTTGCAGGCTTAAAAAAGTCTATTGGCCAAAACAAATTTTTATTTATTATTTTATGACACCCATTCAAAATAATGGTGAATTCAATTGTAATCTAGAGTAAGCATAGTAACTCACTGGGAAAAATAGGTAACACAATGAAAATTGCAACTTTCTCTCCCTGTACAGACTAGAGATCCTGACCCCACAGTGGTTCCTGCATGAGCTGAGATTGCCCTAACCATGAACATGATGGAGACTGAGAATTATGCTGCCTGAAAGGCTTCACATTCCTCCTAAACAACCAGAGGGCAGAGCAGAGTGCAAATTATCTTCAGAAGGGAATGTGTGCTGAGATAGAAAGAGATCCCAGAGTAATTAAAACAAATCTCAAAATACAATAAAGTATTAAGTAAGTACTAGTAGAACATATGCTGCCTACTTCCTAAAAAGAAAAAGTCGATAGATGCAGAGTAAAGAACATAAAAAGCAGAGAGATAAACCCTAGCTGGTAATTCAATGCCTGCCTTAAACTACAGTAGTATGGCTCAACATCCAAATGAAATGATCACCAGCAGGAAATTAAAAGTAAAGTAAACAAAGCTGCACCCAAAAGGTAATAGGGCAGACAAATGAGTAAATAAAAACACCAGTTCCCTAAAACGACTAAAGCAAGGATAACAGAAACTAAGCACAGAAAGAAAAGGTGTATCTACTGTGGCTCTACGGACAGAGAAGCTGACGACAAAGCACATGCTCAAAGGTTCGAAACCAAACGCATGACAGTAGGCACACATTTGCTGCCTTATGCTTTGGCTGGTGTTTTAGAGTGAGGAGCATGTTCAATGGCATTTATATACTTTTATTCTATTGTAATTTCAAGCACTAATGACCAAGCAATCTAAGGGGATAACTGTCCTGGACTGGAGTTTCATCTGATCTTGACCATTACAGCAGGACCCCAGCTGTCATTGGACTGTTCCATGACCCCAGCTGTCATGGAACACCTGTGCAAGCATATGATGCAACATTGTAACATGGCAATTACATTGGAATAAAGCCTCTTATTGACTCTTTAAATAATACAGTTGAGCTAATCGATCAGCGAAGATTGAATTTTCTGAATTTTGCAGTTTCTTGAGAATTTTAACATTTTGAGATTCAATTCCCAGTTTGCAAATAAAACTTGCCGGAAGCCATTTTCCACAATGCTGAAGCATGAGAGAGGGGGATAATTTCATTTTGCATTGACACATGGACTTTCCCATAATGACAGCTATGCAGCTATGACATCTTATAGATTATCTTTCACACTTACCATACTGTGGTGGTCAGTACCTAGCCCAGTAGAGCACAATTTGTATGGTGGAGTCATTTTCTATCTCCATAGTCACTGGGCAAGTCTCTCTCTCCTGTAGTGAATAATCCCTTAAACTCAGGAGGCGCCTCTTAATCTTTCTCTTAGCTCTTATATTCAGCGGGGTTCTCTCTCTCGCCTGTAAAGTGTAAGCTCATAGGTTGATCAAGTTTATGATTCACTCAAATTTATTTGCCACAAATCGAATTGTTGGGGAATATTTAGCGAAGTTGTTAAATTTGAAATGCAAAAGATCTGCTTCATCCCTAGTAAATATGCAAATTGGCAACCACTATGGGCTCGAAAGTATCATAAGCCTCTACTACTATATCACAAATATAGAAAAGTAATTTGATGCTATTTTCAGGGCAAACGTTGAATGTTCCCATCTTGAGCCAATTTTCTATAATAATTCTCTTTTCTTGCAGCTACCGGCAGCTTAGGTTTTTACCACGATTATAGGCAGGTCCACTTCACATCTGTTTTTCCAATGAAACATTTTCTTATGAAATGTAATGTATTAAACACAAAATAGAGTTTTACTCTAAGATTTCTAAAACTACCCTCTAAATCTTACATCCTACTACATTTCATAACATTAACCACGACTTCATCTTCTCCATTTCTTTCTTGTGTGTAAAGGAAGTTATACACAGCTACACATATTTATTCAAACTTTATAAAATGTATTTCTGCTGAAGATGTGGTAAGCTTTGTAATATGCAATCGTCTCTAATATATCTCAACTTTTTGCAGGCAGATAGTAGATATACACGCAATTGTAAAAATTATGCAGCAAGACGCTTTGTATTTTTTATGGATATAGCTCTTGTACTGTTTCAAAGCACTGACATTTTGACATAATGAAGAAAAGCATCTAGTTCAAACATCAAGCTCTTTATGCTTTGTCATCATTCCGTTTTTGATGTTTCATATACAATTGCAATAGGTATCATTTACTTCTTGCTCCATAATGATGAAATGATGGCCTTCTTCTTCAAATCTTCATGATTTGGGCTCTGCATGCCACTATATATGATTTAAAATATACCAACTGAAATGCAAATGAAGTGTAGACTTTCAGGCTTCATTAAAGGGGTTGAACAAAAATATCCTGTGAAATGTTTAGGAATTGCCACCATTTTTCTACAAAGCCTCCTCACTTCAGGGATAGAAAAGAAATTGGATAATCTAACTTTACCATAAAACAAATCTTCATTTTTAATACTGTGTAGAGAATCCTTTCCAGGCAATGATTGCCTGAAGTCTGGAAGCCAAGGATGTCACCAATTGCTAGGTTTTCACCTTTGTGATGCTTTGTCTGGACGTTACTACAGCTGACTTCAGTTGTTCATTGTCTGTGGATCTTTCTGCCTTAAGTTTTGTCTTAAGTATTTGAAATGCATGATGGATGGAGTGGAGATCTGGTGATTGACTCAGCAATTGCGGAATATTCCTCTTCTTTGCCTTAAAAAACTCCTGGGTTGATCTCGCAATATGTTTTGGGTCATTGTCTGTGTATACTGTGAAGCACCATTCAATCAACCTTGCTGCATTTGTTTGAATCTGAGTAGAAAATATAGTCCTGAACACTTCAGAATTTATCCAGCTGCTTTGTGTCTTCAGTCACATCATCAATAATCATTAGTGACCCAGTGCCATTGGAAGCCATGCATGCCGGCGCCATCACATTGCCTCCACTATGTAAGGCAAAGGATGTGGTGTTCTTTGGATCATAAGTCGTTCCAAGCCTTCTCTATACTTTCTTCTTCCCATCATTCTGTTACAGGTTGATCTAGTTTCATATGTCCAAAGAATGCTTTTCCAGGACTGGGCTGGCTACTTTATATGTTTTTTGGCAAAGTCTAATCTGGCCTTTCTATTATTAAGAATAATTAATAGTTTGAACCTTCTGGCGATCCATTTGCATTTGCTCTCATGAAGTCTTCTTTTTATGGTAGACTTAGATACTGAAACACTTACTTCCTGGAAAGCATTCTTCAATTCAGGCAGCAGCTGCCAAGGCAAACAGGATCATGGGGTGCATTAAAAGAGGTCTGGATACACATGATGAGAGCATTATACTGCCTCTGTACAAATCCCTAGTTAGACCGCACATGGAGTACTGTGTCCAGTTTTGGGCACCGGTGCTCAGGAAGGATATAATGGAACTAGAGAGAGTACAAAGGAGGGCAACAAAATTAATAAAGGGGATGAGAGAACTACAATACCCAGATAGATTAGCGAAATTAGGATTATTTAGTCTAGAAAAAAGACGACTGAGGGGCGATCTAATAGCCATGTATAAGTATATAAGGGGACAATACAAATATCTCGCTGAGGATCTGTTTGTACCAAGGAAGGTGACGGGCACAAGGGGGCATTCTTTGCGTCTGGAGGAGAGAAGGTTTTTCCACCAACATAGAAGAGGATTCTTTACTGTTAGGGCAGTGAGAATCTGGAATTGCTTGCCTGAGGAGGTGGTGATGGCGAACTCAGTCAAGGGGTTCAAGAGAGGCCTGGATGTCTTCCTGGAGCAGAACAATATTGTATCATACAATTATTAGGTTCTGTAGAAGGACGTAGATCTGGGGATTTATTATGATGGAATATAGGCTGAACTGGATGGACAAATGTCTTTTTTCGGCCTTACTATGTTACTATGTTACTATGTTATGTTACTTGGGTGGCTGTTGTGAAGGGTTATTCTTCAACATGAAAAGGATTCTACAATCATCCACAACTGTTGTCTTCCATTGACGTCCATGCCTTTTTGAGTTCCCAAGCTCACCAGTGCACTCTTTCTTTAGCATAATGTACTAAACTGTTGATTGATGGATTTCTTCTTTTTTTCAGCCTAATAATAGTCTTTTTCTGTTCAATTTAGAGCTCCTTTGACAGAATGTTGTAGGTAAACAGCAACAACTTCCAAATGCAACATATTAAAGATCTGTAATTCCTAATCCCTTACTCTAATTAGGATGTGAACACCCTCAAATTAAAGCTGAGAGTCTGCATCTT
Organism: Ranitomeya imitator; assembly: GCF_032444005.1. Lineage (NCBI taxonomy): Eukaryota > Metazoa > Chordata > Amphibia > Anura > Dendrobatidae > Ranitomeya > Ranitomeya imitator. The sequence goes on from NC_091283.1 coordinate 787,233,335, forward strand.
GATTACATAATTTTATTTTGAATATGTTTTGGTAAACAGCTAAAATGACAAAACGTGTGTCACTGTCCAAAAATTTGTGGACCTATCTGTATCTCCATTATTAACTTCATGTCTACAAGTTAGAGCCAGATTGCCATTTCAACTCTGCAACTAACCAATTTCTTGATGCAAGGGTTAGATTGTTATTTATCTACTGTTCTTATGTTTGTCCTCACATTTGGCTCTGCCTTATCTGGTGCTTCCTGGTCCATTGTCTGCCTAATGTCCAGCATACTCCACTGTCCTCACTAATCCATTGGTCATCCGGCAAGATCCTCTGCTCCATTGCCTTCAGTCCATTCTACTCATTATGACGTTCAACTTAGAGAATCCACCTAGCTAACTGAGCCCATAACAGACTAGTCTAATACTCGAATGTGCCTCTTTGAAAGTTGCTCAAGATCACTTGATATTATTATTATAATGTGGAATCACACTGAAAATGAGTTAAAAAAAACTTTCTCCCTTGATGGTCATGTTTCTGATTTCCATACAGCGGAGCTCCAATAATGAAATGGCAGGCTTCTTTAAAAAAGCTGGCAATCATTTTATATAAATTTTTTTTAGGATAAACAGAGCCATCCATGGTCAGCCCAGGAAGAGTCCTTAATTAGGGTATATTCACTTAGGGTATATTCAGGTGTGGTACATTTTCTCTGATATTTATGGAAATGAAATCTGTTCCTTCCTTACATCTGAATAGGATCATGTGTATTATTACAAATTATGTATGAAACAGTCAAATACATCACTTCAGAAAACCTATATAAAATATTCCCTGGTCTATTTCAATAATTTTCAATTTCCATTATATTTTCTGTTAAGCAAGGAAAGAGAAGCATGTTTTTGGTTTAAAAATAGATCAGAATGGATCATTCAACAGATCCTGTGTCAGATATATTTTTTCAGCACTCATAGAGGCCAAACGGAGCAACACCTTGGCTACTAGGAGCACGGAAATGTAGTTGTCATGTGTTTCTCGTTAAATATGGTAGCAAATTAAGCTAATAAATTAGCTGTAAATGTCTTCTCTATTTAAAATAATAAAATGATTGCATAAAAATCAAATACTAATTTATGGGAATAAAAATAAAAATTTGTTTTAGCTCATTTGGAAACCATTTCCCATTCTAGCAATAAGCCACATTAGTAAGAATGCATTTCCCTAATAATAATGGAGACTGAAGATAAATTATTTTCTACAGTTTATTCCATGAGGAGAGTTTGTTTTTGCTACCGCCTACCTTTAAAACTACTCTGCCATGTCTAAGTTGGTTTGGGCACCTGCATACAACAACTGTCCACATCTTCCATTCATGATCATTGCACAAACTAAACTCATTCCAATGCAAATACAAGGCATGAAAGTTTTTTCTTTTCTTTTTTTTTTTTTTTTTTTTTTTTTTTTTTACAAAATGGTTCCATCATTTTCACAGACTTTAGTTCTTTAGTTCACATTTTATTTTCCACTGGGATATTGATAGCTGGAAATAGTACAACTTTTGCCACCCATCCTGGAAAGCAAACAGATTACAGCACATGAGAAAGGAAGGAATGCTGCATGTTCTATAAAGTAGTCATTGATTTACCTTCCTCTCCACCCTGGACTGATTAAAACCATGCCTCAAAAACAATTATGGCCCAACATGTTAACAAACTGGCCCTTATTTCACAAGACACTTTTCAGTAAATGGAAAGTAAATAACTTGTACATTTCTACAGACATACCTTATTTAGATGAGATATATGATTAAACTGCTTGTAAGGATCTGAATTTTTAATTGTTTACACATATTTTGTTTGGACCTTTACAAGCATGCTACAGTGTATATATATATATATATATATATATATATATATATATATATATAATGTAATTTTAATCATAGGTACACTTCAACTGTGAGACACAGAAGCTAAAAATAAAAAACAGAAAATCACATTGTAAGATTTTTAAATAATTAAATTGTATTTTATTGCATGAAATAAGTACCGTATTTGATCACCTACCAACCAGCAAGAATTTTGTCTCTCACAGACCTGTTAGGTTTTCTTTAATAAGTCCTCCTACTCTGCACGCATTACCTGTATTAATGGTACCTGTTTCAACTCATTAACTGTATGAAAGACACCTGTCCACACACTCAGTCAATCACACTCCAACTTCTCCACCCTGGCCAAGACCAAAGAGCTGTTTAAGGACAGGAGGGACAAAATTGTAGACCTGCACGAGGATGGGGCGGGATACAGAACAATGGGCAAGTGCACCTAAGGAGTGGCTCCAACCCAATAGAAAATCTTTGGAGGCAGCTGAAACTCAATGTTGGCCAGCAAAAGGTCTGAAACCTGAAAGATCTGGAGAAGATCTGTATGGAGGAGTGGGCCAAAATCCCTGATGCAGTGTGTGCAAATTTGGTCAAGAACTACAGGAAACGTCAGACCTCTGTAATTGCAAACAAAGGTTTCTGTACCAAATATTAAGTTCTTATTTCATGCATTAAATGCAAATTAATTATGCAAAAATCATACAATATGGTTTTATGGTTTCCTTGATTTTATTTTTAGATTCTGTCTCTCACAGTTGAAGTGTACCTACGATAGAAATTACAGACCTCTTTATTCATTGTAGGAAGGAAAACTTGCAAAGTTGGCAGTGTATCAAATATTTTATTTTCCCCACTGTACATATCTCACACATGTATATGCAGAAAGACATATACACTATCATTCAAAAGTTTAGGGTCACCCAGACAATTTTGTGTTTTCCATGATAACTCATACTTTTATTAATCAAATGAGTTGCCAAATGAATTGAAAATCTAGTCCAGACATTGACAAGGTTCGATTTATTTGAAATAATTTTCTCCTTCAAACTTTGCTTTTGTCAAAGAATGCTCCCTTTGCAGCAATTACAGCATTGCAGACCTTTGGCATTCTAGCAGTTAATTTGCTGAGATAATCTGGAGAAATTTCACCCCATGCTTCCAGAAGCCCTCCCACAAGTTGGTTTGGCTTGATGGCCACTTTTTGCATACCATACGGTCAATCTGCTCCCACAACAGCTCAATGGGGTTGAGTTCTGGTGACTGCGCTGGCCACTCCATTATAGATAGAATACCAGCTGCCTGCTTCTTCCCTAAATGGTTCTTGCATAATTTGGAGGTGTGCTTTGGGTCATTGTCCTGTTGTAGGGTGAAATTGGCTCTAATCAATCGTTGTCCACAGGGTATGGCATGGCGTTGCAAAATGGAGTGATAGCCTTCCTTATTCAAAATCCCTTTTACCTTGTACAAATCTCCCACTTTACCAGCACCAAAGCAACCCCAGACCATCACATTACCCCCACCTTGCTTGACAGATGGCGTCAGGCACTCTCCCAGCATCTTTTCAGTTGTTCTTTGTCTCACAAATGTTCTTCTGTGTGATCCAAACACCTCAAACTTGGATTTGTCTGTCCATAACACTTTTTTCCAATCTTCCTTTGTCCAATGTCTGTGTTCTTTTGCCCATTTTAATCTTTTCCTTTTATTAGCCAGTCTCAGATATGGCTTTTTCTTTGCCACCCTGCCCTGAGGGCCAACATCCCGAAGTCGCCTCTTCACTGTAGACGTTGACACTGGCGTTTTGCGTGTACTATTTAATGAAGCTGCCAGTTGAGGACCTGTGAGGTGTCGATTTCTCAAACTACAGACTCTAATGTACTTGTCTTGTTGCTCAGTTGTGCAGCGGGGCCTCCACTTCTCCACACCGTTGTTGGAAATCTTCAGTTTCTTGGCAACTTCTCACATGGAATAGCCTTCATTTCTAAGAACAAGAATAGACTGTCGAGTTTCACATGAAAGTTCTTTTTTTCTGGCCATTTTGAGAGTTTAATTGAGCCAACAAATGTAATGCTCCAGATTCTCAACTAGCTCAAAGGAAGGTTAAGCTTATAGGTTCTCTAATCAGCCAAACTGTTTTCAGCTGTGCTAACATACTTGCACAAGGGTTTTCAAGGGTATTCTAACCATCCATTAGCCTTCTTACACAGTTAGCAAACACTAAGTGCCATTAGAACACTGGAGTGATGGTTGTTGGAAATGGGCCTCTATACACCTGTGAAGCTAGAATAGTCATTTACCACATTAACAATGTATAGAGTGTATTTCTGAATCATTTAATGTTAGCTTAATTGGAAAAAGCTGTGCTTTTCTTTTAAAAATAAGGACATTTCTGCGTGACCCTAAACTTTTGAACAGTAGTGTATACGCCACACATGTACTGTGTATTTACATACTGTATATACATAACTATAAATGCATATGTAGAGTGAAAGCTCTCTATCTATATACATAATTGTCTACGGGGTACTTCCGTCTGTCTGTCTGTCCTTCTGTAACGGTTATTCGTTCGCTGATTGGTTTCGGCAGCTGCCTGCCATGGCTGCCGCGACCAATTAGCGATGCGAACAGTCCAGAAGAAAATGGCCTCTCCTTACTCCCCACACTCACTGCCCGGCGCCCGCATACACCCCTCCAGTCTGCCCTCACACAGGGTTAATAGCAGCGGTAACGGACCGCGTTATGCTGCGGTGTAATGCAGTCTGTTACCGCTGCTATTAGCCCTGTGTGACCAAGTTTTTTACTATTGACGCAGCCTATGCAGCGCCAATATTAAAAAATTGAATGTTAAAAATAATTTTAAAAAAATAAAAAATGATTATATACTCACCTACGCCGCCTTTTCCGCTCCTCACTATGCAACCGGCACATTCCAGTCGCACGGATGATGTGGCAGAAGGACCTGCCATGACGTCACGGTCATGTGACCGCGACGTCATCACAAGTCCTGTGCGCCTGCGCGAAAAGGACCTGCCGTGACGTCATGGTCATGTGACCGCTATGCGGTCATGTGACCGCGACGTCACGGCAGGTCCTGCACGACAAGGACCTTGCCGCTTGCAATGGAGCGGTCATGGGAGTGTGGCGAAGAGCGGCAAAGGCGGTGGATGGTGAGTATAGCAGGACTTCCAACGGGCCTTTGGAAGGTGAGTATAGGTTTATTTTTTTTTTCCGTCTCTATGCTACGTGGCTCTGTGCTGGGCAATATAATATGTGGCTGGGCAATATGCTACGTGGCTATGCTATATATTATGTGGCTGGGCAATATACTACGTGACTGGGCAATATACTACGTGGCTCTGCTGTATACTATGTGGCTGGGCAATATACTAGGTGACTGGGCAATATACTACTTGGCTGGACAATATACTCCGTAACTGGGCAATATACTACGTAACTGGGCAATATACTACGTGACTGGCCAATATACTACATGGCTCTGCTATATACTATGTGGCTGGCAATATATACTACGTGACTGGGCAATATACTACGTCGCTGGGCAATATACTACATGGCTCTGCTATATACTATGTGGCTGGCAATATATACCACGCGACTGGGCAATATACTACGTGGCTGGGCAATATACTACGTGACTGGGCAATATACTACGTGACTGGGCAATATACTACGTGGACATGCATATACTATGTGGCTGGCAATATATACTACGCGAGTGGGCAATATACTACGTGGCTGGGCAATATACTACGTGACTGGGCAATATACTACGTCGCTGGGCAATATACTACGTCGCTGGGCAATATACTACATGGCTCTGAATATACTACGTGGCTGGGCAATATACTACGTGACTGGGCAATATACTACGTCGCTGGGCAATATACTACATGGCTCTGCGATATACTATGTGGCTGGCAATATATACTACGCGACTGGGCAATATACTACGTGGCTGGGCAATATACTACGTGACTGGGCAATATACTACATGGCTCTGCTATATACTATGTGGCTGGCAATATATACTATGCGACTGGGCAATTTACTACGTGGCTGGGCAATATACTACGTGACTGGGCAATATACTACGTGACTGGGCAATATACTACGTGGACATGCATATTCTAGAATACCCGATACGTTAGAATCGGGCCACCATCTAGTAATCTAATAATAATATAATTATATATTACTAGATGGTGGCCCGATTCTAACGTATCGGGTATTCTAGAATATGTACGTAGTATATAGCACAGGCTACGTACTATATTGCACAGTGACGTAGTATATAACACAACCGATGTAGTATATAACAGAGCTACGTAGTATGTAACACAGCGTATGTAGTATATTGCAGAGCTATGTAGTATATAACACTACCACGTAGTATAGCTACGTAGTGTATTGCATAGGTACATAGTATATTGGTCAGCCACATAGTAAATAGCAGAGCCACGTAGTATACTGTAGAGCCACGTAGTATATTGCACAGGCACGTAGTATATTGCACAGCCCACGTAGTACATAACAGTCACGTAGTGTATTGCACAGCTACGTAGTGTATAACAGAGCCCACGCAGTATGTAACACAGCCCACGTAGTATATAGCAATGTGGGCACTATATGCATGGTTAAAAAAGGCTTAAAATAAAAAATAAACATATAATCGCCTTCCGAAGGCCTCTTGAAATCCTGGCGCCTGTGTGCGGTGCATGCAGCAGCTTCCAGTCCCAGGGTTGGTATGAGCGCAGCACCTGTAATGATGTCGCGGTCGTGACAGGACCGTGACATCATGGCAGGTCCTTCTCGCATAGCATCCTTAGCACCGGAACCTGCCGCTTGCACTGCCGAGGACAGCACACCACGTCGGAGGGTGAGAATAACCTTTTTTTATTATTATTTGTCACATTAGATCTTTTTACTATTGATGCTGCATGCGCAGCATAAATAGTAAAAAGTTGGTCACACAGGGTTAATAGCTGCGTAACGGAGTGCGTTACACCGCGGCATAACGCGGTCCGTTAATGCTGCCATTAACCCTGTGTGAGGGCTGACTGGAGGGGAGTATGGAGCGGGCACTGACTGTGGGGAGGAAGGAGCGGCCATTTTACTGCCGGACTGTGCCCGTCGCTGATTGGTCGTGGTAATGGTTGTGTGCGTTTTACCACGACCAATTGGCGACTTGGATTTCCATGACAGACAGAGGCCACGACCAATGAATATCTGACACAGACAGACAGACGGAAGTGACTCTTAGACAATTACATAGTAGATAATATAATAATGTGAATGTTGGAGGAGACAAGGAAAAAGAAAAAGTAGGGAAGATGAACACTGATGTGACTTCTCACTCTCACAATGTATGTTGCAGATTGAAGATAGAGGAAGGAGGGGTTTGAGTGGGGTTTTGAGTGGGTGTGATAGATGCTAGCTTACAGGCAACTGCAAAGCATGATGGAACTTGTAGTTAAAGAGCACAGGAAGCCAGGAGAAAGGAAGTTGTCTTACAACCCCATCAGAACTGCAGCCAGCCAGGAGAATGTGCTGCTAGAGCTTTATAAAAGGTAATATTGCTAAAATAACATAATGCTTGTATTAAGAGGCACATAGTAGCAATATTTGTGAAAAATACTGGACAATCTTTTAAGTAAAATAAAAAATACTGTAAAATCTCTTGATCTGCACATTTATTTCATCTACTATATAATTGTCTAAGGGTCACTTCCGTCTGTCTGTCCTTCTGTCACGGTTATTCATTCACTGATTGGTCTCGCCAGCTGCCTGTCATGGCTACAGGGACCAATCAGTGACGGGCACAGTCCGGAAAAAAATGGCCGGTGAGTATATGTTAATTTTTTATTTTTTCATCTGTAACAAACCTGGCTGGGCAATATACTACGTAGCTGGGCAATATACTACGTGACTGGCCAATATACTACGTGGCTCTGTGCTGTATACTACTTCGCTGTGCAATATACTACGTGGCTCTGTGCTGTATACTACGTGACTGGGCAATATACTACGTGACTGGGCAATATACTACGTCACTGGGCAATATACTACAGTCATGGCCAAAAGTATTCACACCCCTGCAATTCTGTCAGATAATACTCAGTTTCTTCCTGAAAATGATTGCAAACACAAATTATTTGGTATTATTATCTTCATTTAATTTGTCTTAAATGAAAAAAAAGAGAATGAAGCAAAAAGCAAAACATTGATCATTTCACACAAAACTCCAAAAATGGGCCAGACAAAAGTATTGGCACCCTCAGCCTAATACTTGGTTGCACAACCTTTAACCAAAATAACTGCGACCAACCACTTCCGGTAACCATCAATGAGTTTCTTACAAGGCTCTGCTGGAATTTTAGACCATTTTTCTTTGGCAAACTGCTCCAGGTCCCTGATATTTGAAGGGTGCCTTCTCCAAACTGCCATTTTTAGATCTCTCCACAGGTGTTCTATGGGATTCAGGTCTGGACTCATTGCTGGCCACCTTAGAAGTCTCCAGTGCTTTCTCTCAAACCATTTTCTAGTGCTTTTTGAAGTGTGTTTTGGGTCATTGTCCTGCTGGAAGACCCATGACCTCTGAGTGAGACCCAGCTTTCTCACACTGGGCCCTACATTACGCTGCAAAATCTGTTGGTAGTCTTCAGACTTCATAATCTTATGCACACGGTCAAGCAGTCCAGTGCCAGAGGCAGCAAAGCAACCCCAAAACATCAGGGAACCTCCGCCATGTTTGACTGTAGGGACCGTGTTCTTTTCTTTGAATGCCTCTTTTTTTTCTCCTGTAAACTCTATGTTGATGCCTTTGCCCAAAAAGCTTTACTTTTGTCTCATCTGACCAGAGAACATTCTTCCAAAACGTTTTAGGCCTTTTCAGGTAAGTTTTGGCAAACTCCAGCCTGGCTTTTTTATGTCTCGGGGTAAGAAGTGGGGTCTTCCTGGGTCTCCTACCATACAGTCCCTTTTCATTCAGACGCCGACGGATAGTACGGGTTGACACTGTTGTACCCTCGGACTGCAGGGCAGCTTGAACTTGTTTGGATGTTAGTCGGGGTTCTTTATCCAACATCCGCACAATCTTGCATTGAAATCTCTTGTCAATTTTTCTTTTCCGTCCACATCTAGGGAGGTTATCCACAGTGCCATGGGCTTTAAACTTCTTGATGACACTGCGCACGGTGGACACAGGAACATTCAGGTCTTTGGAGATGGACTTGTAGCCTTGAGATTGCTCAAGCTTCCTCACAATTTGGTTTCTCAAGTCCTCAGACAGTTCTTTGGTCTTGTTTCTTTTCTCCATGCTCAATGTGGTACACACAAGGATACAGGACAGAGGTTGAGTCAACTTTAATCCATGTCAACTGGCTGCAAGTGTGATTTAGTTATTGCCAACACCTGTTAGGTGCCACAGGTAAGTTACAGGTGCTGTTAACTACACAAATTAGAGAAGCATCACATGATTTTTCGAACAGTGCCAATACTTTTGTCCACCCCCTTTTTTATGTTTGGTGTGGAATTATATCCAATTTAGCTTTAGGACAATTCTTTTTGTGTTTTTTTTCATTTAAGACAAATTAAGTAAAGATAATAATAACAAAGAATTTGTGTTTGCAATCATTTTCAGGAAGAAACTGAGTATTATTGGACAGAATTGCAGGGGTGTGAATACTTTTGGCTATGACTGTACGTGTCTGGGCAATATACTATGTGGCTGGACAATATACTACGTCACTGATCAATATACTATGTCACTGGGCAATATACTACGTGGCTGGGCAATATACTACGTGACTGTGCAATATACTACGTGACTGGGCAATATACTACGTGGCTGCGCAATATACTACGCCACTGGGCAATATACTACGTGGCTGCGCAATATACTACGCCACTGGGCAATATACTACGTCACTGGGCAATATACTACGTCACTGGGCAATATACTACGTCACTGTGCAATATACTACGTGGCTGGGCAATATACTATGTGGCTGGGCAATATACTACGTGGCTGGGCAATATACTACGTGGCTGGGCAATACACTACGTGGGCTGTGCAATATACTATGTGGACATGCATATTCTAGAATACCCGATGCGTTAGAATCGGGCCACCATCTAGTATAATTATAATTACGTTATAAAAATTTCAGTCTTATCAAAATAATCAAAATTTAGAGTTCTCGGTGGTTAATACTTTTTAATGGCTAACTGAAAAGATGATAATATACATTAGCTTTTGAAACTTCTCAAGCCTCTTCATCAGGCACAGTGTAACACAATATATCACGTGTCATATATTTATACACACCAGGACATAGAATAATGCAGTAATAAGACAAGTGACGTGAAACAGATTGATAGTTCTGTTTCACATTACTTATTGCTGCACTATTCCATTGTCTTTGTATATACACATCTGACTCTTCAGATATTGAGTTACACTGTGCCTTTTGAAAAATCCTGACCCTGAGTAATCTTTAAAGCTGCAATATATTTTCGTCTTTTCAGTTAGCCATTGAATTAAAGGTTTCAACCAATGAGGACTCTCAGTTTTGATAATCTAGTCAATCTACTAGCTAGCACATTGCGAAGATACTGGAGTTTTATCAAAGTAAATAAAAGTTCTAAAACTTTCTAATATACTTTGTGCTTCAATTCCTCACTAGATTCCAGATGTTTGTTTGCGCTCAGTGAATGAATGTCCTGTTCTTTACATTTACAGTCTGAAAACTGGTTCATATAATCCTGTTCCCAGTAGAGAGCAGATACAATTATATCCAATCTAGGCATCACTCAGTGAGATAAACATCCTTGACTACAGACTAATACACTGCAGTAAGGGTACCGTCACACTATACGATTTACCTACGATCACGACCAGCGATATGACCTGGCCGTGATCGTAGGTAAATCGTAGTGTGGTCGCTGGGGAGCTGTCACACAGACCGCTCTCCAGCGACCAACGATGCCGAGGTCCCTGGGTAACCAGGGTAAACATCGGGTAACTAAGCGCAGGACCGCGCTTAGTTACCCGATGTTTACCCTGGTTACAAGCGTTAAGCTAAAAAAAAACAAACAGCACATACTTACATTCTGGTGTCCGTCAGGTCCCTTGCAGTCTCTGCTTCCCGCACTGTGACTGCCGGCCGTAAAGTGAAAGTGAAAGCACAGCCGCTGTGCTCTGCTTTCACTTTACGGCCGGCAGTCACAGTGCTGGAAGCAGACGGCAAGGGACCTGACGGACACCAGAATGTAAGTATGTGCTGTTTTTTTTTTTTTAGTTTAACGCTTGTAACCAGGGTAAACATCGGGTACCTAAGCGCGGTCCTGCGCTTAGTTACCCGATGTTTACCCTGGTTACAAGCGAACGCATCGCTGGATTGCATCGCTAGATCGCTAGATCGGTGTCACACACACCGATCTAGCGATGACAGCGGGAGATCCAGCGATGAAAGAAAGTTCTAAACGATCTGCTACGACGTACGATTCTCAGCAGGATCCCTGATCGCTGCTGCGTGTCAGACACAGCGATATCGTAACGATATCGCTGGAACGTCACGAATCGTACCGTCGTAGCGATCGAAATGTTATAGTGTGACGGTACCCTAAGTCAAACATCAGAAATACTCTGTCTGATACCTCATTCTGATACTTGACTCTTATACCTGACTTTCACACATGGTCACAAATCAAAGTCAAACATCAGAAATAACATCAGAAATGCTCTGTCTGATACCTCATTCTGATACTTGATTCTGATACCTGACTTTCACATATCAAAGTCACAAATCAAAGTCAAACATCAGAAATACTCTGTCTGATACCTCAATTCTGATACTTGACTCTGATACTTGACTCTGATACTTGACTTTGATACCTGACTCTGATACTTGACTCTGATACTTGACTCTGATACTTGACTCTGATACTTGACTCCGATACCTGAGTCTGATACTTGATTCTGATACTTGAAATTAGTAAAATTAGTAAAATTAGCTAAAATTAGTACCTGGGATCACTTGAGCTTGTGGTGCAATGGTAATGCAGATGGCTGTAGCCTCTAGACGCAGGATCCGTTTTTTTTCCGCCGATCCTTTTTTTTTTCCGCCGGATCGGTTTTATTTTTCTGCCGGATCCGTTTTTGTCGGCCGGATGCATTTTTTTTTCCGCCAGATCCGTTTTTTTCTGCAGGATCCGTTTTTTTTCCTCAGGATCCGTTTTTTTTTTTTCCGGATCCGTTTTTGTCTGCCGAATCCGTTTTTTTTCTGCCTGATCCGTTTATTACGCCGGATCCTTTTTTTTTGCGCCGGATCTGGTTTTTTTTACACCAGATCCGTTTTTTTTACACCGGATCTGGTTTTTTTCGCCAGATCCCTTTTTTTTCTCTGCCAGATCCGTTTATTTTTATTATTTTTTTGCCGGATCTGTTTTTTTTTTTACGCCAGATCCGTTTTTTTCTGCCAGATCCGTTTTTTTTTAGCCGGATCCATTTTTTTACGCCGGATCTGTTTTTTTTTTGCCGGATTCGTTTTTCTTCCGCCGGATCTGTTTTTTTTTGCCGGAATTGTTTTTTTACGCCGAATCCGGTTTTTTTTGCCGGATCCGTTTTTTTCTGCCGGATCTGGTTTTTTTAACGCCATATCCATTTTTTTACGCCGAATCCGTTTTTTTTACACCGGATCCGTCTTTTTTGCCAGATCCGGTTTTTTATGCCGATCCGTTTTTCGCCGGGTCCGTTTTTTTTACGCCAAATCTGTTTTTTTCGCTTGATCCTTTTCTTTTACGCCGAATCCGTTTTTTTCACCGGATCCATTTTTTTCTTCCGGATCCGTTTTTTTTTACGCCTGATCCGTTTATTTTTACGCTGGATCTGTTTTTTTTATGCCGGATCCGTTTTTTTTTTACGCCGGATCCATTTTTTTTTACGCCGGATCCATTTTTTTCCGCCGGCAGAAGAAAAACGGATCCGGCGTAAAAAAACGGATATGGCGCAAAAATAAACTGATTAGGCATAAAAAAACAGATCCGGAAGAAAAAATGGATCAGGCGAAAAAAAAACGGATATGGCGTAAAAAAAATGGATCAGGCGAAAAAAACGGATCCGGTGAAAAAAACGAATTTGATGTAAAAAACGGATCCGGCGAAGAAAATGGATCCGGCGGAAAAAAAACGGATCCGGCAGAAAAAAAACGGATCAGGCAAAAAAAACGGATCCGGCGTAAAAAAAAACGGATTCGGCGAAAAAAAACGGATCCGGTGTAAAAACACCCGAATCCGGCGTAAAAAACAGATCCGACGTAAAAAAAAAAATCAGATCCGGCGTAAAAAAAACGGATCCGGCAGAAAAATAAAACCGATCCGGCAAAAAAAAAAAAACGGATCCTGCGTCAAGACACTACAGCCGTCGGCCTTACCATTGCACCACAAGCTCAAGTGATCCCAGGTACTAATTTTAGCTAATTTTACTAATTTTACTAATTTTACTAATTTCAGGTATCAGAGTCAGGTATCAGAGTCAGGTATCAGAGTCAGGTATCAGAGTCAGGTATCAGAGTCAGGTATCAGAGTCAGGTATCAGAGTCAGGTATCAGAGTCAGGTATCAGACAGAGTATTTCTGATGTTTGACTTTGATTTGTGACCATGTCCTAAAATGAACACCGTACTGCAGCATCCTAGTTGAGACACGCAGCTCATGCTGAACTCAGCTTATAGAAGTATATCTCGACTCGAGGTTCTTGAACTTTTGTAGGTTACGAGACACTTGTAAATGCATTAGATGGTGTCACTGAGAGCAAAGAAAGATGGTGAAGAAGGTGAGGATTTGAAATGGGAAGAATAAAAGGAAATTGTATAACTTTTCGTATGTACAAAGGCTATTTTCATATCCTCAGGTTTTTTTTATTGTTTATTTAATTCCTAAATGCAAAGTTAAGCAACTTTCTAAATAGTCTTCAGTAAAGGTTTTCACCATTTTGCGGCTATAGAGTGTCTGTAAGGCTATGTGCACACGTCAGGATTTCTGGCAAAAATTTTCCTGACAAAAACCTGACATTTCTGCCAGAAATCCGCATGCGTTTTTTTCTGCATTTTTTGCATGTTTTTGATGCGTTTTTTTGAGCGTTTTTGATGTGTTATTTCTTTTGGTTTTTCCAAATGCATAGAATATCGGGAAAAACACGAAAAAAAACGCAAAATTAATGAACATGCTGCTTTTTTTTACCGCAATGTGTTTTTTGGCGGAAAAAAAAATGCATCATGTGCACAAAAATAGCAGAATGCATTCTAAATGATAGAATGCATATGTCTGCAGTTTCTAATGCGGTTTTATCACATTTTTATCGTGAAAAAATGCGAGAAAAACACGAAAAAACCTGAACGTGTGCACATACCCTTAGTCCTTTATCTTGCTCAGTGTTTTGCATAAATATTACAATTGTGCCCTCTCCTCCACTCACTTCTCTCAGTTGTAGAGATAACAGGAGGGAGGAGGCATAGTTGACAGATCTGCAGTAAAGAAAGTGGAAAGTAGCTAAAGATTTATGGAGAGTAGAGAAAACAGGTTATAGACAATGAGTAAAAAACATGGATGGTAAATAAGTGCAGTTCTGCAGTTATGCTGATACGTAAACGCAATTGAAGACCCTGGGTATTACGCACCTGACACGGATATGGGCTTTGCTTTCCTCACTCCGGCCCGCTTAACTCTGCTGTGCTCCACTTTGGGCTTTGCGGCAGACCCAACGTCATTCAATATGATCATCTTCCTGGACCTACATAAGGCTTAACAAACACAGACACCTATATCTTGGTATTAAGACTTTTAGTTTGACTGTGCGCGTTACCTGTCTGTCTGCGGCTTCCAGTACCTCAGCTATCTCTCTGCCTGCTGTTCCAGCCCCTCAGCTATCTGTCTGCCTGCGGCTTCCAGTACCTCTGCTTTCTCTATGCAGCTTCCAGCACCTCAGCTACCTGTCTGATATCTCTCCTTGGTGAGCTCATATGGGGGCTGGTTGTGAGATTTGCTAGGCCTTTCGAAGATTATGAGATCTCCAACTTTCAGGATATCTTCACAACCGGAGGTCCCGGGCTGGAGATCTTGCTGTCATGTTTCCTATCATGATTTTACCTTTCTATAGAGAGAAAACATGGCATGAAAAGCATCTTCCCTCTGGCTGATATTAAGTTGGAGGAGTTAGATGGCCTTACGGTGAAGTGAGTGAATGCGTTATGCTTGTCCCTTTGCTACGATGCCAAATTTATATTTCCTCTAAATATCAGATCGATGCAAACCCAAATTTTTATCACTGACTACTAGCTCCAAAAAGTTTGAGTTAATTCCTTAGAACAATTGAAGATTTTACCTGTTGTAATTACATGGTCATTTTAAAAGATTTCAATGGAGGTTGAAGTGTCATCTCTCTCTCAGTTCCGCAGTTATGATTTTAGCTTCACATTCTCCGAGTTCTGGAATTTATTATATGTTCAATGTGAGGGTGATATGTCCCCTCTCTGTAGATGTCTTTTTGTATTTACATTTTTCTCTACGACAGGATTCTTCACATAAGTAGTCCTTGAACTAGGAATTTGGCAGTGGGAATTGTCAACAATCTGTACTAGTAAGGCAGTGTGGATTTTATTTGTGATTTAGTAATATGACATTTCTGTTCTTCGCTATAAAAATGTCTTTTGGATCTGATATCCACATTTTTTAAATAAATCTTTGTGGAAATGTTTGTGAGGCCTGGTCGTGACTGGAAGTCCTGGCCTTGAGTGGATAGGTTGGAAATGCCAAAGCGGATGGTAGAGAACCAGGTGACAGGCAACTTTGCTCAGTGCTCACCATTTAGTCCTCAGGGCCTTTTCTTTCTGCCATTGTAGCTCTAACCTATTCACTGTAGTTAAGAACTTCTGGCTATGACTAGGCCTTAAAGGCCACTTCACATCACTCATCCATGTCGTCATGAAGTGCAGAGCGCAGTAACCTCATAGGCCTGGTTGCATCCAGAAGTCCCAGACAAGAGTTTACAGACTGGGAAATGTGATGGCTCGATGTGGTATAGAAGTAATGGCTCTGAGGACAAGATGGCAAGCAACGAGCAGCAGAGGGGTCAGACAAGTGAGCAACGTGATAAGTATGATTTTTTTGTTGTTTTTTTACGTTACATTTATTATTCTCTGGGATTTGGAGAGAACTATGAGCATAATAAGTGACATATTCAATTTGCCAAGAAAAATTTACTGCAAATCAATTTTACCAAGAAAATATGCGTGATTTTCAAGTTACCTCCTATAGTCTATATAATTTTGCTAATTTTAAGTCTGCAGCCTTATCCAAATTTCAGATTTTCCTGGTGTTAGCAGTATCTCTCTCATTACTATAGGCTGGATGTGTCATGTGTATCCAGGGTACTGCTATCTTCATTGTGTTTTTATCCTTATTTGCAGACTGTTTTCTCTGCCCTCCATGAGATTGCACATGTTTTCTCGACCCTTTTCACTTAAGATCTTTGCACAGCCCCCTCACAACTTCTATATGTAACACCGAGAAACCAAAGGATGAGAGCAGAAAGAGCTTTCAGAACCAGAAGCAGGATTTCTGATGGATTTGCATCAATTTTGCAAAAGGGACTTGCAGACACTGCAGCAGAAAAATGGTGAATAATATTTAAGGAACACTATTTAGAAAGTTGCTTTTTTTGCATTTAGGAAGCAAATGACCAATTTAAAAAAATATATTTGCAGTGAGGTACAGTATATAGCTACCCCAAAAATTACAAAAAGATAGAAAAAAGATCAAAAGATATCAAAATGTCATTCCAAACTGAAAAACAAAATTGCATGCAAATAAGCAGATCCTTAATAGACATAAAGCAAGTCAGAAATACAGTACAGACCAAAAGTTTGGACACACCTTCTCATTTAAAGATTTTTCTGTATTTTCATGACTATGAAAATTGTACATTCACACTGAATGCATCAAAACTATGAATTAACACATGTGGAATTATATACCTAACAAAAAAGTGTGAAACAACTGAAATTATGTCTTATATTCTAGGTTCTTCAAAGTAGCCACCTTTTGCTTTGATGACGGCTTTGCACACTCTTAGCATTCTCTTGATTAGCTTCAAGAGGTAGTCATCGGGAATGGTCTTCCAACAATCTTGAAGGAGTTCCCAGAGATGCTTAGCACTTGTTGGCCCTTTTGCCTTCACTCTCCGGTACAGCTCACCCCAAACCATCTTGATTGGGTTCAGTTCTGGTGACTGTGCACCCCATCACTCTCCTTCTTGGTCAAATAGCCCTTACACAGCCTTGAGGTGTTTGGGGTCATTGTCCTGTTGAAAAATAAATGATGGTCCAACCAAACGCAAACCGGATGGAATAGCATGCCGCTGCAAGATGTTGTGGTAGCCATGCTGGTCCAGTATGCCTTCAATTTTGAATAAATCCCCAACAGTGTCACCAGCAAAGCATCCCCACACCACGAGTCTCTCACATCAATACCATGCGCTGCTGCCGACACTCGGGACTGGAGTGTGCGGCTGCATAGAAATACATGCAGGTATTAATGCAAGAGACTCGTGTGAGTTTCTCGCATCACACTCGCAAGTGTGACCCGGCCATGGGTAAAGTGCAATATTACTAGATGGCCATTCAGTTCATGCACATCAGTAAAACAGATGTTTTACCAATGAAATTCCAATATTTCAAGTTATACTATCTCAGTAAAGACCATTGTATATTGAACATTTTTGTAACTTGAAGCCTCTGTAACTTAAAGGGAGTCTGTCAACCCCAAAACACATTTTAACCCCTTACCGGCATCGGACGTACTATACCGTCTGATGCCGGCTCCCCTGCTTTGATGCAGGGCTCCGCGGTGAGCCCGCACCAAAGCCGGAACATGTCAGCTGTTTTGAACAGCTGACATGTGCCCATAATAGGCGCGGGCAGAATCGCGATCTGCCCGCACCTATTAACTAGTTAAATGCCGCTGTCAAACGCAGACAGCGGCATTTAACTACCGCTTCCGGCCGGGCGGCCGGAAATGACGTCATCGCCGACCCCCGTCACATAATCGGGGGTCGGCGATGCTTGTGAATGGTAGCCATAGAGGTCCTTGAGACCTCTATGGTTACTGATTGCCCGTCGCTGTGAGCGCCACCCTGTGGTCGGCGCTCACAGCACACGTGCAATTCTGCTACATAGCAGCGATCAGCAGATCGCTGCTATGTAGCAGAGCCGATCGTGCTATGCCTGCTTCTAGCCTCCCATGGAGGCTATTGAAGCATGGCAAAAGTTAAAAAAAAAGTTTAAAAAAATGTGAAAAAAATAAAAAAAACATAAAAGTTTAAATCACCCCCCTTTCGCCCCAATCAAAATAAATCAATAAAAAAAATATCAAATCTACGCATATTTGGTATCGCCGTGCTCAGAATCGCCCGATCTATCAATTAAAAAAAAGTATTAACCTGATCGCTAAACAGCGTAGCGGGAAAAAAATTCGAAACGCCAGAATTACATTTTTTTGGTCGCCGCGACATTGCATTAAAATGCAATAACGGGCGATCAAAAGAACGTATCTGCACCGAAATGCTATCATTAAAAACGTCATCTCGGCACGCAAAAAATAAGCCCTCAACCGACCCCAGATGATGAAAAATGGAGACGCTACGAGTATCGGAAAATAGCGCAATTTTTTTTTTCTTTTAGCAAAGTTTGGAATTTTTTTTCACCACTTAGATAAAAAATAACCTTTGGTGTCTATGAACTCGTAATGACCTGGAGAATCATAATGGCAGGTCATTTTTAGCATTTAGTGAACCTAGCAAAAAAGCCAAACAAAAAACCAATGTGGGATTGCACTTTTTTTGCAATTTCACCGCACTTGGAATTTTTTTCCCGTTTTCTAGTACACGACATGCTAAAACCAATGATGTCGTTCAAAAGTACAACTTGTCCCACAAAAAATAAGCCCTCACATGGCCAAATTGACGGAAAAATAAAAAAGTTATGGCTCTCGGAAGGAGGGGAGCGAAAAACGAACACGGAAAAACGAAAAAATCCCCCGGTCATGAAGGGGTTAAACTACCCATGTAACCATATAGGGGACTATTAAAATTATAACTTAAGTTTACTATTATTTCCTCAATTTTACTAATCCTATTTAATCCAATGTGCAAGTTAGGGTGTAGCGTGCATCACCCGGAAATTGCATGCCTAAACCTCATTCTATGTTGATCGACAGGCTGACTTGCCGAAAATGAGCATTGTCTGCAAAGACAGCTCAATCATGCTCTCCATTCAACACGTACTGGTCTGGAGTGCACGGACACACAGGCTTTTTTCCTCTCTTCTACAGCTGATTGCTAGACACTAACACCTTGAAATGTAGTGGAGATGCTTCAGAAAAAGGAGGAAGATGTGCACACGCTCCGGCACTCCTTCATACCCAAGAAAGAGAGAAGGTTCCTGCTGCACATGTTAACATGCACTGGTCCAATTAACATTTCTAAGAGAGGTGGCTGTTAGTAAAAGAAATATAGATGAACACATCTTTTGAAACTTTGCTGAAATTTCACCCAAAATTTGATTTGCAGCAAACAAATTGCTGGAATTTTAATTTTGGAAAGCTTTCAATTGCTCATAAAATACATGTAAGGAAGATGAGAGAGAAAGGGAGAACCTCACTGACCATAAGTCCTTACACTTTTCAGGTGAGAGAGATGACCCCGTTAACCATAAGAGCTTATATTCTACATAAGAGGGAGACTGACCCAGTGACTCTGGAGGTGGAAGAAGACTCTGCCGTAGAAACTGTGCTTTGCTAGAAACCAGTGAAATGTAATGACCCAGGTACTGACCAACGCTCTACAATGTATAATAATCTGCAAATCATTATGGAGAAGCTCAAGTTGCAACCCACAATAAAGTTAGTCTGTGAAGATTCAGCAGTGAGGGAAATAGTGCCATTCAAAATGTTTGAATTTGCTAAAAGTGTGAATTTCAGAAAATTTGACTCAAACTCAATTCTCTGTGGATTGATCTGTTCAACTCAAGCCATTTTATTGCTATCATTATTACCTCCTTAGACAAAATGAATGTGATTTGTTAAGTAAAGATTAATGGGAATTTATTCATAATGACATTTTCTTTCTTTCTTGTTTTTCTTTGTTCTTTTCTTTCTGTTCTATTTTCATTCTTTCTTTCCTCCTGTTTTATTTTCATTTTTTTCTTTCTTATTTTCTTTAGCTCTCTATCTTTCAAGATATTCATCAGAATGGAGGGACAGATGTCATGATTCCAATGGCAGGGAATCACAAATGGACAAGCACCAACGAGCTCTAGGGTGATGGAACCTGAGCTGACCGCGACCCTAAACCTGAACACACAAATAACAATAGCCGGGGAACGTGCCTACGTTGATCCTAGACGTCTCGCACCAGCCGAAGATCTAACTTCCCCTATTAGAAGAAACAGACCTCTCTTGCCTCCAGAGAAATACCCCACAGAAATAGCAGCCCCCCACATATAATGACGGTGAAATGAGAGGAAGGCACATACACAGTATGAAAACAGATTCAGCAAAATGAGGCCCGCTAAAACTAGATAGCAGAGGATACAAAAGTAAACTGCGCGGTCAGCAAAAAACCCTTCAAAAAACCATCCTGTAATTACTTGAACTCATGTTCCAACTCTTGGAACATGAGGAGCAATTACAGCCCACTAGAGCAACCAGCAGCAAAGAAACAATTACATGCAAGCTGGACAAGACAAAAATAAAGCAAAACGAGGAACAAGAAAATCAAAAACTTAGCTTGTCCTGAAGATTCATGGTGTGAATTACTGGTATGATGGACTCCTCGCCAGAGACGGACTACACCTCAACAAACCTGGGAAACACACATTCGCCAGAAGACTCGCTACACTCATCAGGAGGGCGTTAAACTAGAAGAAGAGGGGACGGGAAGAAAAACATTAGACTCGAACAAAGACGACCCAGGAAAACATACTCAGAAGGGAGGTAAGAACATTTCTAAAACAATCCACAGTGAGGAGATTGGAACAAAACAAAATCCTCTAAACTGCATGCTCGCAAACGCCAGAAGCCTGACAAACAAGATGGAAGAACTAGAAGCAGAAATATCTACAGATAACTTTGACATAGTGGGAATAACCGAGACATGGTTAGATGAAAGCTATGACTGGGCAGTTAACTTACAGGGTTACAGTCTGTTTAGAAAGGATCGTAAAAATCGGAGAGGAGGAGGGGTTTGTCTCTATGTAAAGTCTTGTCTAAAATCCACTTTAAGGGAGGATATTAGCGAAGGGAATGAGGATGTCGAGTCCATATGGGTTGAAATTCATGGAGGGAAAAATGGTAACAAAATTCTCATTGGGGTCTGTTACAAACCCCCAAATATAACAGAAAGCATGGAAAGTCTACTTCTAAAGCAGATAGATGAAGCTGCAACCCATAATGAGGTCCTGGTTATGGGGGACTTTAACTACCCGGATATTAACTGGGAAACAGAAACCTGTGAAACCCATAAAGGCAACAGGTTTCTGCTAATAACCAAGAAAAATTATCTTTCACAATTGGTGCAGAATCCAACCAGAGGAGCAGCACTTTTAGACCTAATACTATCTAATAGACCTGACAGAATAACAAATCTGCAGGTGGTTGGGCATTTAGGAAATAGCGACCACAATATGGTGCAGTTTCACCTGTCTTTCACTAGGGGGACTTGTCAGGGAGTCACAAAAACATTGAACTTTAGGAAGGCAAAGTTTGAACAGCTTAGAGATGCCCTTAATCTGGTAGACTGGGACAATATCCTCAGAAATGAGAATACAGATAATAAATGGGAAATGTTTAAGAACATCCTAAATAGGCAGTGTAAGCGGTTTATACCTTGTGGGAATAAAAGGACTAGAAATAGGAAAAACCCAATGTGGCTAAACAAAGAAGTAAGACAGGCAATTAACAGTAAAAAGAAAGCATTTGCACTACTAAAGCAGGATGGCACCATTGAAGCTCTAAAAAACTATAGGGAGAAAAATACTTTATCTAAAAAACTAATTAAAGCTGCCAAAAAGGAAACAGAGAAGCACATTGCTAAGGAGAGTAAAACTAATCCCAAACTGTTCTTCAACTATATCAATAGTAAAAGAATAAAAACTGAAAATGTAGGCCCCTTAAAAAATAGTGAGGAAAGAATGGTTGTAGATGACGAGGAAAAAGCTAACATATTAAACACCTTCTTCTCCACGGTATTCACGGTGGAAAATGAAATGCTAGGTGAAATCCCAAGAAACGATGAAAACCCTATATTAAGGGTCACCAATCTAACCCAAGAAGAGGTGCGAAACCGGCTAAATAAGATTAAAATAGATAAATCTCCGGGTCCGGATGGCATACACCCATGAGTACTAAGAGAACTAAGTAATGTAATAGATAAACCATTATTTCTTATTTTTAGTGACTCTATAGCGACAGGGTCTGTTCCGCAGGACTGGCGCATAGCAAATGTGGTGCCAATATTCAAAAAGGGCTCTAAAAGTGAACCTGGAAATTATAGGCCAGTAAGTCTAACCTCTATTGTTGGTAAAATATTTGAAGGGTTTCTGAGGGATGTTATTCTGGATTATCTCAATGAGAATAACTGTTTAACTCCATATCAGCATGGGTTTATGAGAAATCGCTCCTGTCAAACCAATCTAATCAGTTTTTATGAAGAGGTAAGCTATAGACTGGACCACGGTGAGTCATTGGACGTGGTATATCTCGATTTTTCCAAAGCGTTTGATACCGTGCCGCACAAGAGGTTGGTACACAAAATGAGAATGCTTGGTCTGGGGGAAAATGTGTGTAAATGGGTTAGTAACTGGCTTAGTGATAGAAAGCAGAGGGTGGTTATAAATGGTATAGTCTCTAACTGGGTCGCTGTGACCAGTGGGGTACCGCAGGGGTCAGTATTGGGACTTGTTCTCTTCAGCATATTCATTAATGATCTGGTAGAAGGTTTACACAGTAAAATATCGATATTTGCAGATGATACAAAACTATGTAAAGCAGTTAATACAAGAGAAGATAGTATTCTGCTACAGATGGATCTGGATAAGTTGGAAACTTGGGCTGAAAGGTGGCAGATGAGGTTTAACAATGATAAATGTAAGGTTATACACATGGGAAGAGGGAATCAATATCACCATTACACACTGAACGGGAAACCACTGGGTAAATCTGACAGGGAGAAGGACTTGGGGATCCTAGTTAATGATAAACTTACCTGGAGCAGCCAGTGCCAGGCAGCAGCTGCCAAGGCAAACAGGATCATGGGGTGCATTAAAAGAGGTCTGGATACACATGATGAGAGCATTATACTGCCTCTGTACAAATCCCTAGTTAGACCGCACATGGAGTACTGTGTCCAGTTTTGGGCACCGGTGCTCAGGAAGGATATAATGGAACTAGAGAGAGTACAAAGGAGGGCAACAAAATTAATAAAGGGGATGGGAGAACTACAATACCCAGATAGATTAGCGAAATTAGGATTATTTAGTCTAGAAAAAAGACGACTGAGGGGCGATCTAATAACCATGTATAAGTATATAAGGGGACAATACAAATATCTCGCTGAGGATCTGTTTATACCAAGGAAGGTGACGGGCACAAGGGGGCATTCTTTGCGTCTGGAGGAGAGAAGGTTTTTCCACCAACATAGAAGAGGATTCTTTACTGTTAGGGCAGTGAGAATCTGGAATTGCTTGCCTGAGGAGGTGGTGATGGCGAACTCAGTCGAGGGGTTCAAGAGAGGCCTGGATGTCTTCCTGGAGCAGAACAATATTGTATCATACAATTATTAGGTTCTGTAGAAGGACGTAGATCTGGGTATTTATTATGATGGAATATAGGCTGAACTGGATGGACAAATGTCTTTTTTCGGCCTTACTAACTATGTTACTATGTTACTATGTTACTATGTATTACTGAAGCCGGAAGCTGAGGTAACAAAACACTCTGATAACCTTGATAGCCGGCGGGGAAATGACAAGAAAGCCCGGTTAAATAGGAAACTCCCAAATCCTAATAGAACAGGTGGACACCAGAGACAGCAGAACACAAATCACCCAGTACCATCAGTAACCACCAGAGGGAGCCCAAAAACAGAACTCACAACAGTACCCCCCCCTTGAGGAGGGGTCACCGAACCCTCACGAGAACCACCAGGGCGACCAGGATGAGCCCTATGAAAAGCGCGGACCAAATCATCAGCATGAACATCAGAGGCAACCACCCAAGAATTATCCTCCTGACCATAACCCTTCCACTTGACCAAATATTGGAGTTTCCATCTGGAAACACGAGAATCCAAGATCTTCTCCACAACATACTCCAATTCTCCCTCCACCAGCACCGGAGCAGGAGGCTCAAGCGAAGGAGCAACAGGTACCTCATACCTCCGCAACAACGACCGATGGAACACATTATGAATAGCAAACGATGCCGGGAGATCCAAACGAAACGACACAGGGTTAAGAATTTCCAAGATCCTATAAGGACCGATGAACCGAGGCTTGAACTTAGGAGAAGAGACCTTCATAGGAACAAAACGAGAAGACAACCACACCAAGTCCCCAACACGAAGTCGAGGACCCACGCGGCGACGGCGATTAGCAAACTGCTGAGCCTTCTCCTGGGACAACTTCAAATTGTCCACCACATGACTCCAAATCCGATGCAACCCATCCACCACCATGTCCACTCCAGGACAATCAGAAGGCTCCACCTGACCAGAGGAAAAACGAGGATGAAACCCCGAATTACAAAAGAAAGGAGAAACCAAGGTAGCAGAACTAGCCCGATTATTAAGGGCAAACTCGGCCAGCGGCAAAAAGGTACCCCAGTCATCCTGATCAGCAGAAACAAAACACCTCAAATAAGTTTCCAAGGTCTGATTAGTTCGCTCCGTCTGGCCATTCGTCTGAGGATGGAATGCAGACGAAAAGGACAAATCAATGCCCATCTTAGCACAGAACGTCCGCCAAAATCTAGACACAAACTGGGATCCCCTGTCAGAAACGATGTTCTCCGGAATCCCATGCAAACGAACCACGTTCTGGAAAAACAGAGGGACCAACTCAGAGGAGGAAGGCAACTTAGGCAAGGGTACAAGATGAACCATTTTAGAAAAGCGGTCACACACAACCCAGATGACGGACATTTTTTGAGAGACAGGGAGATCCGAAATAAAGTCCATGGAAATGTGCGTCCAAGGCCTCTTCGGGATAGGCAAAGGTGACAACAATCCACTGGCTCGAGAACAGCAAGGCTTAGCCCGAGCACAAACCTCACAAGACTGCACAAAAGAACGCACATCCCTCGACAAGGAAGGCCACCAAAAAGACCTGGCCACCAAGTCTCTAGTACCAAATATTCCAGGATGACCTGCCAACGCAGAAGAATGGACCTCGGAGATGACTCTACTGGTCCAACCATCCGGAACAAACAGTCTCTCAGGTGGACAACGATCAGGTTTACCCGCCTGAAACTCCTGCAAAGCACGTCGCAAGTCTGGGAAGACGGCCGACAAAATCACCCCATCCCTAAGGATACCAGTGGGCTCAGAATTTCCAGGGGAGTCAGGCACAAAACTCCTAACCAGGGATTCAAGCTTGAGGAGGCTAATTTGCATATTCCAGGTGCCTTCTGGGAAAAGCGAAGTCTCCCTAAGCTAGAAGATCGTTGGGTACAGCCGGGACCAGCTGCTTGGAATGCATCGCCAAACCAGGGATTCAAGCTAACCAGGGATTCAAGCTTGAGGAGGCTAATTTGCATATTCCAGGTGCCTTCTGGGAAAAGCGAAGTCTCCCTAAGCTAGAAGATCGTTGGGTACAGCCGGGACCAGCTGCTTGGAAAGCATCACCAAACCAGGGATTCAAGCTTGAGGAGGCTGATTTGCATATTCCAGGTGCCTTCTGGGAAAAGCGAAGTCTCCCTAAGCTAGAAGATCGTTGGGTACAGCCGGGACCAGCTGCTTGGAAAGCATCGCCAAACCAGGGATTCAAGCTTGAGGAGGCTAATTTGCATATTCCAGGTGCCTTCTGGGAAAAGCGAAGTCTCCCTAAGCTAGAAGATCGTTGGGTACAGCCGGGACCAGCTGCTTGGAAAGCATCGCCAAACCAGGGATTCAAGCTTGAGGAGGCTAATTTGCATATTCCAGGTGCCTTCTGGGAAAAGCGAAGTCTCCCTAAGCTAGAAGATCGTTGGGTACAGCCGGGACCAGCTGCTTGGAAAGCATTACCAAGCCTTACGGCGCGCGAATTTTTGCCTGTAGGATATTATTGCAAGAGAGCTTGGCTGAGTAGATTACACAAGAAGGAAAACACACAGCAAGTCAGCAGGATCTAGGAGCAACATGGCAGATGTGACAACCTACATGGTGAGCTGCAGCATGTGCTACATGTTCACAGACCGACCAGAAGAAGAATCAAATTTCACCTGTCAGAAGTGTAGACTAGTGGCCCTTTTAGAAGAAAAGGTGCGGGGTCTGGAAGAAAGAATAGCAACTTTGAAACTCATCAAAGAGAATGAAGACTTTCTAGACAGAACAGAAGCATCTCTACTGGTCACAGAAGGTGAAAAAAGTGTCAGAGAACCTCCAAAAGCAGATGAGTGGAAGCATGTGACCAAAAGAAGCAAGAAGACCATGGAGAAATCACCAACCACACAACTGAAGAACCGATATCAAATCTTTGTAGAGGATGAAGATGGCACACCTAAGGATGAAGCAATACCAGCAAGCAAAATAGAAAAGGGCACACAGCAACAAGTGACAGCAAAAAGTACAGCCAAGAAGCAACGAAGAGTGGTGGTGGTGGGAGACTCACTACTGAGAGGCACAAAAGCAGCCATCTGCAGACCGGACATAACTGCAAGAGAAGTATGCTGCCTTCCAGGTGCGATGATCAAGGATGTGACCGATAGGATACCAAAGCTCTTCAGCTCCAAGGACGTCCACCCATTTCTTCTGATACATGTTGGCACCAATGACACGGCAAGGAAAGACCTACCGACAATCTGCAAAGACTTTGAAGAGTTGGGGAAGAAAGTAAAGGAACTGGATGCACAGGTAGTTTTTTCTTCTATCCTTCCAGTAGACGGGCATGGCACCAGGAGATGGAACAGGATCCTTGATGCAAACAACTGGCTAAGACGATGGTGCAGACAACAAGGATTCGGATTCCTGGACCACGGTGTGACTTACTGGTACGATGGACTCCTCGCCAGAGATGGACTACACCTCAACAAACCTGGGAAACACACATTCGCCAGAAGACTCGCTACACTCATCAGGAGGGCGTTAAACTAGAAGAAGAGGGGACGGGAAGAAAAACATTAGACTCGAACAAAGAAGACCCAGGAAAACATACTCAGATGGGAGGTAAGAACATTTCTAAAACAATCCACAGCGAGGAGATTGGAACAAAACAAAATCCTCTAAACTGCATGCTCGCAAACGCCAGAAGCCTGACAAACAAGATGGAAGAACTAGAAGCAGAAATATCTACAGGTAACTTTGACATAGTGGGAATAACCGAGACATGGTTAGATGAAAGCTATGACTGGGCAGTTAACTTACAGGGTTACAGTCTGTTTAGAAAGGATCGTAAAAATCGGAGAGGAGGAGGGGTTTGTCTCTATGTAAAGTCTTGTCTAAAATCCACTTTAAGGGAGGATATTAGCGAAGGGAATGAGGATGTCGAGTCCATATGGGTTGAAATTCATGGAGGGAAAAATGGTAACAAAATTCTCATTGGGGTCTGTTACAAACCCCCAAATATAACAGAAACCATGGAAAGTCTACTTCTAAAGCAGATAGATGAAGCTGCAACCCATAATGAGGTCCTGGTTATGGGGGACTTTAACTACCCGGATATTAACTGGGAAAGTGAAACCTGTGAAACTCATAAAGGCAACAGGTTTCTGCTAATAACCAAGAAAAATTATCTTTCACAATTGGTGCAGAATCCAACCAGAGGAGCAGCACTTTTAGACCTAATACTATCTAATAGACCTGACAGAATAACAAATCTGCAGGTGGTTGGGCATCTAGGAAATAGCGACCACAATATTGTACAGTTTCACCTGTCTTTCACTAGGGGGACTTGTCAGGGAGTCACAAAAACACTGAACTTTAGGAAGGCAAAGTTTGACCAGCTTAGAGATGCCCTTAATCTGGTAGACTGGGACAATATCCTCAGAAATGAGAATACAGATAATAAATGGGAAATGTTTAAGAACATCCTAAATAGGCAGTGTAAGCGGTTTATACCTTGTGGGAATAAAAGGACTAGAAATAGGAAAAACCCAATGTGGCTAAACAAAGAAGTAAGACAGGCAATTAACAGTAAAAAGAAAGCATTTGCACTACTAAAGCAGGATGGCACCATTGAAGCTCTAAAAAACTATAGGGAGAAAAATACTTTATCTAAAAAACTAATTAAAGCTGCCAAAAAGGAAACAGAGAAGCACATTGCTAAGGAGAGTAAAACTAATCCCAAACTGTTCTTCAACTATATCAGTAGTAAAAGAATAAAAACTGAAAATGTAGGCCCCTTAAAAAATAGTGAGGAAAGAATGGTTGTAGATGACGAGGAAAAAGCTAACATATTAAACACCTTCTTCTCCACGGTATTCACGGTGGAAAATGAAATGCTAGGTGAAATCCCAAGAAACAATGAAAACCCTATATTAAGGGTCACCAATCTAACCCAAGAAGAGGTGCGAAATCGGCTAAATAAGATTAAAATAGATAAATCTCCGGGTCCGGATGGCATACACCCACGAGTACTAAGGGAACTAAGTAATGTAATAGATAAACCATTATTTCTTATTTTTAGGGACTCTATAGCGACAGGATCTGTTCCGCAGGACTGGCGCATAGCAAATGTGGTGCCAATATTCAAAAAGGGCTCTAAAAGTGAACCTGGAAATTATAGGCCAGTAAGTCTAACCTCTATTGTTGGTAAAATATTTGAAGGGTTTCTGAGGGATGTTATTCTGGATTATCTCAATGAGAATAACTGTTTAACTCCATATCAGCATGGGTTTATGAGAAATCGCTCCTGTCAAACCAATCTAATCAGTTTTTATGAAGAGGTAAGCTATAGGCTGGACCACGGTGAGTCATTGGACGTGGTATATCTCGATTTTTCCAAAGCGTTTGATACCGTGCCGCACAAGAGGTTGGTACACAAAATGAGAATGCTTGGTCTGGGGGAAAATGTGTGTAAATGGGTTAGTAACTGGCTTAGTGATAGAAAGCAGAGGGTGGTTATAAATGGTATAGTCTCTAACTGGGTCGCTGTGACCAGTGGGGTACCGCAGGGGTCAGTATTGGGACCTGTTCTCTTCAACATATTCATTAATGATCTGGTAGAAGGTTTACACAGTAAAATATCGATATTTGCAGATGATACAAAACTATGTAAAGCAGTTAATACAAGAGAAGATAGTATTCTGCTACAGATGGATCTGGATAAGTTGGAAACTTGGGCTGAAAGGTGGCAGATGAGGTTTAACAATGATAAATGTAAGGTTATACACATGGGAAGAAGGAATCAATATCACCATTACACACTGAATGGGAAACCACTGGGTAAATCTGACAGGGAGAAGGACTTGGGGATCCTAGTTAATGATAAACTTACCTGGAGCAGCCAGTGCCAGGCAGCAGCTGCCAAGGCAAACAGGATCATGGGGTGCATTAAAAGAGGTCTGGATACACATGATGAGAGCATTATACTGCCTCTGTACAAATCCCTAGTTAGACCGCACATGGAGTACTGTGTCCAGTTTTGGGCACCGGTGCTCAGGAAGGATATAATGGAACTAGAGAGAGTACAAAGGAGGGCAACAAAATTAATAAAGGGGATGGGAGAACTACAATACCCAGATAGATTAGCGAAATTAGGATTATTTAGTCTAGAAAAAAGACGACTGAGGGGCGATCTAATAACCATGTATAAGTATATAAGGGGACAATACAAATATCTCGCTGAGGATCTGTTTATACCAAGGAAGGTGACGGGCACAAGGGGGCATTCTTTGCGTTTGGGTGAGAGAAGGTTTTTCCACCAACATAGAAGAGGATTCTTTACTGTTAGGGCAGTGAGAATCTGGAATTGCTTGCCTGAGGAGGTGGTGATGGCGAACTCAGTCGAGGGGTTCAAGAGAGGCCTGGATGTCTTCCTGGAGCAGAACAATATTGTATCATACAATTATTAGGTTCTGTAGAAGGACGTAGATCTGGGGATTTATTATGATGGAATATAGGCTGAACTGGATGGACAAATGTCTTTTTTCGGCCTTACTAATTATGTTACTATGTTACTATGTAGAAAGAGCATCCGCCTTCACATTCTTTGAACCTGGCAGGTATGAAACCACAAAATTGAAACGAGAGAAAAACAGTGACCAACGAGCCTGTCTAGGATTCAGACGCCTGGCAGACTCAAGGTAAATCAGATTTTTGTGATCAGTCAAGACCACCACACGATGTCTAGCACCCTCCAGCCAATGACGCCTGTTGTGAATTCTGTGGCTGAATTCACTCCTGTGGTCACAAGTGGTACTGCAGCTTCTGAGCTTCCTTCCTCAGGTGTTCTGGTGAGCTCATTAGCTGCTTCGTTACTTAACTCCACCTGATGCTGCTATCCTTGCTCCTAGTCAATGTTCCAGTGTTGGATCTGAGCTTCTCCTGATTGTTCCTGTGACCTGCTGCTCTGTATAGCTAAGTGCTTTTTTGCTATTTTGTTGCCTTTTTTCTGTCCAGCTTGTCTTTTGTTTTGCTGGAAGCTCTGAGACGCAAAGGGTGTACCGCCGTGCCGTTAGTCCGGCACGGTGGGTCTTTTTTGCCCCCTTTGCGTGGGTTTTGCTTTAGGGTTTTTTGTAGACTGCAAAGTTCGCTTTACTGTCCTCGCTCTGTCTAAGAATATCGGGCCCCACTTTGCTGAATCTATTTCATCCCTATGTTTTGTCTTTTCATCTTACTCACAGTCATTATATGTGGGGGGCTGCCTTTTCCTTTGGGGTATTTCTCTGGGGGCAAGTCAGGCCTATTTTTCTATCTTCAGGCTAGCTAGTTTCTTAGGCTGTGCCGAGTTGCATAGGTAGTGGTTAGGCGCAATCCACAGCCACTTTTAGTTGTGTTTAGGATAGGATCAGGTGTGCAGTCTACAGAGTTTCCACGTCTCAGAGCTCGTTCTTTTGTTTTTGGGTATTTGTCAGATCACTGTGTGCGCTCTGATCGCTAGGCACACTGTGTCTCTGGATTGCCTTCATTACACCTTTCATTAGCAGACATAACAGTACTAGGAGCCAACTAATGATTCTCAATAGAGGGAAAGAAAAAGTTCTGACATCATTTTTTTTTTTTCTCTGCTCTGTGTTCACTTTTTTTTTTTTTTCCCCTAGACATTTGGGTGTTTCTGGACACAGGTGTGGACATGGATTTTCAGGGTCTGTGCTCTTCAATGGATAATCTCGTTATAAATGTACAAAAGATTCAAGATACTATTGATCAGAAATCTATGTTAGAACCAAGAATTCCTATTCCTGATTTGTTTTTTGGAGATAGAACTAAGTTTCCAAGTTTCAAAAATAATTGTAAGCTATTTCTGGCCTTGAAACCTCATTCTTCTGGTAATCCTATTCAACAGGTTTTGATTATTATTTCTTTTTTGCGCGGCGACCCTCAAGACTGGGCATTTTCTCTTGCGCCAGGAGACCCTGCATTGAGTAGTGTCGATGCGTTTTTCCTGGCACTCGGATTACTGTACGATGAGCCTAATTCAGTGGATCAGGCTGAGAAAAATTTGCTGGCTTTGTGCCAGGGTCAGGATGATATAGAAGTATATTGTCAGAAATTTAGGAAATGGTCAGTACTCACTCAGTGGAATGAATCTGCGCTGGCAGCTTTGTTCAGAAAGGGTCTCTCTGAGGCTCTTAAGGATGTCATGGTGGGATTTCCTATGCCTGCTGGTTTGAATGAGTCTTTGTCTTTAGCCATTCAGATCGGTAGACGCTTGCGCGAGCGTAAATCTGTGCACCATTTGGCGGTATTGCCTGAGGTTAAACCTGAGCCTATGCAGTGCGATAGGACTATGACCAGAGTGGAACGGCAGGAATACAGACGTCTGAATGGGCTATGTTTCTACTGTGGTGATTCCACTCATGCTATTTCTGATTGTCCTAAGCGCACTAAGCGGTCCGCTAGGTCTGCCGTCATTGGTACTGTACAGTCCAAATTCCTTCTGTCCATTACCTTGATATGCTCTTTGTCGTCGTTTTCTGTCATGGCGTTTGTGGATTCAGGCGCTGCCCTAAATCTGATGGATTTGGATTATGCTAAACGTTGTGGGTTTTTCTTGGAGCCTTTGCGGTGTCCTATTCCATTGAGAGGAATTGATGCTACACCTTTGGCCAAGAATAAACCTCAGTACTGGGCCCAGCTGACCATGTGCATGGCTCCTGCACATCAGGAAGTTATTCGCTTTCTGGTGTTGCATAATCTGCATGATGTGGTCGTGTTGGGGTTGCCATGGCTACAAACCCATAATCCAGTATTGGATTGGAATTCCATGTCGGTATCCAGCTGGGGTTGTCAGGGGGTACATGGTGATGTTCCATTTTTGTTGATTTCGTCATCCACCCCTTCTGAGGTCCCAGAGTTCTTGTCTGATTATCAGGATGTATTTGAAGAGCCCAAGTCCGATGCCCTACCTCCGCATAGGGATTGTGATTGTGCTATCAATTTGATTCCTGGTAGTAAATTCCCTAAAGGTCGATTATTTAATTTATCCGTGCCCGAACACGCCGCTATGTGCAGTTATGTGAAGGAATCCCTAGAGAAGGGACATATTCGCCCATCGTCATCACCACTGGGAGCAGGGTTCTTCTTTGTAGCTAAGAAGGATGGTTCGCTGAGACCGTGTATTGATTACCGCCTTCTTAATAAGATCACTGTTAAATTTCAGTATCCCTTGCCATTGTTATCTGACTTGTTTGCTCGGATTAAGGGGGCTAGTTGGTTCACTAAGATAGATCTTCGTGGTGCGTATAATCTGGTGAGAATCAGGCAAGGAGATGAATGGAAAACTGCATTCAATACGCCCGAGGGTCATTTTGAGTATCTAGTGATGCCGTTCGGACTTGTCAATGCTCCATCAGTGTTTCAATCCTTTATGCATGACATCTTCCGTGAGTACCTGGATAAATTCCTGATTGTTTACTTGGATGACATTTTGATCTTCTCAGATGATTGGGAGTCTCATGTGAAGCAGGTCAGAATTGTTTTTCAGGTCCTGCGTGCTAACTCTTTGTTTGTGAAGGGATCAAAGTGTCTCTTCGGTGTGCAGAAAGTTTCATTTTTGGGATTCATCTTTTCCCCTTCTACTATCGAGATGGATCCAGTTAAGGTCCAAGCCATCCAGGATTGGATTCAGCCGACATCTCTGAAAAGTCTGCAAAAGTTCCTGGGCTTTGCTAATTTTTATCGTCGCTTCATCTGTAATTTTTCTAGCATTGCCAAACCATTGACCGATTTGACCAAGAAGGGTGCTGATTTGGTCAATTGGTCTTCTGCTGCTGTGGAAGCTTTTCAGGAGTTGAAGCGTCGTTTTTGTTCTGCCCCTGTGTTGTGTCAGCCAGATGTTTCTCTTCCGTTCCAGGTCGAGGTTGATGCTTCTGAGATTGGAGCAGGGGCGGTTTTGTCACAGAGAGGTTCTGATTGCTCAGTGATGAAACCATGTGCTTTCTTTTCCAGGAAGTTTTCGCCCGCTGAGCGTAATTATGATGTGGGCAACCGAGAGTTGCTGGCCATGAAGTGGGCATTCGAGGAGTGGCGTCATTGGCTTGAAGGAGCTAAGCATCGCGTGGTGGTATTGACTGATCATAAGAACTTGACTTATCTCGAGTCTGCCAAGCGCTTGAATCCTAGACAGGCCCGTTGGTCGTTATTTTTTGCCCGCTTCGACTTTGTGATTTCGTACCTTCCGGGCTTTAAAAATGTGAAGGCGGATGCTCTGTCTAGGAGTTTTGTGCCCGACTCTCCGGGTTTATCTGAGCCAGCGGGTATCCTCAAGGAAGGAGTCATTGTGTCTGCCATCTCCCCTGATTTGCGGCGGGTGCTGCAAAAATTTCAGGCGAATAAACCTGATCGTTGTCCAGCGGAGAAACTGTTCGTCCCTGATAGGTGGACTAATAAACTTATCTCTGAACTTCATTGTTCGGTGTTGGCTAGTCATCCTGGAATCTTTGGTACCAGAGAGTTAGTGGCTAGATCCTTCTGGTGGCCATCTCTGTCACGGGATGTACGTACTTTTGTGCAGTCCTGTGGAATTTGTGCTAGGGCTAAGCCCTCCTGTTCTCGTGCCAGTGGGTTGCTTTTGCCCTTGCCGGTCCCAAAGAGGCCTTGGACACATATTTCGATGGATTTCATTTCTGACCTTCCCGTTTCTCAAAAGATGTCAGTCATTTGGGTGGTCTGTGATCGCTTTTCTAAAATGGTCCATCTGGTGCCCTTGGCTAAATTGCCTTCCTCCTCTGATTTGGTACCTTTGTTCTTTCAGCATGTGGTTCGGTTGCATGGCATTCCTGAGAATATTGTTTCTGACAGAGGTTCCCAGTTTGTTTCAAGGTTCTGGCGAGCCTTTTGTGGTAGGATGGGCATTGACCTATCCTTTTCCTCGGCTTTCCATCCTCAGACTAATGGCCAGACCGAACGAACCAATCAGACCTTGGAAACATATCTGAGATGTTTTGTTTCTGCAGACCAGGATGATTGGGTGTCCTTTTTGCCGTTGGCTGAGTTCGCCCTTAATAATCGGGCCAGCTCGGCTACCTTGGTTTCTCCATTTTTCTGCAATTCTGGGTTCCATCCTCGTTTCTCTTCAGGACAGGTTGAGTCTTCGGACTGTCCTGGTGTGGATTCTGTGGTGGACAGGTTGCAGCAGATCTGGACTCAGGTAGTGGACTATTTGACCTTGTCCCAGGAGAAGGCTCAACTTTTCGCTAATCGCAGACGCCGTGTGGGTCCCCGACTTCATGTTGGGGATCTGGTTTGGTTATCTTCTCGTCATATTCCTATGAAGGTTTCCTCTCCTAAATTTAAACCTCGTTTTATTGGTCCGTATAGGATTTCTGAGGTTCTCAATCCTGTGTCTTTTCGTCTGACCCTCCCAGACTCCTTTTCCATACATAATGTATTCCATAGGTCATTGTTGCGGAGATACGTGGCACCTATGGTTCCATCTGTTGAGCCTCCTGCCCCGGTTTTGGTGGAGGGGGAATTGGAGTATATTGTGGAGAAGATTTTGGATTCTCGTGTTTCTAGACGGAAACTCCAGTATCTGGTTAAATGGAAGGGTTATGCTCAGGAAGATAATTCCTGGGTTTTTGCCTCTGATGTTCATGCTCCCGATCTTGTTCGTGCCTTTCATGCGGCTCATCCTGGTAGGCCTGGGGGCTCTGGTGAGGGTTCGGTGACCCCTCCTCAAGGGGGGGGTACTGTTGTGAATTCTGTGGCTGAATTCACTCCTGTGGTCACAAGTGGTACTGCAGCTTCTGAGCTTCCTTCCTCAGGTGTTCTGGTGAGCTCATTAGCTGCTTCGTTACTTAACTCCACCTGATGCTGCTATCCTTGCTCCTAGTCAATGTTCCAGTGTTGGATCTGAGCTTCTCCTGATTGTTCCTGTGACCTGCTGCTCTGTATAGCTAAGTGCTTTTTTGCTATTTTGTTGCATTTTTTCTGTCCAGCTTGTCTTTTGTTTTGCTGGAAGCTCTGAGACGCAAAGGGTGTACCGCCGTGCCGTTAGTCCGGCACGGTGGGTCTTTTTTGCCCCCTTTGCGTGGGTTTTGCTTTAGGGTTTTTTGTAGACTGCAAAGTTCGCTTTACTGTCCTCGCTCTGTCTAAGAATATCGGGCCCCACTTTGCTGAATCTATTTCATCCCTACGTTTTGTCTTTTCATCTTACTCACAGTCATTATATGTGGGGGGCTGCCTTTTCCTTTGGGGTATTTCTCTGGGGGCAAGTCAGGCCTATTTTTCTATCTTCAGGCTAGCTAGTTTCTTAGGCTGTGCCGAGTTGCATAGGTAGTGGTTAGGCGCAATCCACAGCCACTTTTAGTTGTGTTTAGGATAGGATCAGGTGTGCAGTCTACAGAGTTTCCACGTCTCAGAGCTCGTTCTTTTGTTTTTGGGTATTTGTCAGATCACTGTGTGCGCTCTGATCGCTAGGCACACTGTGTCTCTGGATTGCCTTCATTACACCTTTCATTAGCAGACATAACAGACGCCACTCCTCAAATGCCCACTTCATGGCCAAAAGTTCCTGATTACCCACATCATAATTCCGCTCAGCGGGCAAAAATTTTCTAGAAAAGAACGCACATGGCTTCATCACCGAGCAATCGGAGCTTCTCTGTGACAAAACCGCCCCCGCTCCAATCTCGGAAGCATCAACCTCAACTTGGAAAGGAAGCGAAACATCAGGCTGACGCAACACAGGAGCAGAAGAAAACCAGCGTTTAAGTTCCTGAAAGGCCTCCACAGCCGCAGGAGACCAATCAGCAACATCAGCAGTCTTCTTAGTCAAATCCGTCAAAGGCTTAACAACACTAGAAAAATTAGTTATAAAACGACGATAGAAATTAGCAAAGCCCAAGAACTTCTGCAGACTCTTAAGAGATGCAGGCTGCGTCCAGTCACAAATAGCCCGAACCTTGACGGGATCCATCTCAATAGTAGAAGGGGAAAAAATATACCCCAAGAAAGAAATCTTCTGGACTCCAAAGAGACACTTTGAGCCCTTTACAAACAAGGAATTAGCCCACAGGACCTGAAACACCTTCCTGACCTGCTGAACATGAGACTCCCAGTCATCAGAAAAAAACAAAATATCATCCAAATACACAATCATAAATTTATCCAGATATTCACGGAAAATATCGTGCATAAAGGACTGGAAGACTGAAGGAGCATTAGAAAGTCCGAAAGGCATTACCAAATACTCAAAATGGCCCTCGGGCGTATTAAATGCGGTTTTCCACTCATCACCTTGCTTTATTCGTATAAGATTATACGCACCCCGAAGATCAATCTTAGTGAACCATTTAGCCCCCTTAATGCGAGCAAACAAATCGGTCAACAAAGGCAAAGGATACTGATATTTCACGGTAATCTTATTCAAAAGACGATAATCTATACAAGGCCTCAAGGACCCATCTTTTTTGGCCACGAAAAAAAAACCTGCTCCCAAAGGGGACGAAGATGGACGGATATGTCCCTTTTCCAAGGACTCCTTAACATAATCCCGCATAGCAGTATGCTCTGGCACTGACAGATTGAACAAACGACCTTTAGGAAATTTACTACTAGGAATTAAATCTATAGCACAATCGCAATCCCTGTGAGGAGGAAGCGAACTGAGCTTAGGCTCCTCAAAAACATCCCGATAATCAGACAAAAATACAGGAAGCTCAGAAGGAGTAGATGAAGCGATAGAAATCGGAGGTGCATCATCATGAACCCCCTGACATCCCCAGCTTAACACAGACATTGTTTTCCAGTCAAGGACTGGATTATGAGTTTGTAACCATGGCAGACCAAGTACTAGAACATCATGTAAATTATACAATACCAGGAAGCGAATCACCTCCTGATGAACGGGAGTCATACGCATGGTCACTTGTGTCCAGTACTGAGGTTTATTCATAGCCAAAGGTGTAGAGTCAATTCCCTTCAAAGGAATAGGGACTTCCAGAGGCTCAAGACTAAACCCACATCGCTTGGCAAATGACCAATCCATAAGACTCAGGGCAGCGCCTGAATCTACATAGGCATCGACGGAAATGGATGATAATGAGCAAATCAGAGTCACAGACAGAATGAACTTAGACTGTAACGTACTAATGGCAACAGACTTATCAACCTTTTTTGTGCGTTTAGAGCATGCTGATATAACATGAGCTGAATCACCACAATAAAAGCACAACCCATTTTTCCGCCTATAGTTTTGCCGTTCACTTCTAGACTGAACTCTATCACATTGCATTGTCTCAAGTGCCTGTTCAGAAGACACCGCCAAATGGTGCACAGGTTTGCGCTCCCGTAAACGCCGATCAATCTGAATAGCCATAGTCACAGACTCATTCAGACCCGTAGGCGCAGGGAACCCCACCATAACATCTTTAATGACCTCAGAAAGGCCATCTCTGAAC
Organism: Ranitomeya imitator; assembly: GCF_032444005.1. Lineage (NCBI taxonomy): Eukaryota > Metazoa > Chordata > Amphibia > Anura > Dendrobatidae > Ranitomeya > Ranitomeya imitator. Next base: position 787,271,526 of record NC_091283.1, read on the forward strand.
TTTGCAGCCAGGGCGCACTCATTCCACTGAGTAAGCACTGACCATTTCCGAAATTTTTGACAATATATTTCTGCTTCATCTTGCCCCTGAGAGAGAGCTAATAAAGCTTTTTCAGCCTGAATCTCCTGGTTAGGTTCCTCATAGAGCAAACCCAATGCCAGAAAAAACGCATCCACATTAAGCAACGCAGGATTCCCTGGTGCCAATGCAAATGCCCAATTTTGAGGGTCACCCCGCAGGAAAGATATAATAATCTTAACCTGCTGAGCAGGGTCTCCAGAAGAGCGAGATTTCAAAGAAAGGAACAGCTTGCAATTGTTCCTAAAATTCAGAAAACTAGATCTATCTCCAGCAAAGAACTCTGGAATAGGAATTCTAGGTTCAGACATAGGAGCATGTACAACAAAATCTTGTATATTTTGAACCTTAGCAGCAAGATTTTTCAAGCTGGAAGCTAAATTCTGGACGTCCATGATAAACAGCTAAGGTCAGAGCCATTCAAGGATTAAGAGGAGGAGAAAAAAAAAAAAAAAATCAGCCAGGTTGCAATTAAGGCTAGGCAATAACCTCAGAGGAGAGGAAAAAAAAAACAAAAAACTTCCTCAGACTACTTTTCCTCCTACTTCAGCCCAAACATTTTTTGGGCCGGCTATACTGTCATGATTCCAATGGCAGGGAATCACAAATGGACAAGCACCAACGAGCTCTAGGGTGATGGAACCTGAGCTGACCGCGACCCTAAACCTGAACACACAAATAACAATAGCCGGGGAACGTGCCTACGTTGATCCTAGACGTCTCGCACCAGCCGAAGATCTAACTTCCCCTATTAGAAGAAACACAGACCTCTCTTGCCTCCAGAGAAATACCCCACAGAAATAGCAGCCCCCCACATATAATGACGGTGAAATGAGAGGAAGGCACATACACAGTATGAAAACAGATTCAGCAAAATGAGGCCCGCTAAAACTAGATAGCAGAGGATACAAAAGTAAACTGCGCGGTCAGCAAAAAACCCTTCAAAAAACCATCCTGTAATTACTTGAACTCATGTTCCAACTCATGGAACATGAGGAGCAATTACAGCCCACTAGAGCAACCAGCAGCAAAGAAACAATTACATGCAAGCTGGACAAGACAAAAATAAAGCAAAACGAGGAACAAGAAAATCAAAAACTTAGCTTGTCCTGAAGATTACTGAAGCCAGAAGCTGAGGTAACAAAACACTCTGATAACCTTGATAGCCGGCGGGGAAATGACAAGAAAGCCCGGTTAAATAGGAAACTCCCAAATCCTAATAGAACAGGTGGACACCAGAGACAGCAGAACACAAATCACCTAGTACCATCAGTAACCACCAGAGGGAGCCCAAAAACAGAACTCACAACAGACAGATTAATAAACTAAGGTCCCACATCATAACTGGAGAGCAAATCACCAGTATTGATGGATTGGGGCCTTAGGTTATCATTTTCATAGGGGTTCAATTAGTTTAAAACATGTTTTGGGGATTTAATAGTCCAATGTTTTATATTTTTACGGGTGTCATGCTTTTAGGTAGATTGTAGAACCATGCTGAATTAGTCATGGCTCTATTCAGTAACTAAGAGATAGTAAAATAAATTATTTTACTCCCCAGGAGACTTTCTTCTAGCAGCTGCTGCTGCACAAAACATTTCAGAAGTCATTAAAGTTACCACTGCTTTGTCTCTGCCTGAAAAATATTTAGAATTGAGAGTCCTCAGTCTCTGCCTGTGAAGGTTTTCACTGAGGATATAAAGCACAAACTTAGGCAAACTAATATACAAATAAAGGCCCCTTGCACACAGCACCAGATTGTGTCATAAGTAGCGCAATGTATATATTGTTGTATTCTTTACTAGAGCACAGCAAAGAACACTTTTTCAATGCACTATGCAACTGAACTGTTTTATTACTCATAGATTCAATAGAAGTCCATGAGAAAATATCTCCATATGCTTTTGTAAAAATCAGTAGCAAAACTGAAATGCAAATGTTTTGCTTATTTTAAATTATTATAGTATATTTCTTATAATTGTTTTATTAAACTAATTAAATAACATAAAGAATTCAAAATGTTTTAACATTTTATTAGTTTACTTAGACATGTACAGTTGTGTGGAAACGTATTTGCCCCCTTTCTGATTTCCTATTCTTTTGCATGTTTGTCACACTTAAATGTTTTAGATCACCAACTAATTTAAAAATAACACAAGTAATCACAAAATGCAGTTTTTAAATGAAGGTCTTTATTATTAAGGGGAAAAGAAATAAAAACCTAAAGGGCCATGTGTGAAAAACTGATTGCCAACTACCAAAGCCTAATACCTGGTTGGGCCACCTTTAGCAGCATTAACTGTAATCAAGTGTTTGCAATAACTGGCACTGAGTATTTTACAACGCTGTGGATGAATTTTGGCCCACTCACTTTTGCAGAATTGTTGTAATTCAGTCACATTGGAGGGTTTAAGAGCATAAACCACATTTTAAGATCCTGCCACAGCATCTCAATCGAATTATAGTCAGGACATTGACTGGAATACTCCATACTTAAATTTGTTTTTCTTTTTTTTTGTAAATTCTTTATTTATGGTAAGAACTGAAAACATTACAAACATTTTATAGTTGCGTAATTAAACCATGTCTGTTTCAGTGAAAGCAGTGAACAAACATAAACTAACATTGTTAGGGAAGGGTAAAAGGAGTGGAAAAGGGGGGGGGAGGTAGGTCAGGGCAGGAAGGCAGAAGAATAAAGTCGAGGAGGGGGGAAGAAAAGGGAAGTGACAAAAGAAATACAGAACATTTCAAGTACACATGTGGACATCTCTCTAAAGTAAACAATACAGTAGCAGGTAATTCGTGACCTGAAACATTTAAGTGTGAAAAACATTCAAACGAATAGGAAATCAGGAAGGGGAAAACACTTTTTCACACAACAGTATTTAATAAGTAACATTAAACAGTGGATGGCTGGGTCGAAGGTCGTGTGTCACATCAAGTTGATGTATGTGGCTGTAATATTGGTTTATAATGTGAGAGTCTTGGGCAACCAAATCCATGCCTCTAATGCAAGCCAGTGACAGCACAATGTGTGCAAATACCATACATTGTGTGCAGCAGCCACGGGGCACAGAATATCAAGATACAAATTACCACACAGACGCTGTGTGCTGAGTACACTACTGTCTACTAGTTGTGTCCCTCTCTGTTTCACATGATGTACTGTATACCTCAATGTAACATAGTTACATAGTTATTAAGGTTGAAAGAAGACTTTAAGTCCATCTAGGTCAACCCATAGACTAACCTAACATGCCCTAACATGTTGATCCAGAGGAAGGCAAAAAAAACCCATGTGGCAAAGAGTAAGCTCCACTTTGGGGAAAAAAATTCCTTCCTGACTCCACTTACGGCAATCGGACTAGTTCCCTGGATCAACGCCCTATCAAGGAATCTAATATATATACCCTGTAACATTATACTTTTCAAGAAAGGTATCCAGTCCCCTCTTAAATTTAAGTAATGAATCACTCATTACAACATCATATGGCAGTGAGTTCCATAGTCTCACTGTTTTTACAGTAAAGAACCCTCGTCTGTTATTATGTCTAAACCTTCTTTCCTCCAGACGTAGAGGATGCCCCCTTGTCCCTGTCTCAGGTCTATGGTCATCAGAAAGATCTTTGTACTGTCCCCTCATATATTTATACATTAACATAAGATCACCCCTTAGTCTTCATTTTTCCAAACTAAATAGCCCCAAGTGTAATAACCTATCTTGGTATTGCAGACCCCAAAGTCCTCTAATAACCTTGGTTGCTCTTCTCTGCACCCGCTCCAGTTCAGCTATGTCTTTCTTATACACGGGAGACCTGAACTGTACACAGTATTCTAAGTGTGGTCGAACTAGTGACTTGTATAGAGGTAAAATTATGTGCTCCTCATGAGCATCTATGCCTCTTTTAATGCATCCCATTATTTTATTTGCCTTAGTAGCAGCTGCCTGACACTGGCCACTGAATATGAGTTTGTCATCCACCCATACACCCAGGTCTTTTTCATTGACGGTTTTGCCCAGAGTTTGAGAATTAAGCACATAGTTATACATCTTATTACTTCTACCCAAGTGCATGACCTTACATTTATCCCCATTAAAGCTCATTTGCCATTTTTCAGCCCAAGCTTCTAGTTTACATAAATCATCCTGTAATATAAAATTGTCCTCCTCTGTATTGATTACCCTGCAGAGTTTAGTGTCATCTGCAAATATTGAAATTCTGCTCTGAATGCCCCCTACAAGGTCATTAATAAATAGCTCTCAAGGTGGAAAATGACAACAGAAACCACTCGAGCTGTGGTATCAACTCCCACTTCAGTGGCAAGTCTTCCATCCTCTAGTGTGAATCTCATTGTATCTTATATCTAATAATATGTGTGAATGTATATGTGTAAAAGCAGGGGCATAACAATTGAGGTTGCACAGGGCCATACCTGTTATGGACTGACCTGGCTGGAGTAGTGAAATTGCAACCACTAGGCTGCAATGGGCAGCCAAGGAGTCGATACACAGGAACAGCAATGTAGTTTGAAGGAATAAGCAGGAATCGTAGTCAAGGAAGCCAAAGGTCGTTTACCAGGAGTGGAAGTGTTATTTGGAGAAATAAGCATGAATCGTAGTAAAGGAAGCGAGAGGTTGTTTACCAGGAGCAGCAGCATCATTTGAAGGAATAGCAGGTGGAAGGAAGCTTCATTAAAGGCAGGTATCTCAATAATCATGCAAGCAACTGATAGCAAGGCCAGGTTGCTCAGGATGGTAACCAACAGGAAACTCAGGGAGGAGACATCAGCCACAACACAAGTTGAAGTATTTGGATAAGCACGGAACTGTCCAGTGAGCTGAATAGCTCAGAAGGAAGAGCTGCCGACTGGTGCAAAGGAGCTGCTAGGTTTGAATCCTGCCAGTACCCCGCTGGAAGGGGGCACACCAATGATAATTTAACCTAGATGCCTTCTTCTGGGCACATTTAGATGCTTTCTGCACTATACTGCATATTGCCGGAAAACAGAGGCTGTCAGGAAATGTCAGCTTGCCAGTAACACACGGCGCACGGCATTGATGTCATGTGCTGCTCATAGCTACACTCCAAAGTCAGCTTCCGTCTCTTGCACATGGTGCGGGAGTGAGCAAAGGTGAGAATAATCATTTGTTTCTTTTTAAAATGTTCTGGAGTAGAACGGAAGGGGACCAGCATGGGAGACATTATACCAGCATTAGGGACATTATTACAGCATGAGAGACATTATACCAGTATGGGGACATTATGCCAGGATGGGGGACATTATACCAGAATAGGGACATTACACCAGGATGGGGGACATTATACCAGAACGGAGACATTATACCAGGATGGGGTATATTATACCAGGATGGGTTGCATTATACCAGAATGGCAAACATTATACCAGGATGGAGACATTATATCAGGGTGGGGAAAGTATACCAGGATTGGGGACATTATACGTGCCAGAAAGGGACTCAGGATAAGGGGGAAATATTATAGCACGGGGCTCAGGATGGGGAGACTATTACAAGAAGGAGCAATTATGGCGAACATTATTACTTGGGGGCTAACACGTATGTCTTTGTTGATGTAGAATGCTACGAGGGCCCATACAGATGATCAATATGTGTGTGGGGGCCCATTGAACTCTATTTATGCCACTGTGTAAAAGCATGCCTATCAGTGTATTTATTAACCCGTCTATATTTATTAACCTGTGTAAATGTAAAAGTGTGCTTTTGTATGTGTTTATTAAAGTATGAAAGAAAGAAGCACCTGACTCTAAATTCCATAATTTACTATTCAACAAGCAGAATTTGAAACAAAGTGTGAAAATTAATCTCTGTGTGAAGTCTAGACTAAGCAGTTGTTCCTTTATACTATGTACAGTAATAACTGGACACATTGGGCCAATCAGTTTGCAGTCACTCCATTCATCATACAATAGATGTGCTGTCATTACAAACAAGCCAATTGCTTTATAAATGTATTTAAAGAACAGTCTCTTTCCTTTTATGTATTTTGTTCACTTAAGCATCAGGCGTTACTCCATCTTAATCAGGCTTAAAAGACGTGTGAAGCCATTTTCCTTGTTTTACAGCAATACCCCTCTGTAATTTTTTATATGTATTGTTATTTATATACACTTACATCGTTCAAATTTCTCTTCATTGACAGAATACATATTATGGTGCAGCTGTACTACAGGGATGTTATTGAAAAAACTATTTTTCTCTGAAAGCATGATTTGAAAGAAAGCATTGAAATGAAAAGCATTTTTCATGTCTTTATCTTACTTGTGTCATTGCATACCGTTTGTGTCTGTCACATCTAATTTAAAGTTGAAGTTTCATTATATAGGTCTCAGCATACTGAGTTCCCTTAAAGGGAATCTGTCAGCAGGATTGTGCTCAGTAACCTACAGACAGTGTCAGGTTGGCGCTGTTATACTGATTACAATGATACCTTGGTTGATGAAATCCGTCTTGTGGTTGTTGTTTAATCTTTATTTTCAGTTTTCAGTTAATGAAATTAATGGAAAGATGAAGGGATATGGATAGGGGTCAGCATGAAATCGAGGCACAAAATAGAGTGGAGTAAGCATAGTGGGGGACAATGTGGAGATATAGAAAGTATAATGGAAAATTACTGTGAGGACAGCCATACTATAGGCCACGAGTTTATAAGGGTGGATAGTGTGGCGGTTGTAGCTGATACTGATAGAAAGTGTTGAAGGTATATACCAAGGGAGGCTTACTTAGGCTCATAGTATGGACAGATATTTTTATGCAGATGCCGTTTTAATGACACTCTTATTTTTAAGGACACTGTGTCAGGATGTGCTGCAAAAGACCGAAGAGAACAGAGAACAGCTATAGATTGGAATAGTCAACATGTCATCTAGACAAGATGGAGATGAAAAGAAAGATGACGCCAAAGAAGATATAATCTATAAGGTCCCTGGATGTAAATGTTTATTTGTGATACTGACTAATTCTGTTAGTAACAACTGCCAGTATCTCTTTGCCTTTGTTAAGGACATACTGGGAGTTGTACTGTAGGTTCATGCAATATAATTGTTTATGGGGCTGACTTGACATTACAATGGATCATTGTACTAAGCTTGATTCTTGTATTCAAGTACTATTGGTTCTAGTCACATATTCATGTACTTATGGTGGTTCTAGTGATGTATTCATGTACTGATGGAGTTTCTGGTGATGTATTAATTTATTGTTGGTGGTTCTGGTGACATAAGGTTGGTCAATAAAGAAGAAAATACAGGAACATTGAGCAGAGGGCAAACACTTACCACTTGAGCTAAATTACAACTGGCAAGGTCTGATAATAGCCAAACAGCTAAATAGCCAGTTAATCACCCAGAAAGGGTGACATCTGGAAAATCCTGCAGGCCCAGCCAGATTGGCAGCTGGGCTGTCAATCACAATACCGACAGCCCAGCACACCCCTGCTTCAGACTAGACTATTGGGCTGTCACTCACAATACTGACAGTTCAGCATGGTCCTATTCTATAGAACGGCTGTCACGAGGGTGTCACGTCACCCCTGCGAGAAGTGGAGTTAGACGGTCATGTCGGGTAATGAATTGCAACATAGTCCCTGTTCTGATTTAATTTATTCCTCCAGTTAGAATTTGTGTAGTTTGTGACTATCCGCCATCTTCTTGTGGTGTTCTGGCTGCTGGTCTTTTTCCTCTGGTGCTGGGTTGGTCTTGGGTCAGGTGTTTGTATCGCTCTTTATTAACATTAACCAGCACTTGCCTCCCAGTCCTTGCTGGCCAAGAGTGTTAATCTGCTTGAGTTCTGGGACCTCTGGTTCTGCTAGTCTAGTTTTTTCAGTTGGTTTCTGCAACCTTCTCTGTGCCGTTTATTAGGAGGTGACCCGTTTTTGTACCCAGTCCTTATATTTTTCAGTGATCCCCTTCCCTCTATCTATAGGTCTTCGCTTGAGATAAACCTAGGATCGTCGGTGGGTCTATTCGCTAGGAATGGGTTGCCCACTCCATCGTAGGGTATCAGCCTAGTCATAGTGCAGCGGGATCAGTGGAAGACAGCCTTTAACACTCTTGAAGGGAAAATCTTGTAATGCCCTTTAGATTGATTAATGCTCGCACTGTTTTCCAACATTTTGTTAATAACATTTTTCGTCAGCTTGTGGGTAGATTTGTAGTGGTGTATCTTGACGATATTTTAATATACTCACCTGATCTCAAGTCACATCAGGTACACATCTGGCAGATGTTACAGGTTTTGCAGGATAATAAACCTTTCTCATCGTTTTTGGTAGCCAAGGTTGCATCAGGATGTAGTCGATTTTGTGTCTTCCTCTAATGTCTGTCCGCATTCTAAGACCCCACATACTCGTCCGTCTGGGGCTATTCTACCACCAACTATACCTGACCAGCTATAGACACATCTATCCATGGATTTTATTACAGATCTTCCTTCCTCCTGTGGTAAGAATGTTATCTTAGTTGTGGTAGATAGGTTCAGTAAAATGGCAAACTTCATTGCTTTACCTGCTTTCCCTAATGCTAAGACCCTGGCTCAGGTCTTTGTCAAAGAGATCGTGAAGCTTTACAGTGTTCCCTTCAATGTGGTGTCAGATCGGGGGACCCTGTTGGTATCTAAATTCTGGAGGGCATTTTGCTCTCTCCTAGGGATTCATCTATCCTTTTCTTCAGCGTTTCTTCCTCAAACTAATGGTCAGACTGAACATCTAAACCAAAGTCTGGATACATACTTCAGGTGTTTTGTGTCAGATAACCGGGGGGATTGGTCATCATTTCTACCATTAGCTGAGTTTGCCTGTAACAATAGTTGCAGTGAATCCAGTGGTAAGTCTTCATTTTTGTGTGCATATGGCTTCCATCCTCAGTTCTGTACCTTAAGTAAGTAGTTCCTGGAGAGGAACTATTCTCTTCATCACTCTCATCTGTGTGGCAAGGGGTTCAGAGCACATTAAAGATTATGGGGACAGATACAATGCAAGGCTAATAAAAAATGGTTCTTAGGTCGAGACCTGGATGTGAATGATTTAGCATGACTGTCTGCCAGAAATATTAAACTGAAAATTCCTTCCTGGAAATTAAGTCCTAGGTTCATTGGTCTTTACAAGGTGGTCATCGTAATTTATTGCTTAAGGAATATGTAGTGCTTGTGGAGCAGTGACCCATGCCACTGCTGCCACCAATTATTGTTATTGTTGATGGTAATTTGGTGTTTCAGGTGGCAGGAATCCCGGATTCTCATATGTTTCACCACTCTTCACAATACTTGGTGCACTGGAAGGGTTATTGTCCTCAGGAGAGGATGCGGGTGCAGACATATGAGGTTAATGCCAGTAAGTTAATTTTGCCATTCCATGCTACTAATTTGGATAAACATGGTCCCGAGGGTCACAAGGGTGTTATGACCTGGTGGTCAGGACAATAACGGACCTGGTGGTTAAGAGCACACGGAATGACCTGATAGTTACTGATAATAAGGACGAGCTCTGGGACGTGGGAACTCTGCTGACCGCAATCCCTAAACCTATCAAACACACTAGAAATAGCCGTGGATTGTGCCTAACGCTCCCTATGCAACTAACTAACGCTCTGAATGGCCAAGGACATAGACTCATTCAGACCAGCAGGCATGGGAAACCCCACCATGACATCCTTAAGGGCTTCAGAGAGACCCTTTCTGAAGATTGCTGCCAGGGCACATTCATTCCACTGAGTGAGCACAGACCACTTTCTAAACTTCTGACAATATATCTCCGCTTTATCCTGACCCTGACACAGAGCCAGCAAGATTTTCTCTGCCTGATCCACTGAATTAGGTTCGTCATAAAGCAATCCAAGCGCCAGGAAAAACGCATCAACATCACGCAATGCCGGATCTCCTGGCACAAGGGAAAATGCCCAGTCTTGAGGGTCACCACGTAACAAAGAAATAATGATCTTTACTTGTTGAACAGGGTCACCTGAGGAGCGAGGTTTCAAGGCAAGAAACAATTTACAATTATTTTTGAAATTCAAGAACTTAGATCTATCACCAAAAAACAAATCAGGAATTGGAATCCTAGGCTCTGACATCGGATTCTGAACCACAAAATCTTGAATGTTTTGTATCCTTGTAGTGAGATTATCCATCCAAGAGGACAGACCTTGAATGTCCATGTTTACACCAGTGTCCTGAACCACCCAGAGGTAAAGGGGAAAATAGAGACAAAACACACTGCAAAGAAAAAAAAATGGTCTCAGAACTTTTCTTATCCCTCTATTGAGATGCATTAGTACTTTGGGCCACCTGTACTGTTATGACCTGGTGGTCAGGACAATAATGGACCTGGTGGTTAAGAGCACACGGAATGACCTGATAGTTACTGATAATAAGGACGAGGTCTGGGATGTGGGAACTCTGCTGACCGCAATCCCTAAACCTATCAAACACACTAGAAATAGCTGTGGATTGCGCCTAACGCTCCCTATGCAACTCGGCACAGCCTAAGAAACTAGCTAGCCCTGAAGATAGAAAAATAAAGCCTACCTTGCCTCAGAGAAATTCCCCAAAGGAAAAGGCAGCCCCCCACATATAATGACGGTGAGTAAAGATGAAAATACAAACACAGAGATGAAATAGATTTAGCTAAGTGAGGCCCGACTTACTGAACAGACCGAGGATAGGAAAGGTTACTTTGCGGTCAGCACAAAAACCTACAAAAAGACCACGCAGAGGGCGCAAAAAGACCCTCCGCACCGACTCACGGTGCGGAGGCGCTCCCTCTGCGTCCCAGAGCTTCCAGCAAGCAAGACAACAAATTAAATAGCAAGCTGGACAGAAAAATAGCAAACCCAAGAAATACAAGCTGGAACTTAGCTTCTGATGGGAAGACAGGTCACAAGAACGATCCAGGAGAGAACTAGACCAATACTGGAACATTGACAGGTGGCATGGAGCAAAGATCTAAGTGGAGTTAAATAGAACAGCAGCTAACGAATTAACCTCGTCACCTGTGAAACTCAGAAACACCCACCAGAGGAAGTCCATGGACAGAACCAGCTGAAGTACCATACATGACCACAGGAGGGAGCCCGACAACAGAATTCACAACACAAGGGTGTCACGTCCCTTGGAATTAGATGGTCTTGCCTGGCAATGAATTGCAGGTCTACTTTAGGGATGGTGTGATTTGTGTTCCATATTAAATGGATTTACTTTCTTCTGGTGCTGAAGAGGTTAATGACCCTTTGTATGCTGGTCAGAAACATGTAGCTCCATTTCACCTGCTTCTGATCTGGTCGTTACCTCTTCCTACATAAACTGGTCAGACCTTCTTGTCCCTGCTGGTGAAAGATTCATCTTCCTGTGCTGTGTACTAAAGCTAAGTGTGTGTTTATCTCCTGGTCCCTGTTCCCATTTAGTTTATTTCTCCCTGCTCTTATCCTATTGTTTCTTAGTGCTTTTGTATGATACAGGATTTCTGCAATCCATGTTATATCTTTGTCTCTTGTTTACATTTAATTTCTGTCCCATGCCTCATGGGGTGAGGGAGGGGACGGATCAGGGTTTAGCAGGAGCATAGTAAGGTTGGAGACTCGAGTCTCTCTACCTTCAAGAGACAGGGATAGCTAGGGTTCCAGTTCAAGGGACAGTTTGAGGTCCCCTTCTTTCTCAAAGGCCATCACAGCGTGACAGCTGCTGAGATGTCACTTCCAGCATGGTGGAATTTTGTCAGTATCTCCTCTTCAAGTGGGGTGCCATAAAACGCCCAGGTTTCTCAAGAAATCTAGAATGGAAGGTCCTGACGAGGCGATCATACTTTTCAGCATGGGCTGGAACTCAAGATCTCTCCTCTGGTACATATACCTTGCAGTGGATGAGATACTGGAGAGAATTACTGACCTTCCGAGAATCCTCATTTTTTTAGATGATTATGCATAACAGGGTTAAAGGCCATGAACATGATTGCATTATTTATTTCATGAGATTTTGTGCTGAGACTATTTTTTAAGGCTATGTTCACATCTGTGTTGAAGCTGCCATTGCAGATTCTAACCACTATGATTTCTTAAATCAAATTAGACAATCATTTAGAAAATGATAGATGGAGGAGCTGGAAATCCAAGTCATCAGACTGTCAGTCAGTCCAATTTACCAGAGAATGCCATAAAGCAATTTGCTTTGTAGCATTTTTGCATGCCTGCTGCTAAACAAAGTTCATTTTTTAATCACACACAATGAGAAAAATTTGGTAGATTAATTCATGTAATTTAGTAAAAAAAAAATCAATGCAACAGGTGTCTATAAGTTTGGTAAAACATATTTTCACCCGCCAGCTATTTCTACCAACTCCCCCATATGAGGAGAATTAAATAAGCCATTACAGGTTTCCGATTTCTCTTTCACCTAACAGAGGTAAAAAGATGTAACGTAGTCCAAAATGTATACGAGGTCCCCCCAGCTACCATTCATAATATTAGTGTCTTCTTATGTGTGTTTGGAGCCTTTCCAAGACCAAGGTCTACGTGTAAATGCTCATAGCTCAAAACTACCAGAAGAAGAAAACTCGAACATTGCCGCTGTCACTATCTTCAATTTCCACATTATCCTTGGAGTATAAAACATCTACGTAAGGCAAAAATTTAAATGTTGAAAAAAAAAATTATTATTTTGAAAATTATGTTTGGAAAGTTGAAAGAACTGAAAAAAAATGTTTATTAATATTTTGAAAAAGAGGCAAATTTAGTTGCAAAATATGGCAGTGCAGAGGCTTAGGTTCAATTTATTGTCGGATTTCTTTTTTTTTTTTTGCTGTCACTGCCATTTCTAACATGCATTATAGTGTTACTATGTAAGGAATTAGGAAAACAAGATCTGTTTTACAAAGACTAAAAATCATTTGTGACTTCAGAATGGAGCAGCAGGTTTTCTCGGTTCCTGCTCAGTTGTACAAAATCAATGTTCAGAATGATGAAAATGAAAAGAATAGGTGTATTACATTTAATTACGCCTTTGTACCTGTGAAATTTACAGTTACTGTTCATTATATAATTGCCTTAAAAATACAACTTGGTAATTTGTTAACCAGAGCAACTGTAAAAAGAAAAAGAAAATAACCTGAGCAACAATGAATTAAGGGAGACTAAATTTAGACGCCTGTTTCACCTTTAAAAAGTTCTAATGTGTTATAAAATAAATAATTTGTGGTCTATTTTTAGGGGATTTAAGGATACACATAAAAATAAAAAGGAAAGGGATTACACCATAATTAGTTATTATATTTCTCTGTTAGATAAGGCAAAAATTCTATAATATAAATCATTTATGTATTTATTCATGGGACAGCCCTTTAACAGTTTCTTGGGCATGGTGACAAGATGACATTCAAAGCTTACAACAATATTTGGGGAAGAATTATACAATAGGAGAGGTTGCTTGAAAGCAAAAAGAGAAGAGGGCAATCTAACTTAAAGAGCAACAGTCATTTTAATAAACTTTCACCATGTCACAAGTTTTATCTTTGAGGGCCATTTTCAGGTAATCCAACAACTCCAAGTGGAGCAAAACTCAGCTAAGCTCTTGAACCCCTTCATTACAGAGATATATACAGTCTCAGCAACCAGACCCCTTTATCATCGTTAAAGATTAGCTGTTATAAAAAAAAGTTTTGACATCGTTGTGACATATCAGATGTTAGGGTCAACAGGGGTCTGGTTTTTGAGACTGTATAGATCTCTATAATGAAGGGGCGCAAGAGCTTAGCTGAGTTTTGCTCCACTTGGGTTGTTGGATTACCTGAAAATGACCCTCACTAATCAAAACCTGTGACATGGTGAAAGTTTATTAAAAATGACAGTCGCTCTTTAAGTCGAGACAATTAAGCTGTTCTTTTTGCTTTCAACCAACCTCTCCTCTTAGAATTCTTCCCCAGATATTGATTTAAGCTTTTAATATCATCTCGTCACATGTCACCTGAGAAAATGTTAAATCAATCAATCTATCATTCTATCTATCTATCTATCTTTCTATCTATCTATCTATCTATCTATCTATCTATCTATCTATCTATCTATCTATCTATTTATGTGATTACTAGATGGCAGCCCGATTCTAAAGAATCGGGAGTCTAGAATCCATATATACTTTATTTATTCAAATGTAAGAATAATACAATTAATAAATAATAGTAAGAAAGAACAAAAATAATAGGCAGTATATGGAGAAAACACCAAACAAAAGTTCAAAATTGGTGTGAAAATGTCACTGAACCACTTCACAACTAAATATATATAGTTTTGGTAAATGGTATTATCATTTTTTTGACGAAATTCGGCAGGAGCTTGAAGATCAATGTCACTGGGCCCGCCTCCACACAGTAGAAACTTGCTGTGAGGTAAAAATTCAAAAATCACACCAAAATGGCGGGCGGAGTGTGTCACAGTACGGCACGTTTCTGATTGGTCGCTCGCAGCAGGCGGCAACCAATCAGACACTGGACACTGTTGACGTCACTTATCTCCGGACATTAGCTCCGGACATTAGCTCCGGACATTAGCTCCGGACATTATCTCCGCACATTAGTTCCGGACATTAGCTCCGGACATTAGCTCCGGACAAAGCCACGGAAGTTGGCACAAATTGCAGGAAGTAGTATTCTAGGCAATTAATCTCCAGACATTAGCTCCGGACATTAGCTCCGGACATTAGCTCCGGACAAAGCCACGGAAGTTGGCACAAATTGCAGGAAGTAGTATTCTAGGCAATTATATATTAGATTTGTATTGATCCTTGTATTTATGCATTGTTGTTATAACTCAAGTGCCATATTCAGACTATGGTATATTATATACAGTTGTGCTCAAAAGTTTACATACCCGGGCAGAATTTTTGCTTACTTGGCCTTTTTTCAGAGAATGTGTATGATAACATCAAAACTTTTTCTCCACTCACAGTTAGTGGTTGGGTGAAGCCATTTATTGTCAAACTACTGTGTTTTCTTTGTTTAAATCATAATGACAACCCAAAACATTCAAATGACCCTGATCAAAAGTTCACATACCCAAAGTAGCACCAGAGAGTTCACTTGTACCTTGCCAATACAGCAACAATTCTGGATATAGCTGTTGCATTTACTGTACATGATGCATTTACAGCTTTATTGTGTGCATAACTTAAGAAAATGAAGAACATCAACGTTTGTAATTTAATGGAATAGTAATTTTATCTTTGCAAATTGCTGTGTATGTCAGTATTACAGATGAGCTTTTTATATGCCTCACTATTGATTTTCACTGCACATAATTCAAAAGAAAGTTCCTTTCAGGCACCTGATATATATAAACTGGAACATTATTTCCACCTACAGAGAGTTTATCTATAATTGTGATATTCTGTAGAATGAAATTTTCACAATACCAGTGTGGGCTAAGTAAAAGAACACTTCTAGGAAGAGCTATAACTTGCTTCTTTTTAATATACAAATAACCTACTCCACTTTATGTGAACAACATTTTCATAAATTCTTAATGTGTCCCAAAAGTGCATATCATCATTTCAGACTTACAACAATACTTAATCAAACATATTTCTTTTGGGGGTATAAATGTCTGATTAATCATTATTTATTTTTTTTATTATTGTTAAACACCCTTAATTCTAAAGCGCAATACACATGAAATTCAGAATGATTTAATGGAGTTGACTACCCTCTTAATAATGTGCCCAGTGTACTATAAAAAATAACCATATTCTCACCTAAAATACCCCCACCTTTTTTCTGTATTAGGCTGGAGCCACATTAAACATATAAAAATCGATTCTCACTGCTGAGAGTTGCACAAGTGTTCTCCTTATGGTGATCCTTGTCTAATGCTGAGCGCAGATGGAAAAGATCCCACTCCAACGAACACTTCATCGCATTCAAACAGTCCCTCACTACATTCAAGACCACACTCACCACAGCTAAACAAACCTACTTCTCATCTCTCATATTCTCCCTGTCTCACAACCCTAAACAGTTATTCAACACCTTCAATTCTCTCCTCCGTCCCCCAGTACCTCCTCCCTCTCAGCTAAAGACTTTGCCTCATTTTTCAAGCAGAAGATTGATAACATCAGAGACAGTTTTGGTCAACAACCCCCAGAGCCCTTCCTCCCGACTTCCCAGCCCTCCGCCTCCAAATCCAACTTCTCCACCATTACAGAAGATCAACTCTCCACTCTACTCTCAAGATCGCATCTCACCACCTGTGCACTTGACCCACTCCCATCCCACTTCATCCCAACCCTAGCTCATCTCTTCAACCTATCACTAACAACTGGTGATTTCCCCTCAAGCTTTAAACATGCCTCAATCACACCTATCCTCAAAAAGCCCTCTCTTGACCCATCCTCTGTATCTAGCTATCGCCCTATATCACTTCTCCCCTATGCCTCCAAACTACTGGAACAACATGTCTACCTTGAACTGTCCTCCCATCTCTCTTCTTGCTCCCTCTTTGACCGCTTGCAATCTGGCTTCCGGTCACACCATTCCACTGAAACTGCCCTAACTAAGGTCACTAATGACCTCTTAACCGCCAAGAGCAAGCGACACTGCTCTGTCCTCCTCCTCCTTGACCTGTCGGCTGCCTTTGACACAGTGGACCATTCCCTATTATTACAGACCCTCTCATCCCTTGGCATCACAGACTTGGCCCTATCCTGCATCTCATCATACCTAACAGACCGGACATTCAGCATCTCCCACTCTCACACACCACCTCCTCACCTCGCCCACTCTCTGTCGGAGTCCCACAAGGTTCAGTCCTAGAGCCCTTGCTCTTCTCCATTTACGCCTTTGGCCTGGGACAGCTCATAGAATCTCATGGCTTTCAGTATCACCTCTATGCTGATGACACACAGATCTACATCTCTGGACCAGATATCACCTCCCTACTAACCAGAATCCCTCAATGTTTGTCCACTATTTCATCCATCTTCTCCGCTAGATTTCTGAAACTTAACATGGACAAAACAGAATTCATCATCTTTCCCCTATCTCACGCGACCCCCTCAATGAACCTATCCATTACAGTAAATGGCTGCCCACTCCCACAAGCTCGCTGCCTCGGGGTAATCCTTGACGCTGATCTCTCCTTCAAACCACATATCCAAGCCCTTTCCACATCCTGCCGACTTCAACTCAAAAATATTTCATGAATCCGTACATTCCTCAGCCAAGAATCTGCAAAAACCCTAGTGCATGCCCTCATCATCTCTCACCTTGACTACTGCAACTTCCTGCTCTGTGGCCTCCCCTCTAACACTCTCGCACCCCTCCAATCTATTCTAAACTCTGCTGCCTGACTAATCCAGCTGTCCCCCCGCTATTCCCCAGCCTCTCCACTCTGTCAATCCCTTCACTGGCTCCCCATTGCCCAGAGACTCCAGTACAAAACCCTAACCATGACGTACAAAGCCATCCACAACCTGTCTGCTCCATACATCTGTGACCTCGTCTCACGGTACTTACCTACACGCAACCTCCAATCCTCACAAGATCTCTTTCTCTACTCCCCTCTTATCTCCTCTTCCCACAATCGTATACAAGATTTCTCTCGTGTATCACCCCTACTCTGGAACCCTCTACCACAATACCTCAGACTCTCGCCTACCATAGAAACCTTCAAAAAGAGCCTGAAGACCCACTTCTTCCAACAAGCCTACAACCTGCAGTAACCACCGATCGACCAAACCGCTGCATGACCAGCTCTATCCTCGCCTACTGTATTCTCACCCATCCCTTGTAGATTGTGAGCCTTCGCGGGCAGGGTCCTCTCTCCTCCTGTACCAGTTATGACTTGTATTGTTTAAGATTATTGTACTTGTTTTTATTATGTATACCCCTCCTCACATGTAAAGCGGCATGGAATAAATGGCGGTATAACAATAAATAATAATAATAATGTATTTGCAATGCGATGATGCGATTTTCCCTCAGCCATGCATCCATATGACATCCATATGGCTTTACATATCTCATTGATTTTCCCTATGTACCATCCCATTAAATTAACTGGCTCAATGGTGTGAAATGACTAAAAACCTAATGAAGAAGGACATACTGTACATTGGGTCCACAAGACGTTCACTCCTCAAATCTTTCAAATAGAGGCCCTGCTGGTGTCTTGCTTACCCTGGTTTGTGAAAAACATGTGTGACAGGCTAACCTTACACAACTGAGTGGTTTAGGAGGCCACAGTTTGAACATGTACCTACACGTTGCACTCATATCAACATATGTTCTGGATCATTTCTTTGTTGCTGTTTTTTTTTTAGTTTTTTTGCACTTTGTACAAACAGGGGCATGGATCCCCATTTTTTGGCTTGGCGTTTCCATAGACAGGTGTCTGAACAGTCGGGTTTGTGTGTTGCTCTGCCCCATCTACATTGAGGTCTGCTGACACATGGTGAGTTTTAATATTGGAGATAGTCGTCCTAATTGGGTACAACTTGTCACGGTGGGATAGCTTTTACATTTTTTTTATCAAAATAATGTCAACTAGGTACCCTATGTTATTTCCATGTACTATTACTGTTTACTTACTGTGGAGTATTTACTCATTTTATTTTTATCTTAAGTAGTGTTATTATTGAGTAACGGCGATCAAACAAAGTTGGAGTTCACTGGTAGGTGCTTATCCTGTGAGTGATTGCAGCCAATATCGGAGAACAAGAAGGGAGTGTATGTCGAAATCCTATGACCAAGGGCACCTGAGTGCACCAGAAACGCATTAGGTTTCTGTTTTAAAATTTTAATGTTCTCTCAATAAAATCTTTTTTTTTTATTATCTGGATGAATGTGCCAAATACACTCCCTTTATTCTCCGTTATTCAGTAACAGCATTGTCCCCTGCTGAAGTCACTAGTATAATTAATCCCTTAACCCTAGATCAGGCGCATCTCTGGCACTACCGAGTTCAGGCTCATTGTGACGGGCAGGTTAGGAAACTGCCTATAATATCTAATTATCTCAATTTGTGAGCTCTAAAAGTAATCAGTGACCTTCATAGGGATGTATTAAAAGAAAGTACACAAAATAAGATGCAAAAAAATAAAATAAATAAATAACCATAAACGTAATAAAACAAAAAGTATCCAAATTTCACAACTGCCGCCAAAGAGCCTCCAGTTTTCAGGACATAACTATTACTAAACATTAAAATTAGGAAAACAAACTTAATTGTAAGGCACTTAGATGCTAGTGGAGTCATAATTACTTAGATTCAGACATTAAAAGTTCAGCAGAAGAAACACATTGGTAGAGAGAAAAGCAAGTTAGCAGATCATATTGTCATATTATATCATATCAGAAATTATTATTAAGTTTTCGTGTTCAATGTGCCTGAGAGGCCATTTCTAAGAAAACCCTCTTATTTGTAAAGAAAACCATACTTATTTCTCCGAAATATCCACATACTTTGCATTATTCATTCATAAAATGAGCAAAATAAACAATTGTGATGAAAAAACCCCAGAAAGTACAAACCTTCAAAACTGAGAACCTTTAGGTACAAAGAGCCTGAAAGGCCATGAAGGTCACCTACTCTCCACAAGGATGGTGGTAAAACTGAGTGGGGGGCTTCAAGTAGTACCTAAAGATAGGAAGGTACTGGGAGGGGTGGTATTCCCTGCCGCCTTTTAGAGGAGGAGGGAGCAAAAATGAGAGAGCTGTGCCTGGTGGGCCTATTGCGCCTAACACAGGGTTAAGAGCTAAAAATTGCTGCTCCAACGAGGTAAGGCAAGAAATGTGTCAGGACTAGTGATGAGCAAATATACTCATTACTCGAGATTTCCCAAGCACGCTCGGGTGTCCTCCGAGTATTTTTTAGTGCTCGGAGATTTAGTTTTCATCGCCGCAGCTGAATGATGTACATCTGTTAGTACATGTGGGGGTTGCCTGGTTGCTAGGGAATCCCCACATGTAATTAAGCTGGCTAACAGATGTAAATCATTCAGCTGAGAGGAAAACTAAATCTCCGAGCACTAAAAAATACTCGGAGGTCACCCGAGCGTACTCGGTAAATCTCGAGTAACGAGTATATTCGCTCATCACTAGTCAGGACAAAAGAAAATATAATTACTGAAAAAAAAATGTTTGCTAGATAAATTAAAGAGACAACTAAAGTGACAAGTAAAAGTTATTGTGAACAGTTAAGCAAACAGAAGATGAAATGATCTCTAAGTTAAAAATTACACATTTCCTGTGTATTTTAGGCATAAAAAAGATGTTGTCATTTCTTACATTCTAAAAATTACAAGAAGGAAAATGGGCTGCTGCAAAGGTTTGGGCATTGTGCATGGTTAGTACCTAGTAGCATCTCCTTTTACAATTATCACGGCTTGTAAATGCTTTTTGTAGCCAGGCAAGAGTCAGCCTTTTAAGTTAGTCTATTGTGGATTTTGAGGTGTGTTTAGGATCATTATCCATTTATAGAAGCCATCCTCCTTTCAACTTTACGCACTTGAACTTCATGTGATCTAACTTTTGGGGAGTTATCTTTTCTGGCACGCTAATCTGCAATATAATAATACCTTTATGTTTGAATTGATCCATTTTTCTATTTATTAATTGTGTGATTTATATGTATTACATATCATCTTGAACTATTTCAATTTTATCTATTAAAACATGTGAATCACTCAAATAGCCACATATTATTTGTACATGATTTTGTGTTGTGCTGGCTGCCTGGCGGTAACCGCAGCAGGCTATTTAAACCTATCACTCAATGATTACCCTCGCCAGACACGCGAGGTGAAGGCACGAGAGCGCATGTTTACAATATGGACAAAGGTAATATGTCCTTCTTCCTACACCCACATGCTGACTTTATCATCGCATCGACCCTATACCATAGGGGATGCTTAGCCCCTTCACCTCTTGCAATGCACATTATTTATTATTGTGGCAATTTTTATTTGTGACTATTGTGTCTTCTTTCCCTTTTTTTCCTTTTGACTCCCTCTAGTCCCTCAAACCTATTGGATGGCAATACACCAGAAATATACACTGCACTGCCAATATTTACCTTATTCTAACCGTGCTGTAGGTCTAAGGTATACCTACCACACATGTATGTTAGAAATACCTCAATGATGGGTGTCTTGAATGCTGCTCCTGGCCAACTAAGATTGTATGACCTGTTTTCTTGGCAGGTTTGTTAGGGTACCATATTCTTTCCATTTGATGACAATGGATTTGATGGTGCTCTGGGGATTCATCAGAGATTGGGATAATTTTTTTTATAACTAAACCATGATTTTTATTTCTCATTAACTTTGTCCCTTATTTGTTCGGAGATCTCCTTGGTCTTCATGGTGTTGTTCGGTTAGTCGTGCCTCTTGTAAATGGTGTTGCAGCTTCTGTGGCCTTTCAGAAAAGGTGTGCATATACTGACAGACCGTGTGACATTAAGATTGCACACTGGTGGACTTCCTTTCACTAATCATGTGACTTCTGAACGTAATTGTTTGCACCAGAAATTTTTAGGGACTTCATAGCAAAAGGGGTAAAAACATATGCACATGCCAATTTTTAGTTATTTCAGCACATAAATTTTATTTAAACCTATATTTTTCTCACTATTCTTCATCAACTAAGACTATTTAGTGCTGATGCATCACACACAAACACAAATATTTAAACACAAGCAAAGAGCCAGGGGGGTGAATACTTTCGCAGACACTATAACTACCTGCACCTTTTTATGTCTGTGCATATGTACCAAAACATGATTGCACATGAAATGAATTAATAAACTTCTTAAATATTCAAAGGAATGTGTAGTGAATTAGTGTCTAAAAACTATGAAAAAGCAGCAGCACAGGACATGATGTTGTTAGCTTAAGCTCTTCAGGACCGAGCTACTTTGTATGTTAGTGACCGAGCCTCAACTATGGAACGCTTTAACACATCCAATTGATTCTGAGTTTGTTTTTTTTCATGATATGTTGTGTGTCATGTAATTGGTACATTTTGGAGATATGATTTGTGATTATTTATGAAAAAATTTGACAAACCAATTGAAAAACTTTGCAATTTTCAAACTTTAAATCATTATGCCCATAAATAAGATAGTCAAATCACACAAAATAATTAATAAATAACACTTAACATATGTCTACTTTACATCTGCATTATTTTTTAAACACAATTTTTTTGTTCGTAAGTTAGAAGGGTTAAAAGCTTATCAGCAATTTCTAATTTTTCCAACAAAATGTACAAAACCATTATTTTTTTTAGGGACCACATCATGTTGGAAGCGACTTTGAGGGGCCTAGATGATTATTAACCCTTCAGATTATTCACAGAAAACTGTATTGTCAATTTATCCCAAGTACGTCCATACCCCACATGTGGGAGAGAACTACTGTTTGGGCGCAAAATTGGCTAGAATCGAGAATGGGGGCCATGTAGCGTTTGGGGAGCCCTGATGTGCCTAAACAGTAGAAACCCTGACAAATTACCCCAATTTGGAAAGTAGACCGTTCAAGGTATTTATCTAGATGTGTTGTGAGCATCTTGAGTCTCCAGATGCTTCACTTTTATAACATTGAGCTGTGATAAAGATCACATTTTTTCCACAAAAATGTTGTTTAAGCCCCAAATTAGTCATTTTCACAAAGGTAACAGGAGAAAATGGACCATAAATTGAGTTGTGCAGTTTCTCCTCAGTACGCCGATAGCCCATATGTGGTGGAAAACTACTGTTTGGGTACATGCCAGGTCTCGGAAGAGTACGGAGTGCAATTTGACATTTGGAGTGCAAAATTGTCTGGACTAGAAAGCAGATGGCATGTCACATTTGCAGAGCTGCTGATGTGCCTAAACAGTGGAAAAAACCCACAAGTGACCCCATTTTGGAAACTATGCCCCTCATGTAATTTATCTAGAAGTGTGGTGAGTGCCTTGAACTTACAGGTGCTTTGCAGAAAATTAAAACAAAAATGTTGTTTTAGCTCCAAATTTTTAATTTTAAGGTAACGGGAAAAAATGGGCCTCAAAATTTGTTACGCAATGTCTCCTGAGTTCCTCATATGTGGTCAACAACTACTTTTTAGGCACAATGGAAAGCTCAGAAAGGAAGGAGCAAAATATCAGAGTGCAGATTTGCTTGGAATGGTTTGTGGGTGCCTTGTCACATTGGAAGAGACTCTGAGGTGTCAGAACATCAGTACCCTCATAAGTGACCCCATTTTATAAACGACACCTCTTAACCCCTTTCTGACATTAGACGTACTATCCCGTCGAGGTGGGGTGGGCCCCTATGACCACCGACGGGATAGTACGTCATACGCGATCGGCCGCGCTCACGGGGGGAGCGCGGCCGATCGCGGCTGGGTGTCAGCTGCCTATCGCAGCTGACATCCGGCACTATGTGCCAGGAGCGGTCACGAACTGCTCCCGGCACATTAACCCCCGGCACACCGCGATCAAACATGATCGCGATGTGCCGGCGGTACAAGGAAGCATCGCGCAGGGAGGGGGCTCCCTGCGGGCTTCCCTGAGCCCCCCGCAGCAACGCGATGTGATCACGTTGCTGCGAGGGTCTCTCTACCTCCCTCCCTGCTCCAGGCCCGGATCCAAGATGGCCGCGGCATCCGGGTCCTGCAGGGAGGGAGGTGGCTTCATAGAGCCTGCTCAGAGCAGGCACTGTGAAGCCTGCAGTGCTGTAAGTCAGATCAGTGATCTGACAGAGTGCTGTGCAAACTGTCAGATCACCGATCTGTGATGTCCCCCCCTGGGGCAAAGTAAAAAAGTTAAAAAAAAATTTCAAAATGTGTAAAAAAAAATAAAAAAAAATATTCCTAAATAATAAAAAAATATATATATTATTCCCATAAATACATTTCTTTATCTAAATAAAAAAAACAAAACAATAAAAGTACACATATTTAGTATCACCGCGTCCGTAACGACCCCACCTATAAAACTATATCACTAGTTAACACCTTCAGTAAACACCATAAGAAAAAAAAAAAAGAGGCAAAAAACAACGCTTTATTATCATACCGCCGAACAAAAAGTGGAATAACACGCGATCAAAAAGACAGATATAAATAACCATAGTACCGATAAAAACGTCATCTTGTCCCGCAAAAAACGAGCTGCTATACAGCATCATCAGCAAAAAAATAAAAAGTTATAGTCCTGAGAATAAAGCGATGCAAAAATAATTCTTTTTTCTATAAAATAGTTTTTATCGTATAAAAGCGCCAAAACATAAAAAAATGATATAAATGAGATATCGCTGTAAACGTACTGACCCGAAGAATAAAACTGCTTTATCAATTTTACCAAACGCGGAGCGGTATAAACGCCTCCCCTAAAAGAAATTCATGAATAGCTGGTTTTTGGTCATTCTGCCTCACAAAAATTGGAATAAAAAGCGATTAAAAAATGTCACGTGCCCGAAAATGTTACCAATAAAAACGTCAACTCGTCCTGCAAAAAACAAGACCTCACATGACTCTGTGGAACAAAATATGGAAAAATTATAGCTCTCAAAATGTGGTAACGCAAAAAATATTTTTTGCAATAAAAAGCGTCTTTCAGTGTGTGACGGCTGCCAGTCATAAAAATCAGCTAAAAAACCCGCTATAAAAGTAAATCAAACCCCCCTTCTTCACCCCCTTAGTTAGGGTAAAATTAAAATAATGTATTTATTTCCATTTTCCCATTAGGGTTAGGGCTAGGGTAAGGGTTAGGGCTAGGGTTAGGGCTAGGGTTAGGGCTAGGGTTAAAGCTTGGGTTAGGGCTAGGGCTAGGGTTAGGGCTATTGCTAGGGTTGGGGCTAGGGTTAGGGTTGGGGCTAGGGTTAAGGCTACATTTAGGGTTGGTGCTAACGTTAGGGTTGGGGCTAAAGTTACGGTTAGGGTTTAGATTACATTTACACTTGGGAATAGGGTTGGGATTAGGGTTTGGCGTGTGTCAGGGTTAGAGGTGTGGTTAGGGTTACCGTTGAGATTAGGATTAGGGGTGTGTCAGGGCAAGGGGTGTGGTTAGGGTTACTGTTGGGATTAGGGTTAGGGGTGTGTTTGGATTAGGGTTTCAGTTATAATTGGGGGGTTTCCACTGTTTAGGCACATTAGGGGCTCTCCAAACACGACATGGCATCCGATCTCAATTCCAGCCAATTCTGCGTTGAAAAAGTAAAACAGTGCTTCTTCCCTTCCGAGCTCTCCCGTGTGCCCAAACAGGGGTTTACCCCAACATATGCAGTATCAGCGTACTCAGGACAAATAGGACAACAACTTTTGGGGTCCAATTTCTCCTGTTACCCTTGGGAAAATACAAAACTGGGGGCTAAAAAATAATTTTTGTGGGAAAAAAAAGGATTTTTTATTTTCACGGCTCTGCGTTATAAACTGTAGTGAAACACTTGAGGGTTCAAAGTTCTCACAACACATCTAGATAAGTTCCCTGGGGGGTCTAGTTTCCAATATGGGGTCACTTCTGGGGGGTTTCTACTGTTTAGGTACATTAGGGGCTCTGCAAATGCAATGTGACGCCTGCAGACCATTCCATCTAAGTCTGCATTCCAAATGGCACTCCTTCCCTTCCGAGCCCTCCCATGCACCCAAACGGTGGTTCCCCCAAATATGGGGTATCAGCGCACTCAGGACAAATTGAACAACAAATTTTGGGGTCCAATTTCTCCTGTTACCCTCGGGAAAATACAAAACTGTGGGCTAAAAAATAATTTTTGTGAGAAAAAATTTTTGTTTTATTTTAAGGCTCTGCATTATAAACTTCTGTGAAGCCCTTGGTGGGTCAAAGCGCTCACCACACATCTAGATGAGTTCCTTAGGGGGTCTACTTTCCAAAATGGTGTCACTTGTGGGGGGTTTCTACTGTTTAGGTACATTAGGGGCTCTGCAAACGCAATGTGACACCTGCAGACCATTCCATCTAAGTCTGCATTCCAAATGGCACTCCTTCCCTTCCGAGCACTCCCATGCGCCCAAACAGTGGTTCCCCCCACATATGGTGTATCATCGCACTCAGGACAAATTGGGCAACAAATTTTGGGGTCCAATTTCTCCTGTTACCCTCAGGAAAATACAAAACTGGGGGGCTAAAAAAATAATTTTTGTGGGAAAAAATTTTTGTTTTATTTTTACGGCTCTGCATTATAAACTTCTGTGAAGCCCTTGGTGGGTCAAAGCGCTCAAAACACATCTAGACAAGTTCCTTAGGGGGTCTACTTTCCAAAATGGTGTCACTTGTGGGGGGTTTCAATGTTTAGGCACATCAGTGGCTCTCCAAACGCAACATGGCGTCCCATCTCAATTCCTGTCAATTTTGCATTGAAAAGTCAAACGGCGCTAATTCCCTTCCGAGCTCTCCCATGCGCCCAAACTGTGGTTTACCCCCACATATGGGGTATCAGCGTACTCAGGACAAATTGTACAACAACTTTAGGGGTCCAATTTCTTCTCTTACCATTGGAAAAATAAAAAATTGGGGGCGAATAGATAATTTTTGTGAAAAAATATGATTTTTTATTTTTACAGTTCTGCATTATAAACTTCTGTGAAGCACTTGGTGGGTCAAAGTGCTCACCACACCTCTAGATAAGTTCCTTAGGGGGTCTACTTTCCAAAATGGTGTCAATTGTGAGGGGTTTCAATGTTTAGGCACCAGGGCCGCCATCAGGGCATTACAGCCGTGACTGGCGTATGGGGCCCGGTGAGCAGAGGGGGCCCTCTTACCTGCTCACCGGGCCCCTACCGGCAGCCGCAGGCTGTTTAACACAGCTGTTTAACGCTATTGACATAGTTAACAGCCGCCAGCCGCAGCGTGCAGGTCGCCGGCGTCTGACGTCATTGTCAGTCGCCGGCGAGTGCACGCTGCAGCTGCGTGGAGAGAGCAGGAGCGCGGCAGGTAAGCAGAACTTTTTTTTTTATTTTATTGAGAGCGGCGATCCGCTGGACACAGGGGGGGGGGCAGAAAGCTGGACACAGAGGGGGCAGAAAGCTGGACACAGGGGGGCAGAAAGCTGGACACAGAGGGGGCAGAAAGCTGGACACGGGGGGCAGAAAGCTGGACACAGAGGGGGCAGAAAGCTGGACACAGAGGGGGCAGAAAGCTGGACACGGGGGCAGAAAGCTGGACACAGGGGGGGCAGAAAGCTGGACACAAGGAGGGCAGTAAAGCTGGACACGGGGGGCAGAAAGCTGGACACAGGGGGGGCAGAGAGCTGGACACAGGGGGGGGGCAGAAAGCTGGACACGGGGGGGGGGGCAGAAAGCTGGACACAGAGGGGGCAGAAAGCTCGACACAGGGGGGCAGAAAGCTGGACACAGAGGGGGCAGAAAGCTCGACACAGGGGGGCAGAAAGCTGGACACGGGGGCAGAAAGCTGGACACAGGGGGGGCAGAAAGCTGGACACGGGGGCAGAGTGCTGGACACAGATGGGGCAGAGTGCTGGACACAGATGGGGCAGAGTGCTGGACATAGATGGGGCAGAGTGCTGGACACAGATGAGGCAGGATTGGAAACAGAAGGGGCAGAGTGCTGGACACAGATGGGGCAGGATTGGACACAGATGGGGCAGAGTGCTGGACACAGATGGGGCAGGATTGGACACAGATGGGGCAGAGTGCTGGACACAGATGGGGCAGGATTGGACACAGATGGGGCAGAGTGCTGGACACAGATGGGGCAGAGTGCTGGACACAGGGGGCAGAGTGCTGGACACAGATGGGGCAGAGTGCTGAACACAGATGGGGCAGGATTGGACACAGATGGGGCAGAGTGCTGGACACAGATGGGGCAGAATGCTGGACATAGATAGGGCAGAATTGGACACAGATGGGGCAAAATTGGACACAGATGGGGCAGAGTGCTGGACACAGATGGGGCAGAGTGCTGGACACAGATGGGGCAGAGTGCTGGACACAGATGGGGCAGGATTGGACACAAATGGGGCACAGTGCTGGACACAGATGGGGCAGGATTGGACACAGATGGGGCAGAATGCTGGACACAGATGGGGCAGAGTGCTTGACACAGATGGGGCAGAGTGCTTGACACAGATGGGGCAGAGTGCTGGACACAGATGGGGCAGAGTGCTGGACACAGATGGGGCAGAGTGCTGGACATAGATGGGGCAGAGTGCTGGACACAGATGAGGCAGGATTGGAAACAGATGGGGCAGAGTGCTGGACACAGATGGGGCAGGATTGGACACAGATGGGGCAGAGTGCTGGACACAGATGGGGCAGGATTGGACACAGATGGGGCAGAGTGCTGGACACAGATGGGGCAGAGTGCTGGACACAGATGGGGCAGAGTGCTGGACACAGATGGGGCAGAGTGCTGGACACAGATGGGGCAGAATTGGACACAGATGAGGCAGAGTGCTGGACACAGATGGGGCAGGATTGGACACAGATGGGGCAGAGTGCTGGACACAGATGGGGCAGAATGCTGGACACAGATGGGGCAGAATTGGACACAGATGGGGCAGAATTGGACACAGATGGGGCAGAGTGCTGGACACAGATGGGGCAGAGTGCTGGACACAGATGGGGCAGAGTGCTGGACACAGATGGGGCAGAGTGCTGGACACAGATGGGGCAGGATTGGACACAGATGGGGCAGAGTGCTGGACACAGATGGGGCAGGATTGGAGACAGATGGGGCAGAGTGCTGGACACAGATGGGGCAGAGTGCTGGACACAGATGGGGCAGAGTGCTGAACACAGATTGGGCAGAGTGCTGTACACAGATTGGGCAGAGTGCTGGACACAGATTGGGCAGAGTGCTGGACACAGATGGGGCAGAGTGCTGGACACAGATGGGGCAGGATTGGAAACAGATGGGGCAGAATGGAGGCAGATGGGGCAAGATTGGAGACAGATGGGGCAGGATGGATACGATGGAGACAGATGGGGCAGGATGGGGAGATCATATGGGGCAGAATGGATACTCATGAGGGCAGGATGGGAGAACATATGGCTGGAGCCTGGAATGAGACACACGGGGGCTAGGATGGCGAATATTACCATAGGGGCTAATTAAGGGATATTATTATTGCAGTGATGTATTTATTTTATTTTTTGAGTATACTGTTTTAAATGGGGGGCGGTCCTGTTACTGTGTAGAGTGATACTATGTTGCCTTCTTCCTGTGGTGTAATGTAGAAGTTGGGAAAATTAATTAATGTGTTCTACAAGCGGAACTCGAGATAACTGTTTTATTTCCTGCAGGGACGAGTCCTGGCTGGATGAAGTGATGGCGGTCTGTGCTGGATGAAAGATGAAGGACTTCACCTAGAGACATCACTGGTGAGTCAGTGTTACCTATACACTGACACTATACACTGTATACTATATACAGAGCTCCTGTGTTTAATGTCACCGGTGATCACTGTATTACCTGTACACAGACACTGCTTACTAATTATAGATCTCCTGTGCATAATGGTACTGATGGTGATAGTATTGTGGGGTTTTTTTTATTACTGATCAGTATTGTAGTATTCAGTCATTGGTGGTAATATGCGGTCTGGTCATGGTGTACCGGTATTTTTTCCTTGTATTTTATATTATTCGATCACTGTGGTGGTAATATGTCATCTGGTCATAGTGCAGTGGTATTTGTTCCTTGTATGTAGTATTATAGGTCATTTTAAAAATTGAAAAATAAATAAAAATATACCTAAATTGTATTGCATATTTTAACAAATATTTAATAGGTTACAGCAGAGTAGGGCCTGGCCAAACGTGTCTACCGTGTTATGATCGCGGCTTAAAAAATCTTTTGGCCAAAACAAAAGCTGCCAGCTATATGTGTGATCTGGTGATGGGAACTGTCAATGTGTGATAGGTGAGAAGTGGAGATTTTCCAAGAGAGAGCGGTGGGACTGTGGACAGTTCGTGGGGTGGAGCCTGGGCGGAGTATGGGGCCCCAAAATTTCTAGTGGCAACCCTGTTAGGCACATCAGGGGCTCTCCAAACGCAACATGGTGTCCCATCCAGTCAATTTTGCATTGAAAAGTCAAATGGCGCTCCTTCGCTTCCCGAGCTGTCATGCGCCCAAACAGTGGTTTACCCCCACATATGGGTGTACTCAGGACAAATTGTACAACAACTTTTGTGGTCCATTTTCTCCTGTTACCCTTGGTTAAATAAAACAAATTGGAGCTGAAGTAAATTTTTTGTGAAAAAAAGTTAAAAATTCATTTTTATTTAAACATTCCAAAAATTCCTGTGAAGCACCAGAAGGGTTAATAAACTTCTTGAATATGGTTTTGAGCACCTTGAGGGGTGCAGTTTTTAGAATGGTGTCACACTTGGGTATTTTCTATCATATAGACCCCTCAAAATGACTTCAAATGAGATGTGGTCCCTAAAAAAAAAATGGTGTTGGAAAAATGAGAAATTGCTGGTCAACTTTTAACCCTTATAACTCCCTAACAAAAAAACATTTTGGTTCCAAAATTGTGCTGATGTAAAGTAGACATGTGGGAAATGTTACTAATTAAGTATTTTGTGTGACATATCTCTGTGATTTAATTGCATAAAAATTCAAAGTTGGAAAATTGCAAAATTTTCATAATTTTCGCCAAATTTCCGTTTGTTTCACAAATAAACGCAAATAATATCAAAGAATTTTTACCACTATCATGAAGTACAATATGTCATGAGAAAACAATGTCAGAATCACTGGGATCCGTTGAAGCGTTCCAGAGTTATAACCTCATAAAGGGACAGTGGTCAGAATTGTAAAAATTGGCCCGGTCATTAACGTGCAAACCACCCTTGGGGGTAAAGGGGTTAATGAAATCATCTATTGGTACAGTGATCATATTGACACCTCATGTGTTCCACAACATTTTATACCATTGAGCAGTGAAGAAAAAAAATTATGTATTTACCACTATAATATTTTACATTTTCACAAGCATAAATAGATAAATATCACCAAATAATTTGTTACACAATTTCTCATGAATTAGGCAATACCCCATATGTGGCTGTATAGTACTGTTTTGCCCTTTAATGAGTCTCGGGTGAGGGAAGAAGTGCTATTTGTCTCTTGGAGAATAATTTTTCCTAGAACAGGTTGAGGACTTGAAATACAGAGCCCTTAAGAGCCAGAAGGGCAGAATCCCCCTCAATGGACCACAATTTGGAAGTTACACCACTCTGAGAACTTATCTACAGGTGTAGTAATGATTTTGACTCCATGGGTATTATCCAGAAACGAGCAGCAATGGATATTGCGAAGTGATAATTCTAATATGCCATTGTATAGCCGAGTACATTGTAGTACCCAGTGTATTGTAGTGCCCAGTACATTGTTGTGCACAAACACTGTGCTCAGCTTGTGCTTCTGAGACATGTGACGCACTCCATAAATTAAGTGGGCTCTCATCGCTAATACCAAAGATGTGGATGCTAACTGTGGTTTAGGCACACTGTGGAGCTTAGGAGGAGAGGGGGTATTTGGATTTTGGATAGCAGATTTTGCTGGATTTCTGTTGGTGGGAGCTGCGTTCCTTTTCCAAAGCCTTTGTGCTATCAGTAATATGGACACCACCTATATTTCTGTTAACAGATGATGAACCTGAGTGGGGACTTACGTATTTTTTGCAGCTGGAGTAGAAGCTTTTATTGGTGGCATTTTGAAGTGCAAAACATTTTGGATCACAATTATCCTGTGCTCTATGCTGAGCACTTACATTGGGGTTTCCATTTAAATCTACAAAATACGTGATTCGGATGAAACTACCAATGGTTCCATTCACGAATGAGACAGTGACAGTTTAAATCCATGATGGGCAAAGCATGTCATCATGCAGAACTGACACCCGCTCATGATGTGCTATGTCCAATATTCGTCGTAAATGAGTTAATTATTTATTTAGCAGATCCTATTACTAAGCTGTCACGTGGTTTTATTACTGAATTCTATTGGTATTTTTTAAAGAACACCTTATTGTTGAATTATTTGAGCACTATATGTTATCTCAATAATAGGATTGTTAAATTGTTAATAGAATATATAGCAGAAAACCCAACCCAACCTAAGCCTAACCCAATGATTTGGTAAATGAGTAAGAGACCAGTCCTTTCTTAAGTAGCTATAATATCAATATCTAAACATGGGATTAGCAGGTTTATTGCCCATATGTAAGTAATGTGAATAAGATATATATATTACTCCTACCAGACTGATGGAAATGGCGGACTGCAAGTCTCTGACTGCCTAATTTTCTTCATTCTGCTTTTAGTGACATGGGTAGGGAAAAAGCCAAATCAGTAGAGGACAACACGTTGCTCAGAATGCAATAAAAGAAACAGAATAAACAGGTACAAATACATTTTTCCTTAAAAACGATTTAGAGTAGAAAATGCCAAGTGTAACAAATTTTTTCGGGAACAACATTTTGAGTCTGAAGCAATTACGTGATGGAACAGAAGTTTAAAAAAACTCTATTTACTGCTCAACAGTTACATTAATATTTCATGTGTACATTGTAGTCTATCAGAACATTCTGTCTGCCGGCATCTACTTTGGGAATTCCTTCAAATAAAGCTGTAACTGCTAAGAGAAATATATGGTACATTCAAGACCTGACCATGGTTCTTGTCATATATTCTGCAGTAAATAATTCATATATTACTTTTTTGCTCTATTTTTCCCTGTTCCCAACTACTAATATTACAAAGATATAAAATAATAAATATGTGACACATTCTGAATTAAAATGTACTGAATCCCCAATTCAGTACATTTTAATTCAGAATGTGTCACATATTTATTATTTTATATCTCTCTTAGAAGAGTTGTTTAAGTGGTTAATATATGTATATAAAAACATGTAAAATTATGCGATACTAGAAATACTAAAAAAATCTGTACAATTGCATTACAAAAGAATTATTCTGTGAATGTACAACTCCCAATGTTTAGAGGAATGGATAACTCAATGTTGGTGCAAGTGATAGCTCAGTTCTAAAATTTCTGCTCCTGTTGTGCTATAGTTCGGTGCTCGCCCTATTCTCCGGATTACTTCTGATGGTGAAGATACCGAGGCCACATACCTTGCCTTAGCTCATGAATCTGCCCTCAGTCTGTACCCTTCCCCCACCCAGGGAAGAGAAGAGTAGTAGTATACCGTAGTACACCAACCAGACTAACAAGGTAATACAAACAGGGGTAATGAAAAATAACAAACATACAAATGTACTCACATATATAAGAGAGGAATGCACCAGAGAGTGGAGGATGCGGTTAAACCAAAGTAGAAGAAGAAAGGGAATTAACACTTAAAACCTAGCAACAGTCACAGATAAACCCACCATATGTCTTCTCCTATAATAACCAACAACATCCAGCCATGCAGCATAAGCTACTCTGACAATGAGTGCTAGCCAAGACCTAGTTTATATAGGAGATTAGAGTTGCTAACAGTGCACAGCTTAGAGCCTAAACACTCCAGGAGCTCTCAACAGAGCAGATTAACCCCTGCACTGCCAAAATAAATTTACACTATTTAATAAGAAGGTGAAGTGCTTCTAAACAGTGCAGGAGTAGGCGAAATCAGATGCTGCAGTCTTCTAGCTCCTCTATGTTGCTGTAAACCCGTACTTACTCTATCTACGAGGGATCTCTGGAACCTCAGAATTGGGTTTAGCAGGGTGTGCCACGTGAAAAGACCGGATCAGCCTTGCAGCATGGACGTCAGATTCTGGTACTCACATCCTCTCTTCAGTACCGTATCTCTTCCACTGTACCAGAAACTGAAATGACCAATGAACTAAGCAAGAATCAACGATCTTGGCTATTTGAAATTCCACATTACCATCCACAGTGAATGGATATGGCGGTAGTGGTGATGGTACAGTGGATACAATGAATTTTTTGACTAAGGGATCGATGAAACACATTATGGATCCTAAAAGTGAGCACAGCAAAGAAAGGCGGAATGTTACGGGATTGATGACACCCACAATCTTATAAGGATTGATGAACCCGGGTCCCAGTTTCCAAGAGGGAACATTCAACTTAACATTCCTTGAGGACAACCACACCAAGTCACCAACACACTGTTAGGACTGGCGGAACGCACCAAGTAAGATGATATAGATGCGTTCGCAGTCCGGGGTCCACCGTGCAGGCCAAACCCGCTGCTAGTAAATGACAGACTATATGGCGGTACTTAAAAGTATAAACACGTGGGTTAAACCTCACCCAACGTGAAGAAAGTGATCCTGTTAAGTCACAGGACCGCGGTACCGCACATAGAGCGCGAGCAAGTAGTCAGCGAACTTAACCCCAAAAGGGATTATAGTCTGATTAGACCCTTGCTGGCACAACACCGCAACTGGGTGTGTAAAGAACCTTATCTGCAATATATGAGCACAAGAGTGCGTGCGATGCCGCACTGACGGACGCCACTAACCACCCAGGCTTGGGTATGGAAAGCGCGAGGCAAGCGCACGGCGCCGTACTGGCAGGCACAGCTATAGGACGCTGTGATGTGTGTAACATACAGATGGATAGTCGGGCGCTAGAGAGCTACCATCATCCGCGAGCAATCAACAACTCTAGGGAGGGATACTTAGGGGCTTTCATCCATCGACATACATCCATCTACACACACACATAATAATTGTACACTAGCGCATGGCCGTGCGGTCATGCGCAGTTTATATAGTTGCAGGACAGGAAGTGGCCACAGAAACTTTGCCCTTCCAAGACCTGCCAAGAGGACCAATGGAATGCGCTGCAGAGCCTGAGCACATGACCCTTGATCTCCAACGGGAGATCTTGCCCTGGGCATGCTCAGTGTGCGCAAACAAGGACTTAGTCCCAGAGAAGTCCGCTCGCTGCTGACCAGCACTGACTTTAATGGCAGGAGCTGAAGAAGCAGCAGTAACTCTCTGTAACGAGCGAGACCGAGCAAGACGCTGGGACCGACGTCCCTGCTGAGCAGACTCCACTGCGGCTGGATAGGAATGGGAGACCGCAGCGGAGACAGCCCGAGATTCCCCCTGTGCAGAAGTGGGAACTCGAGACCTAACATTACCCCCCCTCCTAGGGCCCCCCCCTCCTTGGGCCTCGCTACACTTGAAGGCAGCAATGAGCTGCGGGGCCCGAATGTTTTCAGCAGGTTCCCATGACCTGTCCTCTGGGCCATAACCCTTCCAATCCACCAAATAGAACTTTTTGCCGCGTACCACCTTGCACCCCAAAATATCGTTCACCTCATAATCGTCCGTAGACGAACCCGATGTCCCGGCAGATGACTCAGAAAACCGGGACATGTATACGGGTTTCAAGAGGGACACGTGAAAGGTGTCGGTGATACCCAAGCGTGGAGGAAGAGCCAGACGGTAGACCACGGGATTAACCTGTTCGAGAACCTTGAAGGGACCCAAGTAGCGAGGAGCAAACTTAGTGGACTCAACTCGCAGCCTGATGTTACGGGCGGAGAGCCACATCAAGTCGCCAGGGGCAAAGGTCGGAGCGGAGGACCTCATTCTCTCCTTGGAGGCCCGAATGGCATCCTGCGTGCGATCCCAAATGTCCCGTGCCTCCACAGCCCAGTCTGCCACCCTGGAATCAGAGAAAGACACAGGCATGGGCACAGGAACACGCGGATGCTGGCCGTAATTTAAGAGGAATGGAGTCTGACCGGTGGAGTCGGCTACGGCATTAAGTTCAAACTCTGCCCACGGTAGCAAGGATGCCCAGTCATCCTGCCTGGCAGAAACAAAATGTCGCAGATATGTGACCAAGGTCTGGTTGGCCCTTTCAACCAACCCATCCGTCTCTGGATGATATGCCGAAGAGAGATTTAACTCAATACTGAGTAGACGACAAAGCTCTCTCCAGAATCGAGACGCAAACTGGGGACCCCGGTCACTAACAATTTTGTCTGGCATACCGTGTAGGCGAAAGATATGCTTGATAAACAAGACAGCCAACGCCCGTGCAGATGGTAGCCGTGGAAGAGGCACCAAATGCACCATTTTGGAAAAATGGTCGGTGATCACCCAGATAATGGTGCAGTTACGAGACTTGGGCAAGCCCACCACAAAGTCCATCCCGACCATCTCCCAGGGCCTGTCCGCCACGGGCAGAGGATAAAGCAAACCAGCTGGCCGTTGCCGAGGAGTCTTGTTCCTGGCGCAAGAGACACACGCCCGAACATACTCCACGACATCACGGGCCATATGCGGCCACCAGTATGTCCTCGCCAGTAACTCAGATGTCCTTTTAGTACCAAAATGTCCACCCACCCTGGACGAGTGCGCCCAAGACAGAACCTCCGGTCGCAAGCTGGATGGAACAAAAGTCTTGCTCGGGGGCACAGACTCCAGCGAAACCGGAGCCACAGTTCTCAAGCTCTCGGTGGGGACAATAAGCCGAGGCTCCTCCTCCTCCTCCGCAGATGACACAACGGAGTGAGAGAGAGCGTCGGCCCGAATGTTCTTCTCCCCAGAAAGGAAATGGAGGGTGAAATGAAACCGGGAGAAGAACAAGGACCATCTGGCCTGGCGAGAATTCAACCGCTGAGCTGTCTGCAGGTACACCAAATTTTTATGGTCTGTGAAGACTTGGAAGGGAAAACGTGCTCCCTCCAAGAGATGTCTCCACTCCGAGAAAGCCAACTTCATGGCTAGCAACTCCCCATCCCCGATGGAATAATTCCTCTCTGCTGGTGCGAAGGTCTTGGAGAAAAAGAAGCAAGGATGCTTCCGACCCTGAGCATCCTTTTGGAAGAGGACTGCTCCAGCACCAACAGAAGAGGCATCCACCTCCATGATAAATGGCTTATCAACATCGGGGTGATGTAGAATGGGAGCGCTAGCGAAGTGTGACTTTATAGAGATAAAGGCCTTGGAGACCTCCTCAGACCACAATTTGGGATTCGCCCCCTTCTTGGTGAGGGCAACCAAGGGAGCTACCAACGTTGAGAAGTGCGGGATGAACTGGCGATAATAATTGATGAATCCCATAAAGCGCTGTACCGCTTTAAGAGAATGGGGTTCCTGCCAGTCCATTACAGCCTGTAGTTTGGCAGGATCCATAGGCAATCCCTGGGCTGAGATGATGTAGCCTAGGAAAGGTAAGGACTCCTGCTCAAACATACACTTCTCCAACTTGGCATAGAGGGAGTTTGCCCGTAGGAGGTCGAAGACTTTGCAAACATCTCTCCGGTGGGAGTCAATATCTGGAGAGTAGATGAGAATATCATCCAGATAGACTACGACCGAGGTGGAAAGCATATCCCGGAAGATATCGTTCACAAAGCCTTGGAAAACAGCTGGGGCATTACAGAGCCCGAAGGGCATCACTAGATATTCATAGTGCCCATCCCTGGTGTTAAACGCCGTCTTCCATTCGTCCCCCTCACGGATGCGAATCAGGTTGTAAGCACCCCGCAGATCTAATTTAGTAAATACCCTTGCTCCCCGAAGCCTATCGAATAGCTCAGATATCAAAGGCAAAGGGTACTTATTCTTAACGGTGATAGCGTTAAGACCCCTGTAGTCTATGCATGGACGCAATTCCCCATTCTTCTTCTGCACGAAGAAGAATCCTGCCCCAGCAGGTGACACTGACTTCCTGATGAACCCTCTTGCCAGATTTTCCTGGATGTACTGTGACATTGCCTCCATCTCCGGGAGAGATAGCGGATAGACTCTACCCCGGGGAGGCTCAGCACCAGGCAAGAGGTCAATAGGGCAATCATATGGGCGATGGGGCGGAAGGGTCTCCGCCGCCTTTTTGGAGAACACGTCTGCATAAGACCAATACTGCTTGGGGAGAGAGGATAGATCTGCGGGTACCTCTGTTGTAGCAACCTAAACGCACTCCCTCTGACACCTACCCCCACAAGACTCACCCCATCCCAGAATTCTGCCTGAGGACCACTCGATATGAGGAGAGTGGTATCGTAGCCAAGGTATTCCCAACAGGACCTCATCAATTTCTTCTGGAATGACGAGCAGAGAAATAATCTCCTGATGAGATGGTGACATGGACAGAGTAAAAGGGATGGTCTGGTGTGTTATCTGTGAGGGCAGTCTCGACCCATTCACAACTCGTACCATTATAGGTTGAGCTAGCATAACCAGAGGTATTGCGTGACGTTGGGCGAAGGCAGAAGACATGAAATTGCCCTCCACCCCAGAATCCACGCAGAGCTCTACCGAGTGAGAAAATGAGCCTATAGTAATTGTCCCCTTAAAGGACAATTTAGAGGCAAACGTCGCCGTGTCTAGTGTACCTCCACCTACGACCACTAGACGCTGACGTTTCCTCGACCGCTGAGGACATCTGGTGGCTAGATGTCCTGACTGCTGGCAAACATGACAGACCCTGAGTGCACAAGCGGTCCGGGACTTAGATCCCGCTTGTGACACTTCTCTGGCCTCATGTGACTCAGGAACCAGGACCGGAGATTCCAGAGGTTTGGCGAAAGTAGGAGCCAGCCGAAACCTCTGCCTACACTGGGCTCGCTCCAACCTCCACTCGTTAAAACGGAGATCTATTCGAGTGGAGACTGTTATTAACTCCTCCAGTGTGGCAGGAATCACCCTTGTGGCCAGAGCGTCCTTTACGTGGTCAGCCAAGCCCCTCCAAAATATGGGAATAAGAGCTTTATCCGACCATTCCAGCTCAGATGCTAAGGTACGGAATTGGACGGCAAAATGACTGACCAAGGACTCACCCTGAGTCAATGCCTGCAGTTGGAGCGCAGTATCATGGGTGACTTGAGGTCCTAAAAAGACCTGTTTCAGAGTGCTCAAAAACAGCGGAGCACTCTGCACCACATGATCGCCACGCTCCCACAGCGGCATAGCCCATTCCAACGCCCTGTCCGACAATAGAGATACAATAAATCCCACCTTAGCCCGCTCTGTGGGGAAGCGTGCAGCCAGGAGCTCAAGATGAATAGAGCACTTACTCACAAATCCCCTACAAAATTTGCTATCACCAGAAAATTTTTCTGGCAGCGGGAGGCGAGAAAATGTTGGAACAGGGGTGGCAATGGACAAAGTTGCTGCAGCCACGCTGGCAGCCTGTACAGCAACTGCGGTAACATCCACAGCTGAGGTTGCGCTCTCGAGAGCCGCCAACCTACCCTCCAGCTGCTGGATATACCGGAAGGATTGCTGTTTGTCTGTCATCACTAGCCAGACCCTGGCGCTAGTGTAATCTTAGGACTGGCGGAACGCACCAAGTAAGATGATATAGATGTGTTCGCAGTCCGGGGTCCACCGTGCAGGCCAAACCCGCTGCTAGTAAATGACAGACTATATGGCGGTACTTAAAAGTATAAACACGTGGGTTAAACCTCACCCAACGTGAAGAAAGCGATCCTGTTAAGTCACAGGACCGCGGTACCGCACATAGAGCGCGAGCAAGTAGTCAGCGAACTTAACCCCAAAAGGGATTGTAGTCCGATTAGACCCTTGCTGACACAACACCGCAACTGGGTGTGTAAAGAACCTTATCTGCAATATATGAGCACAAGAGTGCGTGCGATGCCGCACTGACGGACGCCACTAACCACCCAGGCTTGGGTATGGAAAGCGCGAGGCAAGCGCACGGCGCCGTACTGGCAGGCACAGCTATAGGACGCTGTGATGTGTGTAACATACAGATGGATAGTCGGGCGCTAGAGAGCTACCATCATCCGCGCGCAATCAACAACTCTAGGGAGGGATACTTAGGAGCTTTCATCCATCGACATACATCCATCTACACACACACATAATAATTGTACACTAGCGCATGGCCGTGCGGTCATGCGCAGTTTATATAGTTGCAGGACAGGAATTGGCCACAGAAACTTTGCCCTTCCAAGACCTGCCAAGAGGACCAATGGAATGCGCTGCAGAGCCTGAGCACATGACCCTTGATCTCCAACGGGAGATCTTGCCCTGGGCATGCTCAGTGTGCGCAAACAAGGACTTAGTCCCAGAGAAGTCCGCTCGCTGCTGACCAGCACTGACTTTAATGGCAGGAGCTGAAGAAGCAGCAGTAACTCTCTGTAACGAGCGAGACCGAGCAAGACGCTGGGACCGACGTCCCTGCTGAGCAGACTCCACTGCGGCTGGATAGGAATGGGAGACCGCAGCGGAGGCGGCCCGAGATTCCCCCTGTGCAGAAGTGGGAACTCGAGACCTAACACACACAGGTCTAGATCCACCAAGCATCTCTGATCAGCCATACTCTTATATTTGGACTTCATCTTCTTCAAATTATCAATAACCGCTTGCCACACAGATTTAATTGATGATGAAAATCATTCTTCTTCAGGTATTTGAGAAGAACGATTCCTATTAAGTGAGTTGAACTGAGGATGAAACCAGTTTTCTCCAAAAAATGGGGACTTACTAGTAGACTCATGACAAAGATTGTTTACCACAAATTCAGCTAAAGGTAAGTAAGTAACCCAATCCTCCTGATTCTCAGACACAAAACACCTAAGATAAGTCTCAATATTCCAGTTAACCCATTCAGTGATTAAGAGAATAACAGCCTGTTACAGCAACTGGCAGCCTGTACAGCAACTGCGGTAACATCCACAGCTGAGGTTGCGCTCTCGAGAGCCGCCAACCTACCCTCCAGCTGCTGGATATACCGGAAGGATTGCTGTTTGTCTGTCATCACTAGCCAGACCCTGGCGCTAGTGTAATCTTAGGACTGGTGGAACGCACCAAGTAAGATGATATAGATGTGTTCGCAGTCCGGGGTCCACCGTGCAGGCCAAACCCGCTGCTAGTAAATGACAGACTATATGGCGGTACTTAAAAGTATAAACACGTGGGTTAAACCTCACCCAACATGAAGAAAGCGATCCTGTTAAGTCACAGGACCGCGGTACCGCACATAGAGCGCGAGCAAGTAGTCAGCGAACTTAACCCCAAAAGGGATTGTAGTCCGATTAGACCCTTGCTGGCACAACACCGCAACTGGGTGTGTAAAGAACCTTATCTGCAATATATGAGCACAAGAGTGCGTGCGATGCCGCACTGACGGACGCCACTAACCACCCAGGCTTGGGTATGGAAAGCGCGAGGCAAGCGCACGGCGCCGTACTGGCAGGCACAGCTATAGGACGCTGTGATGTGTGTAACATACAGATGGATAGTCGGGCGCTAGAGAGCTACCATCATCCGCGCGCAATCAACAACTCTAGGGAGGGATACTTAGGAGCTTTCATCCATCGACATACATCCATCTACACACACACATAATAATTGTACACTAGCGCATGGCCGTGCGGTCATGCGCAGTTTATATAGTTGCAGGACAGGAAGTGGCCACAGAAACTTTGCCCTTCCAAGACCTGCCAAGAGGACCAATGGAATGCGCTACAGAGCCTGAGCACATGAACCTTGATCTCCAACGGGAGATCTTGCCCTGTGCATGCTCAGTGTGCGCAAACAAGGACTTAGTCCCAGAGAAGTCCGCTCGCTGCTGACCAGCACTGACTTTAATGGCAGGACCTGAGGAAGCAGCAGTAACTCTCTGTAACGAGCGAGACCGAGCAAGACGCTGGGACCGACGTCCCTGCTGAGCAGACTCCACTGCGGCTGGATAGGAATGGGAGACCGCAGCGGAGGCGGCCCGAGATTCCCCCTGTGCAGAAGTGGGAACTCGAGACCTAACACACACAGGTCTGGATCCACCAAGCATCTCTGATCAGCCATACTCTTATATTTGGACTTCATCTTCTTCAAATTATCAATAACCGCTTGCCACACAGATTTAATTGATGATGAAAATCATTCTTCTTCAGGTAT
The DNA here is from genome assembly GCF_032444005.1 of Ranitomeya imitator. Taxonomy (NCBI): domain Eukaryota; kingdom Metazoa; phylum Chordata; class Amphibia; order Anura; family Dendrobatidae; genus Ranitomeya; species Ranitomeya imitator. The sequence goes on from NC_091283.1 coordinate 787,313,449, forward strand.
TTGAGAAGAACGATTCCTATTAAGTGAGTTGAACTGAGGATGAAACCAGTTTTCTCCAAAAAATGGGGACTTACTAGTAGACTCATGACAAAGATTGTTTACCACAAATTCAGCTAAAGGTAAGTAAGTAACCCAATCCTCCTGATTCTCAGACACAAAACACCTAAGATAAGTCTCAATATTCCAGTTAACCCATTCAGTGATTAAGAGAATAACAAGTGGATCCCCAAACAAGTGCAAAATTCCCTCCAAAACCTGGAAATAAATCACCGCCCGGTCAGACATAGTATCGGTAGGGATCCCATGTAATTTTACGATCTCACTTCTGAAAATTTGTGCCAAGGTATTGGCGCTTAGTAAAACAGGTAGCACAATAAAATGTAACATCTTTCTGAATCTGTCCACCACCACCAAAGTTTCTGTATTACCTGCCGACATAGGTAGATCAGTGATAAAATGTGTCTACTGGGAATCTCATATGGTTGAAGAGACCCAGACAGACAAGCATGAGAGATTTTAAAATGCGCACAGACACTGTAGACGGCCACATACTTCCGGACGTCTTGATGTAACCCTGACCACCAAAAACGCTGAGTAAGAAGATCTGTGGTGGCTTTATTTCTGGGATGTTCTGCCAAGACCGAATCATGTTGTTCACTATGAACTCTCAGATGGAGATTCACAGGCACAAATAGTTTACCTACCATGCAGCAGAGGCATCCCCCTGAGCCTCAACAACCTATTTTTCAAGATCAGAGCAAATAGACACAATAACCAACCCTTTCTGTAGTTTAGGAACCGCTTCACTCCGCAGATGACAGTTTTTTAGAAAAGCATACACTTGGGTGCCATTTACCAGGAGAACCACCCTGTGACAATAACGCCCCCACCCCCACTTCAGATGAGTCAAATTCTACAACAAAATACTGAGTGATGTCAGGCTGTATGAGAATCAGAGCAGATGCAAAACACTCCTTCAAGGTGTCAAATACCTCCCTGGCTGGACTGGACTACTTGGAAAAGTCTACCCCTTTTCTGGTTATATCCGTCAGAGGTTTGGCCACTATCAAAAAGTTTTTGATAAACTTACAGCAGTACCTGGTGAAACCCAAAAACCTTTGTAACGCCTTCAAATCCTCAGGACGATCCCAATCCAGTACCGCCCAGATTTTTCCAGATCCATAAGAAAACCGGTGAACAATAAAACATAACCTAGAAAAGGGATCTCCTCATCCGAGAACATACATTTCTCTGGTTTGACAAATAACTTATTGTCTCTTGAGTATCAGTAAGACCTGCCTGACATGTACCTGATGTGACTCAAGGTCAGATTAATAAATTAATATGTCATTAAGATAGATTACAACAAATCTACCTACCATGTGATAAAGAAGTAATTTGCAAAGTGCTGAAAGACGGCGGTAAAATTCATTAACCCAAATCGTATCACACGGTTCTCATAGTATTCATCAGGCATATTGAAAGCTGTTTTCCACTCATCCCCCTCATTAATACGAATGAAATTATATGCGCCCTGAGATCCAATTTAGAAAACCATTTTGCTCCTACAATCTGATTAAAGAGGTCTGGGATGAGAGGTAGCAGATACAGATCCTGGACCTTGATCTGATTGAGTTCACTGAAATCTAAGCAGGGGCATAACTCCCCCATCTTTCTTCTTTACAAAGAAAAATCCTGCAGCAATGGGGGATGAGGAGGGTCTGATATGAACCTTTGCCAAACTTTCTGCTATATAGTCCTTTATGGCCTGCCTCTCTGTATCAGAGATAATATATAGTCTGCTGCGGAATATGTTGGCGTTATATAAGTAAAAATTATTACTCTTAGGAAGCTTGGCCCCAGGGACAAGATTTACGGTGTAGTCATAAGGACGATGGGGAGGACGTTCTTGACACCCCTTCTCTGAGAACACATCTCTAAAGTCCGACAGGTATTTAGGCACAGACTTGGTATCCACCCTTGCAAGCTGGGTGCCCAAGCAGTGTCCTTGACAATACTCACTCCACTTTATCACCTCCTGAGTCTGCCAATCTACCACAGGTTTGTGCAGTGTTAGTCAAGGAAGTCCAAGAACCACAGGAGAGGGCAGACCCAGAAGCATATAACAATCATTACTTTCTGAGTACATGGCTCCTACATGTAGATGTAACAAGAAAAAAAATATTTTAGTCAGCTCAACATCCTCGTCTCACTCCAGGGGTCCGTCAGTCAGCCAGGATCGCGGCTCGGCAGCCACAGCAACGAAATCCAGACAAAAAAATATATGACCCGGTGATGAAGAATCCACTGCACTTTCAGAGGTCTTATTTGTCTATTTTATTGAGAAATAGTTAACAAATGTAAAAAAGCATTTACATGCAGTCAGATCAAACCAGTGGACATCTAGAACAACATGTTTCAGCCTAAAACAAATAGTTTTAGTCATGGTCTCACTGAACAGACACAAATAGACATTAAATAGCTACAAAAAATCGAGACCATGGACACAGCCCTCCATGCAGTACTGTATAATGGGCCTATATACAGTATAATGGCCCCCGCACCTCTGTATAATAGCTCCCACTAGTCCTCCAAACAGTATAGTGGCCCCCACACAGTCCTCCACACACTATGATGAACCCCACACAAACCTTCACACTGTATAATTGCCTGCATACAGTTTGATGAACTTCACATAGCCCTCCATAAAGTATAAAGGCTCCCTCCAAATATTACAATTGCCTCCACATATCCCTTCAAATATTATAGTTAGAGATGTGTGTACCTTTCAAAGATCGGTTCAGCGAACGCCCATGTGTTCACCGAACATGTTGGCTGAATAGTTCCTTGAACCTACCCAAACCCCATTGAATTCAATATGAGGCAAAACTAAACGCATAGACAACACCTTAAGGCAGGGGTCCCCAACCTGTAGCTCGGGAGCCACATGTGGCTCGCGGTCCCATGAATTGTGGCTCGCGACTGTCTGCCAGCTTGGTGCATGAGCTCCAGGTCTAGCAAACAGGCATGAAGAGCAAATCTCAAAATGGTGAATTTTTGAGTAGCCCTGCACAGAAGAGCAGATCTGAATGCACATATACTGGTTTTAGGGGTTTAGAGATGTTTTAAGTATGGGTGATGATATTAACTGTTTGAGCCGGTTCTTGAACCTGAATGCAATAGTGTGTTGGGAGTCCTTGATGGGAGAAAGTTTGAATTGGAGCATTTTGGTAAACCTTGGATCTCAGTGCACTGCTTTGGAGTGATTTCTGTGGAAAAGCATTGGTTATCATTATACTCGTAATGGGGGCTTTGGTTGACACTACGTTGAGGGAGACAGGAGCAGGATGTTGCTCGTGACCCCCTCTCAGAGCTGAATGTGGCTCGCGACCCTCTCTCAGTGCTGAATGTGGCTCTCTAGGTCAAAAAGGTTGGGGACCGCTGCCTTAAGGGGAGCAAAAAGCTTCCTAAACAACTCAAATTAGGGGCAGACAAAAGGGAAAACTGACAACAATTGAACCAGAGTACAAATAGTATAATTGTGCAGTATGGATGCATGGGACAAGGCTTGGACCAGCATTTCTACCTGAAACATTAATCAGTAAGAGGTGGATAATAGTGATGAGCAAGTATACTCGTTACTTGAGATTTCCCGAGCATGCTCAGGTGTCCTCCGAGTATTTTTTAGTGCTCGGAGATTTAGTTTTCATCACCGCAGCTGAGTGATTTACATCTGTTAGCCAGCTTGATTACATGTGGGGATTCCCTAGCAACCAGGCAACCCCCACATATACTTATGCTGGCTAGCAGCTGTAAATCATGCAGCTGTGTCAACAAAAACTAAATCTCCAAGCACTTACAAATACTCAGAGACCCCCCGAGCATGCTCGGGAAATCTCGAGCAACGAGTATACTCGCTCATCACTAGTGGATCAGTGACAGGTCTATGCTTGGTGTTCTGCCTGAGAGCCCTACCAAATTCATGCTACAGGCATGAAGGAGACCTAACTTGGAGTTCTATCATTTCCAAAAATTAGGTGCAAGCAACTGGAAAAGTGGCTTCAATTGACCCACAGTAGAAATTTGATAATGACACATCAGCAGTCAGCCATGGGCCATGCTTGAAGTATCAGGGCCAGGGCCAGCATTTAGAGCTTTGAATTGAAGTTTCAAATAAGACGAAGTTGGTGAGAGAGTGGTGTAAGCCTGCTTTGCTGGAACCCTTGATACCTCATGCTACAGCTCAAACTGCTTTATTGCTCAGTCACACTCAGGTGGCACAAATATCAGTTTGGTAGACCACAATGTTCTAAAAATGTAAGGATAGTAACACAAGTAATTGACTAATCAAATAAATCACAGTAGAAATCTTAAAATGACACAGCAGCAGTCAGCCATAGGCCATGCATGAGGTATTAAGGTCTGGGCCAGCATTTATCGTGTTTAATTTATGTTTAAATTAAGATGAGGTGGGTGAGGGACCGGTGTAAGCCTCGTTTGCCGTGAGCCCTGATACCTCATGCAACAGCTCAAACTGGATTTTTGCTCTGCCACACTCAGGCACCACAAACATCAATTTCCTAATAGACTACTACTGGTAGCAAAATTTAAGGATAGTAACAAAGGTAGTTGACTGATGATCAATTCACAAACAGTAGAAATTCACGGCACAGCAGCAGTCAGCCATGGGCCATGCATGTATGTCACGAATTGAAGTTTCAATTAAGATGAGGTGGGCGAAGGAGCATTGCTTTGCTGGGAGCCCTGATACCTCATGCAACAGCTCAAACTGCCTTTTGGTTTGCCACACTCAGATGGCACAAATATCATCTTGGTAGAACACAAATGTTATAAAAATGTAAGGATAGTAAGACGGGTAGTTGGCTGAAAGTAAGTTTAGGCCTGCTAGTCTGGGAGCCCTACTGCTACAGGCAACACACATGAAGGAGACCCAACTTGTAGTACAAACAATTAAAAAAATTATTGCCACCACCACTGTGGCATCAATTTCCCCACAGTAGAAATAGTACAATGGGCCTCTGACATCCCTTCCACTACAGGCAATACACCAGATGGAGACCCAACTTGGAGTCTCCACATTTCAAAAATTGTTTGTAACAGTAGCAAAAGCAGGCACATAAGCCACGAGAAAGGTGTCACAGACTGCAATAATGTGAGATCAATGGATCACACAAAAAATGACACCATCGCCTAGTCTGCTCAGTATGTGACTGGGAAGCAAAAGTCATTATAGATCCAA